>NC_142001.1:2543333-3179166 GCF_049901715.1 Pseudonaja textilis | reverse complement strand
ATTTAAAAAACTTGACTTAAAAAAAGAAGAAGAAAGAAATCCGATTGGCCCCAACTCTGCTGGCTCTTGAAAGTCCTTAAAGACCCTGTTCTGGACTACAGCCTGAGGTCCTGGCTGTATGTCAAGGCCTATTTCTTTGTGGGGGTTTTCAGCTGTTGTGTCTTTTAACTTTTTGTATTTGTATTTGCTGTTCCATTTACTTTTTAATTTTGTTAGCTATCCAATATGATACATTTGAGATGGGCAGACATACAAATCAGTGAACAAACAGATGCCTCCTCCAAAGTCTCCTCGCACAACCTGCTTTCTTCTCCCAGTGAGCTATTTGTCAGTTACCTGGTTGGGGCTTCCTTGTATCTCTCCTGAAATCGCCCCAGTCAGGCCAGTAGGAGTAATGCAGCATCTACACACAACATACACACAATGGAACCCCCACCCCCACAGCAGCAGCAATTGATCAGCCACCTCTGCCCTTCTTGGCTTTTCCTCCCTCCAACCTTTTCCCTTCCCTCCTCTGAGCTCCTCTGCCAAGCCCCTTCGTTCACGCCCTGAGATCAGTGGTGGGATTCAAATTTTTTTACTGCTGGTCCTGTGGGTGCGGCTTGGTGGGCGTGGCAGGGGAAGGATCAGAGGTGGCATTCATCAGGTTCTGACGCAGCTCAGGAGAACTAGTAGCAGAAATTTTGAGTAGTTCTGAGAACCGGCCAACACCACCTCTGACTGGGGAGTTTACAATATCCTTCATCTGCCACGACTACCAAGCCACACCCACAGAACCGGTAGTAAAAAAATTTGAATCCCATTACTGGGAAGGATACTGCAAAATCCTCATTCCCGCCCCACCCCACTAACCTGCTTTCCAGCTCCGTTCTCCTGTGCAGGGCAACCAAAGAAAACCCAGCCAATCAGGTGGGACTCATGGGAGGCAGAGAATAGATGGGGTTGGCAGGGCCAGTCAGAGGTTGCATTTGCCAGTTCTCTGAACTACTCAACATTTTTGCTACTGGTTCTCCAGAACTGGTCAGAACCGGCTGAATGCCACCACTGGCTGAGATCCAAGTACGGCTATCATTAGCAAGCGCTGCAGGCAGATGGCTCTTGCCTTGCCTCCTACCCACCACTGAAAAGCCAAATGTCTCAGGGCTGGGCAGACAGGGCTTCTGTCCACGTGGAACTTGAGGGAGGGCCCTTCGAAGGGATGCAATGCATTGAAATGATGCAGCAGTTCCTTCTAACGGGGAGCCAATGTCTCCCTTGGCTGTGCTCAGCCATGAGTGTGGAAGCCTCTGCCTGAGGCATTGGACACTGGTGTGATCATCCCAAAGGGGCAGCCTCTGTGAAGGGAGGCTGTGTGCACAGAGGGACCACCCGCGCTTGACATTCTCCTAAAGCAAAACTTGGGCAGGACTTCTTTCTAACCGAGCCAAGAATCTGGTTCCAGCTGAGCACGGGGAAAACTATCCCCAACGTAGAAATGCTCTCACACGTACCAGCTGATCAACAAGCACAAGCCTGCACTTTTCCCCCAAAGTGGGATCAGTGGTGGGTTTCAAAGTGGTTTGCCAACCTGTTCTGTGGGCGTGGCTTGGTGGGAGCATTTTGTGTGTGTGCACATACTTTGCATGTGCGCGCGCTTTGCGCATGGGCAGAGGCTTTCCTACTCATCTCCTGCAATCCTGCACGCTCCATGTGTCTTCAACAGCTGATGCGCAGCAATCTGCTGTGTCACTTCAAAAGCAGGAAATACAGGTCAGCATGGGAGCCTAGGCAGGCCGGGAGGTGGGGAGGGGCAACAGCAGATCGCCAGAATGAACCGGTTTGAGCGGAGATCTTTGGAGCTACTGGCTCAGCAGAACCGGGCTGAACCGGTAGAATCCCCCCTCTGAGTGGGATGCTGCATTCCTTGAAGAAAGAAAGAAAAACTCCCGCGTTTGATCCCCTGGCCAGGGCCAATCCTCCTCTGGCCACCCAGTATTTTTAAAATATTCATTTCAATGTTGCACCTTCTGGGGAATTGTCACGGCCCTGAAATAATGACTTTGCAGCTGGAATCAGTTAAAAGTCAAATAAGAAGCGATGTCCCTACAGCGAGTTGTGTCACTCGAACAAAGCTGCACTGGGTGCAAAAAATGTCATCCACCCTTCCAGAGGTTCAGCCCCTGGCTTTACCTTCTGAAGCCCTGGAAGAACATAGGGATACATTGTGTTAGAGCAGAGTTGTCTCCAAACGTGACAACTTTAAGAGTAGTGGACTTCAACTGCCAGAGTTCCTCAGCCAGCTACGCTGGCTGGAGAATTCTGGGAGTTGAAGACCATAAGTTTTAAAGTTGCCAAGTTTGGGGACCTCTATGGTAGAGAGACGTTCCCTGGGGATGTGATCCAGCACAAGTCCGAAAGCTCAGAATACTAAACTCTCTGCTCCTGGTGGGACCGAACCCGATTCGATCCTTCAGGATAAGAAAACCTCATCCCACAGTCATGGCCACTACTGCCCTACACGTAGCCCATCCCTCGTCTGCCCCTGCCCTTCAAGGCCTCCTCTGAAGCAAAGGAACTCCAGGAAGCAGTTTCGGGGTGTCTAGCCCTGGAGTCTAGTTTTTGTCTTTTGAGCCGAGGCAGTTTTTCCTGTTATCCCTCTGAAATACCTGCCAGCCTGAGGATGCTTTTCTACTGATAGTATAAATAAGTTTGCTAATATTTCAGTATTCTCTCCCCCCACCCCCTGGTGTATGTTTGTGTCTGGTGCCTTTGATGGGGGGGTGGGACTGCCAAGGTGACATTTGGTTTTCCTCTTAAATAGAACCATTGCTGGCCCAATTTACTTCTGTGGATATTGTTCCCTTCTGATCTTCACAGGGCTACAACCATCCTGAAGCAACATTTCTCTCGAGGGAATGATCCCACACTGGTCCAGATAGAAAGCATGCACACCTCCTCCTCCTCCTCCTCCTCTCTTCATTCTCCCCACCCAGCACACCTGATTCTTCAAAGTTAAAGGAGCGGGGAGTCATTTCCTTTTCCTTTCTCTCTTCCAGCCTCCACTGTGTGCTCCTGTGGCAGAATCTTTGCTAGGACCAAACACTACCACCACCCCGCACACATACACAGGGCTGGCCCAGGGTTTCTGCTCCAATCTCTAGGAGAGACAGCAGACAACACAAGAAAGAGAAATTCCCTGGCTGGGGAATTCTGGGAGTTGAAGTCCTCCAGGCTTAAAGTTGCCAAGGTTGGAGACCCCATGACCTCCAAGATCATCTACATCCTATATCCTAAAGGAGGAGGGCCACAAGTGGTTGAGGCAGGTGGGCAGGATCAGTTGGGTGGAAGGAGATCCTCCACACCACACCTTCACCTGTCCCAAACAACAATGAAAGTGAACTGGGTGGCTGACCCTTTGGAGAAACCCCAGAGCAGTTTCCATCCCAAGAAGGACCTGTTAGGAATTGCTTTGATTTGATTTTCTGTCCTAACTTCTTCTTCTTCCCTTTTCCTCTCAGGTCCTCCCTTTTAGCGGCTCTGTAAGCAGGCTACAAGATGCAGCAACCTGGCAACTTCATCCTGTCCTCTGAAAGAGGGGATGTTTCAATGAATGAAGATATCATTGAAATAACCAGAGATGGCCCTGGGTGCAAATATAATGACGGCTCTGTGGCCCCAAGATTTTGTAGAGTTGTATGCAAAAATGACTCCAGCAAACACATATTCATACATCCAATAAATGCCATTGCAAAAACCAATCCCAACCACAAAAAACTTCACTCAAGACCAGACTTATCCATACTGCAAAGAATCCGCTTCTGTGAACTCTGCGCATAACTCAAAAACTGTCTAGACAATGGAGAAAAGGATCTGTACATTGACTACCGAGCTGATTGTATCAAAAGAAAGTCACACAGCCCACAACTCTGCATCCAAGCCCACTCCGTCCAATCCAACATCACTCAAAACTAGGCACATATGCCCCTAACTACTTCTATTCCAACCATAACTGGCCTGAAATGCAAGCTACTCAATGCAAGAAGCCTTGTAAATAAAATACCTGAATTTCTTACTAAATATGGCTATATTCAACATTATATTTATCTGTGAAACATGGCTCAATGCACCTCTCCCTGACTCCATTGCCACAGTAAGAGACTATCATGTTTACCAATCATATCGTGAAATCCGTAGAGGAGGTGGTGTTGCGATCTTCTATAAAAAGTCCCTACATCTAAAAAACATCCAAGTTACCCAGGAGCTTGCTATTCCTGTGAACTGTCCTTAAATATCACATTTCAATTCTTACTATGTTTCAGAGCACCTGATTATGACATCAAACATGTAAACAAGCTAAATACACTACTAACATGGGCAGCATCCTGCCCACATGCTTTTATCTTTCTTGGTGACTTCAATCTACCTCATATTAACTGGACCCTAAATGAGTGTAAAAATGAACCCATACATGCAACTTTCTACAATGCTGTAACAAATCTGGGACTAGAACAACTAGTAACCAACAACACTAGACTTAACAACTGCCTTGATCTCATCTTCTGCAATAGCTTGAATTCAATTTACAGAATACAAATTAAAGAACCCTTTTCCAACAGTGACCACAACATGATTGACTTTTGTCTCTACATACGTCCACACAAAAATCATCACAATGACGGAATCCCCAATTATAACTTCAAAAAAGACAACTATGATCTTATAAACAACGATCTCTCATCCCTTGATTGGCATTTTCTATTCTCTGGATGCAATACTGTAGAAGACCATTACAACATATTTTTACTTGAAGTCAAAAGAGTCATCAAACTATATGCACCATTAACAACTCCCAAAACCAGAAAAAACAGATTACCCATAACAATAAGGAAGCTTCAATCCAAAAAGAAATCATTTTGGAGGAATAACAAATCTGGTCACGTTGCCAACTTCAAAAGCCGATACAAAAATTTATGCCACCAGATAAAAACCGAATGCACCAATTATCACATTAAACAAGAGCAAAACCTTCTACGCGCCAATTCCACCCGTGCTTTCTAAAATTTTGTAAACAACAAACTAAAAGACTCAAAGTCCATCCCACCCCTGAAAGGACCTAATGGTAAAGACTTCAATGATGACACTATTAAAGTCAACATCTTTAACACATTCTTTGGCTCGGTATTTGTAAACAGCAGTGGATCATGCCCAGTATTTCCTAATCGAGCCACAGACAACTACAATGATCTAATGCATATCGATTTTACAGTAGACATTGTTGAAAAAGCACTGCGCAATCTAAAACCATCTCTATCTATTGGACCAGACGGAATATGTGCCTACTTCTTTAAAAAGCTTTCCACTGCCATAGCCGAACCTCTAAGCATAATCTTTGAAAAATCTTTCAGGACCAGCTCTTTGCCAAAACTCTGGTCACAAGCCACGGTCATCCCCATCTTCAAAAAGGGAGACCCCCAGCCTAGTTGAAAATTACAAACCAATCTCTTTATGCTGCATCACCTGTAAAGTCATGGAATCAATTATTAACCAATCCATTATCCTCCACTTAGAGACAAACAACCTACTCTCTAATAAACAATTTGGTTTCAGAAAAAAAAACTATCCCGCAATCTGCAACTCTTCCACTGCAAAAACACATGGACTACACAACTCGATCAGGACAAAGCAATAGACACAATCTACATAGACTTCTGTAAAGCCTTTGATTCAGTGGTTCACGACAAACTACTCCTAAAACTAAAATCTTATGGTATCTCTGGACACCTGTATAACTGGATAGAAGCATTCCTGTCAAACAGACAACGAATGGACAAAATTGGGAGCGTTCTATCAAATTCTGTACCAGTCAACAGTGGTGTCCCCCAAGGCAGTGTTCTAGGACCAACTCTTTTCATATTCTACATAAATGACCTCTGTGATCATATTAAGAGCAACTGCGTTCTCTTCGCTGATGATGTAAAGCTATTCAACACCACAGACAATACTGCTACCCTTCAAAAAGACCTTGACTATGTATCAGAATGGTCAATCAAATGGCAACTTCAAATCTCAACAAATAAATGCTATGTCCTACATACTGGCAAAAAATATCAGAAAATAAAATACAGTCTGAATAGTCAAGACCTTGTTGATGATCCAAACTCTGACAAGGATCTTGGCGTACTCATCTCTAATGACCTAAGTGCTAGAGCCCACTGTAACTACATAGCCAAAAAGGCGTTAAGAGTTGTTAACCTAATCTTACATGGCTTTTTCTCTGGTAATATTACACTACTAACTAGAGCATACAAAACATTTGCTAGACCAGTATTCGAATACAGCTCATCAGCCTGGGACCCACATTACATATCTGACATTAACACAGTTGAGAAAGTCCAGAAATATTTCACAAGAAGAGTTCTCCACTCCTCTACTCTTTGCAGAATATCTTATGCCACCAGACTTGAAATTCTAGACCTAGAAAACCTGGAACTACGGCGCCTTTGGTCTGATCTAAGTATAGTATATAAAATCATACATTGCAATGTCCTACCTGTCAATGAATACTTCAGCTTCAACCATAACAGCACAAGAGCAAACAATAGATACCAACTCAAGGTCAATTGCACCAAACTTGATTACAGGAAATACGACTTCAGCAACAGAGTGGTCAATGCCTGGAATACTCTACCTAACTCTGTGGTTTCTTCCCCAAACCCCAAAAACTTTAACCTTAGACTGTCTACTATTGACCTCACCCCTTTCCTCAGAGGTCTATAGGGGGCATGCTTAAGCGCACCAACGTGCCTACCATCCCTGTCCTATTGTTTCTTTTATATATTTTTTTCTTATATGTATCCATGTATTCATAGCTAATTTTTTACTTATACCTATCATCTTGTAAGCAATTGACAAAAATAAATAAATAAAAATTAAAAAGTGTTGCTTTTCTCTTTATCGGGTGCCTGCAATCTGGCCAGATTCCTTTGGGGGTTTCAGAGGGGTGGGCACCCTTGCTTGGCTCTGCTCCAAAAGCCCAGAGGAGGCTGAAGGACCCACCGAGGCCATCCAGACGTCATCAGTGAGTCACTTGTCTGGCCAGCAGCCCCTCCTGCACCATCAGGCAGCTTTCTCTTTTCTGGACAGATTCGTCTCAGTGCTCTTCCCCCAAACCATCGGCCTCTCCAGAGAGTCTCATCTTTCCGTAACTGGAGAACAGCGAGCGATGGGTGACGATGACGGGCTTCAATTACTTCCAGATGGGATCGAGCACTTCCTCCTCAGAGCAGCCCTCCCTCGTCTGTCGGCTGTATCAAGTTTCTTGGCAGGCACAGCAGTCCAGCCAGCCTTTTCTGCAATGGTAGACACAAGGAGGGGGAAGGGGAGCTTGTCCTGGGGGCACTTTGCATATGCTCAGAAGCAGCTGCACTGAAATACTCAGCTGGGTATTTTCAGCTTCATTTGACGCTATCCCAACAAAAGCCTCTCCCAAAAGTTATTTGGTGTTTAATTATTGATTATTGCAAGGTGATGGAGAGGTACTTTTAAAAATTAATATACTAAAAGGAGGAATTTGAAGTGAGTTCAGCTCACGGCACCTTCCTTCAAACACCTCTGGGCAGGAGACCAGCTAAGATGGAGCCCAATTGCTCCATTTGTGCAGAAAACATTCAAGAGATGAGCGAAAGGTTGAGTCCTGTCCCTTGGGGGGCTATTCCGCCCTCTTCTGATTGCCCACAGTGGGCTTTCATTGGTTTGGAGCTGTTCTCTCTCTCCCCAAACATGCAAATTAGCTCTACTCTTCTCCTTTTGTTTTCAAAGAGGATCTTTCCTTCCAGTTGCCCCTTGAAAAAGCACCTTTGGGACAACCATGACCTGGATGACTGAGAATCTCCATAGACATTTAGCGATGCACTTTGGGATGAATGCCCTTTGAATGATGCAGGAGTATGGATGGATTTCCAGAAAAAAAATTGAAGACTACAGAAACCATTTGCGCTTCAGTTTGAGATGCAGACAACACAGAGACTCATCCCCAACAAACTGAGACTGTGATCAATGTTGAAGGGACACAGGGAGAAAACGTCCTGCAGAAAGCACAGCTCCAACTTTTCAATGACTCAGGTGACCCTGAGGACACAGATGCAAAAAGGATGCAAATGACCAGCTGTGTGCAAGGAATATAAATCGTTCCATTCCCCACCATCCAGTCAGAGCTGAAGAAGCTTCTTGGATGAGAAGTGAAACATCTTCAAAAGAAAAAACGAAGTCCAGGATGTGGATGACTGAGAATCTCCATAAATATTCACCAAATTGAATCAGGAACTTGCATTCTCCCACCTCTCTTCCATCCCATTTGTACTTTAGTTGCAATTGTTAAAATATACTTTTCTCAATCAATAAAATATTTCTTTGGCTATATTATTTATTCAAGACAAAGATGACTCACAATATTTCAAAAATGTGACAAATGCAATAAGTTTGGCTCCAACTTTCAGGACTTTGGCTGTACTGAATCTAGTTTTCTAATCGTAAACTTTCCCATCTGTGAAATGGCCTTATTTTGAAGGAGATGAAAGCCACGAACATGGCAGGGACTGAAAGCAGATTCATTTATCTCATTGATGTCCTCAGAGGGTGTTGAAATGTATTGTCACAATTATACACTTTAGTCCAGGGCTTCAGATGTGCATTTCCCAAATAAACTCTAACCATTTATCCAAATTCATGTCAGAATCGTGTATGTGAAAAAGGGAGTTGTTCATCTGCCAAAGTCACCAAAGTCAACAATTGGCCGATACTGGCTAATTCCTAAATCCTTATTCCAATGGAAGAGCTCTGGCCAGACAGGCCCTCCATGGGTCAGCCTGGGAGACCTTTCCACAGAGGACAGTCTTATGTCTTTGGACAACTCTACACAGCTGAAATATGGCTGGAAAGTATGTGGTAAGTTTGGGGGAGCGGCCAGAGCTGTGACCGTAGCAGATACACAGAAAAAGGTGTCCCAGCAGCTTCCAGAACATGTTGAATATTGGTTGCCAGTATTGTGTGTGGTTGTAGAACACATTCCCGTTGCCTGTAGGCTCTACTCCTTGGTTATTTCCACCACCGTTGCTATTCCTGCCAGATTGCCTCACTGAGCTTTCAGGCACTAAAAGGGGTTGCCAGAGTCTTCCCCACTGCCACAACCCCGTTGCCTGCCTGTTTGTCTCCTGCCTCCTCTTGGCACCTCTGGCTGAAGAATGCGGCTGCTGCTGCTGTTTCCCACATGGAGAGAAATGGGAAAGAGGAAGATAAGTGGCCAGGCTGCCAGCATTATAGATAAGCAGAAGATAAACACCCTGCTTTGATCCCTGCTGTTGGAACAGTGGAAAGGTAAATGGCCTACTAATAGCGACCGAGTGGATGGGTTATAAATATTTAGTGCTGAGGAAGTCGGTAATCATTCATCTCCTCAGGCCCCTTAATGGTCATTGCACCCACTGACTGATCAATACATATGCTACTTATGGCCTAAGACATGTTTGCACCTTTATTTCAACAGTCTGTCAGACGACTTGGCTATTGATCTTAGGACACCCCACCCCATGTCTGATATGTGAAAGATAACAATTAGGACTTACTTCTCAATCCTGTTACACGATAACTGGGAATAAAACATGTCACTCACTTGGAACCATTCCAATATGTCACATAAATTATAGGCCTGGTGCAGTCTGTTTAAAGCATAATTACTGCTTGGTGTCATGGACCTGCTAAGCACCAGAGAGCATTGGGCAGGCTGAGAACTCAGTTCCCCTGGTCTCCGAGGCCATCTTGGGTCTCTCCAGGAATCCATAATCTCTCTGTCAGCAAAACATCAGGACTCTCATATGCTCACCTTTTGTCTTCCCACCTTCTAGCTCAGATTTTCACAAGCTGAAATGTGGAATCCTTGGTGATCTCTGAGTTTGGTTGTCTGAATCAGAATCAGAATAGAGCTGGAAGGGAACTTGGAGGTCTTCTAGCCCAACCCCTTGCCCAGGCAGGAGACCCCATACCTTTTCAGGCATTTGGCTGTCCAGCTTCTTCTTAAAAACCTCCAAGGCACCCATAACTTCTGGAGGCAACTTCTGTTCCACTGGTTACTTGTCCTTACTGTTAGGAAGTTTCTCCTTAATTCCAGGTTGGATTAGTTTCCATCCAGTGTTTTTTGTCTTGCCCTCAGGTGCTTTGGAGAATAATTTGACCCCATTCTTCTTTGTGGCAGCCCCTCAAATGCTGGAATGGTGCTATCATGTTCCCCCTAGTCCTTTCTTTTCTCTAGAGTGGCCAAACCTAAATCCTGCAACCGTTCTTCATATGTTTTTGTCTCCAGGCCTTTAATCCTCTTAGTTGCTCTTCTCTGCATTTTTTCCAAAGTCTCAACATCTTTTTAGTAATGTGGCAACCAAAACTGGATGCAGTACTCCAAGTGTGGTCTTACTAAGGTTTTATAAAGTGGTACTAATACTTCATGTGATTTTGATTCTATGCCTCTGTTTATGCAACTAATGATTATATTAACTTTTCTGGCTGCCACATACTGCTGGCTGTTTAAGTGAGAGATCCTTATCACAGTTACTGTTTTTGAGTCAGGTTTTGCCTAATCTATACCTGTACCTTTGATTTTTTTTTTCCTGCTTAAGTATAAAACCTTGCTTTTCTCCATATGCAGACATTTAATTACCTTAATGCTTGCAGACGTTTCATTACCGGACTGGGTAATATAATCAGTGTTAGAATAGAGAAGGATTTGCTACCTGTTTATAAACAGTAGATTTCCCAACTAATTTTGATGAGGGTGTAGTTTTAGATTAGGGAATTGCTTTTTGCTTGCTCGCCTAGTGTTAATCCCTGCTTATCGGGATGCTGGTTGCTGGGGAGGATACAGCAAGTTCTGCTCTTTCCTTCTTAGTTTTTATTGTCTCTTTTGAATATCTCTTTGTGACAGCTTATTTGTCTGAGTGCTGTGCTTTCAGGAATTCTCTAGCATTTTTGGACATGGCTTAATCTAGGATGCTGTGTTCCCCAGTTGTCTGTCCATGTGTTGTGAAATTTAGGGTTGTTCATTATGTCCAGCCGATGTTCAGGGATGCACTTTGCTAGTCATCCATCCTTTTGTCCTATACAATAGCTTTGAAAATTCTCACTTGTATGCTGTGGATGACTCCTCTTTTTTTCTTCTTGGGCTGCTCTGAGGTTTTTTTTTTGGTTTACTTAGGATGAGTTTTCCAAAAACTCAAATTTCACTAGGTAACAAGAAGAAAACAACACCCCCATGAAGAGTGGCAGAGCAAGTACTATATATAAGCAGGGAGCAAACTCCACAATCCTTCACAGTGATGATGTGACTTAGACCACGAATGAAATGCCTGCCAGCAACTACCCAACTTAAAGTCTCAAAGACAATCGGATTTTCTTTGTTTTTCCTTGAAGACATTTTGCTCCTCAACAAGACGTTTCTTCAGTTCTGACTGAATGGTGGAAGATGGAAGGATTTATATTCCTTGCAGTCATCTGGTCGTTAGTGCTCTTTCTGAAAGTCATTGAGGCTGTTTGGGAGTCTGTGCCCTGGAGGTCACCTGAAGAGTGCAAATGGGTGTGGAACCTTTTTGGAACTTCTGAAGGGACGGTATTGTAAACAGGAGATAGGTGAAGTCATGCCTCTGTTGGCCTCTTTGACTCCTCTTTCAAACCAGCAGTCCTCTCTGTTCAGAATGTGGACTTTGCTGTCTTCAAAAGAACGGCCTTTGTCTTTCAAATGCAGATGGACCGCTAAATCTTGTCCTGATGGGTTTGTTCTCCAAGATACAATCTATCTCCTTTCAGCAGTTCTAAGAGGGTTGCACACGCATTTGCACTATTTAGGAGATTCTGTGGGCACAAATAAACTTCCAAGTGGTATCAACAACTCTCAGAAAGAGTGCTAATAACAATAGCCCTTAGACTTATATACCACTTTACAGCACTTTACATCCCTCTCTACGTGGTTTACAGAGTCAGCCTCTTGCCCCCAACAATTTGGACCCTCATTTTGCCCACCTCGGAAGGATGGAAGGCTGAGTCAACCTGGAGCCTGCTGAGATTCGAAGTACCAAATTGCAGGCAACTGGCTGCAGCAGAAGTAGCTTGCAATACTGCACTCTAACCACTGCACCACGGAGGCTCTATTAATGACCAGATGGCTGCAAGGAATATAAATCCTTCCATTCTCCACCATTCAATCAGAACTGAAGAAGCTTCTCAGATGAAGTGAAACGTCTTCAAGGAAAAACAAAGACAATCCAGTTGTCTTTGGGGGGAAAAAAAGCACCTTTGAGGCAACCATGACCTGGATGACTGAGAATCTCCATAGACACCCAACTTAGAGAACACCAAGGGCACCGTAATTGAAACCCGAGCTACATATACTTTCCTCCTCTGGAGTTTATATAGTAGGAAGCCATGAGGCGAAGGAACCCACCAAGCAAAGCACTAAAAATGTTTAATCCCCAGACTCACTTCATATTAAAGAATGGTCTGGATGTCGTACTAATTAAACGGATAAATAGCTGCTGCGGAACCGATAAGCAGAGATATCCACTTGGAGCATAGCAAAGGTCAGCGCTGTGCTTACTATTCTTCCATGATTTCATTAATGAAGATATGAATCACATTTTTCCAGATTTGCAGATAGTACAAATTGGGTGGGTCAGTTCATGCCCTAAAAGACAGAAGTAAAATTCTGTATAATCACGATTGGTTAGAAATGTAAGTGGAACATAATGTAACAATGTTTAACAAGAAAAAAAAATTGAAGTTCTTAACTTACAGATTAGATGCACATGTGTAGGAAATGGGATATCTGGTTTAAGAAAAGATCAAAAGGACTTTCTGGAAAAGATCTTGGATCAGGGCTGTATACAAGACAGAATACAAAATAGTGCAAAAATAGACAAACACAATTTTCGGGTGCGTCAGTAAAAGTATAATTTCCCAATAATGGGACAGGAGTTTTTTTAACTCAGAAAAGTGAAACAGGTTGAGAGGGGAGGATTGGTGGAGCAGGTTTAGTTTTGCCAACAGAGTGGAGGAGAAGCAGAGAAGACCATTTAAATGCCTCAAAGGAAGCAGCCAGTCAAGATCAGAAAGGCTGGACTGCTTCATTTTTCTTCCAGGTGGAGGATTTGAGTTGCAGGAGACAATTCTGATTAAGCCTCGGAGCAGCTCAGACAGGAAGAATGTGAAATGTTGAACCAAAACAAGTAAAAGAATGAATAAGAACTGTCCCAAGGTGGACTAGAGAGGCCGTGGCTTCCTTCACCAGACTGCCTTCAATTTCCTTCTCTGAAGGGATGAAAATTAAAATTAACGCTGCAAAATTTCGTGCATGTTTCTCAAACTCTAAGTTGCCACTCTAAATGGCTTTAAGGCCACTGGCGGAATCGTGAGCGGAGAAGAGCCCGGATTGGGAAGAACCCACAGAAACATCCGCCCTCAGTGGCAGCACCACTTTTACAGCCCTTTTTTCTTACACGGCAGAGCGATCGGCTGAGAACCAGCATTCCAGAGTTCTTCCCCACACGCCCCTGCCCCACGGACATCCCTCCCCACCCCCAGTGAGTGAGTGGCACTTCAGTAGTGAGCATCACTTTGACCCAGTTTGGACTAAGAGCAAGATCCACGCCTGAAGGGCTGGGAGATGCTCAGGTCACAGGGGTGTCTTTAAAAAAAACCCTTTTTTTTAAAAAAAATACTTTATTTAGTACAGAAGATTAAAATATACAATTATACAAGAATAAAAAGTAGTAGTCATACAAAAAAAACCCCAATAGACATCAGCACAAATCATATTTCTCTCTAACACATTTGATAGTGGTTTAAATAGCTCATAACAAATATTAAATGGCAAGTATTCCTTATCCCTTATAAACTAAATACTCTTTAATAAATATTAACTAATAAGCTATTATTATTGTTGGATTATAACTGTGTTATTTTATAAATAGATCCTTCATAAATCTTATCTGGTGAGAAAGACAGATAAAGCTACTGCTTGATAGATTCCTATTATTCGCTAGATATGTACAGGGGTGTCTTCTTAGGTGCGGGTGGGATACCCAAAGCGACATCTCTTCCTTTCTCCGCAAAGGGCCTCCCCTCCCTGCTGGACAAAGAGGGAGAGTCCAGACCCAGTGATCCTGACAGGGCTCTTTGGAAGGGAACTCTGCCACATGGGAATGGGACACCTCGCCACAGCCAACTCACCCTGGGACAACTCACTGCAGGACAATGTAACGATTCTATTTAATTATTTAAAATAAATAAAAAAATATTTTAATTTTTGCCACTCACATTTTATTCTGTCCCTCGTGTCCTTTCTTTAATGATTGTACCCCACCATTTCTTTGATATTAGTGTAACTCTTGTCCCGCAGGGAGTTGTCCTGTGGTGAGATGGTTGTGGCAAGTTGTCCTGCAGAAAGTTGGACGTGGCAAGTTGGCCGTGCCAAATTATCATAGCCCCCCCCCGACCCACCCCGAGGGAAGAGGTGGCATGCCATCAGAGCAGCATTTGCACCCCCAAAGAGGCTGGACAGCCAAAGGGTGACATGCCACATCACGCCCCCCTCCTTGGTGCCTGGGAAGCTTACTCTCCTCTTCCAAATGACACTGCTTGGCTGGCAGAAACCCACCTTGGCTGGCGGAGCTCCGGGCAGCTATTGGAAGGCCGGCTCTTTGAACCCCGGCTGAGGAGAGGCAGTGAGGAGGCAAGAGGAGCCCTGCAGCTCTGGCGCTCCCCCCTTCCCTGCCCTCAGTGGGAGGTCGCTGGCCACCCCTGCAGTCCGAGGGCAAAACAGGCCAAGCGGGGGCCCAGGGGCGGGCCTAAAGTGGTCTTTATTGGAATAGAGGCTATCTCACCCAAATGCCCTTCCCTCCCTTCCCTTTCCCTTCCATGGGGGTTTTGCAAAGCGCTTTCTTGGCCATCCGGTTGCTGCTCACCCCATCCTCCGAGGCCTGCTTCTGTGCCCCGCAGGGTCGGAGGATGGGAAGCACTGCCAGGAAGGGCTCGCTGCCCGAGCTCCGATGGAAGGCAGGAGGTGGTCCTGCACCCACGGCCCGTCCTGTGTCTTGCCTTTGAGGGAGCAGGAGCTGTCCGAAACTGCCCCTGAGCGACCGAGTCCCAGCAGAGAGGCATTGCTGGAACATTGCTTGGATGCTCCTTAATTTGACTCGGCTGTTCCCAGCCTGAGACTTGAGGCTGCCTGAAAAAACAGCAAGGAAATAGCCCTCCTCAACTTTGGGCAGCCACCACCCATGTCTGTCATTCTTCACGCTCAGTGCAAGCATCCAGACTACCAGTGGTTGGAGTGACAAATTGGCAGGGATTAAGAAGAGCTTCAGCAATCAAATGGAGTTATGTCTGAGCGCTTCCTCCCTCCTTGGTCCCAGAGGACCTGGTGTGCAGCAGCCAATGAGTGCAAGACACATGAGTGGAGCCATGTGGAGTGCAGAGGTTAGAATGCATTACTGCAGGCTAATTCTGCCCACAACCAGGAGTTTAATCCTGACGGGCTCAAGGTTGACCCATCCTTCCAAGGTCAGTAAAATGAGGACCTAGATTGTTGGGGGCAATATGCTGATATAGTAAGCTGCCCAGAGAGTGCTATGAAGCAATTATGGAGCAGTACAGAATTCTACTGCTATTATTTTCATGGTAGAAGACAGGCTGCCCGTGCCCTGCATCCAACATTGGCACGATGAACAGACTGGCGACCAAAAGACAAGCCGATTCAGGCTAAATTTCAAGAGGCGAGAGCTGTGAAACAGCGAAAGATTGACTAGGACAATGGTGGATTCTTTCCTCCCTCAGGGATTTTCCGACTTGGGCTAGGTGACCACCTCTTCGTGATTGTCTAATGAGTTTTTACATTGAGAAAGAGTTGGAGTAGATGACCTCTAAGGAATCTTTCGGTTCTGTCATTCTTTGATTTTCTAGCCATAGGTTATCTTTTGCAGTCTGTCATTTTCCGCTGCTTTTCACAGCTCCAGGTGGAACACGCAAGCAATTCTGCCTTTTCTTGGTAATATTTTTCCCTTTTCACTGAGCTTGAACTGATTCTTTCATTTCCTTTTCCTTTGAACATAATAGAAGCCCAGTTTGTTCTTAGCATCTTTTGGCAACTTCGACATTGTTCAGCCTTCAGGGTTGCTGAACCCAAACAAATTTGGTCTGTCAGGTTGTACACTTCTTTTTCTGATGAGGATTCCTCCAGGGGAAGCACGACACCTGAAGACCACACCCAGATGCTGGCACAACAAGAACACCAGGCACAAAATCCTCACAAAACAGCAGCAGCAGCAGCATTATTGGAGACAACAATCTTTTCAGTTGGGCACAAGAGGAAAAAAAAGGCAAAACAAACAAACAACAAGGAATCAGGAACTCTATGACCCTTTCCAGGCACAGCTTGCTCACCTCAACATGTTGGCAGGTTTGTAAAGAAAGACCCTCACCCCTTTTATTCAGAGGAGACATGATGGAGGAATCAAGGAAAAAGGTGGAAGAAGGGATTTGGGCCAAACCAGTGGGAAATCAGAATACGCCCCATTTGGGAGCTTCATTTGAAAGAGGCCATTGAGGCTTTGGGAGTGAACCTTCAATTTATGACTTAGACTCCCAATTAAACTGTGCGTAGGAAGAACTCCCTGGTCAGTGGTGAATGACTAATTTGATTCCTTACTTGCCCAGTAAACAGGCCTTTTAAATTAACCAGTAACTGGGTCCCCTAAACCACTCAAAGAAAAATCAGAGAGAATATTAGCTGATAAGGTTTTGGGTGGCTCTGCAAAGGAACGATTAGAAAAGAAGGGAAATGAATTCTGATCTCTAATCACCCCGGATAGCCAAAGAAAGAAGCTCACAACAGCACCGCAGCTGCATCTCCCAAGCAAGAAGCAGATGTGGATAATGCCTTTTCCAAAGCAATGGCAGATATTTCAAAAGGCCTGCGGTTGTGGGAAGCTTAGATTATCTTGACATCTGTCTGGGAGACAAATCTAACCAAGCGTGGCCCTTCCAGGACGTTCCCCTTCCCAGGGAGAGGAAGGCACACAGGGATCTCTTAGCCTATCTTGACGTTGATCAAGAGGGAAGCTTTGAGGAAGTGGAAGTAGCAGGAAGCCGCTTCAGGGAAGCTAACACAGAGACAGCCAAGCACACTTCCCAGGATTTTGGCTTAGAAAAACAGCTGCAAATAATCTTTAAAGTAACCGTAAGTTGGATCACATGTGAGGAAAAGCTAACGGGAAAAGAAGCTCAAGATGAGAGGGAATTCCTAAAGAGGGAAATGCTGAATGCACAACTGCAAACAATTTCCACAAGGAGGGGGAAAAAAAAGAGTAGTAGCCAAGCCAATTTGATTGAATAAAAAGCATACTGAAAGCAACAAGCAGAAAAGGGAAAGATCACAAAGGATGAAATGCAGTTAAGGTGTGACTCCAGAGCTGGTGTCAGTCGACCCTCACAATGAGCTGAGACTGGTAAAGGGTGCCAAGAATGACAATGTGACTTTCTTTAGATCGATCCAAAGGAAAACGATTGGAAAAGGCAGCACCGAAAAGGCAGAGCTAGGCAATGCAAATAGCAGTTCAGTCTTCTCATACCAAAAGCTAAAATGGCAGGCTGAATTTCGAGGTTGACAAAAACATGGGTAAGGAAATGCCTCTTTAATGTGAATAATTTTACAGTACCACAACTGATAAGTTATATCCAAACTGGGGTGAATCCTTTTCTTCATGCAACCCAGGAACCTGGCAAGTGCCAGGGGGAATTTTTTAGGAAAACCAAGACTGTCTGCAGAAAAGGGGGAAAGCTGCAACTGTAGACTTGTGTGATCCCTAGAACTTTCTAGATCATAAGCTCTGTTGTGCACCAATTACCAACAATCCCTACTCATGGTCACTCATGCCCTAGTCACTTCCCGTCTTGACTATTGCAATGCGCTCTACATGGGGCTGCCTGTGAAGAGCATCCAGAAGACCCCGGTGTGCACATGTATCACCTCTCCTGCGGGAGCTGCATTGGTTGCCGATTTGCTTCCAAGTGCAATTCAAGATGCTGGTTGTCCCCTTTAAAGCCCTTCATGGCTTGGGAGCAGGTTATCTGAGGGACCGTCTCTTGCTGGTCACAACTACCCAACCCATCAGAGAGGGGGAGGCAGGGAATTGTGTGGGTCTCATCCCTGAGGGAGATACCCTTCTCCATGGTGGCTTCCTCTCTCTGGGACATCATTCCCTCAGATATTAGACTGGCCCCCACTCTAAAACTCTTCTGGAAGGCGCTGAACACCTGGTTCTGCCAGTGGGCCTGGGGAATGCCAAGCAGGATGGAGCCCATTAAATGGCTCATATGACGCGTTGTCACTGGGATGGGTTTTTATTACATACGAGTCTCTTTTGTATTAGTTTTATTGTTTTTATATGATGTTTTTTTATATTCTTGTAAGCTGCCTTGGGTCACCATATGTGAATAGGCAGTAATATAAACCTCCTAAATAAATAATAAATAAATAAGCCATATATGGAAGAAAGAACCCAAGCCAGAATCCACTTCATGCCAGGGCCCATTGCTGTGAATGCCAGCCCAGTCCTTTCCCCTGGTTACCCCAATCAGTCTTCGTATATCTGGCTGCGACAACATTCCTAGGTTAGGAAACCCTCAGTGAATCATCTGCCCACTGTCCACTTTCAGAGTGAAATGGAGTTTTGCTCAGAGTGAGAGTGAGGGAGAGAGGGGGGAGGGGAGGGAGGGAAAATACCAGCAGCAAAAGCAGCCCAGTTCCTCCATTCCCCTCCAGCAGTGAGACTTGCTGAAAGATTTCCTCGTTAGCAATTAGCCTGTCTGTTCAGCTCTGCTAGAGGTTGCTGAGCCTTTCTCGAAACAGGATGAGACAGTGATTTATGTTAATGAGATGCTGATTTGATTATTGGAAACACATTGATAGAGACTGGGGGCAATAGTGGATGTGATATGGATCTGGTGCAAACAGTAGCTGTGAAACCACAATCAATGTGGTTCACATAACTCTCGGTGTCAGAAGCAGACTGATAAGAGCTGCCCCCATTTCAGGCACTCCCAAGAGCTCACCAGAACAGACTTTTTGACATTCCCAGCCATCCCAGACATAGTTCTGAGCAAGTTAAGATTTTTGTGCCATGAACCTAGTAGGGGCTTATTGCCACGCCATCCTGCCCCTTGGCACTTCATGGGTTACACTGTCAAATGTTTTGCTGAAAATGATAAGCTTGTCTACAGTGTTCCACAATTGTTCAGAGCATGAATCCCTGCAAAAAAATAAGGTAAGTTTAGTTTGGTAAGATCTGAGAGCCAGTTTAGTTTAATGGATGAAGGCATCAAGCTAGAAACCAGGAGAACCGTGAGTTCCGGTTCTACCTTAGGTGTGTGCAAATGGTGTGTGGCCCAGTTCTCAATGGGCCATGGGCCAATATACTGGGCTATGTCCCACAGGGTTGGAGACCCCTGGTGTATATGATGTGATTGGATTAAAGCATTTTGGATAACTACAGGAAGTCCTTGATTTGTGACTGGTCACTGAGTGACCATTTGGAGTTCTGATGGACCTCTCCAGGGCTACTCACAACCCAGATTCAAAATTTCGAGGGCTGCCCCTCCTCCAGGCATGAGACCACATTTTGGCCACTTGACAACCAGCCACATTTACAGTTGTTTGCAGCATCCTGGAGTCACATAACTGCAATTCTGCAATGAAGTTGATCGGATGTTGGATATGGGAATTGCTGAAGAAGGAGACGAAATCTTAGTGAATTCTTTAAGAAAGATTCTGAAGATAATCCCCAGACACTCTTGTTTTCTGCAATTTGTCCTCGGTGGCTTTGCAATTTAGCAAAGACATATATGAAACCCAAATATGAGCAAGTTCATCTTATTGGAAAGAAGACTAAAAAAAACAGCTACGACTATAGAGCATTTAGCCATTGAATATCATTGGTCCCAAAGAGCTGTAGGAATTGGAGATTTCATTCAAGTCTATAGCGGGAATCATGGATGACCAAGTTATGGATTTTTTTTTTGCTGAAAACCAGTGTTTACATTCATTTTCTGGCCAAAATTAGCCATCAAGTACAATGGATTCCCTTAATGACTGCCACATTCACTTAACAGCAGCTGCACAACCTTTATAGATGTCATACACTAAATAAATAAACTTAGCAGCCAGCAACATTCATTTAATGACTGTGGCATTCACTTAACAAGTGCTGCAAAATGGTGATAAAAATGTGTGCAGTCACATGGTGACCAACTTAATGACTAGGATGGCTTACAACTGTAATTGCAGACTCAATTCCGGTCATAAGTTGAGGACTAACTGTAGTTGCTGATGTTGCCAAACGGGAAAAGAAGATCTGAAGTTGCAAAAACAGAAATGCAGGTGGAATGTGGAACATAGAAGATAGAATAATAGGATTGGAAGGGACCCTGAAGGTCTTCTAGTCCACCCCCTTGCCCATGGCAGGAAACCCTATACCATCCCAGACAAATGGCTGTCCACTTCTCTTCTTAAAAGCTTCCAGTGATGAAGCACCCACAACTTCTGAAGGCAAGACGTTCTACTAGTTAATCGTTCTCACTGTCAGGAAATTCCTCCTTAGTTCTAGGTTGGATCGAGACATAAGAAGCATGAAATAGGAATGTTCACAGTGAAAGATAAAGGAGAACAACTACAAACTGACATTTTAGGCATCAGCAAATTGCAGTTGGCCGGCATTGAACATTTTCAGTAAGAAAATCACACCATTTATTACTCAGGAAAAATATCACAAGAACAGTATTTGTGTACAATGTATTTAGTGGCTAAGTAGACTTCACAGACAATTATTTAATAAGATGATCATTTACACTGATGCTCAACTGATGCAGAAGAAGATGAGATTGATTATTTCTATGATCAAATTCAACTTGAAATCAACAACATGCAAGCAAGATGTCTAGAAATTGAGTCATGGCGATTGGCATTATTTTTCTTGTTGGTTTCACTGCTTATCCAAGTGGCTTCATCTTGCATTTGAGCAAGCTGGTTCAGGGGAACCTCATTTGTGTTCTCATTTTGCACCTATTCTGAATAGGTACATTAGGGGAGTAGGCAGAGAGTCCTGGGAATATATGAGCTCCTGAAATACAGATAATCAGAGTTGGAAGGGACCTTGTAAGTCATCTAGTCCAACCCCCCCGCCTAAGCAGGAGACCCTACACCATTTCTGACAAATGGCAGTCCAATCTCAAGCCGTTCCATTGGTTGATTAATCTCATTGTCAGAAAGTTTCTCCTTATTTCCAGGTTAAATCACTCCTTGTTCAGTTTTCATCCATTATTCTTTGTCTGGCCTACAGGTGCTTTAGAAAATAGCTTGACCCCTTCCTCTCTGTGGCAGCCCCTCAAATATTGGAATCAGAGGTGGTATTCGGTAGGTTCTGACTAGTTCTGGAAAACTGGTAGTGGAAATTTTGAGTAGTTCAGAAAACCAGAAAATATCCCCTCTGACTGGAGATTTTTCAGTATTCTCCCCCCTGCCACACCCACCAAGCCATGCCCACATGCCTGTAGTAAAAAAAATCGAATCCCACCACTGATTGGAATGTTTAGGAGCCATTAAGTGTGGCCTCCCTGATGAACCTTTGAAGTGACTCAACTTCCAGACAGGTCTCCCTGGATGACTGAGAATCTTCATTGACTTATGCAAGCAAAATGTGCTGGGATGGAGATGGGAAGACCAAAGTTGCAAACTCAAAAGAAAAAAATGTAATTGGACTGAATGGCTTAGGAAAACAATCAGACCAACTTATCAATTTTTCCTACTCCAACATTTTCTTCATAGCTATTACTGTCTTCAAACAACCAAGAAATGCCTCTACATAGGGACATCACTTGAAATAAAATTGACCATATTATTGCTAAAAGGAGACGAAGGAGCTCAATTATAGCATCAAAGCCACTAGTACTGATTGTGCAAACGGCTTTTGTGCAAGTTACAAGTTAAGTTAAAGGAAAAGAAAAGAAAGACAGTCAGTTTCTATGATATGATCTTGAGCACATACGTGCCATTTCCAAGAAGAACATTAGGAATCACTTTGAAGTCTTGAAGCTCATTGATAAAGTACCAGAGGAAGTGTAGAATGAAATTAAAGATGTTGTTAAGGATGAACATGAAAAGGGACTGCCAAAGAAGAAAGCAAACCGGATGTCGGAAGAAATTGTGGTAATTTCCAAGAAGGGAAAAGAAACCAAAGCCAAGCAAGACAAAGATCTCAGGAAGAAGCTTAACAAAGAGTTTCAGAAAGGGAAACAGACATAGAAAAACAAGGAAAGCCTTTCAAAAGATCTCTTACAATCTTGAATTTGTATTCTAAAAGATATCAACAGACAAGATTGTGAATGATTTCAAAAAGATCACATTAAGATGGAAGGAGTATATGGAAACACTGTACAGTAGAGATGTCAACATCCAAGGTATCGTAGAAGATATTCACTACTTACAAGAACCTCTAGTTCTACAAGATAAAGTTAGATCAGCTCTCTGGCCACAATCAAGTCAGAAGGCTGCAGGAACTGACTCATGAAATATGGTGACAAAAGAAGAATCAGTCAACCAAGCTATCCAAACAGATCTGGAGAGCAACACGGTGGCTAACCAATTGGAAGAAGTCAATTTCATTTCCAATACCTCAAAAAAAGAGAGACTTAACCAGACTGTGATCCAATGGAGATTAGAACCCTACATGGAAAAAGAGATGTCAGATATTTGGGACATTTTTGCTGATGCAGCCTGGGTAATTGAGAAAGCCAAAGAATACCCCAAAGAAGTCAGAATGTGTTTCTGTCCGTTAAAAGAAAAACTTTCGATTGTGTTGTGGTTATCCGGCAACAGGTGTGGATGGATGAGGAGAGCAAGGACTCAGATGAGGGGCCAGGACCATTAGGGAGTGGAGTGCTGCCTTCAGAGATTGCGGGGGCTGGCAGCAGCAATGAGGACGTTCCCAATGAGCCTGTGCCAAGTGTGCGTGTGCACAGGATTACTTGCAGGAAAGAGCAGCCGCAATAGCACAGGTGACTCAGGAGTAAGGCTGTAAGGTAATGGCCCCTCCTTCAAGAAGATAAAAGCCAGCTGTGAAGCGAACGTTCTTTGCAGGAAGCAAAGACGTTTTGAAACTCAGCCTTGTGGACGTTACAGTTGGTATTTGAAGACTCTTGTGTTGTGAAATATGATTCTTGGCAGTCTTGCACAGTTTTGGCAAGGTTTGTGCTTATTAAAGTTAATTGGTTTGCAGCAGTTTTTTAACCAGGGATTCATAAGACTCATTAAAAGGTTTCTGTTCCCTTTGGTTATTGTTTGTGTTATTGGAAAAGGGTTGGGGTCAGAACAGATTGTGTCAATCATGTCAAACTGTGGAATAAGTTCAGAAAAATAGAAAACTCACAACATCTCATTGTCATCATGCAAAACTTATATACTGGCCACAAAGCTCCAGCACAGAGAGAACATGGTGAGAGAGAGTGGCTCAAGGTTGGCAAAGGAGGGCTCTACACACACACACAAACACACACACACACACACACACACACACAGAGAGAGAGAGAGAGAGAGAGAGAGAGAGAGAGCTATTTATTCAGCCTGCATGCAGAATACACCTTTTATGAGAAACTGGAATAACAGAGTTGGAAAGGACCTTAGAGGTCTTCCAGTCCAACCCTTTGCTCAAGAACAAGACCCTACACATTTCTGACAAATGGCTGTCCAGGCTTTTCTTAAAAGCCTCCAGCAATGGAGCCCCCACAACTTCTGGAGACAAATTGTTCCACTGATTTATTGTTTTTACTGTCAGGAAATGTCTCCTTAGTTCTAGGTTGCTTCTCTCCTTAGTTAGTTTCCATCCATGGCTTCTTGTCTTGCCTTCAATGGAATGGATTGGAAGAAGGAGAGTGTGGTTTTAAAACTGAAAGGAGAAGGATCAATCACCTGCAGTATGTTGATGGCATTACCTTGAGGGCCCAGAAATGGAAAGGATCTGCAAGCCCTGGTACCAAATGTTAGATTAAAAGCAAATATAAAGAAGGCCCAATTAAAGACAACACGAATAAAAAACAGCAGCAGGTGAGAGGGGGGAGCTAAGATGGCGATGGAGCATATGTTTCCCTGCTGAGACCCTTATGATATTTTCTCTTTTATATAAACACCAAAAGCCTTAGCATTCACAAGCTATCAAAGTGGTGATTTTGGACCACGCATTACTTTTGATTGATTGATTGATTGATCACCCATGAAAAATAAATGAACAAGCAGCCAAGAAATAATATGCAGACCCGTGGTGGGATTCAACATGTGAGCGTGGCTTGGTCAGCATGGCGTAGTTTAGTGGGAATGGCAGGGGAAGGTTACTGCAAAATCCCATTCCCTCCCCACCCCACTAACCTGCTTTCCAGCTCCATTCTCCTGTGCAGGGCAACCAAAGAAGACCCAGCCGATCAGCTGGGACTCAATGGGAGCCGGAGAATCGATGGGGTTAGCAGGGCCAGTCAGAGGTTGCATTTGCCAGTTCTCTGAACTACTCAACATTTTTGCTGCTGGTTCTCCAGAACTGGTCAGAACCTGCTGAATGCCACTTCTGATGAAGACTAACATTTCCTAGAGGAGTCATGGTGGTGCAGTGGTTAGAATGCGGTGTATTGCAGGCTATTCATCTCACTTTCAGAAGTTTGATCCTCAACGTCTCAAGGTTGACTTAGCCTTCCATCCTTCCAAGGTCAGTAAAACGAGGAGCCAGATTGTTGTAGGGCAAGACGCTGACTCTACACCACCCAGAGGGAGCTGTAAAGCACTGGGACGTCTAAATGCTGTAGCTAAGTCCTTGGGAAAAAAAATCAAATATTACAATTTGGCTATACCTACAAACCAGAATTGTGCGTGCCATGGTATTTGTTACCCATGAGAGCCTTTGGAAGCCAGAGTTGGACTGTGGAGAAGCAGGATTAGAAGACTATTGATGCTTTTGAATGTTGATGGTGTTGCAAAAGAATACCAAAAATACCAGCCAAGAAAACAAATCAATGGATCATTGAACAAATCCACCCAGGGTTTTTATTTGAAGTGCAAATGACTAGGTTCAAATTATCCTACTTTGGACACTTCATTCATGAGGGACATTAGGTCACATTAGGGACAGATCATCATGGAGAAAATGTATCTATGTCTTCTCTAACAGTCAATGCCAACTTGATAGCACATAATGAGAAAAAAAAACATACTAGGGAGAAGAGGCATCTGTCAGCTGCCTATCTTCACTTTCTTTGAAGCTCTCTAGCAACTGCCATAACCAGGTGGGGGAGGAGAAGAATGCTGGAGGTGTGAAAGAATGGTGTGGGAAATTGGGGAGTATGGACGCTGACAGAAACCAGAGGTGCCAACAAGCCATCTTTCTGCCTTCAAAGACTGGCCCTGGGAAAGGAATTTACAGTCCAGGTTCCCAACAGGACCTGATTGGACTGTTCTCCCGGGGGGGGGGTTTGGACATTGGGGATTGCTTTCCTGATATGATTCTTGCACCGTTTTTCTTCAGAGCTTGCCTTGCTTGCGCTGCACTCAGCATCTCTAGTAAAAGTACCTTTTCTCTAACATCTATGGAGTCTAGGGTCATTCTTTCCTAGGAATAAACTGTGGCCAGTCTGGCAGTAGGCAAGCTCTGCTACAACAGTCAACCAGGTCTACTGAGGCGACTGAGCAAAAAAGGAGAACCACAAAAGTGGCTTGGAAAAAACAGAAGCTTGCGGAGGCTCCCCTTCCAAACCGCATCGCCCTATAAAGAGGAGCTCAAATAGCTGGGGAATGTGAGCATCGGTGAAGAAGCCCCGAAACTCCAGTGGTCGCTCATCCTGAGGATGAAAGATGAAGATGTAGATGTTGAACCCTGTCAGCTGCCAGCCCCTCCAGCAGCCGAATCAGAGGAGGAGAAGGCATGGGAGTCAGGGTCAGCATCAAGGCAACCCAGGAGCTCCGAGGGGGAAGAAGGAACGGAGTTGGCAGAGGGAAAGAGACAAAGGCAAAGCCTGGGCTGTCCGTCAGCCCTCAGATGAAGAGTCAAGAGCCTCCAGATCTGGAGGTGGCTGATGAGGAGGAGGAACAGCTGGGCCCAGTGCCTGACGTGTGAATGCACAGAATGCAGAGGAGAGGAAAGGAGAGGAGAGCAGTAGAAATCTGTGGGCTGGTCCTTGGGACAGAAGAGCTGCTAGCGAGGCCCCACCCTAGCTCTGGGGATAAAAGGCAGGGGGAGGAGATGAATAGATGTGGCAGGCAACTATTCATCTTCCAGCCAGATGGACTTGATAGCCTGCGAGATAAACTTTTTGCTGGGGCTGCCGGCATTCCTAATGAAGGAATCTTTGGAGTTCACATCAGAGGGTTTGTTGTGTTTGGGGAACTGGGTCAGAACAGCGGAAGAGAAAACCCTCAGCATAACATACACCCGGGGGGAGGTGCAGAGTCAAGAGACATGAGTGACATGGTGGCCAGGGTGAAGAAGAGCTCCAGGGGGAGCCGGATAAGCAGGAGGATCTGGTGGAACAAGCCAGAAGGGTATTGAGGGATGCCTTTGGGAACTGGTGAGCCAAAGACAAGTTGGTGAAACCTGACCCATGCAGGAAATGGTGCAGCATTGCAGACAGCCGTGGGGGAGGGTGGCAACCTCTCCTGGGCCTGCTCCGGCCCAAGCAGCTCCAGCACCATCTGCTCAAGTTGTGCAGCCCCTTCCACAAGAGGGGGGGGCATCCTGCTGAGAAAGGGGGGGGCAAGGCCCCCCACCCTGGGGTTAAGTACAGGGGAGACCCAAAACAACTGGTTTTTTTCCTCACCCAGGTATGGAACTATATGCAAGAGTACAGAGCAGACCTGGCTAACAAAGCAGCCTGGGTGAGGTGCTGACTATGCCCCTGGAAGGCACTGCAGCAGAGTGAACGGTCTCCCTACGCAATACAATGCGCCAGAGCCCCGAAGCTTTGATCCGCTCATTATGGCCCTATGTAAGCAATTCGAAGACCCACTTGCCCAATGCATGGTGTGGATTTGCATCAAAACCATCAACCGGGGTCGTTGAGGGGTTGTAGCCTTCAACTAAGAGATCCCGTGAGCTGGTCTGCCAACTGACCAATTGGCTGGAAGACATCCTGATCGAATGCTTCAGAGATAGTCTCAACGATGGTGTATACAACACTTGCATCTCATGGGAAGCCTCCCCTTCCCCGACAATATCCTCTGCCAGTGCTATGTGCTAGCCAAGGAGGTGGAAATCGACGTGGACAGGTCCTGCAGCCACAACGCCCTTGAATGGCGCTGTTCACCCCCTCCCCTAAGTGAAGAAGAACACCCGAGAGCACCCGGATGCAATCTCAGCTCCAAGCAAGCGTTGACCCACATGATGCTTCAAGGGTCATTCTTTCTTAGGGAGCAAGCTGTGGCCAGTCTGACAGCATCACTTCATTGCCAAACCACAATTAAATAGTGACCTACAATATAACTTTTGAAGGGTCAATGAAACTTTCAAAACCAGGTCCCTGCTCAGTGCAAGAATTCAGATTAAATCATCGCTAACAGATAACTGGGCAGCCTCTGTTTCACCACATCCACTGCAAGGAAATCCATCTGCCTCTTATAATTGGATGCTCTGTTGAACTGCTCTTATTATTAGGCTGTTTTTCCGAATGTTCAGTCAGAATCTGGCTTCCAGTAAATTAAATGCATTATTTCATGTCCCGTATTGTGGGATGATAGAGAAGGGTGCTGACTTTCTTCTTTGCGACCCTTTGTTATCATAATATTCAGGTTTTCTTCTCTTCAGTTCTAACATTTCCAGTTCTTCACTCTTTTCTCGTAAGATACTATTTGGTCAACCTTGTTAACCTTTTCTGATGCTCTTCCTCTGGTTTGAATCCTGTAGCACAAAGTTCAGTATTCAAGGTGCAGTTTGACTGAAGTAGAATGCAGTAGAACTATGACTTCTTGTAAATTGGCTAATACAATTCTCTTTTTTTCCCCTACCTAAACTTACAGTTGTCTTTTAGCAGATACATGACATGCATTGCGCGTCTCAAGAGTCAGTTTGGTCTGGGTGGTGTGAAATACAGTGCTTAGATGAACAAAATGGCTCAACAAAAAGGAATCAGAATTTCCTACATAAAATCAGGCTTTAGAGCATGGGAGCCCTGTGGAGATTATCTGCCCAAGAATAAAAGGAAAAAAGAAATAAAAACAGTGGTGGGAGTTTATTATAAGTATCTGGGAAAACATGAGGATGAAATATTTCTGCACCAGATGACCCGGCTCTCAAAGAAGCATCAGATAGCGATTAAGGGGGGGTGGGGTCCAGATATTTGTTGGAAATTTAGTCCAAGAAATTATTGTGCTCCCTCACAGAGAACTGTCAAAGTGCCAGTAGATCTTCTGCAGCAAGTGGATGGCGAAATGGTTAAAGTGGCAGAACGTTTCAGTTCCTGTTTTCCATCTGTTTTCTCTCAGAAGGTGAATGAACCCTCGGCAACCCTCACTCTTCCACTGGACGATGAGGGTGGGAGGTGAACTGACACTCAAGATAAGCAAGGAGAAAGTAAGGGAATTCCTACTTAATCTAAATGAATTAAAGACTCCAAGGCCAGATAAATTACACCCTGGGGTGTTGGAGGAATTTTTTTCTTCTCTTCAAGTTAATCTTGACTCCTGATGACTGCCTGGATAAGTCCTTCACAGTCTCCAAGGCTTCTAATTTGATGCCTTACCTGCTGCCCCTCATAGGCTTCCTGTTGAAGGAACTAGAATGGTTCCTCTCTCTTGTGTTAATACCAATTTATGAAGCCTTGGTGAGACCACACTTGGAATATTGAAATTCAATTTGGTTGCCACAATATAAAAATACATTGGAACTTAGGAAAGAGTGAAGAGAAGAGACACGCAGATTATTAGAGGGCTGGAGGCTGAAACATGAAGAACGGTTGCAGAAACTGTTAGTATGTAAAATCTAGTGAAAAGAAAGACTAGGGATGACATGATAGCAGTGTTCCAATATTTGAGGGTTGCTACAAGGAAGGGGGATGTCAACCTATTCTTCAAAGCACCCGAGGGCAGGACAAGAAAGTAATGGATGGAAACTAATCAAGGAGAGAAGCAACCTAGAACTATCACCTTGCTGTGCCTGCCAGGCCATGCGTCACTTGCTGACAGTCTGCCATATGAAATGGAGAAGGGAAGTTGGGGTGAGATAGAAAGGGTGGAATGAGGACAATTGAAACTGCTCTTTTGTGCTGTCCCATGAGAACAGTCGGTCGTTCCAAGGCCACTCTATGGAATGCAGAACCATCCAGCCCACCAAGGCAGGGACTATTACCAAAACAATTTATTTAAATATAATTAGATAGTTACTGATAACCAAGGGGAAGTGGGGAAAAGGGGAATAGTTAACTTCATACTTTGGGTGTAAAAAGGTCAGATCCAGCTTTGCTTCTTCTGTAGCCACTTGGCTTTAGTAAAGTGTACTTTTGGATACTCGTGAGCCTAAGAGTCTTTTTCTTTTCTAATGGACCAAGCTGGGATGGTTGACACCACAGCCAGTTGGGAACGGGGCCCCGCAAAAAGCAGGCAAATGTGCAAAGCTCCATTTGAGCAAACTGCACATGAAACCATCCCCTTCCCTCCCCATCGCCACCAGTTTGTGGAGTCGAAAAGGTTGGGGACTCTTGCTATACACCCAAATTATTTACAGGAAATTAGACTCTGTTGCAACAATGAATATGATTTTAGAATCAACATATCAAGTATCAAGGTGGTTGTATTTGACAGGGAAAATGGAGTCATAATTATACTTTATTTTTTCAAAATTAAAATTGGAAAAATTCTAGAACAAGGAGATAAATCTGTGTATTGGTAAAAAATGTTTGCCAATTTAGATGGGAGTTAATGGAGAAAATTGAAGATCTGCCAAACCTGGTAGAAAGATCATGTTTGACTGAGAAGGAAGTCTGTTTCTTGGGGTGCAGGATCTTCCACAGAGAAGCAAAATGGGAGCTACGTGGGATGATTTACCAACAGTCTTGGAGGGCAGAGACACACACAGTTTGGCAGATGGCAGCCCCTGACTCAACTTCTCTTGGATCAGAAGGAAAGTAGGGTCTGGTGAAAAGACAGCAGGAAATGCCACGGCTGTAGCCAGAGCGGGAAGTGAAAACAAAGACACAAATGCCAGAACAAAGCCAAGAAAGTTCCATGAAGCCATCAAGAGTCAAGCTTGAAGTGAAAGAGGCTTTGTCTTTCATGACCTCCTCTGTTTTGTCTGCAATATCAATAGCTATTCCTGGTTACGGAAAGATAGGCAGTTACTCTGTGCTCAAGTGACTTCTGAGGAGAGACCAGCATGGTCCTCTGCATGGATCATGCCCTCAGGGCCATCACCATCTGTCCTGCTTTGTCAGCTTGAAGGCAGCCTTCTCCCCGAGCTTTTATTCCACTGTTGGAAGTCCCTTGGCTGTTGAAGCCCTTCGGTGATAAACAGGATGTCGGAAGTAATAAGATCTGAGAATGTCCCTGCTTGGTCTAATCTGTCTTCTCTGATCTCAGTGAAGCTCTTAACGCACTCTTCATCCCAACCAGCCCCTCAGTAAATCCTGGTAATTTGAGAGAGTCAATCATCTGTCTTGGAAGTGGATTTGGCTGACTAGCATTTTCCTTTCTTGGTGTATAAGTGGAAAAGTAGCAGCTAAACTCAGTTGCTGCTCTGAATCGGATATTAACAGCATCGGCCTTTTGATGCTCATTCCTCTGCCTGGGAGAGTTAAGAGTTTCTCCAGATGACCCATTTTCAGGGAGATGCTGGTTCTTTTGTGGCTCAGACTAGAAATCCTGCCTGTCACTTCACAGTAATCTCCTAACGTAGTCCAGCATTTCAGAGCTTGCTAGCCTGGAGCTGCCTGGAGGTCCCCAACTGGGGTGAGATTTGAACTGGAGTCTTTTCAGCTCAGACTTCCATGCTTTGCGGCTGCTTTCTTCTTCTGGAGGGTCCCTGTTTTGCAAGGGTTGGCGATCTCTCTTGCTCAGCAGTGCCAAACTTCCCAAAAACGCTTCAAAAGATTTTTTCCACGGAAGATCTCAGGGGCCTGGGGTAGTAATGGACCTCATCAGGATGGCAGTTGGCCAGAAGAGGCTGAGTGGGGTGGCCACTGTGTTCTCAGTAAGAGAGGACTTTCTGCTCCTCTGGCATTTTCCTGAGTCAGGCTGAGAGCTCAGAAGACCATCCAGCACAGGGCAACCCCTGATTCCTGCTTTGGGGGCGCTCAGTGCCTCCGCCCTCCCATCTGACCTTCACCAGGATCCATCAGCTTCTCCTCTCCTCCAGCACTGGGCCTGGGATGGAAGGCTTGGATCCTGCTGGTGGCTGTGGTTCCTTCAGATACATTTCTCTCCATACAACTCCCTTCCCCATTCAATACGAAGCAAACTAGCTCCACTCTTCTTGATAAGCAATGCCAAAAAAACCGGACGTTAGCAGACAAGACAAAGAAAGGAAACGGGGCCTGTTGCTCCCTCCAAGCGAAAGAGCAGCTGGTTCCCACAATCCAGGACTGGAGAAGGCATGTTTTACTTATTTGTTTAACTTGATCTGGTCTCACCTTTCCACAGTCTGATGCTTGCTAGGACGCTGAATGTGTTGAAGTCTTGAAGGCCCCCACCTGGCAGCTTGGCAGACCCCTTGAGCTGGGAATTGCTGGAAAGCGGAGGGAAGCAGATATGGGTCACTGCAGAAGACCCAGAGCTTAGGAGAGCAGAGGGTTTATTCAGAGGGGTGAATTACAGGCTGAGCCATTTCTTCTGGGACTTTCCTCTTGTAAGATCTCTGTCCACCACCGCTTTTCTCCTAAGTGGACATTTAGACCAGAAGAGAACCACGCTGGGAGAAAAGGTGAGTGGTGCCAGGAATGAATGACTAACTTAGCCTCTCAGGGAGTGGGGGAGGAATGGTCAGTTGGGCAGAATTACTTGAATGTAAAGGCTGGAGCCTCCCTTCCTTTCCATTACCCTCCTCTGAAAGCAGAGACTGAGCTGGGTTCCCAAGTTCATCAGCCCCTGAACTCATTGACTATGTTGGGATTACTTCTTGGAACTGAAAGGCTCCATTCAATACTATTTTTAAGCTCATGACTTGGGAAACAATCCCTATTGAAAATGCCTGGCACACCACAATCCTTGCCTTGTGACCTGGCAGTCTTGGGGCCTGCCTTGCCACATCCCCATTCAGGTGGCTTTTCAACCGGTCTCAGATCCAGGGTTCTTGTGGCTGCATTCAACTCTCACCATTTGGCTCAGCTGCCATGCCTGAAAGGGCTTCTAAGTCTAGGTGAGCTTCCCGAGTGGCGGCATCTGAATCCATCCTCTATTTGCCATGAAGCTCCTAAGCCAGGAGGCCGAGGATCCCTCGGTTCAAACGGTCCTTGTTACAGGAAGTGATGGCCTGGGTGGGACTGGGAAGGGATCTGGGATGTGCATTTTCCTCAAGCCTTGCCAATTGCCTGTCTCCATGGCCACGGTACGATGCTGCCCTCTGTCCTCAGATGCAAGGAGGCCAGGATCTGGAGCCCTTAGCAAAGGGTTTCACTGGCCAAACAGATCCGGGCAGCCCACAGAGCTCTCGGACACAAAGACAGAGGAGCCCGACTGGATCAATGCAAGGTAGAAAATGTGAGGTGGAAGCCACACACACTCTCATCATTTTCCAAACCACAAACTGTAACCATCAGCACCAGATCCTGGAAAGTCTGCTGCAAGGAAACTGGATAGGCTCAAGATCGGAGGTCTCCAACCTTGGCAACTTTAAGACTTGTGGACTTCAACTCCCAGAATTCCTCAGCCCAGCAAACTTTGCTAGCTGAGGAATTCTGGGAGTTGAAGTCCACAAGTCTTAAATCAGCTGTTGGTCTCCTCTTAAAGAAAAATCAGCTGTGGGACCTAATAGATACCAAATCCAGCATCCACAACTGCAGCACTGATCCTGGAGAGTGGCAAAGGAAGAAGTACCCCAAATTCTTACCTCTTCTAGCACTGATGATGTTACCTAGTTGGGTAATGAAACCTCTGCAAGAAAACAGCCAAGCTCAGAGAGCACCGAGCGCCCCTCATTTCAACCCTGAGTTACAAATTTTCTGCTTTATTGGTTCTCCCTCCCCATCAGGTAAAATGTAAGAAGGAAGGAACTGAAAAAGGAAAGGCGACACCAGCAGAGTCTATGCTGCAGCCGTATCTGTGCAGATTGCATTGATTGATCGATTGATCAGTCACATTTACGTGGCCATTCATGATTCCACCTTACCGTACAGTCCCGACAGGCATAAACCGAGCCTGCATTTCATTGGCAAAACTGACAGGCTCAACTCATTTGATGTTTGAACTGCTTATAGTACTGTCAAGAGACCCGTCAGAAATATTTACTGATATTTTTCAGGGGACATCCAGCGCTATGTAGATTTATGTTAAAATATTCATAGATCTTCCTTCTACATTCATTTTTATTGATTTGCCAATGGAAACCTTTGTCCCGTGTTTAGTTTATCAACCTGACAGCCCCATGTCAGTAACCCCCTGATGGAGTGCTTTAATCTCTCCCTTTTCCATCTCACCCCCATCTCCTCACTTGCTGGTTCGCTCTCACGGGTGGAGGCTCCTTTGCTCTGCTTCACACGGCAGGCAGGCATCCCTTTCTCTTTCAGCCCGGCCTTTGGTTTGACCAGCTTGGCCAGGAGGACTGGCCATGCATCAAAAGGGGCATTTTTTTTTCCTGATTTTGCTAAGCCCAATTTCTTTGCTTGGAGATTTGCAGGGAGCGGCTCTTTTTACTGTATCTCCTTCTCCAAGTCTGCTTCAGTCTGTCTCAGGATCTGATCTATGGAGCTGGGGAGGAGGGAGGGGGCAGGCAGAGAGGAGGGGGCGGGGGGCAGAGGAAGTGAAGGACCCCACTAGACAGGCGTCACTCACAAGCACTTTGGAGCTCTTGCTGCCCAGGGATGCTATTCAAGGGATGCTTTGTAGAGAAGAGAGGCCTCAGTTTCTTCTCTGTCTTCCTGCATGCATTCTTCTTCTCTGCAGATCCGTGTCTGGGAGACAAAAGGGCAGAACAGGAGAACAGGAAGCCCAAAAGGTCAGCAGCGCATTCTGAAAAATACATGCACAATCTGTGGAACCTGAGAGCAGAGCTCATTTCTGCAGATGGAAGGAACTCTTGAAGGACAGAAGTGCTCCTAGCTGTTTAAGAATAATCCGTTTAAAGCACTCAAGCAGTGGGTGAGGAGGGCTTGATAGCATGGGAATATGTTGTCCGCTGTTAGACACTTCCCACTAAAGTGAAAAGACCTTTACATTCAGAACATCTGAATGTTCTGGAGCCACCCAAAGTATGCTTGCAAATGTCAGGGAAAAGTGGGAAGGAGAGGAAGTGTGGGGCTGAAGCCCCAAAGCTGGGGGTATCCTGCACCTCCCAGGGATGCTCCAATGAGGTTGGAGCCCTATGGGAAGTTGGACCCATGGCAAATAGCCAGAGAGAGTTGGATGTGCAACCTCCACTGTCCTGGCATGGGAGACCCTTGCCCCCCTTTGAAGGGATCTGGCTGCCCAAGCTGTGTCTGTAAACCAGCTGGGCCCTAGCCGGGGTGGGGGGTGGGGGGTGGGGGGGGAGGCAGCCCCTAGCCCCCCCAGCATCCCAAAGAGAGGCAAGCAACAGGGAGGACAGGAGGAGACCTATCTGGTTCAGCTCCTGACTCTTGGGAGAAAAGCTGACCTGGACACTGATCAGGCAAACTTGGCCAATGCTTTCCCTCTCCCCACATCAAGGCTGTGGCTCCCTTGACTCATTTGTGGGGGAGTTTATTGAGGCTGCCAAGGTGTTTGAGCACAAACTTTTACAAAATGTTTATTTTAGGCCTTGACCAAAAGCCTTCTCTGGATGGGTGGCACTTTCATTCCTGTGCCAATGGAATCATCCTTTGGCTTCATGCTGCTCCCCCGACGGGAAAATCAGTATCAACGACCCAGCAGAACAAACATGTCATTGCCTCTTGTGTGATCCTCATTCAGCTTCCCTCCCAGCCCTTGCTACTCATTTCCCCTCTTGATGCTGCCAGGGCTGGGTGGTTGGTTGGTTCTCCTCCTTCCTGAGCTGCCTTGCCCATCTGCCCAACCACTCTGGAGGTGGTTTCTATTTTAGCAGCCTGTTGCCAGGGCCTCCCTTTTCTGTACACTCTGGAGCCCTTGCAAACGCCACATATTCTGCTGCACCCAAACCTTCCCTTGTTGCTGGGCGAGCTCATTGACCTTGGACACCTGGCCTCTATTTCCCCAGAGAGCTGCTTGCTGGCTAAGGCCCACGGAAAGGCCCTGATCAGACTCCAGCCACAAACAAAGCAGATTTCCCTCCACTTATCAAGGGGCTGGTCCCTCTCCTATACCCCCATGCTAGGTCGGTGGAAAGCCTTTCTTGTCTGCCAGGCTGAAGAGCCGCCTGCCTATCTGGTATTGGAAGAGGATGACGATTCCTCTTGGTTCAGTTGCCTTGGTTCCCAGACTACCTTAGATCCAGTAGCAGATCAGCCCGTCCTAGATTGCACAGAAATGCCACCCCCATTCCTGGCATGTTTCTCCTTTCTCTTTGAACCTCTCTTGGAAAATGTTTGTGTGAAGGGACTCTGCAAACCCACCAGCCAACAAAGTATCCCTAAGAACCAGGATGGGGAGTCCATTGTGGGCCTGCCTTGAGATGTTTCTCCTGCCAGAGGTTCCTCTGCATTGATCTGCCTGGCAGCCCTTTCCCTCAGCACCCGCTTAGGACACCGGCTGTGTTCTTGGACATCTGGAGAGACACAGCTGCTTCAATCGGCAGCGGCTAAAGTCTCTTTAAAGACACAATGCTCTTCAGCAATGAGCACACAGAGCACCTGGGTGCAAACAAAGCACACACAAGCACAAGGCATCTCTCCTGCTGCTCTGAGGTCCAGATTCCTGTCTATCAATTTGGAACTATTGTTAGTTGAAATGGTTTCTTACAAAAGCTACAAGAAACTGAGTTATGGAGAATTGCCACTGGTTTAAGTAGAGACTAAGTGAGATTAGCTGAATCTATAACTCTGAATACATTTAGATTGGAATCAGGCCATTGGACTAAATACAGCCCCTAGCAGGGGAGACATTAATGCCAGCAATTTCAATTGAGGGACACGATGGGCCACTTGGCTATGATGGAAATATTAGAGTAACTATTTATGTTTAGTTTGATACACAAAATAAGAAATTCAGCTACACCAATACATAATATATAGGGTAGATCTGTAATGTGCATAACAGCCGTGGTGGCGCAGTGGCTAGAATGCAATACTGCAGGCTACTTCTGCTAGCTGCTAGCAGTTTGGCAGTTCAATCCTGACTGGTTCGAGGTTGACTCAGCCTTCCATACTTCTGAGGTTGGTAAAATGAGGACCCAGATTGTTGGGGGCAATAAGCCGACTCTATAAACTGCTTAGAGAGGGCTGTAAAGCACTGTGAAGTGGTATATAAGTTTAAGTGCTATTGCTATAATCTATAAATAAACAAACCTACATTGGAGGGCATCCTTTGGTCACTGGTACAGCAAGGGTACCCAGCAAAACTTGGAAAGCTTGGAGACATCTGCTCTTTTGAATTTTAATCGTTTCTCTGGATTCAGAGCATCTCTTTTAGCCTGTGATGTCATTACGTTTCCTTTTGCAAGTTCCCAAGCTAGCTTTAAGCTAGAATCTGAAACAAATCTTCACTTCCACTGCTTGCCTTTTTCTTAAAAAAAAAAAAAAAGCAATCAAAATTGCAGTTTGGAGCAGGAATTAAACTCTTGTGGATTCTAAACTCAGAGTCTGAGCAGAACCCCAATTCTGCTGACAGACGCTTGGCAAGAGCAGGACTCTCCAGTCATTCACGAGGAATAAATGAGAAGGCGATCCTCGGTGCGTAATGCCTGCCTTGGTGTGCAGCTGTTCTTCACTGAAGATGCTTTATGGGCAATGACATCCATTTCATCAGGGGGCTGCAGCTTTCAAGATGCTCTCCTGGCCAGAATGTCCGATCCACTCAATACCATCCCCACCGCGCTTTCCCAGGAGGAAATGGGTTCTTTCTCACTCATTACATTTGACTTCCAAGCTGGGGTTTGAAGATCTGTTGGAGAAATTGGGGGGAAGCCAAACTATTTTCAGAAAGCTGGAGACAATTTCTCGGAGGAACTTTGTGCATCCCTGACAGACCAAGAGAACCGCACTATCTGCTCTCTCTCCTTTCAAAACCTGCAGTCATGCAGGGAGTTGGTTCTGAACATGGCCAGGATGTCTCAGGCAAGGCCAATTTCCAGGAGAAAATGGCAAACATGTGAGAGGCTGATGGGATTGGCAAACTGGGCAAGAAATGTAAGCACATTGTGTCATTTCAGTAGATCACATTTGCTACCAGTATAGAGAATGGGAAAGAATTTTCCATGTAACGAACTGGTCATTTATGAGAAATGCAAATGTTTTAATAATTTCCCATACTGAGAATTCCCCAGTTTTCAGCATTCACCTGATAGTTGGAAGCAGCATGTTGCGGGATACAACAGGGTCCTTCCTCTCAGTGGCCCTTGCCCGTGGGGCAGCAAGGGAGCTGTGGGGAGACGCTGCTGTCTTTGGACAAGCCTCGCTTTTCTTATAGAGTCACTTCCCTCATGAAATAACTTCATCTTGCCACAGATGACATTTTCTTGGGTGTGATGGGGGGTCTGAGAGATATCTCAGAATCCCTCAGTAGAGAAAATATTGAGAAACTATCACTCAGGCTGTCAAGCTTAGAAATGCTTCCCAAAATCTCTTCAATTCAATTCCAAGTGTATCTAGTTATGCCGAGTCTTGGATAACCAGCCACAAACGGTTTCCTGGAAGAAAGACATCCAATGAAAGCTTCTAGAACATTTTATACAAGTAAACTTAATACTATAACCAAGATGTAGATATTGCTTTCTAATATCAGCTAGTAAGGATCAGCCACAGCTGGTGCACTGAAAGTTATGCAACAAATATCCACCTCTCCACCACCACGCCTAAAAGTCCAGAGTCAACAACACCAACAACAAAAAAAATCACAAAGCCTTCAAAATTTTTTACTACCAGTTCTGTGGGCGTAGCTTGGTGGGTGTGGAATGGCTTGGTGGGCATGGCTTGGTGGTCGTGGCAAGGGAAGGATACGGCAAAATCCCCATTCCCTCCCCACCCCATTAACCTGCTTTCCAGCTCCGTTTTCCTGTGCAGGGCAACCAAAGGAGACCCAGCCAATCAGCTGGAACTTGGGAGGGAGAGAATAGATGGGGGCGGGGCCAGTCAGAGGTGGGATTTGCCGGTTCTCCAGAACTGGTCAAAACCTGCTGAATGCCACCTCTGCTTCAGAGGTACATATTTGCCTTGGCAGGAAGATACAACTCTTCCTTTAATAGACCCACTCTGGATTTCAAGCACGTTGGTTCACCTCAGCCAGCCCATTTTTGAACTTTGCAGCATTGTAGTGTGATTGTGGGATGGTGATGGATGTTATGAATGCTGCTTTGAGAAAGCAGGGTCTCAGAGACAGAGAAAGGTAGAGAGAGCAGGAATGAGAGAGGGAGGGAAGGAGGGAGGGGGAGAGAGAGAGACATATACACAGACAAAGAGGATAGATAACATTGTGGGACATGTGAGGCCTTTAACTTCTAACAGTAAGATCACCTGGACACAGCCCAACAGGAAGGATTCAACCCCCTGATATATAGTGTCTCTAAGGCAGTTCCAAAGCTTATCATATCTAAGGGCATCAAAATCCACCAATAAATAATAGAGTTAACATTAGAATCCTCTGTTCATTTTATTTAATTATTTTAATGTATATGATTTCATAATGCTTCAATTGGTGCCTGGGTTTGAATGTTCACGGCATGACGACAGAATATAAAATCACATGGAATTATTTATATTTGTACACCAGATATTAGGGGGGGAAAGATTGTGCATGTATTGGTTGGATTCATTCATTGAGGTAGAACTGATCTTGTTGTCTTCAAGATGATGGCTTCTCTCTCTAGAAATCTGGGATTCCTTATACCCTGCTTTTCTGGATGGCATGTTTGAAAGTTCATTTTGGCTGGAAATTTTTATTTATTATCATGCATTGTTAACAATAAGGCCTCTTCCTTCTTTAGAGGTCCCTCCCCTCAGTCTCAAAATGTATTATTTTCTGCCTGCTTTTGTTAAATATCTGTTCAGCTAGAAAACAGTCTGCCCTTAACTGCATGCTAGAACCTTCATCAGAACCAAGCTAACAGAAGTTATAATAAGTGATATGATTAGAGCCCAAACTCTAATTTGCTGAAGCTATGAGATCAAAAGGGAAACATATTGGCTTGCTCTGAGACAGATCTCTGTAGAGAAGTTCTCTGAATTTGGAGGTAAGTCCAAGTAGAGTAAGTATCTTAACTCACAGCTGGTGGGAGTAAGGCGTGAGAAGCAAAAGAGGCCATATTTTTATTTGATTTGTACTTCTATCTAAGCGCAGTAAAAGTAAGATCATAAAACCTACAATCCACTAGAAACTAATATAAATGATATTACAGAATAAGCATCAGTTGGAGACTATCTAGTCCCACCAGTGTCATAGTTTAAGCCAGCTATCATTGATGTTGCTGAAAAGAACATTTCTTTCTGTTTCTTAAAGGTCCTGAAAAGAGAAAGGTTCTCAGGCCAAAACTGGAGTCATGATGGACTTGGCAGAGAATCAAGGAGACCGATCATGGGGGAAAGAACAGTGCCCCTGAGCAGCACCTGGCCTAAAAAGGTTTCCTGGGATAACTTCTCAGATGTTGTGGTTGTGTTTGTTCTAATAATGAAATCTGTTTTAAGCCTCGAACATCAGCTCCAGAATAGAATAGAATAGGATAGGATAGGATAGGACAGGACAGGACAGGACAGGACAGAACAGAACAGAACAGAACAGAACAGAACAGAACAGAACAGAACAGAACAGAACAGAATAGAATAGAATAGAATAGAATAGAATAGAATAGAATAGAATAGAATTCATTATTGGCCAAGTGTGGTTGGACACACTAGGAATTCGTCTTGGTGCAAATGCTCTCAGTGTACATAAAAAGAAAAGATACAACCGTCAAGAATCATCAGATACAACACTTAATCATAGTTATAGGGTACAATAAGCAATCAAATCATAAAGAGAATGGGGGTAATCTTGACTTTAATAACTGGGACTAAGGAACCTGGGTAGCAATGATTTCCTAATTTTAACTGGGAATTCACAGATGCCTTCGCTGTGAGTGAACTCTTTGATTATGAAGGAGACAAAATCCAGTCTCAGAGAAGACAGTGATAGGCAAGGAAAGATGTTGACTTGCTAGATTGGTTTACCATCTAAAAGCTATCTATGTTGTGATGTCATTTCCTAAAAATCATGACCTTTTTAAAACTTTTAATAATAGTCAAATTATTATGACAATAGGAATCAAGCCTTCTTAACAGTCTACATAATCCAACTTACTAATATGACAGTAAAATCCCATCGGCATGTAGCAGTCTTGCAATGTGCATTTATTTGTTTGTTTGTTTAATGTATGGCATATCATACATGGACTAGCAATATTTATTCACATTTCACTTAGATTAGTAAAACATAATAAAATGTAAATATTAAAAAGATCTGTGTTCAAATACCAATGTTTAGGCCATCTAGCCACTGAAGCACAACATTGTTCATATTAAAAAAAAAATCAGATACTGGACCAGATATTCCCTTAGCTTTTAGATGGTCATGATGAGATCTACCATTTGATGTGGGACCTTGCAAGTCGCACTGAGGGGCAGATGCTACACCCCATTTATACACAGAGTCCTGGCAGACACCATGTGAGGTGCAAATCCTACTCAGGGTCATCCATTGCTAACATGGCAGTTCAGAGCCTGGCATCCTTTTTGTGGAGTCATTTTATGTCTTCTTATATCTGGGGGTTCAGTGATCCATTTGTCCTTCCATTGGGAATCCATGTTGCAGCCAGTTGCAATGTGTATTGAGTACCTTAGCCAAGGAATACCAAAATAAGTCAGTATATACTCCATTGGTTATAGAAAATCTTTAATTGTGTTGATCATGTCAAGATGTGGAAAGTTCTTAGAAAAATGGGAATCCCAGAACATCTCATTGCCATCATGAAAAACTTATACACAGGCCAGGAAACCACAGTACCAAGACACCATGGTGAAAAAGACTAGCTCCAGGTTGGCAAAGAAGTGCAACGAGGTTGCGTGCCTCTCCCTTATTTATTTATACACACAGAATACATATTTTATGTGAAACTGGAATGGAAGAAGATGAGTGTGGTTTCAAAACTGGAGGAAGAAGGATCAATCACTTGCACTATGCTGATGACACCATCCTGAGAGCCAAAAATTAAAGCATTTGCAAAGTCTAACGATCAAGCCACATAGTGATAAAAGGAACCAAAATACAAAGAAGACTAAAGTAATGACAAAATGCAGAACTGCCAGCCTGAGAATCAGCAGTAAAAATATCAAAGCAGAGAGTAACTTCTGCCTTTTAGGATTGGCCATCAATAGTCAAGGAACAAGCAGTCAAGAAATAGGTTGCAGACCAGCAGATAATAGAGCAGCCATGGGACCCTGGAAAAAATATCCAAACACCGTAATGTGTCTGGATAAGAATCGATAAGAATGGTGCATGATATTCCTTGTAACATTCTATGGAAGTGAACACTGGAATTTTAAGAAGTGAGATAGGAAGAGTATTGAGGACTTTGGTATTGGAGAAGACTCCTGAGAATACAATGAACAAGCCAAAGAAACAAACGGTTGGGTCTTTGGGATAAAAATAATCAACCCAGAGTTCTCACTTCAGGCATAAATGACCAGGCTCCAATTATTCAGACACATGATGTGAAGATTCAGCTCTCTGAAGAAGGATCTAATACTGAGAAAAGTGGAAGGAAAGAGAAGAGGGCTACCACCAGCAAGGTTGATATACTCAATTGCAGTGGAGGGGATGGAGGCACTGCTGGAAAACCTGGAAGGCCAGGCTTAGGAATGATTGTCCCAGAGAAACTCTACTTGCTGTCACTAAGAGTTAGCACTGACTTGATGACACCTAATCATCCATCAGTCCAGTGGCTACCCTTGGCTCTTGCAGAGTATAATTCAGAAGTCTCCGCTGGAGTAGATGCTAGGAGGGGCTGCTGAGATCACCAAGGGATCTGCACCACTCAGTGCAGAAACTCACATTGAAGTACCTCAGAGTCCAGATCTCCTTGAATGCATCCAGTTCAGGGAATAATTGTCTCCCTGTCAGCTGCTCTTTAGAAGTTATTTTCTAGCATTCGGTCAGAATCTGCTTTCCTGTAATTTAAGACAATAATTGCTGAATTCTTGAGAGGCAGGCAGCATTCCATGCCCGCTCCATTGTCTTTGCTCAGGGCTTCCATTATTTTCGCTCTCTACTTTTAAGCTGCCCTTGCTAGTAAGTTCATTCCTTGTAGCACTGCCAGAGCCTCCACTCCACTGCACTCCTGTGTGTGTGTGTGTATTGTGTGCTTCCTTAAAACTCTTCATGCGCAAAACTCCTCAATATGCCTGTGATACTTGGAATGGATTGCCCTCACACAGGATAATTTCTATCCTCAAACAACAAAGCTAGGAGCCCCTTTTAGAAAATGTGGATTTGAAGGGAATGTAGCTGAAAAAAATCCCTGAACTTGTATCTAATTTGACTGCATTTTTCTCACTGCGTTGCAATAAACATTTTCTGGTGTCCATATAAGATTGAAGAATAAAGTGCCATTTTCTCCGCTCCAGACTGAGCACTGAATTTGAATGCTTGAGACGAGATGTTACTGGATTGGGTCATTTCTGCAATTTTGGGCTGAAATCAGGAGATCTCAAGGAAGAGGTCCAGTCACACAAATCTCTCTGGAGCCTCTGAAAACCTTGGGGTGTGTGTGTGTGTAATTATCTGATCCAGTTGCTTCTAGTTAACAATGACAACCTTGAGGACATGAAGAGCCGAGCAGTGTGGCCTGGAGTAACCTGCCTGCAGGGGGAAGGGGAGAGGGGGAAAGAAAGGGAGGACCTCTCCAATTTCAAACTTCCTGGTATCACTTGGGTAGTTCCCCAAACCACCAAGTTTGATGATTGCATCAGTCAGTAAAGTTCTGTTTTCTTCGTCCACTTGCACTCGCACTCCGAACAAAAAAAACGTTGTGATTGGAGCAGTTGCTTTTACGTTCTCAGATTCCTCTGCCAGAGGCCTGTTTGGTGAAACAGGATCTTTCCCTAGCTCTCTGCTCTGCAAGGGGAAACTGTGGCAAAGTTACTCAACAAGATCCTGCAAGTTATTTTCACAAAAGAGAAATATTTGGGGAGGGGAGGGGGAAGGAGGTGTCCATGCAGAAGTGCAAAGCTGAATTAGCTCCTTAATCTTCCAGGAGTCATAAGTGCACACACACATGTGGGGGGGGGAGAGGGAGGGAGGGAGAGGGAGAGGGAGGGAGGGAGAGAGCGCATGCACAATTAAATCTTGTTTTGGTAAAAGACCAGAAATTTAACCTTAAGTCCCAATCTTTAGATTCACGCCACAAGAGAGGGGAAAAACCAAGAGGTTTCCCTTAACTTAGCCATTTAGCATTTCATTATAACATTTGTGTTAAGGGTAATGAGAGGCTGAACCAGAGCATGAGTGCAACAAATACTTTATTATAACAATAAAGGACTGACCGTGCTTGCCAAGCCTGGAACTGGCTCGCAGCGATCAGCAACTGGCTGGACCCCGCAGCCTGCTTTTATAGCTGGCTGCTGGGGAGAACCAACCAATGAGCGAGGGGGAAAACCGCCCCCGCAATGTGAACGGACCTGAGTGGGAACTCCTAGAGTTCCAGGGACATAACACCCCTTCCCCCCAGATGCGAACACGCACAGTCTTTGAGGTAGGCAGGAGGTTTATGCTGGCGCCCAGAACGGCGCAGCTCTGGTGGGTTGTCTGTCAGTTCAGAGTCTGTAGGGGTAGGCAGAATCGGTAGGGAGTCACTAACGTGCCCCTCAGTTCGGGTTGGCTCGGGACTCGTAGGGCTGGTCACTGGGGACGTGCTCCCGTTGACTGGTTCGGACTGGTCAGCCATCTGGACGTCGCTGTCCGTGTTCGGATTCCCTGGAACGGCTGCTGGTGTAAGCAGGTCACTGGGATTGGTGCTGATGTGGGGTTGATGCTGAGGCCTCGCCCCAGTTTGTAATTCTGAGTCACTGCTGACGAGGGTGCTGTGACGCCTTCGCAGCTGGTCCAGGTGCCTTCTCCATATTCGGCCGTCCTCTAGTCTGACTCGATATGACCTGGGTCCGGTGATGGCCACGATCTCGCCCGGAATCCACAGAGGGTCTCCAGCGAAGTTCCTCGCGAATACGGGTTCCTGTAAGATAAAATATCTAACCCCCGATGTGGAAGCGAGGGGAGAGTCAGGGCAGTAATGTGGGTGAAGTCTGTCCAATACAGTCCTCAGGCGCCTGCCCATCAGGAGCTCAGCTGGGGACTTATTGGTGACTGAGCACGGAGTTGAGTGCTGGCTCATCAGGAAACGCGAGAGTTTGTGGTGCCAGTCATCCTTGCTGAACCTAGCTAGGGCTTCTTTAGTGGTCCTAACAGCTCTTTCAGCCAATCCATTACTGGCAGGATGAAATGGGGCCGTGAAGATGTGGCGGATGCCCAGGTTGGCAGCGAAACGGCTGAACTCGGCTGATGCGAACTGTGGGCCATTGTTGGAAACAATGGAGTCAGGCAGCCCGTGTGTTACAAACAGGCGAGTTAATACCTTGGTAATCGCTAGTGTGGTGGTCGTGGATAGTTGTGCCACGTCAATCCATTTAGAGTAGGAGTCCATGACCACTAGGAACATTTTCCCGTGCAATGGGCCGGCTAGGTCGATGTGAATTCTGGACCACGGAGCGCTGGCGCTTTCCCACTTAGTAGGGGTGGCAATAGGAGGAGCTGGACGGGATTCCTGGCAGGGATTGCAGGAGCTTACCCATCTGATGATGTCCTCGTCGAGGCCCGGCCACCATACGTAGCTGCGTGCTAATGCCTTCATTCTGATGATGCCAGGGTGCCCCTCGTGCAATGCTTCCAGAACTCGGGTACGCAGTGAGGTCGGGATGACCACTCGAGTGCCCCACAGCAGACAGCCCTGCAAACTGGATAATTCCTGCAGGTGGGTCTTGAAAGGTGTAAATTTGTTTTCAACATCACCGCCCGGCCACCCCCTCCTCACCCAGTCCAGTACCTGGGCGATTGTTTTGTCTGCCTTGGTTTTGGCAGCAATGTCAAGGGCAGTGATGGGGAGGTCCAATTGGGTGACCTCAAAGATAGCGTGGACCGGAGCAGGGTCTTCAGCTGGAGCCGGCAAGGGGCAGCGGCTGAGAGCGTCTGCGTGGGACAATGTTTTACCTGGGCGGTGTATGAGTCTATACGAGTATGCCGCTAGGAAAAGGGTCCATCTCGTCATTCTAGGAGAGAGGACTTGAGGGGTCTGTTTGTCCCCAGCTAGTAGACCCAGGAGAGGCTTATGATCCGTGACCAGCTCGAAAAAGTGGCCAAAGAGAAATTAGTGAAATTTCTTCACTGCTGCAACAGCTGCTAGAGCTTCCTTATCGATCTGGCTATAATTGCGCTCTGTTGCAGAGAGCGTCCTGGAGAAAAAGCGATGGGAGCCTCGGAGCCATTGGGGAGCCTGTGGCTTAATACTGCCCCAATTCCAAAAGGGGATGCGTCTGCTGCTAGCACTAATGGAAGGTTGGGGTCGAACTGAATAAGGACCGCCTCTGACGTGAGTAGTGATTTGACGGCGCGAAAAGCGGAGTCTTCTTTGTGACCCCAGTGCCAAGGCGATTTTTATCCAACAGTCTGTGCAGGGGTTCTGCCACTGATGCTTTATGGGGCAGGAAGGACGCGTAAAAGTTCAATAGCCCCAAGAAGGCCTGCAGTTCAGTTTTGGAGGTTGGAGTGGGTGCCTCGTGAATTGCCTTAACCTTGGACTCCAGGGGGTGAATGCCTGAGGCGTCAATTTTATAACCCAGAAAGTCCACCTGTCTAGTGGCAATGGCACATTTTTCTTTTTTAATTTGAGGCCATGCTGTCTGAACCTCTCTAACACTGCTCGAACTCTCTGGAAGAGTTGGGGTCTGTCCCTGGCCGAGACTAAGATGTCGTCGAAGTAGGGTACTACACCAGGAGGCCCTGCAAAATCCGCTCCATGAGGGATTGAAAAATGCCTGGGGCAACACTTACGCCAAATTGGAGACGCTTGCACCGGAAAGCACCCCTGTGGGTGACAATGGTCTGGAGTTCCGCTGTTTGGCTGTCAACAGGGAACTGTTGATACGCTTGAGACATGTCCAATTTGGCAAAAATGCTGCCAGGTTCAAAAGTGTGTAATAAATGCTGAATGACGGGCACTGGGTAAGCGCTAACTTGTAAAAACTTATTAATTGTGGTCTTGTAGTCCGAGCAAATTCTCAGGCTACCGTCTTTTTTGAGGGGTGTGACAATGGGCGTCTCCCATTTGGCGAAATCTGTTGGCTCAATGACCCCTTGTTTTAATAATTTATCCAATTCTGCATCTAGTTTTGGCCGAATAGCGAATGGGACTCTACGCGGTTTTAGCCTGATTGGGACTGCCTGGGGGTCGACTGAGAATGAGATAGGGGTACCGTTATAACACCCCAGCTCATCGCTGAATACATCTGAGTAATCAGCGAATAAGGAGTCAGTGTCAGAGGTTGAGACAGCATGGACTCCTGTTAGCCCTAGGCCGAGATGGGGAAACCAATCGAGCCCCAAGAGTGTGGGGAGATTGCCGTTAACTACCACTAGAGGTAGGTGACCTTTGAAAGCTTTAAAATTGACAAGGAACTTGCCTCTGCCGATTACAGGAATGTCCTTCCCCTGGTAGTCCTTCAGGCTAAACTGGCACTTCTGGAGCCAGCTTCTTGATAGACTGGGCTGTAGCCTCTTGAGGGTGCTCCACGAGATAATTGAGAGCGCTGACCCTGTGTCAACCTCCATGCGACATGGTTTACCTTCTAACAAAACGGAGAGAGAGATTTTACTAATGGTATGGCAAGTGTGCTTGGCATGGTGGTGAGTGCGACAGTTCAATACTTGCCTCTGAGGTCCAGAATGTGAGAAGGGAGGGTGCCTTTGTGCTGAGTTTTGAGAGGCTTGACAGACTCTCGCGATGTGCCCCCTTTTGTGGCAGATGTTGCAGGTGGCTCCTTTGAATTTGCAGGCGGCCCTCGGATGAGATCCACCACAGGATAGGCACAGGGTGATGTGCTTGGGTGGACTGATGCTTTCTTGCTTGGCTCCTACCTGCGGATGCCTGGCGTTGGTGAGGCGGTGGATGTCGGTTTCATCACTAGGGGCTTCCTCTACTACCACCTCCTCGGAGTGGACTGGAACTGTCGTTAGCTTGGAAGTTGGACCATGGATTTAGGTGGCTGAGTGTGCTGCCAGTTCTGCTGCCAGGGCCTCCTCGACGGCTTGTGCGAGGTTGAGGTCCTTCTTAGTGAGTAGGCGCCTTTGGAGGTGGAGATTCTTGACCCCGCAGACTAGTTGATCGAGGAGCATGTCCTCCAGGTAGGTTCCAAACCCACAATGGAGTGCTGCGGTCCTGAGGGCGGCCATGTACTGGTTGTTGGTCTCTTTGTCTGATTGCTTCCTCATATGGAAGGTGAATCACCTGGCAATCTGTGAAGGTCTGGGAGAATAGTGGTTAGTAAGGATTTCTAACAGTTCAGACCATGGAACGTTTTTTAACTCACGTGGAGCCACGAGTGCTGTGGCAGTGTCAAAGACGATGGCTCCACAGTAGATCAGGAAATATGATTTTTTCCGGTGCTCCCCTGCATCAGCCAGCCCAATTGCGTCGATGTAATGGTTAAAGCGGTTCTTGTATGACTCCCACTTCTCCTCATCCGGTTTGAACGCTGGGAAGACTGGATTGGAATTCATAGTGAGGAAATCGGTTGTACAATCTGTGGAAAAAATCTCTCTGGGGCAGCAGCAGAAGGTTTCTAGTGCCTGTGGCAGGCAAGGATTTCAGCTCTGGAGAGGCTTTTTCACAATCTTCTCTCTCTCTGGGCTAAACACGAGGTTAGGCTGCCGGCCGTTGGCAGCGTTTTGAAATTCGCGCCTGCGTGAGCGTCAGTGACTTGACTTACAGCACCGCGCTGTACTTTTTAGGTTTGAAATTCAAATGACAGCCGCTTGAATTTCGCGCTAAAGAAACGAGCGGCTGTGGCTCGCAGCGCTTCACTTTTCCTGTAGCTAGGCTAACAAGCGGCTACAGACGCTTCTCACTTTTGTTGCTGGCTGACCGCTTTCTCTGGCTGCGGATCAGCGTCGCTTCGTTGCTTGCTGACCGCTTTCTCTGGCGGCGGATCAGCGTCGCTCGTTGCTTGCTGACCGCTTCTCTGGCTGCGGATCAGCGTTGTTTTATCGCCGCCGATCGTTTCTCTGGCTGCGGATCGGCGGCTAGTGATTCAGCGGTTGCATTGTGCTTCTGGTAGCCATCCCACCTTCGTCGCCAGTGTTAAGTTTGGGTAATGAGAGGCTGAACCAGAGCATGAGTGCAACAAATACTTTATTATAACAATAAAGGACTGACCGTGCTTGCCAAGCCTGGAACTGGCTCGCAGCGATCAGCAACTGGTTGGACCCCGCAGCCTGCTTTTATAGCTGGCTGCTGGGGAGAACCAACCAATGAGCGAGGGGGAAAACCGCCCCCGCAATGTGAACGGACCTGAGTGGGAACTCCTAGAGTTCCAGGGACATAACAATTTGCTTATTTTACTTGTGCAATTTCTATAGCTGCCCATCTCTCTGGGCACTAACAGCTATTCAAAGTCAAAGCCATCACCACAGAACAGGCACAACCAGCAGCTGAAGGGGCAACCGTTGAAACCAGCCAGGGCCGCAAGTTGCATTGGCAGGCCTTGTGAAAAGCTGGCAGGGCTGGGCCACTCTTAACCCGGGACAACAGTGTCCCAAAGGGCAGGTGCCACATTTCAACGCAAGAACTGCCTTGACCCAGAAGGGACGTTTGACTGAAGTTTTGGATCTGAATTCTAGCAAGACACTTAAGAGGAGAGGTGACGAAAGAGGGGAAATAAAACTGAGCTAAAATAAAAACTACAGTGAAATAAAACTGTATTTCTTCAACAAGGGCTGAGCCTCAAGGCAAGGGCCACCCCACTTGGTGGCCAACATCTCCAGGCTGTTTGTCGCTTGCCTTCAGGTCCGGCGCCAACGATTCTCCAAATGATTCGAAGTCAGGAACTAAGGCCAGGGCAGGGTGGCTCCATCATTATTTCATTATTGTAGTAATTTAATCAACTATCTTGTAATTAGGGTTACTAAAAGGAAGCCATCTGTCCACTTTGAGTTGGTATTTGGGGCGCAGCCATTTTGCATGAGGTGACTGGCAACCATTCCTAGTTAGGCATTTCGCAGGGAAAGCGGGGGGGCTCCTGATCCCGCAACAATAGTTTTTGGGGCTGCAGCTGGGAGGGAAGGCTTCCGTTCGCTCATATCGGGCCTTTGACAAAGATGCATTTTATGGCTTTTGCTAATATAATTCCACACCGTTTCCAGCTTGCTTTATTGATTGCCTAAACCCATTTGGGGAAGCAAATGGAGTCAGAAGGTAGCTATCATCATCAGAAAAATATGCAAACAATGCCTATGTGGGACAAAAAAAAAGGAAGGCAAGAAACTAGTGCATGATGGGAGTCCTTTACTTAATGAACATAAAATATTACAGCTGTGTTCCTCCCCGGAGCACTTGGCTTTTTATCCCGCAAGGAGGTTTTAGTGCAAATTTGAAAATGTTGGCAAGTTTGCCAGAGCTTTCATCGGCACTGGAGAACCCAACTGACACCAAGCAGGCTCTTCATAGAACAGAATGGCAGAGCTGGAAGGAACCTCAGAGATCTTCTAGTCCAACCCTCTGCTCAAGAGAAGAGCCTTAAGGACCTTTGTCTTTGACAGGGGGTTGGAGTAGAAGACCTAAGTATCTTCCATCCCTATGATTGTACTAAGAACAATTCACTCTACTGGTGCATGCTGACCTTTCTCATTGGAAGACTCAAATCCAGGAATCCTCCATTGGCACTTGCCCAACATCTGCCCAACAACTTTAACACCGATTCCTTATGGAAAGCCAGATGGGTACTAAACACCCAGACATAAGTAGATATATAAATGACCCCACAAAAAAACATCCCAGGCTTTGAACTACCTCATCAGCAATGGACAATCGTGAATAGGATTCACATCTCACATGGCATCTGTCAGGGCTCTGTATAAATGGGGCATAGCATCCGCCCCTTAGTGTGACTGTGGGGTCCCATGTCAAACTGTAGATCACATTATGACTGGCTGTAAGGTGAGGCCATAGCCAGCATCTGATATATTTTTTTTCATATAAACAGTACTATGCTTCAGATGGTCTAGACATTGATATTTGAACATAGATTCTTTTTTAACATTTATATTTTATTGTGTTTACTAATCTATATGAAATATCAATATATATTGCTATGTATGATATGCCATACACTAAGTCAGGGGTGAGAAACTCTGCTCTTTTAGCTGGCTCGGGAATTCTGGGAGTTGAAGTCCACAAGTCACAAAGGGGCCATAGTTCTCCACCTCTGCACTAAACAAATATGAGTTGAATTGACTACTAGCTTGCATCTACATTCAATTCAGATAAACAGAGTTGGAAGGGACATTGTAGGCCATCTAGTCCAACTCCCTGCCCAAGCAGGAGACCCTACACCATTTCTGACCAATGGTAGTCCAGTTTCTTCTTGAAAGTTTCCAGTGGTGAATCTCCCACAACTTCCGAAGGCAACTTCTGTTCCATTGGTTGATTGATTTCACTGTCAGAAAATTTCTCCTTATTTCCAGGTTGAATCTCCCCTTGAACAGTTTCCATCCATTATTCCTTGTCTTTCAGATGTTGGAAAATAAGTTGACCCCTTCCTCTTTGTGGCAGCCTCTTAAATATTGGAAGACTGCTCTCATGTCTCCCCTGGTCCTTCTCTTCTCTAGACTAGCCAGGCCCAGTTCCTGCAACCATTCTTCCTATGTTTTAGCCTCCAGTCCCGTAATCATCCTGGTTGCTCTTCTTTGAGCTTTTTCTAGAGTCTCAACATCTTTTTTTATAGTGTGGTTTCTGGTTACTTTCAGTTCTTTCAGTTCTATCTGTTCGATTGGACCCATTTGGCATGCTCTGGATCCCTTAAATTGAACAATGACATCTAATGGGATTTGGGAAACAGCCTTCCCTCTCGCTGCAAATCCCCTCTGGGACAGCAACCCTTCCAGGATTTCTATGGCTCCTACCTGCCTTCATTTAAGAAGTTATTAAAATATGTTTTGCAGACAGATTAGGGCGAATGGTAAACATTTCATAGGATTTTCTCTGTTAAATTTGGATGATTGCTTTTCTGGCTGTCTTTTCCTTTCCCCTCCTGTTCTGTGCATGTTTTCCTCTTTGTTTTTATTCTTATATGCTTCCCAGAGCCATCATGGTCATTTTGATCTCATAAATCTGCTAGATGATCAGCTCCATTAAGCAACTTAGTTCCTCAGCTGTTGCATTCGAATGGGCCACCATCAGAAGTCTGATGCCTAGGTAGCTAAGAGCTGGTGCATGCATTTGCTTTCTCCCCTCTTCTCCCCGTGTCTTCTCGTGTCTTTGTCAATCTTATGGATGCTGCTTTGGCTTAGTTTTTTTCAAGAGCAGAGTAAAAATGCACCGCAACGTTTGAATATGATGGTCAACACCCTACCCTGGTTACTGCTTGAACTTGATGGGAATAAGCAGATGGAAGATTCCCACATGGCCAGGAAATGCAGTTTAGGACAAGATTATTCCTGATTGGTCATTTGTCAGGATTCCAGCAGTTACTCCAATTAAATCATGAGCCTCGAGCCACACTCCCAAAACTTCAAGGGGTTTATTAGAAATTAACATGCCGGCATTAGCCTGGGCATAGCCAACTCTGAGATATGTAATTCACTGTCACCCTTGATCTTGCTTCCCCACCCCCACCCCTCTGGGTGTATCATCCAACAAAACACGTCCATAGCCCAGAGTCATCAATCAGGCTCTCCAATTAGATTTTTGCATGGCAGAAACTTTAGCCATCTAATCAGTCTCTGAAGAAAATATGAATGGAATGTACTTTCGATTCCACACTGCCGCCTGCTCTTTGAAACTCTCCCTTCTTTTTGTTGACAATTATAAAACGTTGTATGCAAAATGTTTTAAGAGTTGACATCTGGTTATATTGGTCTGATTCAATTTTAAAACTGATCTCAAGTGGGCTTAAAATGTATCTTCAGGTTCAGAAGGCTCTGATTCTCTCCCAGGATAAATATTAGTGTTCCCTGTGATTCCAAACCCTGTATAGATGTAGACTTAGTGACTACTTTTGATTTTCTCAAATGGATCAGTTATTTATAAGAAACATCAGGTGCTTTGAAGGAATTGGAAAACAATCAAGGGCTCAGCTGATCTTTCCTCCATCCTTCCCGTCAACTAAAGAGGACCAGCAAAAGAAACACTGGTAGCTTGGTAAAGAGTTCAGTGGGGGAGATGTGATGAAATGGACAAATCTATGTAGGGGAAGAGAAAATCCAGAAAAGGAACAAGGATTATGTGGGACACTATGGCTGAAATGGGCCTATTAAGCCATCAAATGATTTACAGCTCATGGCTTCCTTTGTCACACTTGAATGCCAAGAGTAGAGGTGAACTTGAGCTCTTTACCCCAAAAACCAAATATGATTTCGTTGGCATAAATGATGGTGCAGTTTTAATGTTTTGAATATAGAACTGAAGGGTGTAATTTAGTTGAAAAGGACAAGGAAATTTAACAGAGTTGGAAGGGCCCTTGGAGATCTCCTAGTCCAAGCAGGAGACCCTATACCATTCCAGACAAATGGTTGTCCAAACTCTTCTTAAGAAAACCCCATTGATGGAGCACCCACAACTCCAGGAGTAAGTTATTCCATGGATTAGTTGTTCTCATTGTCAGGAAATTTCTCCTTAGTTCTAGGTTGGAGCATTCCGCTTCCATCTGTTACTTCTTGTCTCATCTTCAGGTGTTTTGGAGATTAGGTTGATGCCCTCCTCTCTGTGACAGTCTCTTAGATATTGGAAGATTCTTTCTCTTCATTAGACCAAATATTCCATTTCTGAAATTGTTCATCATATGTTTTCTCCTCCAGTCCTCTAATCATAATTGTTGCTCTTCTCTGCAGTCTTTCTAGAGTTTCAACATCTTTTTTTGTATCACGATGACCAAAACCGGTTGCAGTATTCTGTGTGGTCTTACCAGTGCAGTATAAAGTGGTACTAACACTTCACATGATCTTGATACTATCCTTCTGTTGATGCAGCCTATGATAGCTTTTTTGGCAGCTGCAGCACACTGCTGGCTCATACTTCATTAGGACTTCACTAGGACTCCTTAGATCAAGGGTCTTCAAACTTGGCAAGTTTAAGACTTGTGGACTTCAACTCCCAGAATTCCTGAGCTAACATGACTGAAGGAGGAATTCTGGGAGTTGAAGTCCATAAGTCTTAAAGCTGTCAACTTTGAAGACTCCTGTCTTAGATGTTTGACTTACATCCCATCATTTCTCTAAGCAGCCTGTTCCAACTTTTCCCCACAACAATCCTTTGGGGAGAGGGAAAGGTGTCTGCCAGACCACGGGAGTCTTATCTACATAAGCCTCTCCATGGCGCTTAGTTCCTAGCCTCCTAATTTTTGCTCTTTTGTGAATCAATTCCATTTTCTCTAATTCTTTCTTAAAGCAAGTTCCCCAGGCTTGGACGCAGTCCTGGAGTTGGGATTTATTGAAATCAAAATTGTCTGGTGCAACACATAACTGATTGTTTGAAAATTCTAAGTTAAAATATGAGTGGAGGAGTCAAAAATGCTTTTTAAAAAACAATTTGCTGACTTTGCAGAGCATAAAGTACAGTGATTCTTTTCATTTTTATTTTGAACTATGCAGATGAGGCTTTTTTTGGTTGTTGGTCTTCATATCCTTCATTGAACTCAACTCCTTCTGAGCTTTAGCTTTTCGCATGCCTGCTCAACAGTTCTGAGCTATTTTCTGTTTGTAATCTTGCATCTTTCTGCCTCTTTGTTGTGTCTTTTTGAGTTAAGCTACATTTATCATTAATTTTACTTAACATCAAGAGCTCAAACTTTTTACAACCACTTTTGCCTCCTGCATCTTGATCCAACTTCTCCATTGGTTAATATCAAGTCAAGGAGGGCTAATCCCTTGGTTATTTTTTCCAACCTCTGAAAGGTTTTATCAAAGAAAGTAAGGCATACCCCGGAAGCCCCATACTTCACAATGCTTGCCTTCCGACAGATATCTGATCATTGAAGTCCACCTCAGTGTTTATTTAGGTCTCTGAAGAATCTACAGTTTGCTTTTGAAAAGCCTAATCCAATGTTTCTCCATAGTGAGATATACAATATTCCTCATAAACAACAATATTTTTATTCATCCTCCATTTATTTCAACCCGGATGGTCTCTATGGTACCCTCATTTTTATTCATTTGATTCTGGAGTAGATATGGTTATTTGTAACAAGCCTTGAGGTAAGAAGACTGAATAAGATACCAGAGCACTCCTCTGATACCTGAAAAACTGTTACAGGGAAGAAGGATAAGAGCTCTTCTCTATTATTTCAGAGTGCAGGATGTGGAATAATGGGTTTATGTTACAGAAAGACAGATTGCAGTAGACTATTGTTTTTTTAAAAAGTCCTTGAGCAGTTCATCAATGGAAGAAATAAGTCAGAAAAGCTTTCACTCTCTCACTGGACATGTTCGAGAAGACCAGACATCCCTTTGTTGGAGACCATATAACTGTCTTGTTTTCAAGCTGCTCACTGATTGATTTCTTCATGTTTGTTCTAGAAATCCCCCAATAATTGATTTAAGACTGATGGATCTGTAGTTTCCTGGATCCTCTTTTCAACAAGAGGGACAACATTTTTCCTCCAGACATTTAGTACTTCATCCATTTTCCAGAACTTCTCATGCATAAAGTTTCTGTCAGTCTATCAAGTAGTTCCTTCAACCGGAGAATAATATTTACTCAAAGTAAACAAAAATCCCCTCTTTCCATCAATCTCAAGCTTCAGTTCTCTCCCTGGAAGCAGGGAATTGTAAAGTTGAAATAGGCCATTCAGGTTTTCAAAAAGGCCTGTGGAAAGCTTCGACAAAATGATCTGGGCTGTGTAGGTCACCCAATTTGCTTTGCTGAAGCAAAGAAGCCACCCAAGTCACATCAGGGAATCAATTCTGGTGGCTTCAAGTGCTATGGAAGACAGTTCCTCTCATCGTACTTCCCCAGCACTGGTTGAAATGTTCCAGATTGGGCAGCTGCAGGATGACCAAGCATGCATAAAGCCATCCACACAGAGAACCTGTTGCTCAGGACCACTATCCACCACCAGACCACACCTGAGAGCTGGGAATTGGCCTCCAGAGATAGCCATTCCATGGGTGACCAGCTGTTACTGAGAAATAATATTTCCTTAAATACAACTAAAGTACACTTTCTTTTAATATAAGGCCATCCTTTCTTGTTTTCTGGAAAAATGGAAGAGTTCTGTGCCACTTTTTATATGATGGCCCTTTAGATACCTGACAAGAGTTATTAGGTCTCCCCAAAGTCTTCTTGGAGCTAAACTGAAAGCTTTGCTGAGGTCCAATTACACCACATCCACTCCTTCCCACGGTCAAGCAAGCTGGTCAAACAAGAGATCATATTTATTTGGCATGATTTGCTCATGATAAACTACTGCTGGTTCCTGCCAAACAATGGATTTTTGGGAAACTGGCTGATAATTTCTTTTAGTCCTGGTTTTTCCCAGTATCGAAGTGAAGAAGCCTGCAATTGTGTGTCTCCCTCACTTTCTGAAGACAAAACCAACTTTTGCCTCTTCCCAGTCCTCTGGCACAGGGCCTGCCTGCTCTGATTTCTTGGAGAGGGGTCCAAGGATATATCTACAAGTTCCTTCAAGAGGTGTGGCTTGTGATTTATAGCTTTGGCAATTAGAAAGGGTAGAATACGGAGAGAAGGAATCATTGTAAGAAGATAAAATATAGTTTTAGTTTTAGCATTGCCATAAACACAATCAGAAACCATTTATTTATTTATCTTTTTTCCTGCTTCCTTTCTTCCTTCTCTGTTTTTCTTCTTTTATTTCCTACTTATTCACTTATCACTTTTTTTACTTTCCTTTTTTTTCTTCAGCTCTATTGTTTTTACTCTGCAAAAAAATCTTTTCAGTAAAAGCAAATTTTTTTTAAAAAGGCTCTGGAACACGTCACAGAGACTTTAACTTTTTCATGGCACACAAACATTCTTGTCCATTTGCTTTGCTTTTCTCAGCTGTTTTGCTCTGGTTGATTGGGATGGTTTCTTCCTCGGAGAGAAGGTCAAAAGAGAGACGGGACTCCTCATCACCTGTGACCCCTGACCATTCCTCCGAAGCCCAAGATTGCAAAAGTGGGCTTCCCCCAGCACTCCATCACAACCTCCTTCTTTCATCCTCCTGATGGAAGAGGGGAGGGGTAAAAAGCGGGGAAGGGGGAAAGCTTGTTGGGGGCAAGATGCTGACTCTGTAAAATGCTTAGAGAGGGCTGTAAAGCACTGTAAAGCACTATATAAGTACTAAGTGCTATTGCAATTGCAATTAGGTTCCCCAACACTGTTATGGTGGCTCTGACCCTCATGGTTCCTGTCCCCAAATCTGAATAAAAAACGACATTTCTCACTTCCCTTTGAAGTGACTGGGAGGACATAGGAAAAGGCTAATTTGATGGGATGACTGGCAATTGTGGGCCACTCATGGGGATTTGTTTCATGAGAGCACAGCCATTGTGTCTAACAGGAATCTGACTTCTGTCCTGGCTGGCCCTCTTTTAAGTTTTCCTGACTTTCAAATATGACTTATCTGTTTTTCTTGGCATCTAAACAAGGAAACCAGAAATCATCATTGACAGCTCATTTGGAATGTGCTTTCCTTTTTGAGCTGTGCTCCTGGGCTACCCGGAGCGCTTTGTTCCTCTGGCCAAGGAAGAGATATTTATGGTCTTAAAACAATGCGTCCAACTGGCCTAAGGACGGCGAGGTCAGGCTCTATTACTCTGGCTGACAAGCCCGTCTTCCCTCCCCACCCGCATCATTCGGGGGTACGAGTCTTCCCTCCCCACCCGCATCATTCGGGGGTACGACCTTGGAGAAGGAAAGGCCCTTGATTTTTGGAACAATAATAGCAGTTCTGGGTTGTAGGACATATATATATATATATATATATATATATATATATATATATATATATATATATATATATATATATATATATATAGACACACACACACACACACACACATCTATATATAGAAGTGGAAGCTTCAAAACAGCAGAGCTAAAAGAAATAGAATCCCTTTAAAATTGGTTCATCTGATTTTGAAATTAAAACTTACATTACCTGAGCACCCGACACATATGTATACCTGCCCTTTGTGTCCCAATCAGGGCACACTTGAGGTCCTCGTGGCTGTGTGACAGAACACAATTATTTCTTTCTGGCAAGTTCTGTTTTAATTTGTACATATTTTAGTATTATAGTTTAAATTTTATGTCTTATAGTATGCCTTATTTTAATTGTGATGCTTCTGGTGCAAGTAAACAAACAAACCAAAGTATAGGTACATGTGGATCTATGCATAATGTATGTATGTATTTATGTATTTGTGTATGTATTCTGTCATGTTTATGTAGTGTATATTGGAGGTGGTGACCCTTTGAGAGCTGTATGCAACAAAATTTCATTTTAATGTTTGCCGATTAATGTTTATTCAAAGTGACAATAAAGTTATTCTATTCTATTCTATTCTATTCTATTCTATTCTATTCTATTCTATTCTATTCTATTCTATTCTATTCTATTCTATTCTATTCTATTCTATTCTGGAAAAGTCAAATTGGGTTCCTTACAGTTATTTTGAATTATCAACATTATTTGCAAAGCAAACATTCTTCCTCTGTCCAGAGTTTACTTCACAGTAATAGAACTTCTGGCTTCAAGAAGGACAATCCCTGTGAGTGTTAATGAAGAGACCAGAGTGTTGAAGAGAACTTTTGATTGAGTTTATTATCCTTCCTTCCATTTCCCTTCCAGGCACTTCAAGTCTCTGCCCATCATAGCACATTGAGAAGGCATAGCTGAGACTTATGGCTGCCATCTCTGCCTCATTCATGTGGAAGTATCTCAGTCTACTTTTTTTCCTTTGCTTTACTTCCTCCCAAATCCTTGAACTTCATAAAAAAGCCACATCTCTCTCTCCCTCTCTCCCCCTCCCCCCCCTCTGTCTGTCTGTCTGTCTGTCTCTCTCTTTTGCATTTCTGTTGGTTGTTTGACACCATCCAAAAATTTCCAGAAGAAAGGAAGATTTGTGAAAATGCAGAGACAGAGCATGGTATGCTCTTTTCCAATGATCCAAGGTAGGATTTGCCCCTAGGTTATTTGAGCTATTTGAAAGTGAAACTGTACAAGAAGGAAGAAAGGAAGGAAGGAAGGAAGGAAGGAAGGAAGGAAGGAAGGAAGGAAGGAAGGAAGGAAGGAAGGAAGGAAAGAAAGAAAGAAAGAAAGAAAGAAAGAAAGAAAGAAAGAAAGAAAGAAAGAAAGAAAGAAAGAAAGAAAGAAAGAAAACAAAATGCTGAGAAGTAAAAGAATGTTTGAACACAATTTGAGGCTTGGCTAACATGATTTTATGGTACAATGAAGTTAAAGTTAATGCAGATTACAAAAATGTGAAAAGTGCCATATAAATGATATAGAACACATATAAACCCAGTTTGTGCCCTACAGGTTTCAAGATGGAGTCAAGAGAACCACTGACTGTAAAGGGATTTAGTTTGCAATGATTTTCATATCCACAATTAAGAGAAAGACTTAATATAGAGAAAAAGGTAATGGGATAGAACTACATAGGATAGAATTTGAAAATGATTTGTGTCCAAATGATGAAAGTGTGATTGCAAAAATATATGAATTTAGTTGAGATTTGAAAGAGTAGAAGAGCAAGCTAAAGAATTGCATGATAGGATTAGCTAAAGATTTTGGTTACAATATACAAATAGATTAATAGGTGAAAATGTGAATAAAGGGAATGAAATTTTTACATTGTTATAATTTGAGAGTTTTTTCTTAAAGGGTGCACTCTTGGGTTATGACACCAGAGAAAACATACTTCTGATCAGTGATAGAAATGCAGGTAGTTCTTGAGTTATGACCACAGTTGACCCCAAAGTTTCTGTTGCTAAGCGAAACATTTGTTAGGTGAGTTTTTCTCCATTTAACAACCTTTCTTGACACAGTTGTTAAGTGAATCACTGCAGTTGTTAAGTTAGTAACCAGATTGTTAAGTGAATCTGGCTTCCTCCTTGACTTTGCTTGTCAGAAGGTTGCAAAAGGGGATCACATGACTCCCCAGGAAATTGCAACCGTCATAAATAGGAGTCAGTTGCCAAGCATCCGAATTTTGGTCACATGACCACAGAGATGCTGCCAGGGTGAAAAAATGGGCATAAATCACGCTTTTTCACTCCTGGTGTAGCTTTGAATGCTCACTAAAAGTGAGTCGAGGGACACCTGTATGCCAAACATACTTTGCACCCTGTGCCTTGAGAGGGAAAGGATGAATTAGCAGAGCAAGGTAGTTTGTGTTGCGGTGTACCTCCTGCAGTGATTTCCACCACAGGGAGCTGGGTGAGAAGGACCCTGTGGCTTGTTGCTTCCTTTTTGTCAGGATTCCGACTTATTCCCATTTAAATCATGAGTCTCGAGCCAAACTTCCAAAACTTCAAAAGGATTTATTGGGAGTTCAAACATCCAGCACTGACTCTGAGACACATCATTCATTGTCACCCTTGACCCTGGTTTTCCTCTCACCTCCTGGGTGTATCGTAATCCATATTCTCCAATGGGACACATCCATAGCCCAGAGTCATCAATCAGGCTCTCCAGTTAGATATTTGCACAGAAGAAACTTCAGTCACCTGATTACTATCTTTGAAAACTATTTATGGAGTGAAGTTGCAGTTTGTGCTGCATTGCTCCCCCTTCCCTTTCTGATGGCAACTCTAAAAGGACCATAGCAATATTTTATGAGTTGACACTTTCAGCTGTGCTGGATTTTACCTGAATTACCTCCTAACTGATCAGAGACTCTCTTTTAATGGGACCAAATCCTGGTTTTGGCCATATTTTACCTTTATTCTGCCACGTTCTTCTCATCTGGTCCATGACTGAATACATTGTACAAAGTACATTGGCTCTACTGAGATTTCATGGCATCATCAGGGCCCTTCAGACAAAGGGAATTGCTGAAGGACGCAAGGGAGACCCAGAGGAGATCTGTAATCTCTTTCCTTTGATGTGGCATCCCAGGAAGTTGCCTTTCTGGAGTTTCAGCTGAGAGATGCTTCAGAACTGAACAAAGACAGCTCCAAAGCCCACACACAATTACTTGTAGCATTTAAGAGATCCAGCTCTGAGATCAATTATTCTGACACTGAATTGTGCAACTCCATATGTATACAACTGGTATTGGACATAACCACAAAGTCCAAGGAGGAAGCTTCTGCCATGTGGGAGGTCTGAGATTTTCCCATCATTCTTTTGACCATTGTGTAACCGCAAAATCTGCATTATCTTTCTTCCTCAGTAAGCCTCTGTGGTCACTGGACCCCCACACAATCTTAGTAGGTCCAAATATGGCTGGAATCTGTCTTGCACAGTGATGTCCTATTGAGATAAATTTCTCCTGCCTTCAAGCCTGGAAAACCTGCCAGAGGCCATCAACTGACATGTTCTGAAAGCCATAGAAATGAGCCTCTCCCTTCCCCTCTTCTCCCCTCCCCTGCTCCCCTCCCCTCCTCTTCTCTCTCCTCCCCTCCCCTCCTCTCCTCTTCTTTCTTTCCTTTCTCATCCCAAAGATGCTTTTTCAACTGGACTTTCCTTGTTTTTCCTTGAAGACATTTCACTTCTCAACCAAGAAGTCCAGAAGCTTCTTGGATGAGAAGTGAAACGTCTTCAAGGAAAAACTAAGGAAGAAAGTCATGTTGCCTTTTGAAAAAGCACCTTTGGGACAACCAAGACCTGGATAACCAAGAATCTCCATAGATGTTTCTCCTTTCTCCTTTCCTTTTTCAGCTGGTCTTGAACAGCTGCAAGATTTGGACCAGTTGTCTGGTCTGCAGTCATCTCCCCAACACAAGATTTACTGACCTGTGTTTATTTCTTTGGGCATAAGCATCTTCCTTTTGATGGCTGGTGTGATGTGCTAAGTGAGAAGACCTGGAGAGACCTTCTCTCCATGAGTCCCAGCCACGCGGCACTGAGACGCTTTGTTCCTTTTGGCAAATTTGAAAATGTTTGCTGCAAATATTCTGGACAAAGCGGCCCTTGTTCTGGACAGCAGGGTGGCTGCTTTGTGGAGGAAATAGCAGGATGTGGTGAGGCCAGAAAATGTTCTTTCTTGACAATATACAAACCAATGATGCACAGAACGAAGTCACTGAGGGCAGAGCAAGCCCACAGTTGGGGAAAGAGTTTCTGCTCACTGTAGAGAAGAACAACAATACAGTTGTTAGTCTAAACATCCCGAACATAGCAAAATATGAATAAGCAGTGAGTTATGGGCCCGTAGGGAAAAATGGGGGGAAGCTTTGTTGTGCCAAGGACCCAACAGAGGCAGCCCAGAGAAGCAGCCGTCCTGCTCTGCTGCTCCATCCCTACTGCTGGTGGCCTTCCAGTGACGGCGGTTTGCATGCTCAGTTAAGCCTCCTGTCTTTGGGACTGTGTTGTCCACTGCACTGTTCCCCAGTTTTGCAGTAGGGTTGGGTTAGAACTTTTACAGGTTCTTTTTCTGCTACTGAGCAGAGCCCAGGAGATGATTTTGGAGGAAGAATGCAGAGGCTGTTAGGGAAGCAGCATGTGTCAAGTCCAAAGAGGCTTACAAACAGGGGTGAGATTCTACCGGTTCGCACCTATTCGCTAGAACCAGTTGTTAATATTCTAAGCAGTTCGGAGAACTGGTTGTTAGAAGAAATTACTGGCCTAATCCTGTAAGGAAGGCAGGAAGGAAACATTCTGGTGTTGCTTACAGAAACTGCCTCTCCATTAACCCTTATTGCATTCTTGGCAGGACTAGACTTCCTGTCTCTGGAACTTCTATGGAGTTTCCCCCCCCCCCCTCTTTTGCTGGTACTTTGCTTGTGTGGAGTGACCATTCAAAGTTACAATGGCACTGAAAAAAGTGACTTATGACCATTTCTCACACTTATGACTGTTGCAGCATCCCCACAGTCATGAGAGGCCAGGCAAGGAGATGCATGCCTCAATATGAGTGATATTGAGTTGGCCACGCCCAGGCAATAACATGACCCCAAAGTCATGTCCACCCAGTCACATAACTATCAAGCCACACCCACCACCTAAGCCAGGCCCACAGAACCAGTTGTTAAAAAATTTGAATCCCACCCCTGCTTACAAAGTATTACACAGACCAGCCCCCATCACCCCCTCCTGGGGATAAGAAGAAGGGAACACTTGCAAGATTCTGTTTTTATAACCTACTCTCCTTCCTGGAGTCTTTTTCTTTATCCATTAGAACTTGCAAGTACATTTCTGTAGATATTCCAATATTTCACGTAGTGCTGATCTGTCTTCATCTTCTAAGACCAGCTGGGGGGAAGCAGGTCCAAGGCTCGCAGGGACTTGGAGTGGTAGGAAGGGAAGCACAGGGGGCCTCTGGGTGGGGAAACCTTGGGATGGCCTGGGCAGGTCACACACTTGCTGGGGAGGCACTGCAGTGCAGCTCTGGCCCTGCCTTAATCCCCCTCCATGCCTCCCTTACTCCTGAGGCATCCCATGCTCCACATAACCAGCGGCACAGTGTGGGAAGCCCCTCCCCTTAGAAGAATGAAATATTTGGGGGAATATTAAAAGAGGCAGAATATTATATTTTCCCAAAGGAGAAATGGAGAAACGTGCTCTTAAAAGGCAGAAAGCAGACCCCAGTCTTTCTTAATGTGCCTATTCACAAACAAAACAAATCTTCACCTCCAGGTAATGAGATAAGACAGGACATTGAGGAAAAGTGGAAACTGCCCATTAAGAAAGGCAGGATAGAGCAGGGGTCTCCAACCTTGGCAACTTTAATCCTGGTGGGCTCCAACTCCCAGAATTCCCCAGCCAGCTGGCTGGGGAATTCTGGAAGTTGAAGCCCACCAGGCTTAAAGTTGCCAAGGTTGGGGACCACTAGGCTAGAGGCAATAGATAACAGGATGAAATCAGTTACACCTGCCTGACAGTATTAGGACTAAGGAAGTGATAATTAAGACTCATCACGAGACTTTGTGAAACAAGTAAAACCAATCAAATAATAAAACACACAAAGCAAGCCTGCAGATTACAAAATGTTAAAAAACTGTGTAAAATCAAACCAATTGGTCAGCTGCGCCAGAACCACAGGTTGGTTCTGCTCTTCAATAAACTTTCTTTCCAATCAGCCTCCGTTTTATTTCCAGGGTCTTTCTCCCAGCTTGGAATTGAACCAGATGGATTTTCCTTCACATAACAATTAGTTAACAACCCCACAGGGGACAGCAGGGATAGAGGTCATTAAGTGAGGCAGTCACTTGCTGAACAGCAAGGCACCTTGCTGAACAATTGTCATGACATGTGACCATAATGGATAGGCTCCATTTCAGTCGTAAGTCAAGGACTTCCTTTATATTATAGGCAACTTTAAATATTCCTTCTAGGTAAGCTAATTTTCTCAAAGAGCAGGGACTTTCTCTCTATGCAAAGCCAGACAAGGACGAGGAGGAAGAGATCCGAGATTTCAAAGCCCTTGGAAAACAACAGCAGACAATATAACTGTGGCATAGTTAAAAATCAGAAAGGGGATAAATGATAGAAGATTATAACTCAATATAAACTGGCAAATTATTATTAGAATTATATAAGTCTGTTAAATGCCACAAATATGATTAATAATATTTTATTTGCAGTTAAAGAGAGATATTCGGAATATGGAGATTGACACAAAAATAAGATATTGAAATGGTGAATAATCAAAGAATGAAAGATTACAATTTAATAAAATATGTGTATTAATATTATCAACTGTATTAAATATGAAGAGTATTGTCATGTTTGTTTTAAAATGTAAGACACACTGGTGCCACACTCTTCACACAATGATATGTTTGTAAAAAAATAAGGAAAAAATAAATAAAAAATATAGAAGTGGAAAACAGCAGCAGACAAAAAAGGACCCAGAGTTGGAAGTCAGTGCCTTTTTCTTTCCTTTGCTCCCTTTACACTATATCTCTTCTCTTTTCCCTCCCCTTTTTCTTAGTTTTCCACTACTTTTTTTCTTTGTATTTTATACTTTGATAAACTAATCAAGATCTATTCTGTGTACACACACACACACACACACACACACACAGAGGATGGAAACACCCAGAATAAATCCTCTTTATCTCTGCAGGGGTCTCCAACCTTGGCAACTTTAAGACTTGTGGACTTCAACTCCCAGAGTTCCTCAGCCAGGCTGAGAAAATTCTTGAAGTCCACAAGTCTTAAAGTTGCCAAGGCTGGAGACCCCTGCACTAGGGCATTGCAGGTTGAGAGTCTGAGCATCGAAGCCATCCCTCAGCAGAGATCCCTCCAGGTTGGATCCCTGCAGCCGGCCTTGATCTGCACAAAGCAAAGCTGCCCTGCTTAACCCAGAGCAAAACTTGGTTTTCGGAGAATCGGAGTGGTTGTCGCTGAAACAAAAATTGTTATTGCAAAAACCCCACGGTTCACAGTGACCTGATCAAGAGCTGTGACAGACTGTTTGGGGAAGAACGTCCTCCCCTCTTTCATCCCCTTGTATCTTCTTGGGGCAGGAAGGGAGTTTGAGCCCCTGGGAGAAGCCCCTCCCATTTGTGGCCCACTCTGGCTTTCATCTAAGACCAGGCACTGGAAGAGAGGGTTAACCCTACGTCAGTTGCTCTTTCATATTTTCACAACATGGCTAACTAAAGGATAGTGTTCTGGCCCAAGCCTCGTTCAAATCAAATAAACACAAAGTATATATAAAAGCAGACCTTTTTAATGCGTCTCTGTGAATTCTGTTCATTCACAGCAAAGAGTCATTAAAACTAGTTGTCCCAGATAAGAGCAAGTCCTATCAAGGTTGTGCAAGGCTGCCAAGAACACAAGATTGAGTGCAAGGAAATATTCAAAGCCAAAAATCTCCAAACATGAACCAGAACAGACAGGACTCCCATGAGAAGTTGGAGTTGAAAGAACTTCTTTGCTTCCTGCCAAGAAGCCAACCCCGAAGGCTGGCTTTTATCCCTTATGGGAGGAGCCACCACCTAGCGCCAAAGGCAGCACCCCACTCTACGCCTCTCATCCGAGTCCTTGCTCTCAGAAACTGTCCAGTCTCTTTTTAAAATTCAACCTTGGGCCTGTTTGGGCTTAAACGTGACTTCCTGTCCATAACCGTCTGGGTTTTCATACTTACACGATACACTAACCTGTCTTTGGCTGAGTGACATGTGCCCCCCTGTTCCCACCCCAGCATATCTGTGGATTAGTTTCCTTGACAGTCTCCTCTGCAAACCCCTTAGTTTTGCTGAGGCTGTTCTGATGAGCTGGCAAGAACATATGTAGAGCACACACACAGTGTCTTCCTTTCTTCTTTTCTTTCTTTTGATTGTCAGTGAGCATCTGGCAAACAAAGGGAAATGTTGCATAACAAATTTGGCCGGGAAGACTTTGTTCTCTCTCCCTGGTGATCAGCACTTTTGTTTAGCCATATTCTTACAGCTTGTTCGAAAAGGCATCTGCCCAGTGCAAGTGGCTGCCTGGGGAGACCTGACTGTGGGCTGCTAGAGGAATAGAAAGATTAGCACAGGAATAGGGGCAACACAGGCCCCGTTTATTTTTATTGTAATATGGGGAGCTTTGTTGCTGCAGAGTTGCTAGGCAGCCGAAGGAATTCATGGCATGAGCCGTGCCACCCTTGCAGTACATTCCTCGGGCTCTCTTTGACACACCCCTCTCCAGGTGTGCAGCAGTCCAGAATGACAGTGGAGGTCGGATGGCACCCTGGAGCACGTCTAGTTTCAGACTGACTTTGTGTACACGTTTCACCAAGAAATAGCAATTTGGGAAGAGAGTCTAGAAACTATTTCCAGTGAAGGGAGAGAAGAAACTGAGAATGGCTGCCTGGAGGCGCTTCCAGATACAAAATACTGGTGGTACCAGTGCGGGGGTTGGTGGGTGTCAGTAGCAGCAAGAACATGGTTGTTCAGAGAACTTTTGTAAGATTTTCCTTGTTTGTTTCCATGTTTGTTTCCCTCTTCAATGTCTTTATAGATGTTATCATAACACTTCCATTATCTCTGAAATTATTTGTTAAGTTCCTTTCTGGGGCCTTATTTTTCTCTTCTCTTCTCTTCTCTTCTCTTCTCTTCTCTTCTCTTCTCTTCTCTTCTCTTCTCTTCTCTTCTCTTCTCTTCTCTTCCCTTCTCTCTCTTCTCTTCTCTTCTCTTCTCTTCTCTTCTCTTCTCTTCTCTTCTCTTCTCTTCTCATGCATTTCCCCCTGACACCTAGTTTGTTTCCTTCTGTTTCTTGATCTTTGGCCATCTCTTTTCACTCCACAGTTCTTCTGGTTCCCAATCAATGAGGTTCAGCAGTAAAAACACTTCCTGGTGTTTTTCCTTCAAAATGCTAGGAATGTGCTTAAAATCACAATGTAGGAACTGGTTGGCTTTTTTCTCCACTTTAACTTGATGTGAAAGTTGCACACAAGCAATTTGTCTGTTTTTTAAGGCAGTCCCTAACTCTTCCTTTTATATTGTAACTGAGCTTCTTCATCTCATTGTACTAATAACATACATAATTTGACTTCTATGTAATCTGGTGATGTCTGTGTAGACAGGTATTGTTTGGGTTGTTTCAATACTTAGCAATTAAATGATGAAGATGATGATTATGATGATGAAGATGATGATGATGATGGAACACAACATGCCAGATATCACAGTTGTTGAAAACCAAAATGTACAATTTATTGATATCGCTGAACCAGGAGACGCCAGAGTCGGAAAAAAAAACCCTGGAAAAAATCACAAAATTTTAGATGAAATATGTAACAGTGATACTCATTGCCATCAGGGCACTTCGTACCATGTGATACATTTTTAAATGTTCAGTTGACTGAGTTTCATGTTTAATGAATACAAGATAATAATAATAATAATAATAATAATAATAATAATAATAATAATAATAAAAATAATAATATAGATCATCCTGAATTTTGGCTTTCCTAGACCTTATAGTCCAATTACATTGTTCTTTTATATTTCCAACTTTCAGTCGTCCACTCTTCAACTAAAAGCAGTACTGTCAAGCACCAGGAAAATCAGGTGATACACATAGTTCAAATGGATATAAAGATTTATTGTAACCCCGAGCCCTCTACAAGAATCTGAATTACTAACAGTCAATGGAAATTAGCAAGAGATAAGAATAGAAAAGAACTCAAGGTGGGTTGGACTTAGATCTCTTGTAAATGGGAAGGGACTCATGACTGATGACTTGTTTGACTCCACCCCCCTTCAGGCTCAGCCTGGTCATCTCCGGCAAATATATCTTATCTGCATGTTCTGCCAATTTCAATTTGAACTCCGCGATAAAACTCACCAGCTTCATCTTCTTCTAAATCAGTGTTGGAGCATAACCTTATATAATCATCATATTAAAGAGTTATCCACGAAGTCTTCCATCATATCATTCCGATTCAAAATAACTTGCAAAATTTACAAAATTGAATGACACTCACAAGCAATTTTTTTCTATGCAAACATTGCCTATTTTATTACATTATGTTTTAACCATTTTATTATCTATTAGCATTACATATTTTAGAAAGAAACCTCATTTTCTTTTCCTTAAAAGATCCTGGTGGAAAAATATGTTTGGTAAATAAAGGATATAGGAAGGTGAAAGGAAAGGAAAAAAACGCCATCTGACTTGTATCTATAACAAAACTGGCAAAAGGTATAATATTGAATTATTAACTAGAACATACAAAACCTTTGCCAGACCAATTCTCAAATACAGTTCGTCCACCTGGAACCCGCACTGTATATCGGACATAAACACAATTGATCCATTTCTCGAGAAGAGTACTCTACTCCTCTGCTCACAATTGAATTCCCTTTGCCTCTAGGCTTGAAATTTTGGGCCTGGACAATCTGGAACTGTGCTGCCTGTGGTCCGACCTCAGCATAGTTCACAAAATTGTCTGCTATGACATCTTGCCTGTCATTGACTTCTTCAGCCTCAATCACAATAATGCACGGGCAAACAACCGATACAAACTCAACCGATATAAACTGCTCCAAACTCGATGGCAGAAAATAGGACTTCAGCAACAGAGTGGTCAGCACCTGGAATGCTCTACTTGACTCTGTTGTTGCAGCCTCAACCCCCCACAGCTTCAACCTCAAACTGTCTACTGTGGACCTCACCCCATTCCTAAGAGGTCCTTAAAGGGGGCGTGCATAATCATACCAGCGTGCCTATTGTCCCTGTCATTTATCTGTATTTACTTCCTTTGTTCATGTTTTTGGTTATACCGACACTTGTTATCTTGTACATGGAGAAACAAATAAAATAAATAAATAAACTCAGAAGCCAAATTTTCCTTGCCCCTTAGCTGGAAAGATGGAAAACAACATGTGCATAAAGTGACCACACAGCCAAGTGCTTTATACATTTATGTGAAATGTCTATGGAGATTCTTAGTCCTTCAGATCATGGTTGTCCCAGGGGTGCTTTTTCAAGAGCCAGCTTGACTTTCTGGGTTTTGTTTTGAAGATGTTTAGGGCTGAAGAAGGATGAGAAGGGAAATGTCTTCAAAAGAAAAACCAGAAAGTCCAGTTGCCTCTTGAAAAAAGCACCCCTGGGACTCGTGAAATGGACAGATGCTGTGTTGTGTTTTTGGTTTCTTCTAGCGGGAAAATGCATTTCTTGTTTTAATCCCCAGCTGAAGATGCTTCTCAAGTGAAGCTCTATTTAGAAACATAGAAAGAGATAAAAAATCTGCAGGGCCAGCTGAGTGGGAAGTGCACATCTGCAGATGCTACTTTTGAAATTTTGAGGAAAAAAAACTTGAATGCAACTTTTTATTGACATTTTTCCTTATTATTATTTTTTTAAAAAAATTCTTATAATTTGTAGGTGCTTTTCTCAAAATAGTTTTGAGAAGATATTAAAGTAAATGTGTGCAAAGTTTGCTTTTTTTCTTTCCCTGAAATTTAGCTAGTTTGGCCTCATTTCTTCTTGAAATTAAAATATCCTCAGAAAACAAGCAAGGGGCCCTTAAGGCTTGTATGCTTCATGGGTTAACAAGTTCGGGTCTCCCAACCTTATTAGAATGATGAGCAATGTATTGGAAATGCATTGCGGGTTCTCTCATAAAATGGCTGCAATTCTTGGGCTTCCCTATTTTCTATTTCTCTTTTACCCAGAAAAAGAAACTGGCAATCTTCCGAGAAGTCCATTCACAGAGGCCAAACAGCCCCCCTGCACACCCAGAGGGGGAAAAAGCAAAACATTCAAGACACTAAGACAAACAAGCAGCCTGCCCCATCTACACACCACTTCGGGAAAATGACTTTTAGATGAAACAGCTGAAATCCATGTTTATCCGTTCTGTTTCCCACTGAAAAAGCCATTTGTTACCCTTCCTTAGAGCTCAGCTGGTTCAAGGCAGCCTTAGTCCAGACGTTCTCAAGGACTTTGCTGCACGGTTGCTGCCTTGCTTGGACTTTCAGGTCCAGAGACAAAACTTTGCAGAGTGGTGGCCTTGGAAGGGGGCTGCTCATTCTGCTGCAAAGGGCTGCACATGGATTCATCGACCCAAGTGAAACTGCCCTGCAGTGCTCAGGCTGGTGCTTTGAAAGCAACACTATGTTGTGTCCAGAGCAAGGTGTGGAAACTTAGCAATGCAATGATTTGCTTCTCAGCTGAAGCAGAGCAAGGCCATGCTTTAAAATTATCGATGCATTTATTTGGCTGGTTAGAAGGGAAAGGGGAGGGGGGTAAAGCCCTTAATTGCAGAATTTAAAAAGGAGTGCTTATTTGAAAGTATCACACCTTTTGTTCCTTCCCTCCAAAAGATTAGATATTCTGAGGTGGAACAATTACTCTTGAAAGAGTGCAGAGAAGAGCAACAAAGATGATTACGAGACTGGAGGCTAAAACATATGACCAACGGTTGCAGGAATTGGGATGTCTAGTCTAGTGAAAAGAAGAACTAGGGATGATAGCAGTCTTCCAATGTTTGAGGGGCTGCCACAAAGAGAAGGGGGTCAATCTACTTTCCAAAGCCCCTGAAGGCAGGACAAGAAGCAACAGACGAAAACTAATCAAGGAGTGAAGCAACTTGGAATTAAAGAAAAACTTCCTACAGGTGAGAACAACTGATCTCTGGACAGGCTTGCCTCTGGAAGTTGTGAGTGCACCATCAGTGGGAGGTCTTCAAGAAAAGAGTGGACAGCCACTTGTTTGGAATGATATAGGGCCTCTGCTTGAACAGGGGGTTGGACTAGAAGACCTCCAAGGTTCCTTTAATCTCTGCCATGCTATATTCTGTAATTAACATATCAGAAGGGGAAGAAGAGATTCATGAAGATCCAGATAGAACATCCCTGAACAGTGGGCAGGAATGAACAGGAAAGGGGGTCAAAAGAAGAATTGCTGGGTTCTGCATCTGGGCTGGAAAAGGGAAAGGCACAGATATCAAAAGGAGAAATTTGGCTAGGCAATGGGATGGTCTGGGAGTTTTGGTCAATCATGAACTGAACATGAGCCAGCAGAGGGACGTCACTGCTAAAAAGACAAATGCTATTTTGGGATGTATTAAAATGCAGGAAATGCTGGGGGCATTGGGGGCTGGCGGAGGAGAAGCAGTCTCACATTACAGAACAATGAAGAAGGAGATGATAGTTTTGCATTGGATTTCGGTCTGTAAGCCATTGTAAGCTATTTTGCCTGGTGCCAGAGGAGGAACAGGCAGCCATGATGGGACCTTTACAGAGAAAGACTCAAATGCAACATTAGGAACAAGCAAGCAGTGGGATGACCTGGCCTTGAATTGGGGGTGGGGGTGGGGGGGATCCTTCCTGGAGCTTTTCAAGCCAAGGTTCCTCTGGGATGGTCTGAGGTTCCCTGCCCTGGGCAGAAACTGGGTTAAAAAACCTCCAAGGTCTCTTTCAGCCCTAGAATTCTATGAAATATGCAGCTCTAAAGATACGTACAAGATCATTCTTTTAGCTGTACAAGCTACAAACCACTGAGAAGGTGAACACAATTGTGCTTTATCATAGTTTTGAGGTTGCACATCCAGGAAGTTTTCTCTTCTTAACAGAGGAGAATGAGGGGCCTGCCTCCTTCCCATCTTGTAGATCTTGACTGATTGATTGTTTGAGAAGGTGGATCTTCAGCCAACTGGCCGATAGCCTGGAGGAAAGGCAAGCAAACTGACCTCTTGCCAGTTGCATTTTCTGGGAATTAAAAGGGAGGAAGCAGTGGATCAGGGCAAAAGTCAATGTTCTTTGGTCCACACAAATCTCCCCTCCTCAAATCTGTGGGTGCATCTCCCTGGTCCTTTCTGGGGGATCTGTCCCCAGTTCTCATCAGAACCAGGAAGACCTGCAGCAGAGGTGGAAAGCTTGCGAAGCTGGCTATTTCTGGGGGCAGCGTGGAATGTCTCCCTCGTTCACATCGGTATTTACTTTCCAAGCGGTTGGTTTTTTCATAAGGTTAAATACATATTTTCAAACCAAACCACAATTGCAGCTAGTCATTCCGTTTGGAAGAAATGAGGCCATTTTTTGGAAGTGATAACAATGTGGCCTTTGTTTTGCTCTTTCATTTTTCCCACCCGCTGTCACTTCCTTCGTTCCGTCTATCATTCCCAGCTCTGAAGCTGCTCCAGGACATTCTTGATCCCACAAATAGCCCGATGCGGGGCTGAGCCTCCAAGCTGTGGGCTTCCCAAGAAATGAAAGGGAGCGTAGGGGACCCCAAGAGAGGCAGCTTCTGGGCTAGGTTGCTTCCTTTCATTGTCCTGTGTCTGCTGGGGGTGGGGGTGGGGGCAAGAATTCCATGGGGTGGGGGAAAAGAAATTGTGCTCCTCTTGTAATCAAGTTTCCTGGTTTTGCCTGAATACACAAGAGGCTTCGTCTTGAAAAGTCAACACATTATACATCATACGCTACAAGCAATTATCAGAAATCCCCCGGTAAGGACTGGAGCACTTCTGCTTATGTGATCAGAGATCTTGGAAGGCCACAGTGAAACCGGTGATCAGTCAACAACTGCAGTCAATTCCTGGCTATCCAAGACAGGAGAGGAGAGAGACCCTTCAGTGTCTCTCCGCCTGCTTTTGCTCTCTTGCAGGTGCTCCTTTTTCGTTTTTGGGTTATCAGCAAGGGGAATAGAATAGAATAGAATAGAATAGAATAGAATAGAATAGAATAGAATAGAATAGAGGAGGAAGAGGAGGAGGGAGGGAGGAAAGTAGAATAGAATAGAATAGAATAGAATAGAATAGAATAGAATAGAATAGAATAGAATAGAATAGAATAGAATAGAATTCTTTATTGGCCAAGTGTGATTGGATATATAAGGAATTTGTCTTGGTGCAAATGCTCTCAGTGTACATAAAAAGAAAAGATACATTTGTCAAGAGTCAAGAATCGCAAGGTACAGCACTTAACAATAGTCATAGGGTACAATAAGCAATCTAATCATACTAGAAAACAGTCAGTATACATCATAAAGACACAAGCAACAAAGTTACAGTCATCCAGTCACAAGTGGGAGGGGATGGGTGATAAGGATGAGAAGATTAATAGTAATAGTAGTGCAGACTTTGTAAATAGTTGGACAGTGTTGAGGGAATTATTTGTTTAGCAGAGAGATGGTGTTCAGGAAAAAACCTCTCCTTGTGTCTCGTTGTTCTGCTGTGCAGTGCCCTATAGCATTGTTTTGAGGGAAGGAGTTGAAACAGTTTATGTCCGAGATGTGAAGGATCTGTAAATATTTTCACAGCCCTCTTTCTGACTCCTGCGTTATACAGGTCCTCCATGGAAGGGAGGTTGGTAGCAATTGCTTTTTTTCTGCAGTTCTAATTACTTTCTGAAGTCTGTGTCTGTCCTGATGGGTTTCAGAATCAAATCAGACAGTTACAGAAGTGCAGATGATAGACTCAATAATTCCTCTGTAGAACTATATCAGCAGCTGCTTGGGCACTTTGTTGTGCTTTTTTGATGATGTTTTTGATGTTAGGTGTCCATTTTAGGTCTTGTGACATGATAGAACCTAGAAATTTGAAGATCTCTACTGTTAATACTGTGTTGTTAATATTGTAAGAGGTGGTAGTATGGGAGGGCTTCTCCTAACGTCTACCACCATTTCTACGGTTTTGTGTGTGTTCAGTTCCAGAAGAGCTTGCCAGTTACTAATACCTGAATTAGAAGACTGATGAGGACTAAATGTGGAGATTTTCAGTCATCCAGGTTATGGTTGTCCCAAAGATGCTTTTTCAACGGGCACCTGGACTTTCTTGTTTTTCTTTGAAGACATTTCACTTCTCATCCAAGAAGCTTCTTCAGCTCTGAAGAACTGAAGAAGCTTCTTGGAAAAACAAAGAAAGTCCAGTTGCCTCTTGAAAAAACACCTTTGGGTCTTAATTGGCTGGAAAGTACAAAAATCAGCACAGGAAGTGGAAACTCCAAAAATGGGAGTCAGTGGTCCATTTAGGACTACTGCAAGTCGAAGTTAGTCTTCAGCCAGAGATGACAGCCCAAAAAGCTTCTGGGGTCCAAATACATCTTGCTTCCAAAGGAAAGAATGATTTGGCCTTTGGCCCTTCTATATTTGTGTTCCTGTTGTTGGAATTGCTTAGAGAGGCGTAGTTCAGCAGAATGAAAGAAATATCTCCACCTTTTGTGTTTAATTATATCTGTTTTTAACTTGATGTCCTTTTCCTGTGGCATTTTCTGTAGCTCTTTTTCAAGTCTTTTATGCTCATCCTCTAGGGCCTTAGAGGCTAGCCTTTTCATGATATTCCTTTTCCTTGTATGGTCTATTATCAAGCCTCTGGCATATGCCTTCATGGTATCCCATACATTCTGGATTGATGTATCTTCTTTTTTGTTTTCTCTAAAAAAGAAAGCCAGTTCTTTCTCCATCCACTGTGTGAAGTCTTTTTCTTTTAATATAGTATTATTTAACGTCCATCTAGATCTTCCTTGTCCTTTCCATTTAATTGTCATTGGATTGTGATCTGCCCAAGTACTTGTTTCAATATTTATTTCTTGAATATTGGCTAACAATTCTGTTGACATCCATATCATATCTATTCTGGACCATGATAAATGTCTATTTGAGTAGAAGGTGTATTGTTTAGTTTTAGCATTTCTTTCTCTCCATGTATCTTTTAAGTTTATTTCATCTACCATTTTAAAAAAAGATTTAAGGAGAGTCTTTCTGTTTTGCTTTGTTGTTTTCTGTGCTGTATAATCCAATTTATTGTCTACAATTCCATTAAAATCTCCCATCATAACTATATTAGCATAGTCCAATTCAATTATTTTCATATGTAGTTTTTTGCAGAATTCTTCTTGTTTATCATTCAGAGCATAACTTGCAATCAGGAGTGTTTTCATATTATTGTCCATTATTTCCACCATTAGTATTCTTCCATCATCATCAGTATAAATCAATTTTGCTGGGGTGGTCTCTTCGATATATAAAACCACTCCTCTTTTCTTGCATTGGGTCAAGGAAGTAAATATTTCCCCTAATTTTGGCTGTACCAACGATTGTTCATATTGTTTTTTAATATGTACTTCTTGTAGATAAATTATATCAAATTTTAATTTCTCCAATTTATGAAAGTTTTTCCTTCTTTTAATGGCTGAGTTGAGTCCATTTATATTAATTGTAATCATTTTTTTCTCTTCCATGGTTGTATTTTATAGTTAGGTTTAGCAGCTCTCTTAATTCACGTTGTTCTTTGGCTTCCACCTTTCCACCTACTGCGCCTTCTTCTTTTTCAGTCGCCATTTGACAGTCCTCTTGGAATTCAATTAATGAGATCTCTTTTTCTGCCTCTTCCTCTTTCCTTCCAAAAAATTCTGCATAAAATAATTCCACTTTCTCAATTGAAGCAATTCTGTGTCTCTGTTCTTGCCATGTGAACATTAAACCTTCTGGAATCAGCCATCTATAATTCTCCTCTTTTCTGAGTAGCATTTTAGTCAGGAATTGGTATTCTCTTCTCATCTCTCTCACTCTTCTGGGTATTTGTTTCAAGACCACAATCTCCTTGTCTTTGTATTTCAATGTTTTCTCTTTTGCCACTTGCAATATTTGTATCTTAATGGCTTTCTTTGTAAATCTAATGTGAACTTCTCTTGGTAGGCTATTTCTCATCGCATAAGACTCGATAAACCTCATCTATTCCATCCATCATCTTCTCTTGAGTTATTTCCAAGGCTTCAGCCAGTATTTCTATCATTATCTCAGCTAGGTTTTATCCTTTTTCTTCCTCCATGTTTTGAAATCTAAGATAGAATTCTGATCTATCCATCTCCCATCTCAACATGCCACTTTTATCTTGTTCAACCACCATTAATCTATTATCAATATGTCCAATCTTCTTGTCTCTTTGTTTATCTTCTTCTTCAATTGTTTGGAATCTCTCATCATACTTCAACATCATTTGTTGGATGTTCTCCACTTTTTCATCAGTTTTCCCTATTCTTTGTTCAATGCTCTCAGTTCTTTGTTCGATGTTTTCAATTCTCTTTTCAATATTCTCTGACTTTGCTTGGATATTTTGAATTCCTTGCATAATCATCTGCAGAGTCACTTTTTCTTGTTCTTTTTCTTGCTTTAACAATGTTTGTATTGAACGTTGTCCTCCAGATGGTGGAGAGGAAGAAGTAGAAGTTGAAGAGCCAGGAGCTGTAAATTTCCTACTCATTTTAGGCAATTCAAGATCTTCAGGTTCTTCTAAACTTTAATCCAATTGTGAAATAAAAATAGTAAAAAAAGGCCAGTAATAATAATAAAAAAGAAGAGAAAAAAAGAGAGGAGAAAATTTCTTCAAGTTCTTGTATACCTTGATCCAATCAAAAATAAGATAAAGAAAAAAAGAGAAAAAAGAAAAATTCTTCAGGTTCTTCAATACCTTTATCCAATGGAAAGGTCTCAAATAGAGAAAATGCATAAAAATAAACCAAAAAAGTAGATGAAAAACAAAAATACCAGGAAAGAGGGGAAAAAAGGCTTTTAAGTCTTTCCTTTTAAAATAAAAAACAAAAATAGCGGTTGGACTTCCAAAAAAAAGAGAGAGAGAGAGAGAGAGAGAGAGAGAGAGAGAGAGAAACTGAGGCAAGCTCCAACAAAACCAGAAACCCAAACAATTATTACAAAGAAGGAGATAAAAAAATATGCAATAAAGCTGGTGAGGAGGGATAGCACAACTTAGGAAAAATAAAAAGGACACACTGCACTTTATTTAATTATCCAAGGCTCTTATTATAGCTCTCTTCTCCAAAAACTTATCACCTTTCCCCACCTACATTTCAACACCATACTGCAGCTGATGATAGAAACCCAGAAGAGCACCTGCAATAATATTCTCTCCTGCTCTTCCCTCTATCTTATCAAATAGCAATGTCCTTGAAAAAAAAATCTCAGTTCTTTCCTTCTCAGCTTTATCTGGTCACAGGGAAAAGAATATTTTCACACCTCTAGTTGGCAGTGTTACAAAATTTCTTTGCTCTCACTTTCCCCCTCCTTTTCTGAGGAGAATATAATGAAGGTTGATAAAAAGAAAAAAAAAGATTTTTTTTTAAAAAATGAATTAACTAAAGGAAGCCTCTAGCCTAAAATATTACAAAGTCAAAAAGGAAAAGAAAATAAATAAATAAATAGATATGAATGAAAAAACCAGTCCAGTTTCAAAATACAAGATCGTATATAAAAAATCCAGCAATGAGAAAAACAAAACAAAACATCACTTTGACAGTCCTGTTTAAAATCGCTGCTTAATCACTTCTGTCAAAACTTTTACAGATTCTTTCTTTTCCTTAGGGTGTCCTTTCAGATCTTAGAGTAAAAAAAAAGTTCTTACCAAACCGGCACACTTTCTCTTTCTGCTCTCTTCCATTTCGGAGCTGTCCCAACTTCAGCAGCTTTAATGGCTGCCTCTTTGCCGCTGGCAAGAAGAGCTTCTCCTGGATCTACCAGGGACTTTGCGGTATCCCTGGGATCGACAGGATGTGCTCTTCACTTTCACCATCTCTTTGGGATGGTTTAGATCCGATAGGACCATCTAGGAGCAAAGATATCGGCAGCGATCTCAGACCTCCAAGATCCCATGCCGTATTGTCGCGATGCCAGCTCCACCCTCCCAATATCTTTAATGAGGACTAAATGTGGAGATTTTCAGTCATCCAGGTTATGGTTGTCCCAAAGATGCTTTTTCAATGGGCAACTGGACTTTCTTGTTTTTCTTTGAAGACATTTTGCTTCTCATCCAAGAAGCTTCTTCAGCTCTGAGAAGAAACTGCAGCAGCCTTTTTTATAGCTGGCTGCTCGTGGCTCATGGTCAATGACGGCTCTTCAAATCTCCCACTGCCATGGACCAACTTATCATAGGTATGTATGCAAATATATAACAGGAGGAGTCAGGAGAATCCCTTTCAAAGCAGATCTTCTTTGCTTGACTTCAGCTATGGGCTGCCCACAAAATGGAGGCCCAGAAAATGGAGGCATCTTCTTGGCAAACAGCCTGCATCTTCACACTGTGGCAACCACAATGTGCAAGCATGTCCATTTTCTGTGAATATTAGGATCAATTATATTTAACTATCAATTCCATCAATTGTAATTTATTCATTTATTTATATTTATTGGCTTCTCAAGCTCAGTGTACTTTGGGCAGTTTGAGTCCTTGGAAAAGGATAACATTCTCATAAAAATACATTTTTAAAAAAGTCATCTTGGAGGAAGCTGTCAAACTTAAATCCCTAAAATTGAAGACTCTTTTTTTTGTAAGAAGAAAATGAATCTGAAAATGTGTGTTTCCTCCTTAGAATATATTATTTCAAAGCTGAGCTAGAAATGGTGGGAGGGCAGGTTTCAGGAATTCTGATGACTATGGAGGATAAACTTCTTTGTTTCTTTTTTTTTGTAAACTTTATTTGAGTTTTCACAAAGAAAAAAAATACAAATAAAACATCTTTTTTGAAAGCAGCATAATCCCGGGTTACATTTCTTCATACAGACACAAATTCAGGTTCATGCTCATTTTTATATTCTATTCCATATCTTATTACTATTTTACATTTTCTGCATAGCTTCTCCCCTCTTTTAATTTTCTCAATTTTATTTTAATTATCTCATCTCAATTCAAATCATTGTATTTATATTTTTTGTCTGTCCTGTTTCAATTATCTATTATCTTTTCTCATTAAACAAAATTTCTCCTGTAGTTACTGATTGGAGTATGACGCCTTTATATCTTTTCCCTAAAGTTGTAATGTTCAATATAATACATAACTTCCATTCGGATTCTGCTTGGTACACTCTTAAAATACACACTGTATTCTTAAAAAAAGAAAAAAAATTATAAATGTATATAATTAAAACAACATTCCATTCCAAATCAATTCAATCATTAATATTAATATTCATTAAAGTCTTAACATCTTTAACATTGCTTTTCAATTAAATATCATACTTCTATGGGAACAATTATAAGCTTTCCATAGTTAATCCCCCCCCCTTCACTTATATTTTATAAAACATTAACTAATTAAAATGTTCCCGTTCCTTCCTAATTCAATTTTCTTATTTATTTTATTTCACTTATTTTATTCACAAACATTTCACTAAATTACACTATTTTATCCCTCATTTTAATCATACGCTGTTTCCAATTCTCTAAAGTTATTTCTATTACTAATATAACAATACAGTCTTATGTACCTTTACAGAATCCCTTTTTCAGTTAGATTTTCACCCATTATCTCTAAATAGGTCCTGTTTCTCTATATCTTGCTCCGGTCCTTTGTACCTTCTTTTCCTTTCCTTCTTCCCTATCTTCTTCTCTCTCCCCTTTTTACCCCCTTGTCTCTCTACCTCTATTTCTCTCTTCTGTATTCCCCTTTTCTGTTGCTTTCCAGTATTATACTTATTTTTTGAATTATTTTTCTTTTCTTTGGTTGTTTTTTTAAGTCTTAAATTCTCCATTCTCTTTCCCCCTTTTCCTTTTTCTTCCCCACATAAAATTGCTTGTTCATTAAAGATGGCTTCTTCTTTGTCCCAGTCTTCTTGTTTTGCAGTCTGTTCTTGTTGTTTCTCATAGTTCCAAGTCTCCATTTCTAAGAATTGAAAAACGAAGCCAAAAGAATCCTTCCCTTCTTAAGCATCTTCTTTGTACTTTTTTTTTCTTTATATATAAATTTTATTGAATTTACAATTAAAAAATAACATAACAACATTACATATGCAACAGAGAGAAAAAAAGAAGAAAGAAAGAAGAGAAAGAGAGAGGAAAAGAAAAAAACGCTCGGTCTTGCGACCGAAAAAGGAGAAAAAGAAGTATAAAAGAGAGAAAAAAAACAAAGAGACGGAAGAAAAAAGAAAATACGTTAAAACCAAACAGATATTCTTTTTGACAGTCTGCAAGATCCAATTCTCCTACCTTACTTTAAATATACACATCTTATCACTATTTATGCTTAAATTACCCATTATTCCTTGAACAGTTTATCTCTGATATAACCAATTATACCACGCATTCCAATTATTATCAAATGCTGAAGACTCTTTATTTTTAAGAGCTATGGTTAAATTGTCCATTTCTGCGCAGTCACATATTTTCTGAATGACCAATTGATCTGTAGGTAAACAGGATGATTTCCAGCACTGGGCAAATGCTAATCTGGCCGCAGTTAGAATATGAATTATTATATATTTCGTCTTTTTAGGAAAATGTTTATCAGAGATCCCTAGTAGGAAGAACTCTGGTTTGTATTCGATTTGTTCTTTGGTTATCTCCTCCAGCCATTTTCTAATTTTTTGCCAGTATTTCTGGGCTTCTTTACAGGTCCACCACATATGAAAGTAGGTTCCTCTATGTTTTTACATTTCCAACATTTTGGACTAGAGTTTGGGTTCATTTTCGCTAACCTCGAAGGGGGTAAGTGCCATCTATATAACATTTTATACATATTTTCTTTGTACGCCGCAGATTTCGTAATCTTAATGATTCTATTCCAGATCTTTTCCCATTCTGTTAATGTAATGCTTCTTCCAATATTCCTACTCCACATTATCATGTTCCCTTTCACTATCTCTTGCTCTAATTCTACCTCCAATAAATATTTATAAAATTTAGAGATATTCTTTTTATTTGATCCTAATAAGATTTTATCTAAGTGTTGTAATTTGCTATAGATTCCAAACTCTTTGATATCTTGTTTGTATCTACTATGGATTTGTATATATAACCACTGATCAATTTTAAATCCCTGTTCCTGTAAGTCCTGTCGAGTTCTTAATTTTCCTAAAGGGTCTAATAAATCTTTATATTTAGTCGTTTTGTTATATCCAAATTGTTGGGATGAACCATTGCCTCCATTGTTGAAAGCCAAATCGAATTTTTAAATAATGTTTTTTACATATTTTTTCCAATTAGTTAATAGTGAATCTCTAATAAGATGTCTATGAAAGTACGCCTGTTTAGTTTTCCCCACATCCCATAGAAATGCGTGCCATCCTCTCTGAAGGTCGTGCCCTTCCAAGACTAGAGTTCTTTTGTTCCGTAAATTGACCCAGTCTTTTAACCATAATAAGTTGGCTGCCCAATAATATAATTCCCAGTTTGGAAGCGCTAGCCCACCTCTACTTTTTGCATCTTGTAAGGCCTTAATACTGATTCTAGCTTTTTCCCTTGCCAAATAAATTTAAGAGTTACCTTATTTATATCATCAAAAAAATTTTTTGGTAATTTTATTGGGATTGTCTGGAATAAGTAAAGGAGTTTTGGTAAGATGTTCATTTTGATTGTGGCAATCCTGCCCAGTAGAGAAAGCTGCAACTTATTCCAAGATTCTAGATCTTTCTTAATTTGCTGTAACAGTTTATCATAATTATTCTCTTTGAGTGATTTACTATGTGGTGTTAACCATATGCCTAAATATTTGACCTTTTTGTTGCCTGTATCCCCATGGTTTTTTCGAATTCTTTCCTCTGGTTCTCTGTTAGATTTTTAGTCAGTAATTTCGTCTTATTTCTGTTAATCTTTAATCCTGCTACTGAGCCATATAGTTCTAGTTCTTTTATTAGATTATGTCCTTTTTCCATGGGATCCTCTAGGAAGAAAACCATATCGTCTGCAAACGCCTGTAATTTATATTCCTCTGCTTTGACCCTAACTCCTTGGATTTCAGAATTTTGTCTTATCCGCGTTAACAATGATTCTAAAGCAAATATAAATAAGAGGGGTGAGAGAGGGCAACCCTGTCTAACGCCCTTTTCAATGCTTAGTGGGCCTGTTTGTTCACCATTAATTAGTATATTGGCTTGTTGGGTATTGTAAATTGTTGTGATAATATTCTCGAATTTAGTGCCCAGATTCATGTTATAGATTTTTTGTATTAAAAAGTGCCAATATAAGTTATCGAATGCTTTCTCCGCATCTAGAAACATGAGTGTAAATTGTTTCTCTGGATGAGCTTCATAATATTCTAAGACGTCAATAACGGTTCTTAAATTGTTTTTAATTTGGCGGAATGGAAGGAAACCATTTTGGTCTTCATGAATGTATAAATTTAAAACTTGTTTTACTCTATTCGCTATAATTGAGGTAAATAATTTATAATCGGCGTTTAAAAGTGAGATTGGTCTATAATTGTTGATATATCTGGCATCCACATCCTCCTTCAGAATTAACGCAATCAACGCCTCCCTCCATGAGTCTGGCATTTTGGCAGCCAAAAATACTTCGTTAAACACTTCCAGCATCAGAGGCCCTACTAAATCTATTGTGGCTTTATACAATTCTACTGGAATCCCATCTGGACCAGGGATTTATTATTACATTGATTTTCCATTGCAGATTTTAACTCAGACCATGTAATATCCTTATTTAGTAATTCTTTGTCTCCTTCCCCTATTGTTTTATCATTCGTATTCTCCAGATAAGTTCTTATTTTATCCTCATTGATTTCTTCTTTTTTATATAATCTTTGAAAATAGTTTAATATAATATCCTTTTTCTTCTCAATCTCATGTTGTGGGATGCCTTTCTCGTCTATTAATTGGTGTATCAATCTCTTTTCTTTTTCTTTTTTAAGTTTATAAGATAGCCATCTTCCTGGTTTATTGGCGTGTTCAAAATAATTTTGTTTGGACCTTCTCAAGCTAACTTCTATTTTATCTTGTTCAATTAAATTCAGCTTATGTTTGGCTAGTATTAACTGATTTTGTAGTCCTTGGATCTTAGGGGTTTTTTGCTTCTTTGTACTTTTTAAGTTCCATTTTCAATTCATCCAGAAGTGGTGCCATTGTATAAATTTTTAAACAGTCACCCGATTGATTTTAGTCATTCAAATATAATAACCAAAACCCAAAGATCACCAAATAATCCAAATACATGCAAGCTCTTTCTTTTTTGCTCTTTTTTTCACTTTCTCTTCCTGGGGTTACTATTTAGTTGCAAAGTTTCAGTTAAAATGTATCTTTTAGAAGTCTTGTTGAAGTTTTACTGTAGATTCTTTTTAATTCCAGGCAGTCTCCTCCCTCTTCCAGATCCTGCCCTTATTCTTTTACTCTCTCTTCCTGCTTATGAAAAAGAAAAAATTTAATGTCCAGAAATCTTTAATATCCCTTTGGCATTTTGTTTTATTTTCAGCTTAATTGCTTGTTGATGTCAAAGCAGATTTTTCTGATTTCTTATTTAAGTGTCTTAGTTGTCAGTATAGGGAAGGAGAGAGAAGGGGAAAAAAAGGCAAACCTTTCCCTTTTCACTTTCCTTCGCTGCTTCCGACTCTTCTTTGGGAGCGATGTTATTTTTTGTAAGTTTAAATTCCAGGGTACCTTAGTTGTTGCTTTTACAATTTAACCCGGTCAGCCAAAACTTTCACTTCTTATCTTCCTCCTGCACATTGTTTTCCGGTCGAGTTCTCCTTTGTGGTGGCCATTTCTGACCACCGCTGCAACCGCCTGTGGGAAAGAGAGTAATGGCCAGCTGAGGAGGAGAGATGCGGCTCTCCTCGACCCTGCTGGTGGTCTCCCCCCTCTTCACCACCTCTATGGGGTGGCTTAGGCCCGAAACCAGCCGGCTTGGGGTGCTCCAGCAGTGAGCCCAGACAGAAACTGCACATGATTGCAGATTTCTGTCTGTCGCTGAAGCCCTTCAAACCGGAAGTCCCGAGAATAAACTTTCTTTCTATTACTTGAACTTGGCAGACCTGGTTGGATGAGCCCTCCCAAAGGGCAAGGCCTGTTTCAGCAATTCCGATCCCTTTGTCTCTGATGGTGATTAGAATCACAGGAGAGAGAGAGAGAGAGAGAGCAAGCAGGCAAGCAAAAATTGCACAGATGTGCACAGAAGCCTCAGAAGCCAGATGCTAAGACGAATTTTTAGGCGTTGCAGATGCAGCCAAAAGTTTGCCTGAGAGAATTGTTCCCTCTCCAGAGTACCTGTGGGCTCTGGTCAGCCAGTGGGAGAGGTACTGACAGGTTGGCCAAGGAATGGCAGGTCCTCCCAGCAGATTTTACAGATTAACAGAGTCAGAAGGGACCTTGTATTCAGGGGTGGGATTCAATTTTCTTAACCGGTTCTGTGGGCATGTAATTTGTGAATGTGGCTTGGTGGTCATGTGACTGGCTAAGCATGGCTTGTATGTAAATATTCTAAATATTTATGTAAATATTTAATTTTTTATTAAAAAAGAGCAACTTTTACCCAAAATCAGGCAAAGCAGGCAGGCAGATTGAGTTTCTCACAGAATCACAGATTCACTTAGAGATCTATCTATCTGCAATCTGCTACCTGAATCTGTCACATAAAATCTGCTTGCAAGCAAACTCACAAAATTAACTAACAATACACCATGTATGTAAATATTTATTTTGTTATTAAAAAAGAGCAACTTGATTTACCCAAAATCATACAAAGCAGACAGGTAGATTGAGTTGCTTACAGAATCACAGATTCACTCAGAGATCTATCTACCATTTGCTACCTGAGTCTGCACTGAAACATAGAAGCTTCATTCCTAAGGAAGCTTCAGCTCTGCTTTTAGATTAGCTAGAAAGCAAGAAATCCAACCATTTCCTGCTTTCTAGCTAATCTAAATCTCCCACACAGCAGAACAGCTGATGATCAGGGGGAAAAAGGAAAAACAGCAACTTAACAGGCAAGTTTTATGATGCGCATGCTAGGTAAGGAGTGAGTGTGGGGGGATAGGGTGCGGCCAGCCAGTGGCTCAATTTGCCGGTTCTCCTAACTGGGCAGAATCATAACAACAGGTTCTATAGAACCAGATGGACCAGGTAGAATCCCACCCCTGCTTGTAGGTCATCTAGTCCAACTCTCCGCCCAAGCAGGAGACCCTACACCATTTCTGACAAATGGCAGTCCAGTCTCTTCTTGAAAGCCTCCAGTGATGAAGCTCCCACAACTTCTGAAGGCAATATCTGTTCCATTGGTTGATTGCTCTCACTGTCATGAAATTTCTGCTTAATTCCAGGTTGCTTCTCTTCTTGATTAGTTTCCACCTGTTGAGTCTTGTCATGCCTTCAGGTGCTTTGGGGAATAGGTCAACCCCATATTCTTTGTGGTGGCTCCTCAAACATTGGAAGGCTGCTATCATGTCACCCCTGGTCCTTCTCTTCAGTAGACTAGCCATGCCCAGTTCCCGCAACTGTTCACTGTAAGTTTGAGCCTCCAGTCTCCTAATCATCCTGGTTGTTCTTCTCTACACTTTTTTCTAGAGTCACAACATCTTTTTTATAGTGTGGTGACCAAAACTGGATGCAGTATTCCAGGTGTGGTCTTACTAAGGCTTTATAAAGTGGTAGTAGTACCTCACTTGATCTTGATTGTATCCCCCATTAATGCAACTTAGGATTGCATTGGCTTTTTTGGTTGCAAGAAGGGAGAGTTGATAAAGAAAGGAGGGTGAGGAAGCTGAGCTGGGTGTTCCCCCCTCTCCCTTCCACTGCTACTCCTTGTCAGGACCATCACTCTACTTCTTAGCCTCCCTGAGCTTTGGGAAGTGCTCTCAGTCTCAGTTTTCCATTTGTTCAGTCTCCAAGAAGAGGGTCACTCCTTATCTTGTAAAAGATTTGTAAAAGTTATCTCAAATTCTTCCTACTCGATTTGGGAAGAAAATTTTGAATTAGGGGAAGACCCCTCCCCCTCCCACAAACAACAGTCCCTCCCACAAATCAATGTCCTTCAATGTCAGCCACATGAAAAGTCTTCCCATTAGGGATAGATCTTGTTAGTCCTGCCTGCCAGACAGCTGTTATAGTTGAGGGGGCCCTGGAAAAAAAGAATGTTTATGCAATGTCAGCCTCAGAAGGTTGGGGAACTAAGTGGAGCATGTTTAACAAATGAAATGAAAGAAAAATCAATATGTTATGTGTCTTGCAAATTAGAAGACAAAAGATGTAATCGTAGTGAAGGTAGGTGGATTCATCTTAGGGAGGCGCAGACTAAATGCAGGAATAATGGGTATAGGCAAAAAAGATAGTCGTAAAGAATGAAATCAGGGAGAGCGAGAAAGAGTGGTACATCAAGGGACAGAATTGAAACAAATGCTACAACAATGAGAATCCAAGTAAAAATTGATAGCATAGACATCAAATGTCACAATAATGATGATAAATTGTGCTGATGCAGATGTAGATCATATAACTGGAGAATTGTTAAAATGTAACAGAATAACAGAGTTGGAAGGGACCTTGGAGGTGTTCTAGTCTAACCCCTGCTCAGGCAGGAAGCCCTATACCATTTCAGATAACTGGTTGTCCAGTCTCTTCTTAAAAACTTCAGTGTTGGAGCACTCACAACTTCTGGAGGCAAGTCATTCCACTGGTTAATTGTTCCAGTTCTTTAGTTGTAGGTTGCATCTCTCTTTGATTAGTTTCCATCTGTTGTTTCTTGTCTTGCGCTCAGGTGCTTTGGAGAATAGCCTGTCTCCCTCTTCTTTGTGGCAGTGCCTGAGATATTGGGACACTTCTATCATGTCACCCCTAGTCCTTATTTCCATTAAACTAGAGATAGGCAATTCCAGCAACTGTTCTTTGTATGTTTTAGCCCCCAGTCCCATTATGTAAATATTGTATGTAAATATTATAAATATTTATGTAAATATTTAATTTTTTATTAAAAAAGAGCAACATTTACCCAAAATCAGACAAAGCAGGCAGGCAGATTGAGTTGCTCACAGAATCACAGATTCACTTAGAGATCGATCTATCTGCAATCCGCTACCTGAGTCTGTCACATAAAATTTGCTTGCAAGCAAACTCACAAAATTAATTCACAACACACCATGTATGTAAATATTTATTTTGCTATTAAAAAAGAACAACTTTTAACCAAAATCAGACAAAGCAGGCAGGCAGATTGAGTTGCTCACAGAACCACAGATTCACTCAGAGATCTATACATCTGCTATCTGCTACCTGAGTCTGCACTGAAACATAGAAGCTTCAGCTCTGCTTTTAGATTAGCTAGAAAGCAAGAAATCCAACCATTTCCTGCTTTCTAGCTAATCTAAATCTCCCACACAGCAGAACAGCTGATGATCAGGGGAAAAAAAGGAAAAATAGCAACTTAGCAGGCAAGTTTGATGGTGCGTATGCCAGGTAAGGAGTGAGTGGGCAGGGTAGGGTGCGGTCAGCCAGTGGCTCAATTTGCCGGTTCTCCTAACTGGGCAGAATCATAACAACAGTTTCTATAGAACCGGATGGACCAGGTAGAATCCCACCCCTGACTTGTATTCCTAATCTGGTTTTTATAGTACTATTTTCGAAACTATGTTTTGTCCTTTTGTGTAAAAACAGATGCATGTAGATACAGTTGGCTTATTGGGTGGCTCTGTGACCTTTCATTTTGTATTTATTTATTGTTAAATGTATATGCCACCCATCTGCTTCCCAAAGCTCATTTAATACATGGGTAAAGACTGCATCTGTTCCTGGCAATTGGAAAAATGTTGTTCTTTTGCTCTGCAAAGGGGGAAGTAGCAGGATGATTAGATTAAAAGCTGTGTGTGACTTGGTTGGTCTAGAGGAGAGGGAAGGAAGATGTCACCACCCCCAAAATCGGGAGATTTGAGAAGTAAAGAGGAAGAGCCAGCTCTTGCCAAGTCACCAGTCATGTGCATCAGCTGATCATGGGGTCAGAGGCCTAAAATTAAAAGATTGAAACATTAGCACGAAACCGGTGTTCAAAAGGAGCCGTCTGGCAGCTGACTGACATGGGAGTGTCGGCAGCTGCACATAGCAGGGGGATCTGTTACACCCCCAGCGAGCCCCCAAGAACTGGTCCTCTTTTGAATCTCTTCCCAGAAACATTTGCACCATGTTGGGAGCAAGTTTTGACAGATGTTTAAATGTGCTGCTTAAGCCATTTGTCAAGGAATTGGGGGGTATTTTTCCTGCCAGCTGGTATTTGCCGGGAGAGGAGGAAAACGAAGCTGGGGAAAGGGGTTATCAACATTGTTTTATACACAAAGTCTTTTTAAGATATCATAGATCATCCAGCAAAAGTTTTCCTCCCAGCCACTTCCCCTCTGGCAGATATATCAATGTTTCATTTAAGATGAGACATAAATAAAGAGGTTCAGACAAGAACAAGAAAAAAATATATAATAAGAAAGATGCATTTGAAAATGCCAGCTGTGAATATTAAAGCCTTCCTTGAGGATTTAGTGACTGTCCTGTTTTTATACATTTTCTATAGGAGGAGGGGGTGATATTTCAAAAATAATTCATTGTTTCTAGAAGTGCTTTCTCTGCTTCCATTTCATAATTCTTACACAAACTGTAGCAAACTCCACACATGTTGACAGACTACCCTGACTTTATTCTGGACAGAAAATTGACTCAGCAAGCAAAGGGGGAAACTCACACGGTCTCCATTCCCTCCCCATATCAGTTCTCCCCTCTCCGGCTCCCAAAGGGATGGGCGCATTGATCTGCTCCCAGTCTAGAACATAGTTGCTGCAGTTGCTACAGAACCCAAGCTCTACACCCCTTCCTCCCCAAAAAATCAGGCTGCTTTTGCAGCCAGGCCCTCCACACTACAATCAGAACCCCAAACCCAGAACCCACTTTTGACTCAGCAGCTGTTGGCTTGGAAGTCCACAATTGTTTCTGTGAAGATGGCAGAAAAGGAAAAGGGACACACCGTCTTGGAGGAGGAAGAAGCTCTGGGTTGCCACAGCCACTGTGCCCTTCATAACGGTGCATGATGTAGGACATGACCAGGCTGAGCCCCAGGCAGGGGTCAGATGCATCATAAGTCACATCCCTGTGAGCTCAAAGAGATCTAAATCCATCCACCTTGAAGGCCTTTCTTATCTCCCACTTATTTCCCTTGACCGTTAGTTGGTCGGATTCTTATAGAGAGCTTAACCTTGCAATAAATCTTGATACTCATTTGAACTGCCAGGATCTCCTGATTTCCCTGGCTCTTAACACAGTCTGGGGCACTGGGAAGCAGTTGTCAAGATTCTGACTTGCAGACAAAATAATCCATAATTCCAACATGGATGTCTGGGTAACTTAAACATTAAGGAAGTGAGCAGTGCAGAAAACCAGTCAGGATTTGGGGAAGCCAAGAAAACCTTTGCATCTTCTCCTGTCTCTGCTGAATGAAATTTTGTCTGGGAGTTGTATGTTCCCCAACCTCGCTAAAAGTTTGGAAGTTTCTTTTTAGACGGAACTTTTTTTTTTTTTTAACATTCAGGTATCACAAAACATGCTGGCCTGATAACAAACATTATGGAATCCAATCCCTTCGCCAACCAGAAGCGATTGGGTTTGAAGCCCAGAGCTGCTCTTTTGACTGGGTAGGTGAACTTAGTCTCCCTGACTTGAGGGAGGCTTGTCCCAATAAATACAAGAGCAGATTTTCTTGTGTGGAAAGAGGAAACAGCCCACCTAGCTCTGGAAGGTGGGCTGCTCCTCCACAATGGCCATTGACCTCCACACTTTTGGCCAGGAAAGCAGCCCAGCCCACCTGTAGCTCCCGAGAGGAACATGGAAGTCAGCTTCCCAGTGTCCTGCAATTTCTGTGAGGCTGAATGGATGAGAACAGGTTGCTCTTCATGAATTCTTCCAGCAAGAGGTGACTAACCAGGCTCAGGGCCCCAATCCGCCCCCATCATCCCTCTTCTTTGCCCATTTGCTCAGGGAGGCAAGCCTGAAGCCTTTTGCCCTTGGCCCTGGCCCTTGCGCAGGGAGAGTCCTCGAACAGCAAGGAGGCATAGCATGGGTGCCCAGGGAAGAGGACCATCTCGGACAAGTGTGTGCAAATGCAAGTTCATGTGCGCAGCATGAGCACACGCCATGCCCCGTCCTTCCTCTGTTGTAAGCCAGGTTCCAAAGCAAAAACAGTAAAAGGGAAGCATTTCCGGAAATGTTTTGGCAGAAGAGTTCCTGCTCAGTTTACATGGTAACTAGGCTTTAGGTTGAGAAATGAAAGTCTGAGCAGACCGCCAGCTGTTCCTGAAGCGCTGATGCGACCCAAACTTCCTCTGGGTATCTCAGGCTAGATGGGAAGAGATGAAAAATTTGCTTTGTTACAAGCATCAAGCAAATACTGATTGAGAAGGGAAAAAATGAAAAAGGAAGATGATGAATCTGTTCCCTTGACTTCACCCTAACTTTCAATATTACTAGTAATCCAACCGGGGACGTGATTTGGAGAAGAGCAGACAAAACAGAGGAATTGTATTGCTACAAAGAAGAGTCATGCTCTTTTTCAAGCAGAAAACCCCTGGGTATCTGGAAGAAAGCGAACTGATGTGCTTCCTTGCACCCAGGAAGAGATGAGATTCGATCATCTCTGCTGCTGTTGTACTTCCTCCAGTTGTGCTCATGGGCAAAGCTTAGGACCCAGTTCCCCCAGATGAACATGTATCCATGCATGAGACCAATGATCAGTGAGGTGTTTCCAATCATCAGAATGAGGGCATGATCTGACTTTAGGCCTCAGGTGGCTGGGATGAGTCCGACTCCAGGGTGGTTGAGGGCCAGATGGAGCCCTCTTCCTGAAGACAAAGACAGCAGAGCAAGGAGGTACTCAGGGTCAGAATAAGGCCAGCAGTTGGGGTCCTGCCTTTGTCCCCAAGAATGCTTTGAGTTCTTTTAAGATCCCCATCGTCAACAGAATGGGAGGCATTTGCCCTCAAAGCCCTCCTGTCTCCTGGGACCTGTTTTCTCTCCCTATTCAGATTCAGTGCCTGGAACTTGTTAGTGGGGCAACCAGAGTGGGGCTATTCAGTCCACTGCAAACACTTGCCCAATTCTGATCTACCTGGAATGACCAGAGGCTGTTGTCCTCTAGGCAAGTGATGCTTAGTAAGAGGAGAATTAGAAGAATTTATCATCAACTTTTCTTAGCTTTTCCTGCATTAAAACTGTGATGTGTCTTAAAATCAGTGGGTTGTTCTTTTCTGCAGACAGCCAAACAAACCTACCATGATATTTTGCACTAGCTTTATGTCTAAGGAGAGTTGAGGAAGTTTCGTTAAATTAATGAAACATCAGAGCAGAAACCACAATATTATGAAACATGGATGGATTTTATGGTTTTATGGCTTATCCCTATAGCAATAAATTATAATCTGATATACTGATAGAAAATGCAGGGCTCATTCATTCAGCACTCTGTGTGATCCCTCTTGATGAACCAATGAGGAACTAGAAATGAACTATGAGTTTTGAGGCAGCTAATTTACTGCTAATTGGCATGCCATTGTAAATAGCTTGCAAACCAATATGCCATGCCATGGGGACATCTGACAAAAACTGTGCTGAAACCAATGTGCAGTGTGTCTTTTGCTTTCCCATGATCTATTAAGAAAGCTTCCTGATCAAAGAAAGAGGTAAGATTAGTCCGACAAGTCTTGATCCACACCGATCTCTAGTAAGCACTTCCTTGTTCTTGGATGCTCAGAGAGCAAACTCTGTTGTGGAATCTTCCCAACTGAACCATCATCAATCTGACATTTCCTCTCCTTTGGTCATCTGCCGCATCAGTAGATCTTCAGGATTTATCCGAAATAACCCTAAATCTATGGGCTATACTATCACCCACATGCTTCAGTATTCTACAATGCCAACATTTCTTGATTTTGTTTCAATCAAACTCAAGATGTGATCCTGCACTTCTTTCTAAAAAGAAAAGAAAAGAAAAGAAAAGAAAAGAAAAGAAAGAAGAGAAAAGAAAAAGAAAAGAAAAGAAAAGAAAGAAGAGAAAAGAAAAAGAAAAAGAAAAAGAAAAGAAAAGAAAAGAAAAGAAAAGAAAAGAAAAGAAAAGAAAAGAAAAGAAAAGAAAAGAAAAGAAAAGAAAATGGTATTGAGACCTTCATCAATGACGGTTGGCAAACAAGAACCACAGTTGCAGGACCTGTCTGCAGTCTTAATTTTAGGGTTATATGCAAGGAGCGGGGGACTGTGTTCCCTCTGCCCCAGCTTTGTCTCCCTCAGTTCGATTCCCACAAATCCCACAAACTGAAAGAGAAGGAGCATCTCCACCCTTTGAACCCCATGTTGCAGGAGGACCTGGATTTTCTCAGGCCACATTAGGGATCTTCTCCAGCCACAAGTATTTAGCCTCTCACATATAATCTGTCAGAACTTCAGTCTTGCTGTGCTAGGTGCCAGCCTGCCATAAATTTTTTTTTTTGGGGGGGTGGAACTGTGGGGAGGGGGAAAGTGGAAACTCCTCTTTGTATTATCCCATGACAGAGAGTTCCTCCTCCAAGGCCAGGGGCTTTATAAGGGCTCATTATTGGCACCAGTTCTAAAGGTTATAGTTAGTAGACTGGCAAACTGGTCAGCTCAGTGGGTAGAACGTACTAGTGGTCTCTTTGGCTTCATAAGATAGCAAAGAAAAGAAGACTATTTTGCCTACAAAATTAAGTGTGGGAGGTCTTTGGGTTTTTCTTTTTTTCTTTTTAAACCCCGCTATTCCCGTGGGCTATGATGATTGAAATCTGATGAGAAATTCAGGGTGGCAGCTGGCTGAGAGCAGGCCTTCTGCAGCCATGTGCAAAAAGGAAGCCATCGGAAGGAACGGAACAGCCACGTTTTCTGCTCTAGCGGTTGGTGTCCACCCTTCCTGTCAACTAAGCAGAAGTTGTGGGTGAAAAGAAATTGCAGATCTTTCTAAAAGGCAAGAAGTAGTAGTAATGGGTGGGTTTTATTACTCTGACATCTGTTGGGAGGCAAACTCTGCCAAACAAGTCCTTCCACAAAGTTAATTATTTTCTTGCTGTTCTCTTCCTCCTTCAATGACACAGAAAGGTATAAGATGATCAGCTGTGCCTAGTGTGATGCCAATCCATATGGAGGACACTCAAATAAGCAGGAATGCTGGGAAATTGACCCCAAGGAATGCTGGGAAATTGCTGGATTCTGTGCATCAAAGGGCTTTGGAAGGGGTACTTCCAGTATGCAATAAGGAGTCTGTAGTATATAGAACCATGTCGCCTTTCTTCACATTTGAATGTATACTTGCTGTTTATAAGCAGATGTTTATAATTTTTTTAAAAAGCAGTGACAATGACAGGCACAAACTTTGGTTCAGAGGGGTGCTTCAGCCGGTTCAGACTGGTTCAGGCAAACTGGTTGTTAAAATTCTCTGCAGTTTGGAGAACCGGCAAATCCCACCCCTGGCTGGCCCGCCCTCATCTTGCCCACTCACTCCCCATCTCTTCTGTCGCTCGGCATACCTGCTGCTGCTGCTGCTCTCTGTCTGGCTCCCTCACTTACCTTGACCACATGGACTCTGCGAGCCAGCCTGCTTGCCTGCCTTGGCAGCTGCGGCTGCATCCCACGCAACGCTCTCTTTGCGGCTCAGCTGAGCAGCCCTGATCTCCCTGGGTGAGCCTGCGAGCAAGGCCTGAATCCCTTTCCATAGAAATAGAAATTCTTTTCTATTCTCATGTTTTGAATTTGTCTCTTAGGAATATTATTAGGTCTATATATTGAAGCCTCACTTTGATTTTCAGTAATACTCAGGTCTGGAGACTGTGAAGGCTCTTCAGATCCTTTCTCGCCTTCCTGTAAGTATCTCATGGATGACCCAGGGACGTTCATATTCTTGGCTTCCTGAAATATTCAACCCTTTTTTCAGTTTTGTCATTGATTCTGATACTTTATCTATTTATTGAATTTACTAATGCAGTGGCTTATAGTACTGTATAATAAAAAGTAAAAATGTAATACAATTAGGAGAGTGAAATCCAAAAGCTAAAACGAAGACAATGGGCAAGTGAAGGGATTGAAGAACTTCTCCATCCTATCATAGAAGGCTCTTCTCCTGGACCCTGCTAGCTGGAATGTCAACCCTGAAGCTGACCTGGCTGTGGCCATTTGGGGGCTTCAGTGCTGTCACAACTGGAGCTATGGGAAAGGGAGGAGGAAGTAGAGATAGCTGGGGTGCTGTAGCCCAAATAAAATATTTTCTCTTGGGAACCAAGGACATTCCCACCAGGTGTCCAGAAGGAGGGGACTGGAATCATCTAGCAAGTGGACTGTATCCTGATTGTTGGGAGAAAGTGAAAGAACTTCTACTTTTAATTAGGTGAAAACCATGGGAAACATTTAGATGCCAAAATGACATATCTAATAAACCTATTCTTAACCTAATCCAACTGCCTCAGAATTTTGATTGCTATGGGTGTGTTACTTGGAACCCTGATACAGAATTATTTCACCAAAGGAACCCACAGCGTGTTCTTCTGCTGGAACAGGTGAGGCAGGCCAATCCCGTTGGGTGAGACCATTCTTCAGATAGTCCCAAAGGTGCTTTTTTCCCCCGTTCAAGAGGCAACTGGACTTTCTGATTTTTCTTTGAAGACATTTCATTTCTCATCCAAGAAGCTTCTTCAGCTCTTATTCCTCAGATAGTTTGTGTCAGGGTTCCAACCAATGGCCTAATTAAATCATGAGCCTCAAGCCAAGCTTCAAAAGAAATCCAGTTATTTATTAGGAGCTTCATGTCGGCACGGACCAAATGAAGCCAACTCTGACCTCACTTAATTCGCGCCTTGGCTCTGACCCTATTTCCCCCTCCCCACAAGGTGTGTCATCAGTCACATTCCCCAATGAAGCAATTTCACTGGTTGTAGAAGCCACTCCCTCTGGCCACTGTGGGTCTCTATGGAGATGACCTTGATATTGATGGCTGGAATGTGCTTTGTTTTGAATGAAATGCAAGTTCCTTGATGCAGCTGTGAAGCTCGATTCCCCATCCCCCTTGCCTATGGCAACTCAAGAGCAGGTCAGGAATGCTTCTCAAGTTGACAGTCTGGACCTGGGCCATGCAGGACTTTGATAAACAACACGGTGATAACCAACTTTGTTGGTTTGAATAAGACCCAGAAGCAAACTGACAACCACTGCAGCTTACATAACAGGAATGTAACATGGACCCCCTTCTAGTACCCCCCCAAATGCCTGCAGGGTTGCATTCTGTGCCAGTTGTAACTTCTGAATATTCTTCAAGGATTAGCCCCATTGGAGTAATCTAGAACATTGTCGTAATCCAATCAAGAGAAGGGCATCCTGTTCAGGGAAAAGGACACACAACACATTAGCTTGAAAATCATCAGAAATATCTGTTGGAACCAGTGTTCGCCCATTGTTTCATGTTGTCCAGGACAGTGGTCGCCAACCAGTGGGCCAGGGACCACTGGTAGTCTGTGAGAAAGTTTTGGTGGTCCGCAGAGAAATTAATCCAGAAATTAATTTTGGTGGTCTGCAGAGAAATTAATCCAGGCTGCGCAGGAACACAAGGCTGTGCCACCCACATGGTCTGCCCACCTGCTGACCCCCACTCTTTGGCCAGGCACAAACCTTAGATTTAAATAAATTTATTGTCATTGTACTCAGAAACCTGAGAACAACGAAATAAGGTGCTCTTCCACAACATACAACTGAACAACACCAAAAGACATATACAAATAACAATGTAAAACAAATTAAAACAAATAACAGTTAAAAACTGTACAACCAGGATATATATATGTTAAGACCACCAGATTCATAACTCTGCATTTAACCTGATCACAGCACTTGGGTAAAAGCTATGTTTAAATCTACTTGTCCTGGCTTTCAGCACTCTATATCTTGAGTAGAGCTGGAACTGGAAGGTGAGACCAATGGCAGGGGAGGGAAATCCATCCCAGGATGGCTTGCTGATGTTGGTGGGAAAGTCGGTCCCTATTTCAGAGCTGCAATAGTAATAGGATTGGCCCTTTGGTCATCTCAGAGCAGCTGCTCCTCTATCCGGGTGCACCGGCCTGCCATGGACTGGAGGAGCTGCTCTGGGATGACCAAAGGGTCAGTCCTGTGACTCCTGCAGCTCTGGAATATGGGACCGACTTTCCCACCAACGTCAGCAAGCCACCGTCAGTCAAAATTCATATGAGTGGTCCGCGGGATTTAAAATTATGAGTTTGGTGGTCCCTGAGGTCCAAAAGGTTGACGAGCCCTGGTCCAGGACACTTGCAAATAGTGTGCAGGCTACAGCATCTACATCTGATTTCATAACCTGAGCTCCAAGGGCAACAGGCCACGGACTTTCCTTCCACTTCCAAAATGGCAGCACCTTCATTCCAACCCTGGCAGATTTTGAAGGCATTGTCTGAGGAAGCTCCTGGGTGAGCTTTAAATCCATCACCCCTCCTCATCCCCTGGGTGTGAGACCCCAGTTGGACAGAATTGGGCCAGGGCTGTGGGCTCTGCAGGAAGACTTTGGCCTGAGGAACCCGGAGGTGTTCTGGTGGTAGAAATCCCAGCAAGGCTCTTATCCGAAACCAGCATTGCTTCCTGACCATTCCTGAAGGGCCGTTTGCTGCCTTTGTTCAGAGTGGCAGCAATTGTGAATGAACAGGCAGCCCACCACCAGGCAACCAATATGGCAACATCTGAACATTGGATTACATAGCAATTTCCATGCAATATTAAGGTTATTACATAGTAAGTGCTATGTCATTTCGGGCTAAATGCATTATTATCACTTCTGCTTGACAAACTGTCTGCTGAATTCAACCTGATCCCTCCTCCTTCTCTCCCCCCACCCCCAGGAAAAAAAAAAAAGAAGGAGGAGGTTGCAAAAGTGCTCTGTTTCCTGGTTACGGCCATGCGTGGCAGACATTTCTGGCAAGCCCCATGGCTGGCAGGGCCTGAGCCGAGTTGCTTAGCAGCCATTCCCCCCAAACCCCAGGGGGGCTTTTTAAATACAGCCCTGCACTCACTGGCTCCGGAAGCAGAAAAAGGCCCTGGGGTGGGAAGGGCATTTCTGCCTCTCTGTGTCAACTGAAGAGGCAGCTGCCTTTGGGGAAAACAATGGAAAACGGAACATGAGGAGAAAACAGGCACACATGGCGATCAATGTGACGCTAGGGAAGGATGCAAGAAAATGCATTAACCTGAATTAGGGAAATTGGCACTTTGAGGAGGCAGAAATTGGGTGACATGTAATAAAACCTAGAGAGGTTAGAAATGCGTTAGAAGTGTGAAGCCAGGCACAAAAACTGCCTCTTCTGGGCATTGCAACCCTACAGAAAGAGAGCGAACAATGACCCACCTCTGTTTCTGTAGGTTGGTAGGTATGCTGGGGGAGCATGAAGGGGGGGGAGGGCAAGTGGACTGGCTCCTCAGCATGTTCCCTGGGGTGCCATGGCTCAGCCTGGGCTGCATTTCCACTGCAAATCCTTTTTCCTTTGCAGGCAAGGATGTGCATGCTAAGGAATCATGTCCTGGTGCCCTCCTTAGAATTGTAGAATCATAGGGCTGGAAGGGACCTTTGAGGTCTTCTAGTCCATCCAACCACTGCTCAAGGCAGGAGTCTTTATATCATCCCCGACAAAGGGTTGCCCAATCTTTTCTTAAAGTAAGGAAGCACCCACAACTCCGGGAGGCAAGCTGTTCTGTTAATTAACCGTTCTCCTGATGCTTGTAAACACGAATCCGTGCACGTATTTGATATAACAAAAATCTTGGAGCTGCAAAAACATCCCCTCTTGAGGTTGGTGTCAAGAAAGAGCCCTTGGCATCATTTTTCATACTGCAGAACTGCAAATCACTTTGCAGACAATCTGCTGAGCAAATTGTCCTTTTTATCTTTTTGTCCCTTGTCAAAATGCTGCAGCAATCTCAGGGGCTTTTAATTATATTCTATGTGTATAATTACCCAGTGTGCGTGTGCTGGAAGGGAGGGGGTTAAAAGAAAATAGCTTCTGCAGGAACAACGCTTGGAATCCCAAGATCATCGTCAGCCTCTTGACATGAAGATAATTATCCCCCTGCAGCTTGAGAGATAATTGTAATCTAGAAGGATGTGTAATTTTCAGGCGCTCCTTTATGGAATCTGAAATGTAGTGGCTGGCTGGCCTCAGAGCGGGAGCTGCCAGCCGGCTGGCTCAGGCAGCACATCCCATATACCAAAAACATCGCCGGGTCTGGAAGGGAGAGATTAAGACTGGGGGGTGGGGGGGTCCTGGCAAGTCCTCTTGGACCACCAAACAAAAAGGAAGCTGCCTTCTCTCCGGCCAACACTTTCTCTTTCTCATCCTGAACCATTTGCTGGTTTTGTGATCCGAGACAATACGGCAAAACAAAGACAATATGTTTTTTTTGTGCTTCTCTGCACTCTATCGATTGTCTCGACGTCTTTTTTTTTACATCATTGAGACCACGGACGCAATATTGCAAGTATGGTCTTACCAAGGCCTTGCAGTTTTGAGACTCCACAGTTTGGCCAGACTACAATTGGAATATCGTGTCCAGTGTTGTAACAATGACATAAAAAAAGAAGTCGAGCCTATAGAATGGAATGGGACATAGCTGTTTTTGTTCAGGGTTGAAGCTAAGATCAGATCTCATTCAAATGTCTGAATAACATTGGTGATCATCACTGTTAGCCCCAAATACTGGGAATTTTAATTTCGTTCATGTAAAGGAGTTTACTGTTGTTGTTTTTAAAAAAACACACCCTTTTGTTCAAGTCGGATTTTGACTCCTGCAGTTCTCTCTGCAACGTTTTTGGGAAGTTGTTTGCCATTGTCTGCTTCCAAGGGTGGGGAAGGAGGGGGAGAGAGAGGGGGGAGGGAGGGAGGGAGGGAGAGAAAGAGAGAGAGAGGGAGAGAGAGAGAGAGATTGGCCCGAGGTCACCCAGTTGGCTTCCTGCCCAAATCAGGAACTCACCATCTCCTTGTTTCTAGCCTGGTGCCTTAACTGCTACCCTGACCTGCCCGGCCTCCTCCCTTCCTTAAATACACCCGAAAGCCTCGTGGGAGGAGAGCTATGGTAGACTTTGGTAGCAAAACCCCAGAAGGAGTTTCTTTTCCAGATGATTTTATTAAGAGGCGGAAACTTTTCGGCACCTGATGAAGCTTTTGCCTTTTAATAAAATTGGTTAATCAGAAACGGCACTTGCAGCCTTCTGATTTGATGCAACCTGAAGGCAGTTATAGAGTGATTACTGTATTTCCCTGGAAGCAGATTACATCTCAAAAGGGAATATACAAAGTTAACTCTGTTTGGGGAAGGTGTGTCTGAAAGGGAGCATATTATGGGAAATATCCACAAACAAACATGCATTTCACAGGGAGCACATTTATAAAAATAGGTGCATTCTGAGATAGCATGGAAAACTGCATATGTCAGAGTAAATGGGAATAAAAATATGTACAACAGAAAAAATACCCACAAGCATTTAGGCACATTTTTTCTCCTAACTGCAAACAGATATGAAAAAGTGAGTAAAATTAGATTTGACCAATTCTCTGCATTTCACTAGTTTCACCCACTGACCGATTTTTTTTTGAGGGGGGGGTGTCCAGTCAGCCAGTCCAGTCCCCAAAGCCCCTCCCCCATTCTTGCAGAGGGGCTGGAACAACTGGAGAGGACCCTTTAGTGGATGTGAAACATTTGGAGACCCATCAGAACCTGCGGATTCTTCCTTGGAAGGAGAAAAGACTCAGGCAGGGGAAGCGAAGCCCAAACCGACTGAAAGGACGGCGGATGGCAGGACATTCATTTCGCCTCTTCTAAGCGGAGCCCCTGGGAAGGGGAGGAAGGTGCTGGGGAGGGTCTGCCAGGGCTGTGGCTGCCTCTGGCGTCTTTGCGCCCAATGTGCTATGACAGCCACAATGCAGAGGAGAACTTCTGGCACTGGCGATGCTCAAAGCGACTTCTCTCTGCTGAAGTTCAATGATTATGGAAGGAGCTTTGAGAAAGAAAGCTCTCTCTCTCTCTCTCTCTCTCTCTCTCTCTCTCTCTCTCTCTCTCTCTCTCTCTCTCTCTCTCTCTCTCTCTCTCTCTCTCTCTCTCTCTCTCACACACACACACACACACACACACACACACACACCATCCCTGACCTATCAAGGCTGGTTAGGAGCTGTATGAAAAGGCCAGTGTGTGGTTCAAGTGCCAAAGGATGTCTCATCACGAGTGTTCGCTTCATTCATGTTGGGTCCTTTGAGCCAGTTTTTCACTCCTGCCTGGACAAATCCCTGCAGATTTCCTTGGCGAGCTTTTTCGGAAGCCGTTTGCCATTCCCTGCTTCCTGGGGCTGAGAGAGTGTCTTGGTTTGGTCTCAGACTCTAAGGCAATAGCATAGACATGAGACGATACTTTTTTTTTAAAGTGTACAAAAATAGGATGTTGATAAATCCTGAGTCTCTTTGAAAGACAAGTCTGCAAAAAGCCTTTTGTTACTGAAAAAGGAGAACATTTGTAACTCAGGGTTGACATGAGGGGTCTTTGGTGCTCTCTGAGCTGGGTTGTTTTCTTGCAGACATTTCATTACCCAAAGTAGGTAACATCATCAGTGCGAGTAAGGATTGGTGTTTGCTCCTAACGTTTAGACCACGTCACGTGCAAAAGTGCTAGAGAATTCCTGGGAGCCGGGCACTCTGACAAATCAGCCATCAACAGACACATAGATATAAGCAAATCTACACACAGTGCAAAAGAAATGATAAGCCAAAAGGGAACAAAAGAAACCTCACCAGCAATCATCACTCAGATGAGCATAAGTTCACACTAAAATAACATCAGACCATCAATTAAGAAATAAATAAAAATCGCAATCAAGGAACTGGCAAACAATCAGTACAGCTCACCCAAAGAATTTCTAAGACCACCCAACCAACACAGACAGGGGAAGCCACTAGAACAGGGCTGTCAAACTCCCAACCCATAGGAGTCAGGAGTTTGCATCACATGCTGGCCATGCCCACGCCCGGTTTAACCAAGAGGGAAAAAGTCCCGATACATCATGTGATGCTGCTGTAATGACGTGAGTTGGACACTCCTGCAGTAGAATTTAATTGAGAGCAAGCCCCACTTATTAGTACTGATGATGTTACCTAGTTTGGCTAATGAAAAAACAACCATCTGTGAAAAAACAACCAAGCTCAGAGAGCACCAAGAAAGCTTTGTGTAGATGCATTAAAAACTTCCCTTGTCAAAGGCCGTTGCACAAGAGAGTGAGATGATTGTATCGGAACCTCCTATTGTTTATAGATGTGACTGAAGACAAGATGGCAGAAACAGATAACTGAATAACAGAATTGGAAGGGACCTTGGAGGTCTTCTAGTCCAACCATATACTCAAGCAGAGGTCCTATACAATTTTGGACAAATAGCTATCCAAACTCTACTTAAAAAGTTTCGGTGATGGATCTCCCACAACTTCTGAAGGCAAACTGTTCCATGATTGAATAGAATAGAATAGAATAGAATAGAATAGAATAGAATAGAATACTTTATTGGCCAAGTGTGATTGGACACACAAGGAATTTGTCTTGGTGTAAATACTCTCATATTCACAGTCAGGAAATTTCTCCTTAATTCTAGGTTGGATCTCTCCTTGATAAGTTCCCATCTATTACTTCTCCACTGCTCATTGCTCCTACCGGCTCTCCAGAACCAGGCAGAACCAGTTGAATCCCACCACTACTGTAGTCCTTTTCTTTGTTAGGCTAGGCATACCCAGTTTCTGCAATCATGCTTTATCTGTTTTAGTCTCCAGTCCTCTAATCATCTCTGTTGCTTTTCTCTGCATTCTTTCTAGAATATCGGCCTTTCTAGAATACCAAAATTTATTGACAGTGAGAACAATCAACCCATGGAACAGCTTTCCTTCAAAGTTGTGGGTGCTCCATTACTGGAGGCTTTTAAGAAGAGACTGAACAGCCAGTTGTCTGGAATGGTCGAGGAACTTCTGATTGAGCAAGGGACTAGAAGACCTCTGAGGCCCTTCCAACTCTGACATTTTATGTATTGAGGTGACCAAGGCACACTTGAAGAACAACAAAGAAAGCCAATGACCTAAGTGGGAAACGGTGGGCCAGGGGCAAGTTTAAGGCCCAGCTCTTGGGCAGTCTGGAGGGACTCTCCTGAAAGCAACACAGGCCAGATGTGCAGCAGTTGGGGCCCTTGCAAGTTTAACTCAGCACATACATACCACCCCAGTGATGGGCAGCAGTCCATCCTTAGTGATCTCCCCATCTGAAAAAATCCCCCCAAAATGCTAAGGTCACCTTGGAGGGCTTTAGAAGAGTTGCTTTCATGTCCCAGGAAAGGCGCATCAGAAGTTATCAGAACAACTTCTCCAGTTCAGAGGTAGGAAATGTCTTCAGCTCAGGAGCAATATTGATGAAGCAGCCAATATTGGCTCTGCTTGCAGCTCAGGGACAGCTGACAGGCCCCTGGGGGAAACTGGGTGCTGGTGAAATAACAGAAAACCATGTGCTGGTCTCTCTGAATGACTGCTCTGATTCAGCTCCAGAAATCTCTCTGCTCCAACACATGGGCGTGGATTTTTCCTTTGGGTGCAGCCATTCTTGGGTTTCAGTCTGAAAAAGCAAGAAGAAAAGCAGGAGGGAAAGAAGAGAAGGTTTTTAAAGGATGTGGTGTATCAAGTAAAAAGAAGAAGAGGAAAAAAAGAAAAGAAAAATGTAACCAGCCTGAACGACATTGAAAGTTGTTTTTGCTTTCTGAAATTACATTTGTATTTTTTATTCTACACAAATAAAGCCATTTAAAAGCTGAATTATTTGTAGGCTGCCCAAGGAAGACCTTGTCTTAGGGTTGAAAGAGAAGATCACGAGAGAATGTCCTAAAATCCTGCCAAACTATCCAGATAAAAACCACTTGGGCCACCCGAGCAGTTGTGAAATGTAGACGGAGCTCACCAAAGCTCTCCCTCTCTGAAGCACATATCGACTTCTCAGCCATCACTTTTATGCACTTGGAGCCCCTGTGGAGCTCCTTTGAGTAATGGGCGGGATACCGGAGGGGTTCAAAGGCTACAACTAGCACTTTTCTCAAGAGCTGCACAATGAGTTATTTGGGGGGTGGGAGAGCGGGGAAGAGAGGGGAACTGCTGTGAAGGAAGCCTGCCAGGAGCTCCTTTGTCTGGATAAGATGCTCTGCACTTGTTTTCCTGCCAAGAACTCTGAGGCTTGCCAGAAGCTCTGCCCATCAGTACCCAGGTCGGCAGAGAAGCAGGGCAAGGGTTCCCTCCAGAGGAGAAGCCTGGCTTAAAATCTGAGTGGCAGAGATTTTCTGTGAGGGAAAGGACAAAGACGCATATTGACTTACTAATGGTCCAGGTTCAGTAGGGCTTGTGTGGAACGGGACCGCAATGCAATGTTTCCATAAGATAAGGCTGTTTTGAAGCAATCTGGAGAGTCCATAACAAGTATGCAGAATATGTCTTTAGCAAGAAATATTGCCAGGCAGAGCTTAAAAACAAACTTGGAGGATTGTCAACTTCACCACCTCTCAAGAAATGTAAACTAACCTCTTCCATTAAACCTTTCTGGACTGCTACTTGATGAGCATCTTTGGAGAGTCACCTTTCCCTCAGTCAGCCCTTCAAGGTAGACCAGACAGGAAACAGGTCCTAATAAGCTAATGCTACTTTATTGTAAAGCTACATTAACAAAATCTCACAAGTCTGAAATTTTCCCAGTGTCAGTTTGACAGCCCAGTTACTTAGGGAGGGTCTATCCTGAGCCTCTTGCCCACCCATTTATGCAGCTGCAGGCTCTGCTGCCCCTTATCTGACTGTTTCTACTGCCATCTCTTTGCTCCATCCCCCAAGGTCATTCTCACATACCACTGCAACTACCTTAATCTTTACGGACCACATACCTTTGAGAGACTTAAAGAATCTCATGCTGAGGACACATCTACCTAAGCCTCACCCCCAGGTGAACCAGTCAGGAAACAGGATTGGAGGAATCTCTGAGGCCAGGCAGCCACTGGTGCGAGTTGCTAAATTAAATTCCACCAGGGAATCACTTGGTTGGAATTGGATAAGGAATCCAGTGGTCTTCTGACTTTGAAGGAAAGAGAAGTGGGCTTGAAGGTTTGGAGAGAATCAAGAAAGAGCAGCTGCATCATACGAAGGTGAAGAGGATGCTAAGAGAGACTGAGGTCTCTTGTCCATTTAAACAAGACGAAGACTGCAAGACAATGCCTCAGAACCAGGCGTGGTATGAGTAAATGGTGGATTATTGATTGGAGGTTCCCCCACAAATGCTTAGGAAAGAAAGAGGGTGAAAATTTGCTCTTTGCAAGACTGTCTGATGCATTTGACACAATTAGTTGTCATGGTGAGACCAGGAGATTGCCTCTGTGGCACTCAGCGCAGCTCAATTCCTCCAGTGCTCAGCTGTTGGTGGGGGCTCCGAGGGAGGCCCTGGATTGTCTCCAGCCTCTTTATGTTGTTGGATGCAGAGGGGGAGGAGCAGGGAAAGATGTAAGCTGAGGACTACTACCTGAACTGTTATGTCCACGAGAAATTTAAAAAGGGGATATGCAACAAATTGGGTACATCAGTAGAAGCTTGTTTGAGTTTCTGCCTGAAAATAGCTTGGAAAATGTTTGCAATGAGTGAATGTTTCAAAGGATAGGAGCAGCCTGCAAAGGTCCTTTAGCTGAAGATTGATCAGCACCAAGAAATGAAGCCCTAAAACATAAACTGGGGTGGAAGCAACTCTTAGAAGGAAGAGAATGAAATCAAGGAAGAAGCCCAATAATCAGGAGACTTGGAAACAGGCATTTCTGGAATCCAGAACCATTGCCAGAGTAACAGGGGGAAGATCCCTGAAAGGGCAGGAGGGACACAGCTGTGCTTGCAGAAGCTGTCACTGGAGTGTAGTTGGTTCCTCACTACTACAGGGAGCTGAAACAAATATTGGCTGAGCAATTTCCAAGCCTTATCAGGTTCCCCCGAGACTTAGGCCTTCTTGTTAATTCATGCAGAGACAAACAAAATTGTCAGGAGCAGCAACAACCATATCAAGTGCAGCTACAACTTTGCTGAAGATCAAGGAGGAAGGCCAGTTCTCCAGGAAGTGATCTGACTGGGAGAGGGGATAAGGAGAACGAGTGGGGGAATCTGGGGTAGGATTTGGCCGTGGAACTGTTGGAAGGAGGGAACCCTGAGATCTGTGTTTTCTTCTAGGTACTCATATCAATGATATGATGAATAAACTACCCAGACTTTTTCACACTCCCTATAACTATCCCTTTCTACTGTTATATATGGGAGAAATGAAACTGCAAGAAGAAACTTGCCACCTTCTGGACAAAAGCGAAGGAACTGGTAGCCCTAGTAGAATTTTTGTCACTTTGTTCAGTCACAGAGCATGGTGTAAAGGCAGCATAGCATTGTGAAAACAAAGAAGAGCAAGAACAATTAAGGCTAGGGTCCTTGGTCTCTCTGAGATTGGCTGCTTTCTTGCAGACCTTCCATTACCCCACTAGATAAGATCATCAGTGCAAAGCCATCAAGCTCAGAAAGCACCAGAAGCTGCTGTTCTCTTCTGTCGATATTGCCAAGAAAAGAGTCTGGGTTCCTCAAACATGGACCATGCGGCATACCTAAAGGACTTTGTAGAGGGCATTAAAAAATGGCCTTGAAGCAGAGGTGGGATTCAGCCGGTTCAGACTGGTTCTACAGAACCGGAAGCGGAAATGTTGAGTCATTGGGAGAACCGGCCAATCCCACCTCTGACTGGCCCCGCCCCCATCTATTCTCTGCCTTCAATCGAGTCCCAGCTGATCGGCCGGGTCTTCTTTTGTTGCCCTGCACAGGAGAGCGGAGCTGGAAAGCAGCAGGCTAGTGGGGTGGGCAGGGAATGGGGATTTTGCAATAAGCTTCCCCTGCCACGCCCACCAAGCCATGCCCACAGACCCAGTAGTACAAAAAAAAGGGAATCCCACCACTCCCTTGAATGGCAGGAGGGGTGTGCATAAGCGCACTAATCATGCCTACCATCCCTGTCCTATTGTTTTTTATTTTTCTTATAAGTATCTATCTCATGTATTGAAAACTATATTTATTCTGATACCTGTATCTTGTAAGCAATTGACAAATGAAATAAATACTAAAAAAACCAAACACTAAAATATGTGGGTCTTGAGCCCAAAGAAAGAAACTAATTTGGGAAAACTTCTCAGAGCATCCCTTTCCTCGTTCCACCAAAGATAAAAGAGGGAGGGAGAAGCACATTCAGACTTGCCAGGTCCTGTTACTATAACGGTTACAATCAAAGTAATCTGGGGGTATATGGCATTGGTAACGTAGCCTGTTCTACCTTGTAGGATTGGCAGGCTTTTTGCCAAACAAACAAATAATGATAGCTCACAAAGCCTGGAAAGAACATGTTGACCGGGTGCCTCACTAATTTCATCAGAAGAATATTAAACAAGTGCAAAAGAGGGAGGGGAAAAAACCCAGAACTGAATATGCCAGTAAGAAATGAGCCTAAAATACAACAAACAACAAGAGAAACATGAAATTAGTGGAGGATTTATAGACTGGTGGCAAACAACATCATGGAATCAAGTGGGCTTACAACCTCAAATCCTTCTACATCATTGTACCAAGTGTGGGGAATGAGAGGTGAAAGCTTAACAAAATTGATAGGAGGGGCATTACTGAAACTTGGTGAAATTATGAATGTAGAAAGTAGCCATGGAAATCTACAACTTATTCAAAAAAAAAAGTCAGTCCTTGTTCAGTTGAGCTATTGGGAAGTATGGTATGGAGCAGGTCACATGATCTCTGAAGATGCCAATCATAGCTTCTGGCAAGATATTAGAGCACCACCAAACTAGATGCAGACATTCATCCCAGAAACTCACCATCCTTTGATTAACTTGTATTTGCTTCAACTTGCAACTGAGTTCAATGGATATGGCCTCGTTTGCTTCACCAATGCAAAGAGGCCATCTGATTCATGTAGACAAAACGATTCAGTTGGCCTTCAACCTCTTCAGGTTAGTATTGGGGGAGAAGTCTTCGCTCAGATAAAGGGGGTTAGAAGGTTCTGGAAGTTGTCTCTGTGCCTGCTCATGATGCCCAGCCTGGAAAATCCTTGTTGGGAACACATCTTTGAAACGTCCCTGCTTCATAAAATCCCATAGCACTCCTCAAAGCTTAATCAATTAATAAATCAAAGTTAATTGCACCAAATTTGATTTCAGGAAATACGACTTCAGCAACAGAGTGGTCAATGTCTGGAATACTCAACTGACTGTGTGGTTTCTTCCCCAAACCCCAAAAACTTTAACCTTAGACTGCCTACTATTGACCTCACCCCTTTCCTAAGAGGTCTGTAGGGAGCGTGCATAAGCACCCCAACATGCCTACCGTCTCTGTCCTATTGTTTCTTTTGTTTCTTTTATTTATTTTTTCTTATATGTATCCATGTATTCATAACTATGCATTTATTTATATCTATTATCTTGGAGGCAATTGACAAAAATAAATAAATAAGAAGCTACTTAACAGGTTGCCTTCAAATTTGCTGAATGTATCAACCATCCCAGATTGGTCGGTTAGAAAAGAATGACTCTCAAATGCATTGTTAATCAAAGAATAGAATAGAATAGAATATAATACTTTATTGGCCAAGTAAGATTGGACACACAAGGAATTTGTCTTGGTGTAAATACTCTCAGTATACATAAAGAAAAGATACATTTGTTAAGAATCAAGAATCATAACGTACAACACTTGATGATAGTCATAGGGTACAATCAACAATCAAATCATACTAGGAAACAGTCAATATAAATCATAAAGATACAAGCAACAAAGTTACAGTCCTACAATCACAAGTGGGAGGGGATGGGTGATAAGGAGTGATGAGAAGATTAACAGTAATAATAGTGCACACTTTGTAAATAGTTGAACAGTGTTGAGGGAATTATTTGTTTAGCAGAGTGATGGCTTTAGCGAAACAACTGTTCTTGTGTTTAGTTGTTCTGGTGTGCAGGGCTCTATAGCATCGTTTTGAGGGAAGGAGTTGAAACTGTGTCTGGGATATGAGGGGTCTGTAGATATTTTCACAGCCCTCTTTTTGACTCGTACAGTATATACAGGTCCTCAACTGAGGGCAGGTGGGTAGTAATTGTTTTTTTCTGCAGTCCTAATTAACTTCTGAGGTCTGTGTCTGTTCCGTTGGGTTGCAGAACCAAACCAGACAGTTATAGAGGTGCAGATGATAGATTCAATAATAAAAAGTACACTCTACTAAAGCCAGGTGGTTACAGAAGAAGCAAAGCCGGATCTGGGATTTTTGTGCCCAAAGCACGTAGTTAATTTTCTCCTTTTTCCCACCTTCACCCCTGGTTATCTTTGAGTAACCAATTAAATTATAACAAATTGTTTGGGTAACAATCCCTGGCTTCATGGGCTGGATCAGAGGTGGTATTCAGCAAGTTCTAACCAGTTTTGGAGAACTGGTAGTGGAAATTTTGAGTAGTTTGGAGAACTGGCAAATCCCACCTCTAACTGGAGATTTTACAGTATCCTTCCCCTGCCACGCTGACCAAACCACGCCCACAGAACCAGTAGTAAAAAAAATTGAATCCAACCACTAGGCTGGATGCTTCTGCCTTCCATAGCGTGACCTTGCAATGGCCAGCAGCTCCCATGGGACGGCATGATGCATAGTTTGATTCCTCTCATGCTAACTCCCCCTTATCCCACCCACCCTTATTTCTCCCTCCCATTGTGTATGGCAGACTGGCAGCAAACTAAGCACATTGTAGCAGGATTGCAGTACTGACATAACGCCTCTAAGGCTTCCTCTGGTGAAAAAACCCCTAGGGATGGTGAACGTAACCCACCTGGGGATACTTTGGCACCTGTCGCAGCAAGTCCAGCCTGCGTACATGGATATTTTGGACAAAATCAGCAATGGCTTGCATGAAAAGCATCTGGCATACAGTTCCAGAGGAGATGAGTGAGATCCCATTGATCAAGATGGGGTTGAAAGTTCAGTGGGTGAGGCAACATCTCTGCAACTCCTAGTAATGGCTAGAATTAGTGCAGAAAGCTAAGCTGGACTAAGGTAGTTCTGGAAAAACAAACTTATGTAAATATATATATATATATATATATGTTTTCTGAGGTTCTAGGGTATTTGTTGTGGATCTTTGGTTGTTCGGGTTTTCTCCGCGTAAGATTCAAAGTATCTAGGCAACGTTTCGATGAAGTCTCATTCATCATCTTCAGGCTTCTGTCTCTGGCTCTGTGCTTCTCAGAGTAATGTGAGATTGCAGCTGCTTCCTCCTTTTAACTGCCAGTGGGGGTGGGACTTGATTGGGTGGGGGCTTGGCTGTGTTCTGATTGGGTGGGGTGTGTTCTCATTGGTAGGGGGTTTGGCTGTGTTCTGATTGGTTGGGGGGTTAGCCGTGTTCTGATTGGTTGGAGGCGTGTTCTGTTCAGGTGGGGGCTTGGTTGTGCTCAGGTTAGTCTTAGTTGCTGGGGGATTTGAGCTGGTGAGTTGTGATCTTGCTGTTTGGCTTCGAGTTCGTGGTCCTTCTGCATCTTCATAGTGGGTGTCGGTTTGCTTCATGTATGGCTCGGAGGGGTTTGAAGTGGGTAGTGATGCAGCTGCCGTGCGGCTTCTGGTCCATGGTCGTGTCTCATCTTCTGAGTGGGTGGGAGTCTGTTTTCTACATGGAGGAAGCAGGAGTGGGTGGGAGTCTGTTTTCTACAAAGGAGGAAGCAGCTGCAATCTCACATTACTCTGAGAAGCACAGAGCCGGAGACAGAAGCCTGAAGATGATGAATGAGACTTCATCGAAACGTTGCCTAGATACTTTGAATCTTACGCGGGAGAAAACCCGAACAACCAAAGATCCACATATATATATATATATATATATATATATATATATATATATATATATATATATATATATATATACACATACATAATTTATATCACATCTCAATGTAACCTTGAAAATACTGGCATAACTCAAATTTATTCCGGTAAATAGCATCGCTCTCTTCAAGATCTATAGCTTCTGATTTGGAACCTTAATTTTAAGTTCCATGGACTTTCTAAAATGCAAGATTTTTTCCTATGACTTGAAAGATCTGGTGTTTCTTCCAACTCCTGGAAGGGCCTGAACCAACATGGAACGAGGTAAGAGGGAACACGTGTCTCCAATCTCTTCTGTCCCTATGCAAAATCCCTCCTCCAATTATGGCAGTGGTGTCAAGCTTGATTTCATTGAGGGCTGCATCAGGGTTGTGCTTGACCTCAGGGGGGATGGGGAGGGCATGGCCAGATTGACATCACTCATGTTGGGGGCACCTGTGGTGGCCCAAGCACTCTGCCAGTGAAAATGGGCTCCCAAGCTCCGTTTTGGGCTACGACTAACTCCTGCAACACTCTGCAAGCAAAAACGGAGCTCTGGAAGACCACATGACAGTTGCTTGAAAGGGCAGCTGGGAGAATATCCAGGTGGGGTTTTGAGAGCAGAATCCATGATCTTTCTGCAAGCCATTTACACAATTGCATGGATTTTCACCAGGTGGGTCTTTCTATGAACTTTCACGCACCCAACACTTTATGTCTTGGTTTTCCTTCTATATAAATTGTTTCATAGGCAAATCTTTTCTGTAATATTTGGATTAATGTACTTGGTTTCTTTTAGTATGATTCTCATGGTAAAATTCTGATAAATATTTTGGAATGCCAGTGCCTTTCAGCAAGCCTTTGATTAACATATTATCCACCCCATTGCAACTTTTTATGGAACGATGCAATGTTAGGGTCAGAATACAGATCATCTAGTCCAACTTCTGCCCAGTGAAGTGCTCAACAGAAGACCATCCATCACCAATGAAATAATAGCAGTAACTGTGAGAGGGATCTTGGACTCTTAATAGACAACCAATTAAATATAAGCCAACAGTGTGAAGCAGCAGCCAAAAAAGCCAATGCAATCCTAAATTGCATTTACAGAGGGATGCAATCAAGATCAGATAAGGTACTAATACTACTCTATAAAGCCTTAGTAAGACCACACCTAGAGTACTGCATCCAGTTTTGGTCACCACACTATAAAAAAGATGTTGAGACTCTAGAAAAAGTGCAGAGAAGAGCAACCAGGATGATGAGGGGACTGGAGACTAAAACATACGATGAACGGTTGCAGGAACCGGGCCTGGCTAGTCTAGGGAAGAGAAGGACCAGGGGAGACAGGAGAGCAGTCTTCCAATAGTTGAGGGGCTGCCACAGAGAGGAGGAAGGGGGGGTGTCAAGCTATTGTCCAAAGCATCCGAAGGCCAGACAAGGCATAATGGATGGAAACTGACCAAGGAGAGATTCAACCTGGAAATGAGGAGAAATTTTCTGACAATCAGCCAATGGAACAGAAGTTGCCTTCGGAAGTTGTGGGAGCTTCATCACTGGAAGCTTTCAGGAAGAGAGTGGACTGCCATCTATCAGAAATGGTGTAGAGTGTCCTGCTTGGGCAGGGAGTTGGACTAGATGACCTACAAGGTCCCTTCCAACTCTGTTAATCTAATCTAAAAAAAGAAAGTCCACCTTTTCCAAGCCAGTCTGGTCCATTGTTGAACAGGCCTTCAAGATATCCAACCAGAATGTACTTCCTTGTAATTTGTTTCTTTTACTGTCTATCCAGACTTCTACAGGGTAGCCCGTCAGATACTTCAAAGCAATTCACAGAATAACAGAGTTGGAAAGCACCTTAGAGATCTTCTAATCCAAATCCCTGTTCAAGCAGGAAACCTGACACCATTCCGGAGAAATTGTTTCACACAGCCTCTTCTCCAGAGTCAATTTATCCAACATCTTCAACAATTCCAGCTATGTTTTTCTTTCCAAGCCCCTTATAATCTTGGTTGTCCTTGGCTGGACGCACTGCAGTTTGTCAATGTTCTTCCTAAAAATACATTCCTTAGAACTGCATGTGGTGTTCTAGCTACAGTCTGGCAATACCGAATAGAATGTCACTGATGTGTCCTGACCTTGACACAATAATTTTGTTACTGCACCAAGGAATTTTATTTTTTTATTTATTTATTGCAGTTGCATCACATTGTTGGTTCATGTTAGCTTGTTCCTTCAGGATACAAGGTACACTGTAAACTGCCTGGAATCACTGTGGTAAGTAGGATATAAGACAGACAGACAGATAGGGAGATAGATATGATAGAAAGAGAGATATGATAGATAGGGAGATAGATATGATAGATAAGACAGACAGACAGACAGACATAGATAGAGATAGACAGACAGATGGATAGATAGATAAGACAGAGAGATAAGACACAGAGAGAGAGAGAGAGAAAGAAAGAAAGCAGATAGACATAGACATAGAGATATAAAATAGATATAGATAGATAGATAGATAGATAGATAGATAGATAGATAGAAAGAAAGAAAGAAAGAAAGAAAGAAAGAAAGAAAGAAAGAAAGAAAGAAAGAAAGAAAGCTCCTGATCCTGATCCTGTTATCCAGTATCCCCTCCCCATCTTACTGTCTTTGATTTTTCTTATCCAAACAGAGGATTTTACATTTGTCTCTATAAACATTCATCTCGCTGATTCCGGCCATTGTTTCAGCTGGTCAATATCATCCTGAATCTTGATTCAGTTCTGTCAGGTGTCTTGTATTCCCCCATCTTTGTGTCATCTGCAAATCTAATAATTTTTCACCATTCTCCTGTAATGCATAATTTGATGATTTCCTTTGAGCTTGCGATGGCCATTGCCATTGGTGAGCCGCCTTTGGATATGATTGCTTCCATCTGTACCATCTTCCAACGGCATAATCCATTTCCCGGAATCTCAAGGGAGAGTTTGCTTAAGTGTTTTGTTAAGGTCAATTCCACTCTGTCCACTGCATGGTCAATGGAGCTGGTCAGAAAGCTATACAGAACATGTCTGTTTGGTATAACTTGTTCTAGATAAAATCCTTCCAATACCTGCCAAGCAATGGGTTATTTCTTAGATGCTCAGAGACTTATCACTACAGAGTTTCATCTGGCATTACTGGCAAGCTGACTAGACTGTAATATCTGGGCACCCTTTTTCCCATTAGTAGATGATGGATGGATGATAGTAGATCATACATGCCTCTGATACGAAGTCCATTTCCACAATTTCTAAAAGACATAGAAGAGCATACTCTATCTTAGCAATGAGCGGTCCTGCAAAGGTCTGCAAATGAATTATTTGGTAAAGCTACGTAAATCAAAGCATCACTTTTTTAAAAAATCACTTTTTGAAAAGGTGAGAAGAGAACTAGCCACCTGGACTCTATCCCTTCACTACAAGTATACCCAAGAGCTATGGAGTTTTCCTATGCAAGGGTTGGCAGCTGTGTGACATCTCCAAGCCTTGGCCCAGGAGAGGTGGGCTTTTAGATGCTGGGACACCTGGTGAGACCTGTGCAAAACCTTTCTTCTCAATCCTGTCAAGTAATCCAAGAAAATCACGCATTTAAACATTATAGCAATGGCTAGGTTGACAGAGGCAAAAAAAAAAAAAATTCTACTGGGATTGTAAAAAAATAAATATTTAAAGACACCAAGCCTGCCTACTCAGGAATAAATCCCTTGAATCTTCTAGATCTTGTCATCTGATCCATTTCTGTCTCCTTGTAACCATGATGGTGATGCCAAAAGTGGTACGCGGAGCCATTTCTGTCAGCACGTGAGCTGTCCCCCGGATCCGGGGTGGGATTCTACCAGTTCACACTTCTTCGTTAGAACCTGTTGTTAACATTCTAAGCAGTTCAGAGAACCGGTTGTTAGAAGAAATTACTGGCCTAATCCTGTAAGGAAGGCAGGAAGGAAACATTCTGGTGTTGCTTACAGAAACTGCCTTTCCGTTAACCCTTGTTACATTCTTGGCAGGATTAGATTTCCTGTCTCTGGAACTTCTCTGGAGTTTTTTTATTCTCCTTTGTTGGTACTTTGCTTGTGTGGAGTGACCATTCAAAGTTACAATGGCACTGAAAAAAGTAACTTATGACCATTTTTCACACTTTTGACTGTTGCAGCATCCCCACACTCATGAGAGTCCAGGCGAGGAGATGCGTGCCTCACCAAGTGAGTGATATTGAGTTGGCCATGCCCAGCTCGTAACATGACCACCAAGCCATGTCCATCCAGTCACATGACCACCAAGCCATGCCCACCACCTAAGCCACACCCACAGAACCGGTTGTTAAAAAATTTGAATCCCACCCCTGCCCAGATGAGGTCCATTGTGCATGCATGCATACCTCCCGCCAGCCAGCTGATTGTCGGATATTTGCTGTGCATGCACAGGGGGTGAGGCATGTGCGGGAGACACATGTGCTTGTGCAGAGGCATGAGACACACAGGGGGGTTGCACGCACATGCTCAGGGGGCATTGCATTATGGGCGCACACACACCCTTTTGGCACGCAATGACACTTTTGACATGCGCACACTTTTGGCACTGCCTTGTAGAAAGGTTGGGGAAATAAAATAAGACGAGGAAATCTGTGCATGCTCATCTCTGAGCAGTGATAGAAGAGGTGGGACTTGACAAAATGCTTAGCTCAAGAATAACTTCCCTGCAATAAAACCAAAAAAATGCCCTTCTGGAACATTCTGCTTTCAGCACCACAGAGAAGCCCTAATTGCTCAAGCGGCCCAGCAGAAAAGTGGGGATTTTCCCCCAGGGAGACCCACAGCAGGTGGCTGAGCTGCAAGGTGTGCCAGGTGCTGCTCCTCAGAAAGTCAACACCCCAGATATTGCACCTGCCTCACGTCACCTGAGGCTGGCAGAGCAGATGGCTCAGTTCAGATTCTTCCACCTCTAATAACCAGCGCTTCTCCTAGCCCCGGTGATGTCTGGGGGAGAGCTTGGCTTTCTCCTTTCTGTCTCAGCTCTTTTTCTTACTTTTCTCCTTCCTTTTCAGTGGTGACTGGAACGTCTCAGGAGTCAGATGATATAAACATTTTGAGTGTCTCTGCTTTCCTTTAATGGGGCCTTGTTGTTTATTCTTCACTCCACAAAGCATAGGCAGCAGAGGTGTTATTTAAGGACTACCCCAGTTCTGCCAAGGGCACTTTTTTCAAGAGGCAACTGGACTTTTCTTTGAAGACATTTCACTTCCCATCCAAAAAGCTTCTTCCCCTCTGACTGGATGGTGGGGAATGGAAGGATTTATACTCCTTGCAAACAGCTGGTCATCTGCATTTTTTTTTTTTTTTGGCGAGTTGTTAATGCCACCTGGAGGTTTATCTGTGTCATCAGGGTCACCTGAGTGGTGCAAATGGGTGTGGAGCCTTCTTGGAACTGCTGAAAGGACAGTGTTGTAAACTGGAGATAGATGATGTCGTATCCCTCCCCCTCTGTTGAGGGAGGGCGGTTCAATTTTGACAGAGATAGCCACTTTGACCCTTCTTTCAAACCAGCAGACCTCTCTGTCCAAAATGTGGACTTCCAAAGAGCGGCCTTTGTCTTTGAAACAGACTTCTGAATCTTGTTCTGATGGGTTTGTTCTCTTGTGTTGTGTCATGCATTTATGAAGTGGTTGCTTTGTTTCTCCGATGTGTAGATCTGCACATGGCTGACTGCATTGTACTCTCCAGTTGCCTCTTGAAAAAGCACCTTTGGGACAGCCATGACCTGGATGACTGAGAATCTCCACAGACATTTACTCCAGTTCTTCTTTAATTTTTTTTTTCTAAAATCTCTTGCTTTCTGCACAGTATTCGAACTGAATTTCTGCTGTTTAAAAGTTGGGTCCAATTGAGCCATCCCACATACAACCCAGAGCCACAAAGAGAGCCTGTGCCATGATGGTCTATTTGCTTCAGGCTAAGCTGGTAAACCCTTGTTGATTTAGGCCATTTCTGGCCCTGCAGGGAGCAACTGGGGACAGTTGCACAATTCTGACAGGCCATGGGCAGCGCTGGCCAGAGGAGGGTTAGGCAAGGCTGGCCAAAGGAAGCAGGTCAGGCCTTCCTCAGTTGGAAACAACCATGAGAATCACCCTCTGCCACCCAGCATAACCCTCCCTGTGTCAAATGGCAAAGCCTTTGAGTTTCGGGCTTCTGTCTTAGTGGCAAAGACTAGTCCCAGTGTAGCTGAGGGCAAATTAAGTCTGGTCTCACTCACCAGCTGGGGAAAAAGAAAGGCCAAATCATGGGAACTCAAGAAAAAAAGAACCTAGCCAGAGATGGTTTGTGCTGTGGAGGGTCCTTGAGCTCCCCATGACCCCTGTGCTGATTCCGAGGAAGAACTGTTTCTCAATTGCTCAAGTGGTGGAGATATTTTCATTCTCCTGGGCTTTGCATCACAGTCAGATCTGTGGTAAACATTTTACTTCTTGGGAAAAAGATTGCATCCACTTCCTTAGGTCATCCAGGATTTTTATGTACGGTGTCTTTCTGTGGTTTCCAAAAATGCAATCTGTTTCTCTTTAGGGAACCCACAGCTGACTTGGAGTTTGAGAACACTGATGGGTGTTGAGGTTTGGACACTAGCTGACCTTTTGGTGACATGGCTTGGAGTAACTGGGCATCCTAGGAAGATGGGATAGCCTGAATATTCCTTGGGCGGGTGGGTCCCAAAGGATCCAAACCAGCCCCTCCTAGCCCGCTTTCTGCAGACACTCGGGCCTATTCTGAGACCAGGAGGCTGGTCAGCAGTTCCACTGACATCCTGGCTGCCGCTGGATGAGGGTTGAAACCGCTTCAGTACCATCCTGCTCCAATATCCTGAAATGCTGGTGGGAATCATTAAAAAAGGATGGGTGCTGTCAGCTAGCCAGCCCAGCGAGGAAAACCAGAGGTGAAACCACAAGTGTCCCTGTGCTGGGTCACTGTGTCAGCCTGTCATTTGGAGGGGGATGCTGCCTCTTCTAAGCCCTGCCCCCTCCTTCAAAACACAGTGGCAGCTCCCACCCGGTGCAGTTTCACCCTCCACTCACTCCCAGAGAAGCTCTTTTGTTCACATTCAGCATTGCCAGCACTGCAAAAGGAGTAAAGGGGTGGGGGTTAGGAATTGGAGTGCATCCAAGAAATGAACAGGGAATGGGGGGGGGGGAGGGAATTTCACACTATTCTAGGGGTATTGCCCATGGAATAGGGTAAAGCCATTGTCTGCCTACACAAAAGAGCAATATTTTATTTACTTATTTGTATCCTACCTTTATTATGTTTACATATAAGGGCCATGAACCTGTCCCAAATCCTTTCCTCCTATTTGCTGAGTTGTGCTGAGAGAGAGTGACTGGCCCAAATGGCTTTCACAGTTAAGGCAGTACTTGAACTCACAGTCTCTCGCTTTCTAGGCCGGTGTCTTAACTAATATTTCAGGAGTTCACTCAACACAATACATTTCTGCTCCCATGGGTTTATGGAATTGTGCATGGAAGTTGTGCTATGTCAAGATGAGTCACCCAAGACCATGGCAGCTCTAGATGGCACGAGGGGAAAACAAATATTTTCTAAAGCAAAAGGCAAGATAAATTTGGGGAGGTGGACTTTCTGGTGCAGAACAATAGTCCAGACTCTGCACTGGTGTCTCTCCTTGGAGTGACATACAATCGGAAGAGTTTTATTCCATCACAACTCTTGTTGAGAAGGGGCTGAGAAGGCTGAGAAGCTGAATGAATAGTTATCTACTTGTATTGTTTTGCCTGAATTTGTGTGCATTGTAGGCTTTGAAACAGAATAGTACTGTGTTGTTTTTGCAGCTTTGTATGCACTTTTTCTTTCATATATAAGTGTTCCAAGTGATTTTCTCTCAATCAATACTTTATATTTGTTCTTTCTTGCACTTTCTGCATGCTTTCCTGTGTGTTATGTCTCAACATACCCATTTTCTGAAATCAGAAGTATGCTACAAAGTCCTCAATATTGGTGTACATGTACATTCAGGTTTGTGGCCAAATAAGAATGGCTGCCAAATGGATTCTTCCCAAACAGCAATTTGTCTGTTGCAGCTGGCCAAAAGAGGAGAAGCACACTCCATAGCCAAAGCATTTCTACAGAAAGTACATGGAGCTAGTCCATGTGTTCAAACTACCCAGATTTTGATGTCTCTCTGTGTGAAGGAACTGAATCCTCCTCTTGGCCAGAGGAGAACTGTTGATGGTGGCCATTCTCTCCTGCCAGGCACTGGCTGACCACATTCTTGAGCCCTGGTGGCCCAATGGCTAGAATGCAGTATTGCAGGCTAATTCTGCTGACTGCCAGCAATTCCATTCTCACCAGCTTATGGTTGATTCAGATTTCCATCGTTCTCAGGTCAAAAAGATAAGGATCCAGATTGTTGGGGTCAATATGCTGACTCTATAAACCACTTAGAAAAGGCTGTAAAAGCACTACGAAGCAGTATATAAGTCTAAGTGCTATTGCTATTCTCGGCTACTGACTCACAGGAAGGCACACCAGCAGCACTGCCCTGGTCCCCCTTGGCACCTGCTAGTCCAGAACTCTTGAGCTGGTTCAGGCAACCTGTATGCTGTAACAGTGTTCAATCGGGCATTTGTTAGATGGTCTTCCATCATCCTCTCTGCCTACAAGAATGGGATATTTATTTGTTTTGCAGATGTTTTTACTGTTTTACTACTTTTTCATTTTATAATGGTAAGCCACCCAAATGACTTTGTTGAGTTGGGCAGCTATAGAAAATAAACAAATAAGTAAAATAAATACATATTAGGATCTATAAAACACCCTGTGCTCCTGTTTCCCGAGCTCCAGGTTAACCTTGTCAAAATAAGAACAAGAAGGGGGCAAGTCTAAGGGGTTTCCCCAAAAGCTAGAAAGAAGGGATCCTTCAGTCCCACAAGGGAGGGGCTGGTGCTCCCACCCACCCCAAAGGCTTCCTTTCAGGAATGGGAGGGGAGGTGGGGGGTGATTAGCCTGCTGCTTTGTTCCACATCCAGGCATTAATGATGCTGCTGAACAGCATCCATTATGGATCTAGGGAAATCTTAAGGCTCTGAATTAATAATGCATTATTCATGCAGGACTTTTTGTCTTAAGAGAACCCTGGCCTTTTCATGTCACTCGGAGATTGTAGAGCAGAAATGTTGGCTTACTTTTTTAAGTAGCCGTGAAGGATTGCCCCAAAAAGTCACACAGGAAAAAAAAACGAGGCAGCATAAGCAACGGAGGCTCCTTCCTTTATCTTCTGTCTCCCACCCACCCCTCCTCAGATCTCCAAGTGGGCTGATCCTCAGCATGGGCTCATTTGATGGCAGCGCCAGACTCCTGGCCACATCATTTCACAATTGCTCCCAGGGTTTCAGAAGGCGCCGTGACGCATCACTCGGGAAAGATTCGGCAAGTCGCCCTGTGTGGCGCCCAGAATGCAGGGCTACAAAGAACAACAGTTGCAAACTCTGTTAGAAGTTCCAGAAACTTGGCAATTAACCATTGGTTGGCAGCAGGAACCGCACAAATGTTGGCTTTGCTTTTTAAAACAACAACAACAACAACGTGACAGAGAGCAAAAGAGAACATCTCGCAAGAGTTTTCCTGAGTTTCACCATCCCAACAATCCTGAATGTGACAGGGGTAAAGATGATCCCCTCTGGCTTTGCATAACATTTGCTGTCCTCTGAAGCTCACAGCCAAGGAGGGAAAATGTTTTGACAGGCAGAAGAAAATGCAACTATAGTCCTTAAGCCTCCTTCCCCTTCCCTCAGCCTTTCCAGGTTGAGTAGCTCCTTGCTTGCTCTGGATGGCGTGCTATGCTGCAACCCGGGCACATGGCTGCTTAGCCCCAGTGATGGGGTGGGGGTGGGGGTGGGGTCCTCTGGACCAGGGGTCTCCAACCTTGACAACTTTAAGACTTGTGGGCTTCGATACCCAGAGCTTTGCTGGCTGAGGAACTCTGGGAGTTGGAGTACACAAGTCTTAAAGTTGCCAAAGTTGGAGACCCCTGCTCTGGACCATTCCTGCACAGCCTTTGCTTGTTCATAGCCTGGAACTGCCAATGAGGGCAATGCACGTTTTTAAACAACATCCCTCACCTGATTGCTTTGCTTTTTGTGCTCCATCACAGTCTGGGTGTGAGGACGGAGAGTTATGCTTTGTGCTGCTTCGACTGCATTTCCGTTTGAGACAGGAAGGCCAGGCAAGAGTCCCTGACTGGGGATCATTCAGGCACCCGCAGGTTCTCCTCCCCCAGGAGCCCAACGACCCAAGTGCTCTGGGATCCAAGTGCACCATGATGTGCATTGCCAGGAACACAGCCCTGCAGACCAAGGGCCCATCCGGTCACTTCTGCTCCCTGGTCCAAGTGCTGAGCTTGCTGCGGGACACATCCCGGCAGCCGGTCCTCAGGGTGGAAGAGGGAGACTCTTGTGCAGCTGATCTTCGGCAACATCATCTGATGGAACATTTGTTTCCAAAGTTTAGAGTGAGAATGGGCAATGTCTAAAATCCTTTTTCTTTACAGTTTGGGGGCTTTTTGAAGTACATATTCACATGTAACAAAAGTAGCAGAAAGTTAAAATGCAGGCGATAAAGCCTAAAAGGTTTTGATAATAATGACATCAATATTTCTGGCTGCTACTTACATTACAAGGGAAAATCACCATCATTATCATCGTCATTCTAGCCCTTGTACATCCACTGCAGGATGAAGACAGTACCAAAGATGGATCCTCACCAGAGGTGGCATTCAGCAGGTTCTGACCAGTTCTGGGGAACTGGTAGCGGAAATGTTGAGTAGTTTGGAGAATCGGCAAATCCCACCTCTGACTGGCCCGGTCTCCACCTATTCTCTCCCTTCCGAGTTCCAGCTGATCAGCTGGGTCTCCTTTGGTTGCCCTGCACAGCAGAACGGAGCTGGAAAGCAGGTTAGTGAGGTGGGGAGGGAAGGGGGATCTTGCAGTAACCTTCCCCTGCCATTCCCACTAAGCCACGCCATGCTGACCAAGCCACACTCACAGAACCAGTAGTAAAACATGTTGAATCCTACCACTGGTCTGCATATTATTTCTTGGCTGCTTGTTCATTTATGTTACAACACCAAGCCACACCACACCCACCATACCATACCCACAGAACCAGTTGTAAATTTTTATGAATCCCAACACTGATCCTCACATATCAGTAGCCAGTGGGCGCAAATCCACTAAACATCTCTGTGTGTCTTTGTGTGTGTCTGTGTCTGTGTGCATGCACACACAGACATGCTCATATATTTTGAGAGAGAGAGAGAAAATGGAAAAACATTGGTCAGGCATTATGCAAGCAAAAGCAAGTCTCCCGTCTCCCTTACGGCCTGGCTAAAATCTAGGAAAGGCAGCAGCAATTAAAGAGGATAAAAGAGGCCCACGGTGGTCTAAAAGGAGGCCCACCACCAGCATCGTACCCTAGACTGCATCCATGGCAACCGTTGTGTCAGAAGAGGGAAAGCTCTACTTTAAAATCAGGTTGGTTAAGTATGACTTTAGGCAGTTTCTGCTGGGTGGTGGGGACAGAATGAAAGCAATGCCACGAGATCATGACTTCTAAAAATTAGTTATCAGAACATGTCCAAACTACAGCTAAGGAAAATGACCCATGTCAAAGTTTTAAAAGGGTTAGAAATTCATCTTTCGATGAAAGTGGAGAAAATTCAAAGTTATGACAAAATGTAAAATGCTTTTGTTATTAGAAAAAAATAGGTGAATCTGGAATGGGCACATATAGAAGGTCAGCAGTTATTATTAGATACGAAGAATATATTTTCCTGGGATGGGTGGTGATAGATGATAGATATATAATAGATAGATGATAGATTGATTGATAGATTGATAGATAGATAGTTAGATAGATAGATGTTACATTGATAAATATACATGGTTAGATATCATCGATCTATTGATCGATTGATAGATATTGAGATAAATCAAGATGATAGAAAGATATTGTATTAGTCATAGACTAGGACAAGAATGGTATACAACCTTTGCAACCAAGTCAGTAAGGACAACCCTACCTGTAAAACATGACCAGACAAAACATTATAAAACCAGCGAACAGTAAAAACAACAGCAGAATTAAATGTGAAAACCATGTAAATTCAATTAACAACGGATTCAAAGGAAATTAAACTATGGAAAGAAGACTTAAAATATATAGAGCAGGGAAGGCAACATTCAAAATACTGTCAGCCTTATATGGTAGACCATATTAAAAAACCAAGAACTGGAAAGTCTAGAGCAACTTTTAGGTGTTCTACAGTTCACTAGCTGTAGAATAAATGTAGCATAAAAATCTTGAAAGTCTGTGGAGTCCTTGATGCTCTCTGAGCTTGATTGTTTGCAAACATGTCATTACTCAACTAGTCCTACTGCACTTCCTTTTTTCTTGGTGAGAATGAGGGAGGAGTCCATCTGAGGCATTTTCTCAACTTAGTTTCTTGGAGAGTTTCTTCCATGCACTTTGCCTGATTGTTGTCACCTTGATAACAGCTCTGCCCCTCAAGGCCATTCTCTGTAATCTCGACAGACACCTTGGAAGACATTCATTATTTTACAAAAGTGTCTGGAAAACGAACTTAGATCAGCTCTTTGATCATAGAGAGTTTTGAGGACTTGAAAGATTATAGTGCTGTTACTGTTGTTTTTAACCATTTAGTCACGTCTGACTCTTGGTGCAAATGCTCTCCATGCTACCTTGTCAATCACAGTTTCTTTCAATTGTTGTATGTTTAAGTTTGCATCAGATTTGATGCTATCAAGCCAACATGTTCTTTGCTTGTCCCTTCTTCTTTGTCCACTAACTATTCCTAGCATCATTGCCTTCTACATTGAATTTACAACAAATAACATGGCCAAAGTAAATCAGACGTAGTCGTGCGATTTTAGCTTCTAATGATTTGCCTGGCTTTATATGATTTTGTGTTTTATGTTGTTATAGCCAATCTAAATAAAAGTAGTCTTTAGCTTGGAATTTATTCCTTGGTCTGGTCTGTCTTGCATTTGATTGGAAGACTAAGTAATTGATGGAATACCTACAGAAATATGACGAACTATTGCCAGTAAATCAGGAGAATGATATAGCAGTTAACAGGTTGGAAGACAATGAACTACATGCTAACAGCAAAGAAAGGAGGCTTCACAGAATGTGCAAGCTATTGTACATATATCCTTCATTTCACACACTAGCAGAAATAACACTTCTGTTCATGTTAATACAGGTTAAAACCCTAGGAACAAGAGATACCAAAGATTCAAAAAGGTTTTTTTTTAAAAAAACTGTGAGGAACATGAGATGTTATTGCTCCATTATTGGTTCATGTTGCATAATAGAAAATGTCAAAGAATTAAAAAAAATCATTTATAGGAAGGCCTTGGACTGTGTCAGCCATGTCAAGATGTGGACTATCCTTAGGAAAATGGGAAACCCAGAAGATCTCATTGCCTTCATGAGCAACATGCACAAAGGACAGAAGAAAATGAAAGTGGAATCTTACAAGCTTGATTGTGCTGTGCCTCTTCCTTCCCTTCCTATACCCATGTGGACCAGGGAAATGTTTGCCTGAATCACTTTTGCATCATGTTCTGTCTGTCGTGGGCTTAAGAAATATTTTTTCCTCATTGCCATTGAGCCTCACCATCAGGTCAACAGACACTTGAGCAGTCCCATGGAGCTTCCGTCTTTGATTCGTGATAAGAAAACAATGGCTTCTAGCAGCATAATAGCCCTTATCCTTCAGCACCCCCTCCAAATTGGACTTGATCTTTCTACATTGATATAACCTAAGGCTGTTTTGGTGCCTTACATGGACACCAAATCAGTGGAAGGCAGGCAGTGATAGGTTGGCTTGCAGGGAAGTCTCTGGGTTGGAATTCCTAGCTTACATGACTTGCATGAAGACTATTATGTTCCCTTAGTGACCATTGATCATGGTGAACATGCAATCTTGTTTATCTGGATGTATCCTGAGTATAAGTCATTCCATAATTACGAGCTGATAACTACCTAACTACAAGGTGATGAAAACAAGCTTTATAAAGCCTTAGAAGGGCCACACCTGGAATCCAATATCCAGTTTTGATCACCACATTACAAAAAATATGTTAAGACTTTGGAAAATGTGCAAAGAAGAGCAACTAATATGATTGAAGGGCTAGAGATTGGAACATATGAAGAATGGTCACAGGATTTGGGTTTGGCTAGTCTAGAGAAAAGAAGGTCTAGGTGGGACATGATTGCAGTATTCCAGTATTTGAAGGCCTGCCACAAAAGAGAGGGAATCAATTTACTTTGCCAAAGCACCAGAGGGCAGGACGAGAAACAACAGATGGAAACTAATCAAGGACAGAAGCAACCTGGAATTAAGGAGAACCTTCTAACCGTGAGGACAATTAACCAGTGGAACAGCTTGCCTCTAGAAATCATGGGTGCTCCGTCACTGGATGTTTTTAAGAAGAGTCTAGATAGTCTCTTATCTGAAATAGTATAGGTCCTCTTGCTTGAGCAGGGGGATGAATTAGAAGACCTCCAAAGTCCCTGGCTTGCTTGAAATTCAGTTCTCTTCCAGGTCATTCTCCAGAACTCCACAACTATATAAACCATACACTTTTAAAAGCGTTTATTTATTTAACACTAAATAGAAGTAAGCAATATAACTAAATTATTTGCTTGTAACTAAGGCAACAAAAATGCAAATTTTCAACAGCTTTTAATGCATTTTAAATAACATTATTAAATAAGTAGCTAGTGTAAGCTAGTTTGCCTCCTGTGGTGCACCAAGGATAGGCAAACAAGTTCCAAACAGAATGAACACAAGGACTGCATTATGTCTAGCATATGTATATTTCCTGTCGTATGCTGCATAATAATAATAATAATAATAATAATAATAATAATAATAATAATAATAATAATAATAATGATAATATAAAAATGGAAAGATGAAAGTGCATTGAAAACTATCTTTAATCACCCTTCCAAAGATTATGTGGCAAAATAAGATCTGATATTATCTCTTCTGAAATTCTAAGATCTCTAGAGCAAGCTTCAAACCAAACTCTTAAACATTAGACTCTCACCATATCAAAGCAAAGATTTCTTTTTTTGAAAAATGCAGATTAAAATCAAACCCAGCCAATAAAGCAAATTTCAAACAAATTAAACTAAAAGCGAACGTGGCAGTGAAGGAGGCACGATAGCTGGTGGGGGGACTTCTGTGATGTCCCCCCCACGTACACTCGGTGCCCTCAGGATAAGTTTACTTGGCAGGGTGCTTGATCTAGGACTGGCTTCTGGCACTCTGCCAGGTCCTTCAGAAAGGTGTGAATGAGAGAAAGAAGTGGAAGTAAAATTATTGTGCTTGTGCAAGTGTATGAAGATTAGACATGGATTATAGAATGTTTTGCATAAATATGAAGCTGGAGGTGGCTTACTGGATGCAAGAAATGATGGAAACAAGACATGCCTGAGAATGAGTGAAATGCTTAACAAAGGATTCAACATTGAGCAGAGAACCGAGCAAGGATATGCAATGCCTTTAGGGTGTATTTAAGGATAATTATATAAGGAAAGCATGTTGGTGGCCTTAACGGGGCGATGATTAGATCTGTGGCGATGTTGCCCTTCCTGTATGCAGATAATACTGTATTAGAGACTGAAATTGAATACATTTGCAATGAATGTTGGACAGACTGCATGAATGATGCAAGTAGAAGTATGGCTTCAAAAATTATGGAAACATAGGCCGATTCAGTTGACAAAGACGATGGAGTCAACAGTTGCAAGTGATACATAAATGGTTCAAATGTAGAGTAAACAGATGAAGCTGCTTACCTTGGTGAAAAGTATATGGCAGAGGAAGAAATGGGTTCACTTTGTAAGAAATAAGAAAATTCAAAAATAAAATGTAGGTGAAGAGAATAGTATATTATAGTATTAAGAAGACAGTTTCTCTATAGACATTTTCTATCTTGATGTGATCCCACTGTAAATATATTTTCTAATGCAATTACTCATTGTTAAACATGTAGCTGCAATCAATTACATTGTCCTGTATCAAGTAATGCCACCCTTATTTCCTCCAGGAATTGGTATGTATACCAAAGTGATCAATTAAGAGGACAATAGGAGAAGAGATAATAAAAGATAAACATTACCCTAACTTCATTGATCAGTTGAAGTTAGATTTTGTTTTTCAAAGCATCTGCTTAAGTTTAATCTTGCCACATTGTGATTTTAAGTTATAACCAGACTGTTACTTTGCATAGGTGAATATATTTGTTAAGTTTGAGCAATGAGAGGCTGAACCAGAGCATGAGTGCAACAGTACTTTATTTTACAAATAAAGGGCTGACCGTGCTTGCCAAGCCTGGAACTGGCTCACAGCAATCAGCACCAGTTGGACCCCGCAGCCTGCTTTTATAGCTGGCTGCTGGGGAGAACCAACCAATGGGGAATGGGGGAATAACGCCCACACAAAGTGAGTGGACCTGAGTGAGAACTCCTTGAGTCCTCAGGACATAACACCCCTTCCCCCAGATGCGAACACGCATAGTCCTTGAGGTAGATGGGGGTTTGTGTTGGGCGCCCGGAGCGGCGCAACTCGGGAACATTGTCTGACTGTTCGGTATCAGTCTGTGACGGTTGAGCTGGCATAGTGTCGCCAACACTCTCTCTGGACTGGGCATCCTCGGAAACCACCGGGTTGGTTTCTGGGGTCAAGCTCTCGAGGGTTGGATCCGGTTGGTCAACTCTCTGGGCACTGTCGTCCGAGTTTGGGCTGACCGGAACGACCGCTGGCGCAGACTGGTCACTGGGTGCGGTGTGGCTGGGTGGCGGATGAGACGGTTCCCCTTCGACTGGAGACTCTGGATTCTAGTTTGCGAGGTTGCTGAGGCGCCTTCTGAGTTGGTCTATGTGTCTCCTCCAGACGCGACCATCCTCCAGCCTTACTCTATACGATCTCGGCCCGGTGACGGCGATGACCTCGCCCGAATCCAAAGTGGGTCCCCAGCGAAATTCCTTGCGAATATCGGCTCCTGTAACACAAAATGTCTAACCCCCGAAGTGGAAGCGAGGGGAGAGTCAGGGCAGTATTGTGGGTGCAGTCTATCTAATACAGTCCTCAGGCGCCGGCCCATCAGAAGTTCCGCAGGTGACTTATTGGTGACTGTACAGGGGGTTGAGTGCTGGCTCATCAGGAACCGTGAGAGTTTGTGGTGCCAGTCATCTCTGCCAAACCTAGCGAGGGCCTCTTTGGTGGTCCTGACGGCCCTTTCAGCCAACCCATTACTCGCAGGGTGAAATGGGGCTGTGAAAATGTGGCGAATGCCTAGGTTGGCTGCAAAACGGCTGAATTCTACTGATGCGAACTGTGGGCCATTATCGGAGACCAAGGAGTCGGGTAGTCCATGTGTAACAAACAGGCGCGTTAACACGTTGGTGATTGCTAGTGTGGTGGTCGTGGATAGCTGCGCCACGTCTATCCACTTGGAATAAGCGTCCACGACCACTAGGAACATCTTTCCATGCACGGGCTGGCCAGATCGATATGGATTCTAGACCAAGGGCGCTGGCGCTCTCCCATCTAGTAGGGGTGGCGATGGGGGAGCAGGACGGGATTCCTGGCAAATGCTGCAGGAACTTACCCAATTGACAATGTCCTCGTCCTAGACCCGGCCACCACACGTAGCTGCGTGCCAACGCCTTCATTCTCACAATGCCGGGGTGTCCCTCGTGCAACGCTTCCAGGACTCGGGTACGCAGCGAGGTCGGAATGACCACTCGAGTGCCCCACAGAAGACAACCCTGCAAACTGGACAGCTCCTGCATGCGAGTCTTAAAGGGTGCGAATTTGTTATCAACATTGCCTCCCGGCCACCCCCTCCTCACCCAGTCGAGCACCTGGGCGAGCGTTTGGTCTGCCTTGGTTTTGGCGGCGATGTCAAGGGCGGTGATGGGCAGGTCCAACTGGGTGATTTCAAAAATGGCATTGACAGGAGCTGGGTCTTCAGCCGGAGCGGGTAAGGGGCAGCGACTGAGCGCGTCAGCGTGGGATAGGGTTTTGCCCGGGCGGTGGATAAGTTTGTATGAGTAGGCCGCTAGGAAAAGTGTCCATCTTGTCATCCGAGGGGAGAGGACTTGAGGTGTCTGTTTGTCGCCGGCCAGTAGGCCCAGGAGGGGCTTATGGTCGGTGACCAGTTCGAAGAAGTGGCCAAAAAGGAATTCGTGAAACTTTTTCACGGCTGCAACAGCTGCTAGGGCTTCCTTGTCTATTTGGCTGTAATTTCGCTCCGTGGCCGAGAGCGTCCTGGAGAAAAAGGCGATGGGGGCCTCGGCGCCATTGGCGAGTCGGTGACTAAGGACTGCCCCAATTCCAAAAGGGGATGCGTCTGCTGCCAGTACTAAAGGAAGGTTGGGGTCGAATTGTATGAGCACTGCCTCTGACGTAAGTAGTGATTTGACGGCGTTAAACGCCTGGTCTTCTTTGTGCCCCCAGTGCCACGGTGACTTTTTGTCTAGTAATCTGTGTAGGGGTTCGGCTACTGAGGCTTTATGGGGCAAAAAGGATGCATAAAAGTTTAGGAGCCCCAAGAAAGCTTGTAGCTCCGTTTTGGAGGTCGGTGTGGGAGCTTCAGTGGATCGCCCTGACCTTGGACTCCAGGGGTGAATGCCAGAGGCGTCAATTTTATAACCCAGAAAGTCCACCTGTCTAGTGGCAATGGCGCATTTTTCTTTTTTTAACTTGAGGCCATGCTGTCTGAACCTCTCTAACGCTGCTCGCACTCTCTGGAAGAGTTGGGGTCTGTCCCTGGCCGAGACCAAGATGTCGTCGAAGTAGGGTACTACACCAGGGAGGCCCTGTAAAATCTGCTCCATGAGGGATTGAAAAACCCGGGGCAACACTTACGCCAAATTGGAGACGCTTGCATCGGAAGGCACCCCTGTGAGTGACGATGGTCTGAAGTTCCGCTGTTTGGTTATCAACAGGGAACTGTTGATATGCTTGAGACATGTCCAATTTAGCAAAAATACTGCCCGGTTCGAATGTGTGCAATAAGTGCTGAATGACGGGCACGGGGTAGGCGCTAACTTGTAAATATTTATTGATTGTTGTCTTGTAGTCCGAGCAGATTCTCAGGCTACCATCTTTTTGAGGGGTGTGACAATGGGCGTCTCCCACTTGGCGAAATCTGTTGGCTCAATGACCCCTTGTTTTAGTAGTTTATCCAATTCAGCGTCTAGTTTTGGTCGAATAGCAAATGGAACTCTACGTGGTTTTAATCTGATTGGGACTGCCTGGGGTCAACGGTGAACGAGATGGGGGTTCCATTATAACACCCAGCTCCTCGCTGAACACATCTGCGTAGTCAGCGAATAAGGAGTCAGTGTCTGAGGTTGAGACAGCATGGACTCCTGTTAACCCTAGGCCGAGGTGGGGAAACCAATCGAGCCCCAATAAGGTGGGTAGATTGCCGTTAACTACCACTAGAGGTAGGTGGCCTTTAAAAGCTCTAAAACTGACAAAGAACTTGCCTCTGCCGATCACGGGAATGGCCTTCCCCTGGTAGTCCTTCAGACCGAACTGGCATCTCTGAAGCCGGGTAGTAGATAGGCTGGGGTGGAGTCTCTTGAGGGTGTTCCACGAGATTATTGAGAGCGCTGACCCTGTGTCAACCTCCATGTGGCACGGTTTACCTTCTAGGGAAACGGAGAGAGAAATTTTACTAACAGAGTGACAAGTATGCCTGGCAAGGCGGTGCATGCGACAGTTTAATACTTGCCTCTGTGGTCCCGAGTGCGAGGACGGGGTCTTTGTGCAGCGCTTTGGGGGCTTGGCAGACTCTCGCAATGTGCCCCTCTTATGGCAGTTGTTGCAAACGGCTCCTTTAAACTTGTAGGTGGCCCTTTGATGTGATCCCCCACAGGCTAGGCACAGGGTGATGTGCTTGGGTGGACCGGTGTATTCTTGTTTGGCCCCTACCTGCGACCGTCTGTCATTGGTGAGGCGATGGACATCGTTCTCATCGTTGTGGCCTTCCTCCGCTTCCACCTCTTCGGAATGGACTGGGAACGCTGCTAGCTTGGCGCTTGGGCCCTGAATTTCGGTGGCTGAGTTCGTTGCTAGCTCGGCTGCTAGGGCCTCCTCTACCGCTTGCGCGAGGTTGAGGTCTTTTTTAGCTAGCAGTCGCCTCTGTAGATTGAGATCCTTGACCCCACAAACTAATTGATCGAGGAGCATGTCCTCCAGGTATGTTCCAAACCCGCAGTGCAGGGCTGCTGTTCTGAGGGCGGCCATATATTGGTTGATGGTCTCCTTACTTGATTGCTTCCTCATTCGGAACGTGAACCTCCTGGCGATTTGTGAAGGCCTGGGAGCGTAGTGGTTTGTGAGGATCTCAAGCAACTCGGACCACGGAACGTTTTTCAATTCTCTCGGCGCCACGAGTGCTGCAGCGGTATCGTAAACGGTGGCTCCGCAGTAGATTAGGAAATAGGATTTTTTCCGATGCTCTCCCGCATCCGCCAGGCCGACCGCATCGATGTAATGATTGAAACGGTTCTTATACGATTCCCACTTCTCTTCATCTGGTTTAAATGCCGGGAATACTGGATTGGAACTCATGGTGCTGGAACGGCTGGGCTACCTGCAGAAAAATCTCTCTGGGACTACGAACGCTCGTGAGTTACTAGTGATATCAGCTCTGGAGAGGTTTTTGCTACCCTCTCTTCTCTCTCTCTGGGTTACCACGTTGGCTGCTAGCCGTTGGAGGTGTCTTGATTCGCGCCAAAAAAAGTGGGCGTTAGTGACTCTCTACAGCGCTGTGCTGTGATTCCTACTGGCTCGAAATTCAAATGACACCCGTTTGAATTTCGCGCCAAGTGCAGAGCGGCTGCGGCTCGCAGTGCTTCACTTTCCCTGTAGCAGGGCTAACAAGCGGCTACAGACGCTTCTAACTATTTGACTCAGACCGCTTTCTCTGGCTGCGGATCTGCGTTTGCTCTTTTTGATCGCTCGTTTCGCTAGCTGACCGCTCTCTCTGGCTGCGGATCAGCGTTTCCCTTGTCGCCAGCCGATCGCTCTCTCTGGGCTGTAGATCGGTGGCTAGTGACTCAGCGGTTGCAAGGTGCTTCTGGTAGCCATCCCATCCTCGTCGCCAGTGTTAAGTTTGAGCAATGAGAGGCTGAACCAGAGCATGAGTGCAACAGTACTTTATTTTACAAATAAAGGGCTGACCGTGCTTGCCAAGCCTGGAACTGGCTCACAGCAATCAGCACCAGTTGGACCCCGCAGCCTGCTTTTATAGCTGGCTGCTGGGGAGAACCAACCAATGGGGAATGGGGGAATAACGCCCACACAAAGTGAGTGGACCTGAGTGAGAACTCCTTGAGTCCTCAGGACATAACAATATTAGAGATTCATATAAACATTATGTTGTTCTAAGATGGCTGAAGAGAAGATGTGCTGAATGTAACGCTAATATGTAACAGTCTGGTGTTAGAAAAAAGATATTTCTTTGTTCTCAGATGGTTAGAAAGAGGCCCTGCTGAAGGAACATTCCTTAATGCCAAGTAAGTTAAGAAAAAGCCATGTTGGCACAATATGTGATGGGTGGTCATTGGGAGGTGTTGAAGGAGATGATGTGGTCTCCATAAGGCATTTCGGATTAGCTGTGCTCGGTTACTGGACCCAATGTTGGAGGGGCATCGGGATAGAAATGTAATGTTCTGAAATCTCAAGGGATGGTTCTTGGCTCAAACATCATGTTGAGGTCAGCTAAGATCCTACCGCTCTTTGCAAACAGCTTTTTTCCTCCTTTTGTATGCTTTGATTTAAGCTTACAAATAAAATCTCTGTTTTCACCGATCCAAGCTCTTGTAATCTGGAGTCATTTCCAACAACTTCCACTCCATTCCTTAAGCCCAGAGTCCTGAAAGTATATTGTGGAAGGTTTCGTATCAGGTGAGAAGTTAAAACTGGGTATCCAAATTAGGATATCCCTGGGAACTGAACTAAACCTTAAAGGCATATGTATTACTTGGATAACTAAGGCAGCATACCCACTGATCAATGTAAAAATTAAAGAAAAAAAAGCTAAATATAGTTTAACTGAATTCTTCATAAAAAGAGAAAGATACTTCCCTTGGCAGCAGAAAGTGAGAAGGAGAGTATTTTTACTTCTGATTTTATTTTATTTTTTGCTTTCCAACCCTGCTATCAGTTTATTCTTCCTTTGAATACAACTCTTAATTGCAAATATTCCAAGAGAAGTTAACTGTTCTTGCCTCCTTGTAATTTTCATAGACTGCTTCTAAATAGTCATCCAGCCTCTACTGAAACATCTCCAGGGGAGGAGAGAGCAGGACTTCCCAAGACAGCAGATTTGGGCTTGAGCAGCTCTTCTTTTGATGTCCAACTGAACTCTACTTACATCATCATTTACATTCCTCATTTCTTCTGCCTTCTGAAGCAACACAGCAGAACCGTGCCCTGTTTTCTACACGATAGACTTCCAGATACTTGAAGACATCTTCTTGTCTTGCATTCTCCTCTCCTCTATGCTGAATATACCCAGTAAATGGGCATATTTTTCCTTTAAGGCTTCTTATCTTCTTGGCTCTCCTCTGGAAACCCTCCTATTTGCCAATGTCCTTCTAAGGTGCTGTGCCCAGAACTGGGTGAAATATTCTAACTATGGTCTGACTGATGCAGAACAGAAAGGAAACATTTTTCTCAGTTTCTGTTTCTGTCAGTTTTGGAAAAAAAAATAGCGTAAGCTATTGAAACAAGCCTGCCGATGAAAATCTAAGTGCAGTTGTTAAATTTTGAAAGTTCCAATATATTCTTTATTCAGACATGGTACATCCCCAAGAGACAGCTGTTTACCTCTTCAAGCAGCTTTCCTGACAAAAAATTTTCTGCTAATTTGTTTCCATACATATTTGGTGTATTTGCTTTTGGATCTGTAAGTTCTTTTGCAGTTATCCATCAACTGCTGTTTATCTAACATTCTACATTCATTTACAATATTTGTGACACTCAAAATATTAGCATATCATAATGTTGCTGAAAGATTTCTTGCACTGAAATCCACATTCTCTTTCCTGTGACAGCTCTTTAGTATGGCAAGACTTGCCTCCACAATTTTGCAGAAAAAATATGAACAAATTATATTTGGCTGTTCCTGTTCCTTTATCAAAAAAAAAAAAAAGAGTTTTGACAGTGCACAGCCTCTGTTCACCAGAATTAACTTTGGCTGACAATTTCTGGGCTTCCTTTTTTGCCTTTAGAAAGCCAGGTATTTCTTTATAATAGCTGTGACCATTTTCATAATCAGAACCATAGCAGTGAATTGCACACACACTCTTGCTATGTGTGTTTACTGACTCTGGTAGCTCCTTTCAGTAAGTTATATCTTATTATAGCAGAAGAACATGTTTATTGCAGTCAATGACCAGTAATAGTAAAACTTAGTAATGTCAAACAAGTTATATATAAGCTTGTTTTTATTTTTATTTATTTTATTGGTCAATTGCTTACAAGATAATAGGTATAAGTAAAAACTTAGCTATGAATACATGTAAGAAAAATAAAAGAAACAATAGGACAGGGACGGTAGGCACAATTGGTGAACTTGTGCACGCCTCCCTATAGACCTCTTAGGAAAGGGGTGAGGTCAATAGTAGACAGTCTAAGGTTAAAGTTTTTGGGGTTTGGGGAAGAAGCCACAGAGTCAGGTAGAGTATTCCAGACATTCACCACTCTGTTGCTGAAGTCGTATTTCCTGCAATCAAGTTTGATGCAATTAACCTTGAGTTTGTATGTATTGTTTGCTCTTGTGTTGTTATGGTTGAAGCTGAAGTATTCATTGACAGGTAGGACATTGCAATGTATGATTTTATATACTATACTTAGATCGGACGGAAAGTGTCGTAGTTCTAGGTTTTCTAGGTCTAGAATTTCAAGTCTGGTGATATAAGGTATTCTGCAACGAGTAGAGGAGTGGAGAACTCTTCTTGTGAAATATTTCTGGACTTTCTCAACTGTGTTAATATCAAAAAACATAATGTGGGTTCCAGACTGATGAGCTGTATTCAAGTATTGGTCTAGCAAATGTTTTGTATGCTCTAGTTAGTAGTGTAATATTACCAGAGAAAAAGCCACGTAAGATTAGGTTAACAGCTCTTAATGCCTTTTTGGCTATGTAGTTGCAGTGGGCTCTAGCACTTAGATCATTAGAGATGACTACTCCAAGATCCTTGACAGAGTTTGGATCATCAACAAGGTCTTGACTATTCAGCCAGTATTTAATTTCTGATATATATATTTTTGCCAATATGTAAGACAGAGCATTTATTTGTTGAGATTTGAAGTTGCCATTTATTTGATCATTCTGATACATAGTCAAGGTCTTTTTGAAGGGTAGCAGTATTGTCTGTGGTGTTGAATAGCTTTACATCATCAGTGAAGAGATCGCAGTTGCTCTTGATAGGATCACAGAGGTCATTTATATAGAGTATGAAGAGAGTTGGTCCTAGAACACTGCCTTGGCGAACACCACTGTTGAAAGGTACAGAATTTGAAAGGATGCTCCCAATTTTGACCATTTGTTGTCTGTTTGACAGGAATGCTTCTATCCAGTTATGCAGGCGTCCAGAGATACCGTAAGATTTTAGTTTTAGGAGAAGTTTGTTGTGTACCATTGAATCAAAGGCTTTACAGAAGTTTATATAGATTGCATCTATTGCTTTGCCCTAATCGAGTTGTGTAGTTCATATGTTTTTGCAGTGTAAAGAGTTGCAGATTACAGGATAGTTTTTTTTTTAAACCAAAGTGTTTATTAAAGAGTAGGTTGTCTCTCAGTGGAGGATAATGGATTGGTTTATAATTGATTCCATGACTTTACAGGTGACGCAGCATAAGGAGATGGGTCTGTAATTTTCAACTAGGCTGGGGTCTCCCTTTTTGAAGATGAGGATGCCTGTGGCTTTTGATCATAGGTTAGGCAAGGAGCTGGTCCTGAAAGATTTTTCAAAGATTATGCTTAGAGGTTTGGCTATGGCAGTGGATAGCTTTTTAAAGAAGTAGGCACATATTCCATCCAGTCCAATAGATAGAGATGGTTTTAGATTGCACAGTGCTTTGTCAACATTGTCTTCTGTAAAATCGATATGTATTAGATCATTCTACTTGTCTGTAGTTCGACTAGGAAATGCTGGGCATGATCCATTGCTGTTTACAAATTCTGAGCCAAAGAATGTGTTAAAGAGGTTGGCTTTAATAGTGTCATCATTGAAGTCTTTACCATTAGGTCCTTTCAGGGGAGGGATGGACCTTGAGTCTTTTAGTTTGTTGTTTACAAAATTGTAGAAAGCATGGGTGGAATTGGTGCATAGAAGGTTTTCCTCTTGTTTAATGTGATAATTGGTGCATTCGGTTTTTATCTGGTGGCATAAATTTTTGTATTGGCTTTTGCAGTTGGCAACGTGACCAGATTTGTTTTTCCACCAGAGTGATCTCTTTCTGGATTGAAGCTTCCTTATTGTTATGGGTGATCTGTTTTTTTCTGCTTTTGGGAATTGTTAATAGTACATATAGTCTGATGACTCTTTTGACTTCAAGTAAAAATATGTTGTAATGGTCCAGTAACTTCCAGTACACAAGAAGGGATGGAGCAATGCTTAATCCCCGGGGGAATATCTTCCGGAAGGCAGTGACACTTATTTATTTATCATCTCTTCTTTATCTCCATCACATTTCTTGCCTCTCCTTTCTTTTCACCAGTGGAGCTCTGAAGGAAGGCCTCTCCTGCTTGGGCCAATTCAGAAAGGTGACCAGAGTCTGCCGATTTGTAGGTGCCACACAATAGGAAGTCCAGAGCTAAGAAGTGTTCCCTCTATAATCTAAAACAGCATCCAGGCAGTAAGAGAACCCTGCTTTAGGGATGTTTATTTATCTGAGATCTAATTCACAGCTTGATTCAATGTTTGGAAATCAAGCTCATGCCAACCTCAACTAAATCAGACTTCCTGTTTCAAATCAGGACCCAATCCAAGGCAGCATTTGTACCTCCCAACAACTGACATTGGGAAAAGCACAAAAAAGATATTTTTCTTCTTCTTCTTCTTCTTCTTCTTCTTCTTCTTCTTCTTCTTCTTCTTCTTCTTCTTCTTCTTCTTCTTCTTCTTCTTCTTCTTCTTCTTCTTCTTCTTCTTCTTCTTCCTCCTCCTCCTCCTCCTCCTCCTCCTCCTCCTCCTCCTCCTCCTCCTCCTCCTCCTCCTCCTCCTCCTTTCTTCTTTTTCTTAGCAATCTGAAATTAACTGCTGATTTTGTCAATTTCTCAGTCACAGATCAGAAAAAGAAGCCAATAGATACATGCTTACATACATACATACATACATACATTCTCTTGCTAAATGAAGGTTCATGGCACTGGCTACCAGGCTAAGGAGATACATTAGAGAAGCAGAAGCCAAGAAGATCAATGTCTGCGGTGCAATAACACAGTAACAGCACAACTACCAACACCAGAAACTGAATGTACTGGAAGAACATATGGGATAAAGAGAAGACATATAACACGGGTGCAAAATGACTGCAGGGCCCGAGGGAAAACCACAACAACCTCCCAGAACAGGAACCAGTTCTGCTCACAGTAGAACATGAAGAGCTGGACAGCACCTGATTTGGACATGATTCACACCTACTAGCTAAAGAAACTAACAGCAGTGCATGAACGCTCAGCAGCACAGATGAACCAGAGGCCAGCAATAAGCTCTCACTCCATGGAATGGGACAACTTGCCCTGCCAGGTTGCCGCCACTAGATCATCCTGCCTGGATCACCTCTGTTGAATTGATGGCGGTGACCTGGTGCCAGAAGTCAGAGGTGGCAACCCAGTCTGGGTGACCTGGTAGTGGAGACCCAGTAGAGGTGAGCTGGCTGGAGAATTCTGGGAGTTGAAGTCCACAAGTCTTAAAGTTGCCAAGTTTGGGAACCCCTGTGTTAAGGCATCAGGCTAGAAAGTGGGAGACCTGAGTTCTAGTCCCAGCTTAGCCATGAAAGCCAGCTGGTTGACTAGGTCAGTCCCTCTCTCTCAACCCAGCCCAACATTGTTCTTGTGGGGGGAAAAGAAGAGGAGGCAGGTATGTTGGATAAGTTCTCCATTTTATTATTTTTATTAAATAAATATAAAGTGATTCCTAACTACATCTGTATTGTCTTGCTACACACACACACACACACACACACACAGAGTCTTTGACTTACAACCACCATTGAGCCCAAAATTTCTATTGTTAGGTGAGACATTTGTTAAGACTTGCCCCATTTTACAGCCTTTCTTGCCACAGTTGTTAAGTGAATCACTGCTGTTGTTAAGTTAGTAACCCGGTTGTTAAGTGAATTGGGCTTCCCCATTGATTTTGCTAATCAGAAGGTCACAAACGGGGATCACAGCAACCAACATGAGTACATGCCAGTTGCCAAGCATCTGGATTTTGGTCATGTGATCCTGGGGATGCTGCAATAGTCGTAACTGTGGAAAATGGTCAAAAGTCATTTTTTCAGTGCCACTGTAACTTTGAACGGTCACTAAATGAATGGTAAGTTGAGGACTACCTGTACAGAATTGTATATTGTATAGAATTGCACACAAATGTCTTATTCAAAATTGGAATCACAGTTACAAATATCTAGAAATATTTATACTTACATACTCAAAGCAGATAACATCTTGAATGGCAAAGTTAAAAAGCAAACCAAGTTTAGAACATTTATAACACATACAGAAAATTCTAAATTTATTTATTTAATTTATTTTAGAAAATTTATATTGCTGCCTACTCACACATGGCGACTCAAGGCACGTGTGAGTAGATATAAAAGCTCAAGATATAAAAACCATAAAAAAGAGATATAAATAATAAAAAGAATAATAATAAAACAATAAATTAGTAAAATCATAACTCCCCCACCATGGCAACAATGCACATTCATACAGAGGTGGTTATTCAGCTGGTTCTGACCAGTTCTGGAGAACCGATAGTGGAAATTTTGAGTAGTTCGGAGAACCGGCCGATCCCACCTCTGACTGACCCCGCCAACCCCATCTATTCTCTATTCTCGCTGATCGGCTGAGTCTCCTTTTGTTGCCCTGCACAGGAGAACGGAGCTGGAAAGCAGGTTAGTGGGGTGTGGAGGGAAGGGGGATTTTGCAGTATATCCTTCCCCTGCCACGCCCACCAAGCCACGCCCACCAAGTTACACCATGCCCACAAAGCCATGCCCACAGAACCAGCAGTAAAAATATTTGAATCCCACCACTGCATTCATACTAGCCATTTAATGGGCCCCAACCGACTCTGGGATCCCCAGGCCTGCTGGCAGAACCAGGTTTTCTGGGCCTTCCGGAAGAGTGTCAGAGTGGGGTCCATTCTAATCTCTGGCGAAACGATGTTCCAGAGAGAGGGAGCCACCACAGAGAAGGCCCTTCTTCTGGGTCCCACCAGGGGTATCTCCCTCGGGGATGGGACCTGAAACATTCCTTGCCTCCCCCTCTCTGATGGGTTGGGTAGATGTGACTGGCAAGAGATGTTTCCTCAGATCACCTGGTCCCAAGCCATGAAGGGCTTTAAAGGGGACAGCCAGCACCTTGAATTGCACCCGGAAGCAAATCAGCAACCAATGCAGCTCCTCCAGGAGAGGTGATACATGTGCACACCGGGGTCTGCACAAAACCATGCGGGCCACCACATTTTGCAACAACTGCAGCTTCTGCGTGCTCCCCAGGGGTACCCCCATGTAGAATGCGTATTAAAATATGAAGACATAAATCCATCATCAGACCTACTGCTGATGTACTACTTCAGACATATCTTGAATGGAATGACGAGTGGTGAGAATGTGTTGCATCCATAAAACGATCCTGCTGAAGTATAGCTGGGGTAAAAAGTTGGAAACTATGATTTATTGCAAGAAGATAAATATGGATTGAATGATTACATCAAGGTAAGCCAAAAGAAAATGCTTATCACTGTTTGCAAAGAAAACATCCTGAAAGTAGCAGAAGAAAATATAACTAAAAAAAATGAAATGATGGGAAACTATTTAGAAAATTGGAGACTGGAAGTAAACACTGACATGCTGATACATAAAAATGGACAATGAAGTGAATAAGACCAGCAATTAGCAATGGTTATAACTTGGCACCAACAAGTAGGAAACAGAAGGAATCATTTTTAAATTCAAGAACAAGATCTGCCAAAATCAAGAACAAATGTTACAAAAACCATGATAAATATAACATGTATCAACTAGGAACAAATGCATGCTCTATAAAGGAAAAAAGGTGAAACTGAATCACATAATTAGGGGGTGCAACAAAATTTCTCAGGCAGACTATAACCATTTTCAACGAGTTATTATTTATTTATTTATATCTCACCTTCATTATTTTTACAAATAAGTCAAGTTGGCGAACATGTCCGTTTCCTCCTATTTTCCCTGACAACCACCACCTTGTGAGGGAGTTGGGGGAGAGAATGACTGGCCCAAGGTCATCCAGTCAGCTTTCATGACTCAATGGGACTTGAACTCATGGTCTCCACTTTCTAGCCTGGAGTCTTAACCACTAAACCAAACTGGCTCTTGTTGGGAGTTGGGCAGCACACAAATTTAAGAAATAATGATTAACAACATTGTGCAAAAATTAAAATTTTCAAGTTTCCCAAATACGATATAATTACAATAGTTGTTGAGAGTGTTCCTGTAAAATGTTTACATTTATAAATTATGTTTATAATATTATAAATATAACACATTAAATATTATATTAAATATTATTAAATTATATAATTATATATGGAACAGCTTGCCTCCATCACGGAAAGCTTTTAAGAAGAGACTGGACAGCCACTTGTTTGGAATGGTGTAGGAGACCTTCTAGGCCTCCTCCAACTCTTTCTTCTGTATAATTAAAAAGAAAGGAGTAATTTTTGTATTTGTGGTAGTCAAGGAAAGGGATTGGAAAAAAATAAAACATGGAGATCTAATGATCAAAATGGGTAGACTGGAGAAATATACATTACGCAGAATAACAAACAGATTAGGCCAAGTTTTACATGAATGAAGTATTTCAACTGCGCAGCTGAGGTTTATTAAGCAACCCACCTTGCCAAGTGGATGTTATATACTACACACCACAGAGCCTCATTCCACCCTCTGCCTTGGTTCGGTCTACTTTCATAAGGTCCCCCTTTGCAGGTTTGTGCCGGGCGTGAGTTGACTTGTTTTCCAAAGCCCCAGAAGGCAGGACAAGAAACAATGGATGGAAACAAAACAAGGAGAGAAGCAACCTGGCATTAAGGAGGAATTTCCTAACAGGGAGGACAATTAACCAGTGGGATGGGTTGCCTTCAGAGGTTGTGGGTTCTCCATCCCTGGAGAATTTTAAGAAGGCAACCATTTGTCTGGAGTGGTATAGGGTCTCCTGCTAGGGTGGAGGTTGGACTGGAGAACATTGGGTGTATCAACCAACTCTATTATTCTATTATTTCTAACATCACACGCATCCATCCCATCAGCCCGAAGAAAGTCTTGAACAGTAGAGAATCTTCTGCCATGGGTGGAGGTTGGGCTAGAAGACCTCCAAGGTCCCTTCTGATCCTATTGCTCTATGTCAAATGAAGGCCAATATACATCGCCCAGAATAACGTTGCAGGATTTGATCTGGGTCAGTCACTGGAATCAGAGGTTTAGCCCTCAAGGTTTTGGATTCATGCTGAAGAAGCTCATCTTCTCTCTCATTCACGCGTTCTGTTGTTGTTCTATTGTTTTGTATTCTGTTTTGTTTGCTTTTTTGGAAGCACCAAATGCAAGGCAAACACCAATCACCAAGGGTAGCAGGTGCAGATTTGCGAAATTCCCGCAAATGCCGGCATATGACAAAGTTTTCCCTGGCCCTACATAGCAGGGGTTCTTTATGTAGACGAGCCAGAGTGATAAAAACTGGACTAAATGTATATAACCTTCCCTGAGCCGGTTTACAATGCCCCTTGGGGTGGCTGAGCCAATGAAACCAACGCACGATTGCCCGGGGTTCACGTGAGTCAGAAAAGCTTCTGTGAGGGGGACCAAGAGGACTCTGTCCTTCCACCAGGGAGACCTGGAGAGGCTCTCTGGCTGCCAGAAGGGCCCTTTGGACTTTGGGGGAACCAGGCGGGAGGCCCTCTGCACGAAACCACAGGCCAGAAGAGTTGAGTTACCTATTCAGGCTGGCTGAAATGTATTTATACGAAGAAGTTGATTTGTAAATGTGATAAAGTGGCATAAAATTAACTGCAGCTTTCTCGAACCAAGGAAAGTTGTTTCAGTTATTCAGCTAATCAGAGAATGAATGAAAGAGAGGAGTTGTTTACAGAACATGGACCGGCCAGACAGGAGATATATATATATATATTTGTTTTTAAAAAAAGCAACACAACAATTTCTGAGTGCTGATCAAATGATAGGGATTTTGCTGTAAAAAGATGTAAGCAAGTGCTAATACACCTAAAGCATTTGGTAAGTTGATTGATTTGCTGAAACGGCCCACCCCAGGTTTGGGGTCCCCTATAACAACATTAATGAATATCAAGAACTGAAGGAGCTGAAACCTGTGTTGCTTTCAGAGATCACCATTCTTTTTTCCCCCTAATTTTTAATTTTTTTAATATGAACATTCCATCTTCCATTAAATATTGTATCATCTGGATACAAATATCTCTGTGCAATAACAATCAAAATTTACCACAATGTACATTGTATTGGTATTGATTTTCTAATCTTACAATAATAATATTATATACAGTAAACCTATTAATTTCTTCCTCTTAACATGTCTTCTAAAGAATATAATAATAATATTAAGCATAGTAAACCTAATAGTTATATCAAGAACAGTCATCGCATTGTATACATCTCTATCTTGACATACCTTCTATATTTTACTGATCTTCTTTTATTTCTATCTTCCATTTTTCATCTCTAGCCGTCTATAAAATAATCCCCATGTCATATAATATTCAGTTTGTTCTTTCTACTTAGTTGCAAGCATTAATCTATTCATTTCTGCACAGTCTAATATTTTTCTAATTACATTCTCATCAGTAGGAATCTCTTCACTTTTCCAATTTTGTCCCAATACAATTCTAGCTGTAGTTAATACATGGATAAATATACATTCTCTTTACTATAAATTTCAGGTAAGATCCCCAACAAAAATATTTCTGGTTTTAAGTCAATATGCTCCTTTATCATCTCTTCCAGCCACATGTGCATTTTTGTCCAGTATTTTTTTGCTTCTATACATGTCCACCACATATGATAATAAGACCCAGGTATCTAGTGGCACTTCCAACATTTAGCTGACTTAACATTAAACATCTTGCCTATCTCAGCAGTGCTTATACAAGTTTTCTTTATATGCAGTTGACATTATTAATTTATAATTCCTGCCCCACAATTTCTGCTATTTATCTAGTTCTATTGTATAACCAAAGTTTTTTGCCCATGCTATCATAGTCTCCTTCCCTTGTTCCTCTTCCAGTCTAATGCCCAATAACTAGCTGTACAATTTCTTTATCAATGTTTCTTCTGTCCCTGTTAATATCTTAGCTAATTCTTTATGGAATTTATCTTATCTAATTCTTTATTAGTTCTTTATGGAAGCCATATAATTCAGCATCTTTCTCATATCTAGAATGTATCTGCACTTGCAAATACCATGTCATATCAATCCCTTGATCACTCATTTCTTGTTTAGTTTTGAGCTCTCCCTTTTCATTCAAAATATCTTTGTATCTAACAATATTTCCCATATTAATAACATTTGGATGAATCAGTGCTTCCATTGTTGAAGCCATACTGGTATCTAATTTTCTCCCATACTAACAATAGTGCATTCCTTATGTAATGTTTTTGAAAGTAACCATGTATCTTACTTTTCCCATACCACAAGAAAGCATGCCGGCCCAGTTGCAGGTCATATCCCTCCAGAGTCAATAATCCTGTATGCTTCAATGCAATCCACTCTTTCATCCATATTAATCTCGCTGCCTGATATTACAATTCCCAATTTGGTAATCCAAAACCTCCTCTATTTCTTGAATCCTGCAGCATTTTAAGCTAATTCTTGCTTTTTTCCCTTGCCAAATATATTTTAATATTATTTTGTTAAGTTCCTCAAAGTATTTTTTTCAACTTTATCAGAATTGTTTGGAATAAGTACAATAGTCTCAGCAATATATTCATTTTAATTATAGCTATTCTTCCTATCAATGATAGTTGCAGGTTTTTCCATTTTTCCAGATCTGTTTTAATTTGTTCATGGCGGACCCATTTCCTGTTGGTCTTTTGCATTTCCGCTGTCTTCTCAGGAGCAGAGGTTTCTTCATGCAGTCCATGAGAGGACCACAATGCTTCCTTAACAACAAACATGGTGCTCTCTGGTGAGCCTGGTTTGCAATATGCACTGAGTAGTTTATAAGCCATTCATTTCTTTGTATATCTGCGCTTGTGCTTGGCCTTTGCTTTCTAGTCTGGGTAAGTCCAGCAGTTTTTCCATCTTTTGATAAAGCTGATTGCTGAGCACGCAAGTAACTTTGATGGGGAAATGTTTATGGCTGTTCAACTCACAAAACCCCACAGGCTTTTAACCTTCCTCATGGATCTTCAAGCTCAGTCAAATTCAATCCTCAAGTTCATTACTGACCCACCACAATATTCCTTTTCAAGGTAAGCAACATTATGCAAACCATAGAAATAAGTTACAAACAGCAAGCCAAAGAAAGCAATGCAGGAGATAAGAGAAGAGAAAAGAAAGCTAAAACTAGCTTATCTCAACACCATTAATATGTCCTTTGTAGTCTTTTATCTTTGGAGGCCATTCTTGCTTGATAATACATCACTTCAAATATTCTTTTCAAGGATCTCATCAGTTACATCCAACAGTTACTTTCTCCCTCCCTTCCACCCTTCCTTCCTTCCCTCCCTCCCTCCTTTCCTTCCTTCTACATTTGTTTTGCAAATCAGACCTCATTAATTCTCTCTATATGACCAAACTACCTTAAGATACTTCTTGTGTATTGATTACTCATTTTTGAATTCACTTTCATTCATTATCCATTCATTCTTGAGCCTCTCTTTCCATGGTTCACCAGGCACGTTTGTGAAGGACTTTTCTCCCCCGTAATCAACTTGCCATTATCATGTACCATAATTTCTTGACAAAGTCTCCATGCTTATGAGAACAAAACCTAGTCTGAATGCACAGATAAGCTTGTCTTCATTTCTTCCTATTTAAGGATGTGACACAAGAAGAAAGAATTGACCATCTAGATGATGCCATTGGGAGCAGACTGGATTCTTCAGTAAGGAGATGCATGCTGAGATGAGAGACCACTGGCAAGAGATGAACTACACTTCATGAGAACAAGGAAGGTGACTTACAAACCTTTTTCTCAGTCTTCAGTGGACAGAGAAGAGAAACCAGAAAATAAGGTGATGCCAAATCCTGGGACTTGGTGTGTGTGTGTGTCTTACTACGATCCCCCCTCCCAGGTTTCCAATGAACAGGCCCTGTTCTGTCCCCACTACATATTAGTCTACGTGTAACTCAACATACAGCTAAACCCACCTATCCTCCAATAAAACGGACCATAGATCTGAATGTTTTATTGAGAGAACAGGATATGGTCTAACTGAGGAGAATACAATGAGAATCAAATATAAGATAGACAGTATTAAGTTACTATAAATAAAAAATAAATGCGAAGGTTGATGCAGAACGCCTGTGTTTTTTGTTTCTGCATGATCAACTTATGTCATTGCTGAAGCAAGTATTCAACCTGGAAATGAAACTTAAATATCGATTTCTTTCCTTGATATTGGAAAAATGGGTGTGTCCCTTCACCAGATTAAATAACTCCTAAATGTTTGTTTCCTGTTTATTTGAACTGGATTGAGATAAGTTACTGTATTTTGCTGTGCTGGAATAAACAGTGCCATCTGCATTCATAGTAGTTTTTTTTTTTCAGATTGTTTTCTCTCCTTTAAAGAGTAAAATAATTCTGCAGGTAATTAATGTGCATAGTTACAGAAACATATCAAGTTGTTTTTTTTTTTTTTTTAGGAAGGGGAGGCTTCCCCTTGGACTTTTCCTCTCTTTTTCCTTCTTATGAAATGACCATGAATCACCTTATAGCAACATGGAGAACTTTCCCGTTGCCCAGCTCCTCCACTGAAGAAGAGCAGTAGTGATTGTGGACATATGACCTCCATATGTGTTTAAAACAGTTCCTGGGAGATACAACGCTACTCCCCACGGCCCTTCTCAACAGAGATCTCAGCAGGGAACGAAGCTCATTTTTTACCACTCTTCCTCAGGCCTCTTCTGTCTCTCGTGATCTGGCCCAGTGGCAACCATAGCAAAATGCCACCGCTAAACAAGATTGGAAACAAACCCTCTGCAGGAAACCAGTAATTCCTGGGGTCTTCACTTTTGAACTGAGAGGTTGACAAGAAGACGACCTCATTATCACAGACAAGAGGCCTGTTCCTTTTGCTTCCTCAGAGGTTCTTATGTGATTCTGCTCTTTCTTTTCAATGCAGATACTTTCTCCTGGCACAACGTATTATTAAAGTGAACGTAACCAAATGAGTTGGGTCCCGAGTTTCATGAAAAGCAGTTGTGATCCATGGCATATCAGTTTCCAAAGCAACGTCTACAGGGCTACACCAAAAGAAATTTGAGTTTTTCTCAAGGTAAGAGATGGATGTTGTGGTTTGCTGGCAGCAGGTGCGGATGACTGAGGTCTCAGAAAGCGAGGACTCAGATGAGGGCCCTGCGTGTGAGGCAGGAATGAGGCCAGGACCATCAGGGAGTGGAATGCTGCCTTCGGAGATGGTGGAGGCTGGCAGCAGTGATGACAAGGCCCCCGAAGAGCCCGTGCCCAGCGCGTGTGCATTCAGGGCTGCTCGAAGGAAAGAGCAGCTGCATCAGCATGGGCAACTCGGGAGTAAGGCTGCAAGGTAATGGCCCCTCCCTGAGAAGACAAAAGCCAGCTGAGAAACCGCAGTTCTTTGCAGAAGGCAAAGAAGTTTGATACTTTAGCCTGGTGGACATTAGGAATATCTGAGTTGGTGTTTAGAGACTCTTTGATTTATTGTTCAATAACTTTATCTGAAATTTTGGCAGCCTTGTAAAAACTTGGCAAGGCTCTTTCTTGTCCGAGCTAATTACTTGGAAGCTGCCTTTTATCTGTGAAGAAACAGGATTTGTAAATGAAACATTAAAAGGTTGTGCTGTTACCTTTGTCTCGTGTTTGCTCTCTTGGAACCAGGTTTGGGTCAGAACCGATGGATAAATCTTGGGTGGCAACTGGAATTCTACTCCTCTAATATGGCTAACACCAATAGATAAATAGATGATGCAGACAGACAGAAGAGAGATAGAGGTGATAGATATATGTGTATGTGACTACAGTATGCCAACAAAACATAGACGCTAACCTCACAATAGATACAAAAGCCATGAGTGGCGCAATGAGCCATGGAAAGAGACATGCTTCACATCACAAGACAAGATAGAAAGACCTGCACGTGGATTAGCGAACAAGCAAAAGTATACAATGTTATCAAGAGAGTCAAAGAATTGAAATGGTCCCATAGCAAGAAAAACTGATGGCAGGTGGACCAAGTCAGTCGTAGAATGGATCCCACTTGATCAAAAGCATCCATGAAAGAGACCCAAAACAAGATGGAACGACCACATCAGCAAGTATGGCCGGCCCAACTGGCAAAATAAAGCTCAGGACCATTTTGGTTGGAAACAGGTAGAAGAGGCCTTCATCCTGTAGTGAATAGACAATGTCTAGAATGATGATGATGATACATACAGTACATACATGCATATAATGATGGCAGAATGTGTTTTGGAAAAAAAACCTGGTGATTTCCTTCCTGCAGGGCCTGCGTTATCCACTTTGGCCATTTGCTAACCACGGCCTCTCGTTCCGTTTTGCAGGCCTTTCTTAGCTGCATTCAATATTGCACTTCGTTTTATGTGTCCTTTAGGTCTAACCTTGAATCGCAGACCTTTCGTCACTGGTGCTGAAAGAGGTCCATGATAGCTTCCCCAGCCCCTCCCTGCCTGCCTTCATACTTTTTGCCAGCTGAAGGTTAACCTTCTCAGGTTTCGCAAATGTTTCCTTTCCTCTTCTCCGTCCATCACACACCTCCATTTTAGGCAAAATTGCTTCCTTGCAAATGTGCAGAGGGCGCCGCTGAGGGGAGGCTGAGGTGAATGGACAACTTCAGGCTGTGCACAGATAGTCCTTGACTTACAACCACAATGGAGCCCCATTCTGTTGTTAAGTGAGTTTTGCCTCACTTTATGCCCTTTCTTGCCACAGTTGTTAAGTGTTAAGTTGTTAACTGCTGTTGATAAGTTAGTCACCCTGTTGTTAAGTGAACCTGGCTTCCTCATTGACTTTGCTTCCCAGAAGGTCACAAAAGGGGATTGTGTGACCTTGGGACATAAGTATGAACCAGTTGCCAGGCATCTGAATTTTGATCCCACGATCATGGGGATGTTGCAAAAGTCATAACTGTGAACAACGGTCATAAGTCACTTTTTTCTGTGCCATTGTAACTTTGAACAGTCACTAAACGAAGTGGAGAAGTACCTATACAGATTTATTTCCTGCTCTGAATTACCCAAATTGGAAAGTAAAACCTTCAGTGGAGGGGAGACCTAGAAACAGGGGTCGGCTGATGAGGGTTCACAGGAGTTCGGGCGATCCTGTAGCTAAAACTCTGCGGGGTTCGGCAAACCCCCAAATCCCACTCTTGGCTGGCCCCACCAAGATAAATGGCAAAGAAGCGACATCGAGTTGGCCATACTCACCCAGTCACATGACCACCCAGCCATGCCCACCTGGTCACGTGACCACTCACCCATCCAGTCATTAGGGCAGAGAACCCTTTGCTAAAAAATTGGAAGCCCACCCCTGCCCAGAATGACTCTCCATCCAATGACGATTCCCTTTACCTTCACACCAGGAGAAAAATCACACAAGTGGCCTTGAATGATGGAGTCAGCCTGGGCCACCCTCTGCTACACCTAACAAAACAATTCCCAGGTTGGTCACCATCCTTCATGCCCCGGGGGTCACCTTGGAAGCAGCGAGGTGCTTCATGAAGGAAGGTAAGGATTCTGGGGGAGAGGAAGCCAAGGTGGAGGTGGAGTGGATGAATGACATCAAGGGGCATCCCCAGACAGTCACAGCAGGCCAAGCCTCTGCCTACCATGCCAGATGTTCTCTGCTCTTCTTCCTCCATGCTCTCTGCCCGCTGCATTCTTCCAGTGCGGTGCTGCCTCTCACTTCCCTGGGACTGCTTCTCATTTTTTAGAAGTCCGCCTTTGTTTACGCTTGGCAGCTCATTTCTTGTGTGCATGTTTGTTTTCTGTGGTGCATTAAGGATGTCATGTTTGAAAACAAAAAGGTCTAGTTACTAATGAAAGACATGCTGAAGGGGACTCGAGCGGCCGGGCTGTGCTTTCCATTAGGGCTGCCTGCCACCCTGACGAGGAACCGCCCCTGATGAAATTTGTCAAGATAATCCAATTGCATTCCAGTCATGATGTAAGTCTAGAGAGAGGGGTTAAAATATAATTGCACTTATAACTACTAGGAAGAATATGAGGAGCTACTTACTGCTTTATGCCTTTCTGACTTCCTTTATAACTTCCTTTTTAAAATTCCTCTGTTTTATTTTCTTATTGCATTTTTAGCTTTTTCTGTTACTGAATTCTTTTTTGTTTACTCTGGTCTAATTTAGTTTGTACTCTTATTATTGCTATTAAAATTTTCAGTAACAATTATATTTGCATGTTTCTTCCTGCCTTGATTTACATTTAGTTATATACATTATTCTTCTCCTTTGGGGCGGGAACTTTGTTTGTTAGATGTTCTGGGTAGGTAGTTATTATATTGTTCAGTTTCAAGGAAAAAAAACAATATGGATGAAACTTGCTGAAAGCATGAAAACATTCTCAAGCATGAAAAAAGGAAACACCCCCTCTTATCCAAGAATCTAATGTGACTCCAACCACAGAAGAAATAATGACCCTTTACAGGTGAAAGACTAAGTCATAATGAACTAGGTGTAAACTCTGAAGCAAACCTGGCTGAAGCCATCTTTTGCTTCCTCATAGTTGCCACAAACTCTGAGAGGGGAAAAGGAGAGGGTAAGTAGATAGACTGGCTACCAGTCACAACAAAAAGTTTTCTTGTGGGAACCAAGGTCATCCCAACAGGTGGCAGTTGAAGGAAGAGAGGAGTAACCAAGTAGTCTGCCAGCTACTTTCATTGGACAATGTGACCAATGATATCTGGGGAGGGAAACATTTGTCCTTTTAATTAGGCTAAAACTGCAGGAACTTTTAGAGTTGATTTTCACTAGCTGTGTCGATATGATGTATCCAATAAACATGTTCTTTGAGGAATCTATTTGCCTCGGAGTTCTGCTTTTGATGGATGCGTTACTCAGAATGCTGACACTAGATCAACCATCCTATATGTCTAGGTATTTGTCATGATTTATTTATTTTATTTATTTATTTGTTTGTCAAACATGTACAAGATAACAAGTGTAGGTATGAACATAAACAAGAACAAAGGGAGCAAATACAGATAAATGGGGACAATAAGACAGGGACGGTAGGCACGCTGGTGCACTTATGCACGCCCCCTTTAAGGACCTCTTAGGAATGCAGTGGGGTCCATGGTAGACAGTTGAGGTTGAGGTTGAGGTTGAAGCTGTGAGGGGTTGAGGCTGTAACAACCGAGCCGGGCAGGGCGTTCCAGGCATTGACCCCTCTGTGGCTGAAGTCCTATTTTCTGCAATCGAGTTTGGAGTGGTTTACCTTGAGTTTGTATCGGTTGTTTGCCCATGTATTATTGTGGTTGAGGCTGAAGAAGTCATTGACAGGTAAGACATTGTAGCAGACACTTTTGTGTACTATGTTTAGATCAGAACACAGGCAGCGCAGTTCCAGATTGTGCAGGCCCAAAATTTTGAGCCTGGAGGCAAAGAGAATTCTATTGTGAGTGGAGGAGGAGTACTTTTCTCAAGAAATATATCTGAACCCACTCAATTGTGACCATTGTAGGTATCTTGGAGAAATGAGCTCACCTGGATTGTGATTGGACAAGACTTCCAACTTTGCTGAGGTGGTAGGATAGCAGGTGCCCAGATGGAAGATTTCCTGGGAGAATTTTGATTGGCTATCAAAATAATGAAAACATGATCCCAGGCAGACAATCTGGTTATGTTACCATAGCCACCCAAAGGCACCTTGTAGAGGAGATGGACAGCATAAAAATGTAATAAATGAAATGAAATGAAAATAAATATTTCCTATTGCAATTTGCTCAGATACAATACTTGGAAAGGTTTCTCCTCCCCACTTCCTTTGATACAATCTTTGATAAATCTCAAGAACCTTTAGAAATAATTCATTTCTCTACTTTTATTACCCAAAGTCTGGGTTCATATATGCCATTGATGCATAATACGGGTTACTTGTGTTTGCCTTAGCATGCTGTGTAAACCCAGCCTTTGTGATTGGTCAGTCGGGGTTATGGCTGAATGCAAAGCCCAGCACTGTGGCTTAGCCAACAAAGCATGTTAATGAGATTGAGGCTCAGTGTGTTCTGCATCCAATCAAGTTTGCCAGGTGGTCTACCGTCCACTGTCATGGCCAAGTGCTAACCACAACTAGTGTGAGGGCCCAGAGATCAGAGGCGGGGGAGCTGAGGCATGAGGACTTCTGCCTGCCTCTTTTGTAAATAATTGGCTTTCCCCCACAGAGCAGGCGTTTCACTCTCAAGTGAAAGAAGCAAAATGATGTGAAGACTTCAGGAACACAGAAAGGTGGGACTGGTGGCCCAGGGAAACACTCTTTGTTGCAGGCAAAAGATGGAAAATGGCAGCAAACACCACAATATTCTGCCCCATTGCACAGATGTACCTGCTTCCTGAGGAATAGAACAGAATAGAGCTGGAAGGGACCTTGGAGGTCTTCTAGTCCAGCCCCTGCCGAAGAAGGAGAATCTGTATCATTTCAGATAAGTGATTGTTTTGAGCCTTCTTAAAAACCTCAGTGATGGTCTGCCCATAACTTCTGGAGGCAAACTGTTCCACTGGCTAATTGTCCTTATTGTTAGGAAGTTTCTCCTTAGTTTCAGGTTGCTTCTCTCTTTGGTTAGTTTCCAACCATTGTTTCTTGTCCTGCTCTCTGGTGCTTTGGAGAATAATTCGACCGCCTCTTCTTTGTGGAAGCCCCTCAAACACTGGAATGCCGCTATCATGTCTTCCCTTATTTTTCTTCTGATTTAGATTTGTAGCATTCCTTATAAATGAAGTTTGCAAGATATCCAGAGTGTTTTAATATTAATTGTAATGGTAGCATTTAATATACTGAGTTATTTCATTGTGAGACCCTATAAAGAAGTCCTGGAACTTACATTTCTGGGTGTGTTGGTGTGTTTAATGTAGATTATGATTGTGTGCATTTATGCTTCGGACTGAATTCCATGCTCTAAATGGATCTTTATTTGGGATGAAGGAGGATTGAGTCATTCCACGTTGTGCGTACCCACATTGCAGCTGTGGTGAAATTCAAGCATATCCCCAAGACACAAGACACTCAGTGGATGATCTTAAATAGCACATAAGAGATGAATTCACAAGCTTTTTCAAACAACCACTATAAGAACACAGTGTAGAATTTGCCATGTGAAGAAACATAATCTTCCTCTTAGGAGGCAGAATGCGTTCCTCAGAGAACGAAGTAAGGCTCGTTGGCTTCTTTAAAGCAATAATGTGGTCAAGATGATGATGGATTCCAAATCATGGAGAGCCATGAAACAGGGTCAGGACGTGCCTGGAGGGGTGCCTGAGAGCAGAGGAAGGAGAATGACTCACTCCCCAAGAGGGGAGCAACAGCAGTCTAGACCACCACCAAGCCAGACAACGGAGCCACGAAGCCCCCTTTTCCTGCTGGGAGCACCTTCCCACCCTTCCCCCACCCTGCCCTCAGTGGCAGGTTTTGTTTACACCATATCCTACCACAGAGTCCTCAAACCAAGTATTCTGGGCAAGTCAGAAGCATGCAGAATCTTCCAAGTCCCTGGGAGGTAAGCAAGAACAATCAAACACGCTGGAGGTTGATGCTGGGTGACTGGAGATCACTGACAGGGCAGAGCAGATTCCTGGGGAAATCTGGGCCTTCAGGTTCACTGTGGTTTAAAAAAAAACACTATCAGAAGATTCTGGAAGACTGCAAGATCCTCCCCTTCATTCATGTTCTTCTATTCCAAAGAAAGTCACAAATGCTATGAGAAAGTTGAGAAAATCATAAGGCTGCAGGTGTAGTTGGTATAAACGGAGAAAGATTGCGCTGTGGATGTGGTTTAGTTGTGGGTAGCTGTGTGACTTCTTTAATGTATTGAAGGTGCCTGGGTGCCTCATCCAGCAAGGATGACCCAATTCAGGACCGCTGCCTTGGCCAGGGGACTTCTGCTAATTAGTGAATCTGTCTCCTAAGGCCCGGGTGCCACTTCTACCAGGAAAGGGCCAATGAGAAGAGGGGACCCTCAGGGACTCCTGCCAGTGGTGGCCTCTCTGAAAGGAACCTACTAGAGGTAGCAATGAAATCAGCCCCCCCATCACCACGAGAGTCCCCAAAGCTATACCAAGAGGAGGAACAATAAAATACTATCCACTTCCAAGAGTAGGAACAATAAAATGGTATCCAAGTAATGATTGTTGAAAAGAATCCTTTTTCAGATTTAGCAGGTAATTAAACATGAAAGGAAGTGTTGGGTATATGGATACACCAACTGGTTTGGGTGAATGAATATATAAAACCTAGTTTTAAGTGTTTGCAGCTTTAAGCTCAAAACTGCAATGTCATTGCATAATTATGGGTGTGGTTGCAGGCTGCAATAATAGGCAGTGAGAGAGACGTAACACTTCCTGGTTTCTGTTCCTGGTTTCTGATCCTGGTTTCGAGTTCCTGGTTCCTGGTGTTACCGGTCTCTGGTTTGTCTGCTGTCTGCCTGCCTACTACTGTTTCCTCCTGTATGAGATGTCTACTGTGCAAGATACTTCTCTCAACTGAACACAAGGACTGTTTGCTTGGTGAGCTGTGGATTCAGCATTGTCTTTGAGAGAAAGGTATCAGAAGAAGAAGATTAACAAGCAGATAAAGACATTGTATTTACTGTTTAAAAGACTAGGTAACTGGATTGATAAACTGGATACTGACATATGGACTGAATGACTATTCTTAATCTCTGTGTGAATTAAATATCTATTTAAAAACCACAAACAGTGTTTTTGTCTCAAGTGTGTGTATACTTTTGGGCCCAGCCTCTCTCTCATTTGGCTGCCTGGCTTGACTGCTGCTGTGCACTCAGCTCGGGGGTTTATCCCCAAACACTAACAGGAAGTTCATATCTGTGGTGCCTTCAGTCATCTCCTATCAGCAGAGAAATAGCTAGATCTCTTTCAGGAGAGACACCCCGGCTTTATCTTATCAACTAATTTTGTGAAAGCAAGGAAGAGGAGAGGAAGCTCAGCCCCTAATTTCACTCTGCTATCTGGTCCTCAAAAGTGCATGACCCAGAGTCTGTTTGGGATGGGTTGAGAGATGAATTATGGCATCTAAATAAATAAATCCACAAAATACCTCCAAAAACAAACTCAGTTTTGAACAGCAGATTAAATCTTGATGATAAACAAAATAACATGGTTTAATCTTTTTAATATGACAAAGAAAAAAGCCAACTCATTGATGTAAAGTCAATACATATTTTTCAAACCATGATTTAAAATCAGGTGCAGCAAATTCTTTCCACAGAACTAAAGCAAACCTTTTGGCCCTGCACCAGGCACTATAAATGTTAAGTCGCAGGAATGAGACTCAGGACACCAGCATGATTCCAATCTGTTTTGCTTCCATATAGGACTCATCTGAAGAAACCGCAGCAGCCTTTCTTATAGTCGGGCTGCTTGTGGCGGTGGCCAGTGACGGCTCTTCAAATTCCCGCCACCACGGACCAACCAATTGCAGGTAAGTATGCTAATACATAACACCCCTCCCCACCTGGTCCGGTCCAATCAATCTGAGCCTTGCATAATCACATAATCACATAATCACGTAGATAGGCAGGGCTTTTATGGGTCCGACTGGACCTGTGCAACTCAGTCGTGGGTTGGCCTCTGGACTGTTCGGATGGATCTGTTGTTCCTTCTGTCCGTTTTCTTGGAAGCTCCTAGAAGGTTGAGTCAGCCATGCTGCTCCCACCAGGAATTGCCTGGCTGGTTGAGTTGGCCCGGCCGCTCCGACCAGGGACTGCTTTCCTGCTATCCTTCTGGACCTGTTCCTGTCTCCCAGACCTGCCTTCTTCCCTGACCTCAGGTATGTGTTTGTGTTTCCCAATCGGGGCTAGTTTTAGTAGTGGTTGTTGTGTAGTTGTCAGGGTTTGCTCTGTTATTTCTCTTGTTCATGGAGGGTCCCCCCCCCCTTTCTACTTGTGTTTTGTCGGTTTGAAGGCTCTCCCCTCTCTTTTCTGGTTGTGTTTTGTCTGTTTGAAGGGTCTCCCCCCTCCTCCATGGGTCTGTTTAGGTTTCCCTTCGTGGCTCTAGTTCTGAGCTGATCTATGTGTCTCCTCCAGCTCCTCCCATCCTCGGTGTCTACCCTGTATGAACGGGATCCGGTTATCTGGGTCACTTTTGCTAGTATCCACAATGGTTCCCCCATGAGATTTTTTGCGTATACTGGGTCCCCTGTTTGAAATGTGCAGCAATTACTGGAGGAGTCTGCTGGTTTTTCTGGGCTATATGTGGGGTGTAGTCTGTCTAGGTGTGATCTTAGTTTCCTCCCCACTAGTAACTCTGCTGGACTTTTATTTGTTGTGGCACTGGGTGTCATGTGCTGAATGCTTAGTAGCTTATCTATCTTTTCTTGTGTGTCCCCAGGCCCCAGCTTTTGTAATGTTTCTTTTGTGTAATGTACTATGTGTTACGCCTGTCTGTTCGTGGCTGGGTGTCCCGGTGCTGTCAGTGCGTGCCTTATCCCATGTTGTGCTAAAAACTCCTCAAATGTTGTTGCCATGAATTGCGGCCTGTTGTTGGATACAATTAGATCTGGCAAACCATGTGTTGCAAAGTTTCCTGAGCTGTCTAATGACGGCTTCTGTTGTGGTGGAGTGCATGATGCTTACCTCTAACCATTTGGAGTAAGCGTCTACGACTATTAAAAATGTATGTCCTTTGGTTGGGCCTGCAAAATCAATGTGTAGTCTTGACCATGGTCCCCTTGGTGTTTCCCATTCATGTTTTGGTGCTGTGGGGGGTGTTGGCCTAGATTCCCGGCAGAGTTTACACATTGCCACCCAGTCCCCTATTTCCATATTTCCTGGCCACCATACATAACTTCTTGCCAGGGATTTCATTTTTACAATACCTGGGTGTCTGTCCCTCATGTAACAATTCAAGTATGCATTTCCTTAAAATGTCTGATATGACCACCCGATCCCCCCATAGTACACACCTTTTTAGCATTGAGAGTTTTGTTTGTCTATTCCAGAATGGTTTGGCAGTCTCGTCACTCTCAGTTTCTGGCCATCCTTTTCCTATCCAATTTAAAATCTTCGCCAGGGTTTTGTCTCTAGCTGTTTCCCTAGCAATGTCTGCTGCCGTCACGGGTAGGTTTTCTAATGTCTCTATTTGTAGTGTAGATGTGCTTGGTGCTGGGTTGTCTTCTACCTCAGGTAGAGGGCAACGGCTAAGCACGTCAGCATGATTTATATCTTTTCCAGGTCAGTAGGTCAGTTAGTAGTTATAGGGAGCCAGGAATTCCGACCACCTTGTCATTCATTGTGATAATATATTAGGTGTAACTTTGTATCCTGCAATTATGCCCAGGAGTGGCTTGTGGTCTGTGATTAGTGTGAAGGTTCTCCCGTAGATATATTCATGGAAATGAATATATTTTATTCCGGTGACAGCAGCCAATGCCTCTTTGTCTAGTTGACTGTAGTTCTGCTCCGGGTTTGACAGAGTCTTTGAATAGAATGCTATGGGTGGTGCGTGGGTAGTATGTGGCTGAGTACAGCGCTGACGCCGAAAGGTGATGCATCGCAGGTTAGTGTTATTGGAAGTGTCTCGCTGTATTGTATTAGTACGCGGTCTGATGTGATCAAGTTTTTTTATCTCCTGGAATGCCATTTCTTCTCATTGCCCCCAGGGCCAGGTTGCTTTCTTGTCAAGCAACCTGTGTAGTGGTTCCGCAATGGTTGCTTTCTGCAGTAGGAATATATTATACAAGTTAATAAGTCCTAAGAAAGCTTGTAGATTGGTTTTATTTGTGGGTCTGGGGGCTTCCTTGATGGCTCTGACTTTATTTTCAGTGGAGTGGATTTCTTCGCTGTCTATAAGGTATCCTAGGAATTCAACTTTTCTGGTGGCTAATTGACACTTCTCCTTTTTGTACTTTTAGTCCCGCCTCCTTGAATTTGCCTAGGACTTCCCTTAGGTGATCACGTACTTGTTCTTTGTTCCTGGCAGATACCAGAACATCATCAAAGTATGGTACCACCCCTTTTATCCCTTGCAATAGGCGTTCCATTAAGCTTTGGAGCAACCCTGGGGCAACGCTGACACCAAATTGTAGTCTGTTGCATTTGAATGCCCCTGTGTGTCACGATTGTCTGGACTTCTGCTGTTTCGGGGTCAACGGGCAACTGTTGGTATGCCTGTGCAAGGTCTAGTTTCACGAAGATTCCCCCTCCCCCTCAGAGAATGTAATAGATGCTGTACCACTCGAACCGGGTATGCACTTTGTTGGAGCATGTGGTTAAGGGTTGCTTTGTAGTCCCCGCAGATGCGCACCGACCAATCTGGTTTAATTGGTGTAACAATTGGAGTTTCTCACTTAGCATGATCAATTGGCTCTAAAACCCCTTGTGCGATGAGTTTATCCAATTGCTCATCCATTTTTGGTTTTAGTGCAAAAGGAACCCACCTTGCTTTTAGTCTTATGGGGGCTATATTTGGGTTTAGACTAAAGGAAATTGGGGACCCATGATTCTTGCCCAATTCTCCATTGAATACGTCTCGGAATTCTTCCATCAGGTCGTCTTCCCACTCTGTTTCAGTTATGCTGTTTATTCCTGTGACCTCGATTCCTAATGGTGCAAACCATTCAAGTCTCAACAGGCTGGGTCGATTTTGGTCGACTATGGTTAATGGAAGAATTCTGGTGTATTTTTGAACTTACCTTGAATTTTCTGGTACCTACTATGGGGATTGTGTTCCCCTGGTAATCTTTCAGTGTTTGTGTTTGTTTTTCGAGTTCTTCCTGGCTCATGTCTGGTATCAGTCTTTTTATGGTGTCCCACGATACCATTGAAAAGTATGAGCCTGAATCCACTTCCATCCAGCACAGCTGGCCTTCTATGGTTACCTGGACATATATTTTCTTGGCATTTGTCATGTTGGAGTGTCCGATGGTCACCGTCTGGTTTGTTTCTTCCTTTTTGTTGTTTGTTTCTTTCCCTTGCCTGCTTCTGTTGTCTTGGTTCCAACGGCTCCCTGTTTGTCTTTCTCTCTCTCTTGGGGGGCGGGGTGTTCCATCTTTGTCTAGGGCTGTAGTTCTTTCTTGCTCAGCATGCCCTAGCAATATGTCCCCGCCGTTCACAGTGTTTGCAGGTGGTATCTAGGAAACAGCACTCAGAACCTGGATGGTTCCCCTCGCAACTGGCACAACGAATTTCTCTCCTTTTTCCGTTCTGGTCCTTTCTGCCCTGTTCTGCCCGGAGTTGATTTACCCCTTCTTCTTCCTCATTGTCTTCCAATGGGGACTCACTATCTTCATGGTGGGTTGTGGCAGTATTTTGGGGGGTCTCCGGTGTCGCTTTGTTCTTCTTCCACATGGTGACCACCAATTTCTGCATTGCTTCTGCTACGATAGTTTCCTTTATTGCTTCTTTTAGCATTATTTTGGGTTTTGTTAATAATTGGCCCTGGAGTGCAAGGTCTCTCAGTCCCAGGACCACTCGGTCCCTCGTGGCTTCATCCAAGTTTAGAAATTCACATGCTCCAGCGATGTCCTGCAGCATTGCAATGAAATCACCGATGCTCTCGCCTTCTTTTTGGTCACGCTGATAAAATTCATGTCTTTTGATTAGGCAGGAGATGGTTGGTGTGTAGTGAGCCCTCAGTAATTTTTCCAGGTCTGGCCAGGCCATTGTTTTCATGTCGGTGGGTGCCGCTAATGCTTTGGCCATCTTAAATACCGCTGGACAGCAATGGGGCAGGAATATGGCTCACTTCCTGTTTTCAGATACATTATGGAGGTTGCTTCCTTCGAGGAACATGAGGAATCAGTCGATGTACGATTCCCAGTCTTCGGTTGCTGGATCGAACAGTGCGTGTGGCATGTTGTTTCTGGCCATGTCGCCTCAATGGGTTGCCAGTGTTTGTTGGTCACCACGCTGGTTCCCTTTGTCTCAGTATCCCACCTTCATCGCCAGTGTTAAGTCGTGGGAATGAGACTCAGGACACCAGCATGATTCCAATCTGTTTTACTTCCATATAGGACTCATCTGAAGAAACCGTGGCAGCCTTTGTTATAGTCGGGCTGCTTGCAGTGGTGGCCAGTGATGGCTCTTCAAATTCCTGCCATCATGGACTGACCAATTGCAGGTAAGTATGCTAATACATAACAATAAATCCAATTCCTTTGCCATTTGTAAATTCCAGACTTTCAATACATAGTTCAAGACAATATGCAAAGCTTATTTTTTCTTCCCCAAGGCACCAATATTCAACCAAAATGGGGCAATCTCAAAACATGTCTGTGGGTCATTCAACAAATGCTTTCTTGATGTCACCTGGGATATTTCAGGACCACAGAAAAGAACTGAATGTGATTAAGATTATAAGGCGCCTATTTCATATTATTCAAAACTCTAACCCGCTGGTTTATTAAAAGACAGCAAGCCAGCTCCTCACTCCAATGTCCCTACAATTCACCACTTAATTGCTTTGGTGGGTCTTCTTCTACAACCTATGAAAAATTAAAGATTGATGTGGAGTCATCCAAACATCTTTCTATTTTTCAATATAGAACATAGAATAATAGCATTGGAAGGGATTTTGGAGGTCTTCTGCTCCAACCATCTGCTTGAGTAGAAGACCCTATACCATTTCAGAGAAATGGCTCCCCAGTACCCATAACTTTTGGAGGCAAACTATTCCATTGGTATATTGTTCTCACCATTAGGAAATTTCTTCTTAGTTCTAGGTTGTTTCTCTCCTTGATTAGTTTCCATCCATTGCTTTTTGTCTTCTGATGTTTTGGAAAATAATTTGTTCCCCTCATCTTTGTAGGAGCCCCTCAAATATTGGGCCACTGCTATCATGTCTCCCCAGTCCTTTTTTTTGTTTTGTTAGACCAGACATACCCAACAGATAGACAACACATGGCTAATGTGTTCTGCCCAAATTGTATGGTCAAATGTTTTACTAGCTAAGTCCACTCTAATGAGGAGTAACTGATGCCATGAGAACAGGACTCGACTGATCTTTTGGTATGAAGCCACAGGCTTCTGAGGATAAACATCATCCCTCTCTCTCATCCACCCTCTCACATCCACCAATCTCCTCCTGCGTGACACATTCGGCTCTTCAGCAGCTTCCAATTTCCAGGGCACTGAGCCTTGAAAGACCATTCACTCTACCGTTATCCATATTTTCATAGTTATTATTGGTGTAAAATTGCTTATGGACACCACTGATGTTCTCAGTTTTACAAGGTCAAACTCTGAGAACAACAGTGGTGTACATAAGCAATTTTGCAAAGTTAAAGGAAACAGATACTTAATAAAAGATGTAAAGAGGTTGACAAGGGGGGAAAAACAAAGAAAAGATAAAGAGCAGAGGAGGTCGCAGAAAACTGGAAAACTGTGCTATGAATCTGTAGAGATTCTCCATCCTCCAGGTCATGGTTGTCCCAAAGGTGCTTTTTCTGGAGGCAACTGGACTTTCTTGTTTTTTCTTTTGAAGACGTTTCACTTCTCATCCAAGAAGCTTCTTCAGCTCTGACAGGATGATGGGGAATGGAAGGATTTATATTCCTTGCAGACAGCTGGTCATTTGCATCCTTTTAGAGGATCATTGAAGCACTTGGAGGTTTACCTGTGTCCCCAGGGTCACCTGAGCGTGTAAATGATTCCTGTAGCCTGCAATTGTTCATCTGGAAATCTATTCCTACTCCCCCACCATTCCAAAGGTGTTCATCCGAAATTGTATAGCTAAAAGTCTGTAGAGATTCTCAGACATCCAGGTCATAGTTGTCCCAAGGTGCTTTTTCAGGAGGCAGCCGGATGTCCTTTATTTTTTTCCTTTTGAAGATTGTAGAGCCAATGAATGGGAGAGTTTTGTGAAATTGGAGTCTTGATTGCCATCAGTTCTAATATGTGACAAGCATCTGTCACTCCGAGGAGCTGCTCTTTAATACAAGCCTGGAGAAGCTGAAGCTGGTGCGGGATTCACACGAGTCACCTCCCCCACCTCAGTGAGTATTTGGGGGGATGAGTATTCAAGCCAACTAATTCATTTCCTATTCATCCCCCAATCCTAGGCCTGACAGGACAGGACAGCAGTGGCTCCATTCTCTGCCCCCTTCGAAGCAGCCATGCAAAGAGGAAGAGCAGCTACCAGGGCAAAGAAGGTGTTGCATGTGAGAACAATTCCTGTCAAGTAAATTGCTCAGCTTCTTGTAAATCTCAGCTTCCATCAACAGCTCCTGTGACCACAGGTGAGAACTCAATGCATAACAGAATTTAGGATTGGGAGGGACAGTTAGAATAGAATAGAATAGAATAGAATAGAATAGAATAGAATAGAATAGAATAGAATAGAATAGAATAGGAACAGGAACAGGAACAGGAACAGGAAGAGAAGAGAAGAGAAGAGAAGAGAAGAGAAGAGAAGAGAAGAGAAGAGAAGAGAAGAGAAGAGTTTGACTCTGGAGGTCTTTTAGTCCAACCCCCTGCACAGGCAGGAGACCCTATACCATTTCAGACAAATCTCTTCCTAAAACCTCCCAGTGTTGGAGTATTCACAACTTCTGGAGGCCAGTTGTTCCACTGATTCATTGTTCTCCCTGTCAGGAAATTCTTCCTCAGTTCTAGGTTGCTTCTCTCCTTGATTAGATTTTTGTTCTGCCTTTTTTCCCTCTCTCCCTCTCCCCTTCCCTCCCTCTCTTTCTTTTCAGTCTCCTGGGATGGAAACCAACAAACCTGAACTGGTTTAGAGCAGGCAGGTGTTCTTTAACCAATTCCTCACATATTTCCACCTCCATTTCTCTTCTCATAGTGCTGCTTTTGGCAGGTTGGGCTATTTTTATCTTTTGCATTAAAAAAAAAAAGTTGCAGAAAAGGAATTAAGCAATTCTGCTAAATCCCCGCTGCTCGTCACCTCCTTGCCATCATCTTCCACTAGACTAGCGGATCAACCATTTCACTGATTTTTCTTTTGCTTCTTGCATATCAAAGGAAAGGGTTTCTTTTGTTATTTTTCACATAGACAAGTCTTAGCTCATTCTTAACCTTCCCAAACCCATCCTTGCAGATTTATGCTGTTTGCTGGGATTTTGCTCTAGTTACAAGCTCCTCTTTCCATTTTTTTTTAATACTTGTCCTGGTCAAAGTGTTCTTTTGCAACCATGCTGGTCTTATCAGATGTTTCTTGATTTTCTTTCTCTGTGGAATTGTTTTTGTGTCTTTATTATTTTACTTTCCAGAGTTTCCCAAATACCTTGAACTGTTTTTTCCTGTTCACATTTCCATCCGTGGAATCCTTTTTATTCTTTCTCTTAGTTTATTGTCATTCTCTTAAAATCCAGAACAGAATTTAATCTGGTTTCTAATTAATTTAAGGTTACAATCCCATGACCATATGTGTCCTTAATTTATTTTTACTTTATTCATTTATTAAATTTGTTTGCCACCCACCTTGCCATTAAGCAACTGTCGGCATCTTACAACATTAAAATGAAAACATAGATATACGAATAAATACATAAAATCACATTAAAACTACAATACAAGTTATAAATTAATCCACTGTTAACTTTCCAAAATCCAAATTCTAAGCACTCTTTTCAGTTTAATACCAAAAGTAATAATTTTCCATAGCTTTAAGATTGTTCTTGAAACTAATTTCTTATTTCTCAAGGAGAAGGCAATTCACTCAGTGACTGCAGTAACACTTGCTGGTCTGAAGGGTCCTAATATTTCTGAAGTAATAATAATTTTTTAAAAAAGCAAAATCCAAAGTGTTTAAGAAATGAAGCCTGATTGCGCCTTATGTCCTTCTATACGGCTACACAGTGCTTTGCTGCCCTCTCTGAGCAGTTTACAGAGTCAGCATGTGGCCCCCAACAATCCGGCTCCTCTTTTTCCTGACCTCGCAAGCATGAAAGTTTGAGTCAAGCTTGAAATGGTGAGAATTGAACTGTAGTAGTAGAATTAGTAGTAGAATTAGCCTACAATACTGCATTCTAATCACTGCACCACCACTGCACCTTTAAAAGGCTGTGTTGATGACTATACGAAAACAGGGTTCCTCCCTTGACCCCTCACAAGTAGATGGCAAAACTGCAGTCCACTCACAGGGAGCAGCTGTATGGCGATCATGTGTGTCATCTCAAAGATCTTTCCTTACTCTGGAGAGAATTTTGGCAGTCCAGATCTCACGTTCAGCTGCCAACTCAGTCACAATGCCATTCTGCCGTGAAAGCAAAATCTAGCTCACCTTGGCTTTCAACCCAAAGTCCAAGACATCAGATTTCTTATTAAAATGCAGATAATTCTTTTTATTTTTCCTCTCCTCATTTTTTTAATCTTAATCAATGTAATATATGTACATTCTTTCTTTGGTATCCCCCATGAATTTTTTTCTTTTTGTTTTTTTTGTTAGAATTTACCAAGACAGTTTTTTTTAAAAAAAAAACTAACCCATGATCAACATGGACATGCCTTTCTCATGTACTACTCCCAATCTCCCATGCCCTGTGCTTTTGCTTTTCATGTTTTCTTTCTTATCGCAGAATTTTACATTTCTCTCTGTTCAGTTGCATTCCATTCATTTCAGCCTTTTAAAATCTTCCTTCTCTCTTTTAAAGAATTAGCCACCTCCCAGCTTTGTATTATCTGTACATTTGACAAGCATCCCCTCAGCCCTCATACAAGTCATAGATAAGGTGTTAAACAGGATGAGAACTGCCAAAGATAGATTCTGGGTTGCTCCACTCAATACTTCCTTTCAAGTTGAAGTGGAACTGCTAACCAGCATTCTTTGGGTGGGTCACTCAGCCAACCACGAGTCCATCTATCTAATAATAGCATCATGTCATTTTATTGAAGCAAATATCATGTGATGCTCAGGTATATTATGTCTACAATCTTCTTCTGACCAAATAAGCTAGAATCACTTTATCTCGAAAGAATGACATAAGATCTATCTAGCAGAAAGGGTGACAAACGTCTGCTGGCTCCTGTTAATTATAGCATGCTTATCTAAACACTCCCTGTTGTTTGATCATCTGTTCATGCAGCTTGCTCAATATAGGCATCAAGCAGATGGGACTGTAGCTTTCTAAGTCCTCCAACTCCCCCTTTTTGAAGAAGTGGGTGACATTTGCCATCTTCCAGTTTCCTGGGTCTTAGTGGCTGGGCCACTAAGAGTTCACAAAGTTTGCTAAGAACTCTTTCACAATATCCTCTGCTTGTAGGCACCCTGGATGAAGGTGAATCCTTGTGGTCCCAAATTTCTTTGAGTTTCTTTAAATTAGCTACTGCCCATCTCCTTCTCTGTCCCAAGCTGTAGTTTCTTCCTTCCCAGGGCAACACATTGATTAGCCAGGATGAGTTGCAAAGGAGGAGTCGGGCAATTCAGACCTCCCACCAGCACCCATTACTTCTTCTTCTTTGTAATCCTCTTTGGCTTGCTTTTAACTTTGACCTACACCCCAAATCCTTGTTTTAGCATCTCTTATGGCTTATTTGGACCCATTCTGACACAGTTCTGACACAATTCCCAAACTTTCTGGAGGCTACTGTACATTCTTATTTTATTATATCCTCCACTTTCCATATATATCTCTGTTCCTCTGTTACATTTTAGAGACCTCTGCATATTTAGATTACTTCAGTTTTTCCATTTTGCAGAAATAGTTTGCAATTGAACCTTTAATATTTCATTTGATAGGAACTCCATTCCTTCCCAGATATTTTCTCTTTCAAGATATCAAGCCATTGTATCAAACTCCCCTTCCCTTCCCTTAGAGTGAATCAAAAACCACTTTTCTCATCATACAGTTCTGACTCTTCTCGATCCCTCCTATCATGAATTCAAGGATAACATAATCACCCTCCTTCAGAATGCTGGTCCCCTTCACCTCTTTAATCAGCTCCTACTTGTTGGTGAGAAATACTTCTTTCTTTTGCCTTCTGATATATAATGTTGTCAGTGGGAGAGGAAATAATTTGATGGGATTCTAATACTTTTCAAAATAATTGTTAAGATAATTGAAATTCCCCATTATGGGTATGATGTGGCTATCAGAAAGGTTCTCACACAGAAAGATTTCCAAAAGATGAGACTATTTGTAGCTTAGGGTTGAACTGTGCCGTCCTAGGTGCTCTCTAAACTTGGTTGTCTTCTTGCACACATTTCATGACCCAATTAGGTAACATCATCAGTGCAATAGCACGCTCAGAGAGCATCAAGGACCCCACCAAAAGGCTTCATCTTCATACATTCTGCCTGTCCAGGTGGTTTATATGAAAAAAAAAAACACCCTCCCTTGTTGGTAACCTTTTGTTCCTCTCTCCCTTTATATTCTTAACCAAGCATTTTCAACCAGACTTCCATGTAGAGGAAGAAATTAATGACTATTAGGCAAATATCAGCTCAACCCTGGATAGCAGGTGGGAGTGAGGAAGAAGCTCAAGATTGCCATGCCTTGATTTGCTTCTGTATAAGAAGAGGAATGAGAATCTCTGTCAAATTTTCAAGGTTCTGTTGTTAAATCTGGCAATAAGGGACTCATTGTAGTTCCAAAGGGGTCTGTTTTCCCAACTATAGACTAAACTCAAAGAGGTAACATAATACTCTGATTTCTGAATTTCAGTAAGTGTATTATTTTCCCTTTACAGGTAATGTATCATGCTCACCATTGTTGTGGGATCTATTCATTTTGAATAATTTGTAGCTATCACAAATCATTCTATCCAGTTTCAGTGATGCCTATCGTATCACGCTTATCTTCCTGAGTTGGTTCTCTTTGTTTACTTCATGCACTCTGTGCAATGGTGTAGAAACAACAGAATCTTGAGTGACATCGTCTCCTGGCACCTCTGGAATAGTGGTCTGCAAAATTCTTAATTCCTACAATGGCCTCCTGCTTTGTGTGTGTGTGTGTGTGTGTGTGTGTGTGTGTGTGTGCTGCTTTCTTGGACTCAGTCCTTGTCTGAATATTTAGTTCTGGGCTTTTATCAGTCTCCCATCTGTTCTAGATGAACGCCCTCCTGAAGAGACTGGGAGATACCTGCCAAACTCTCTTCACAATGTTTATAAAATACAGGAAGATCTCGTCCTAGGCGTCCTTTGTGAAAATAGCAGAGGCCATTATTGTCGGATCCAAATCTCACTCAACAGCTTCATCTTTATAGCCAGTTGTCAACTTCTGTCTGGTCTTCTTGTGCCATGGCCCTGAATTGCAAGGATTGACAGAAAAGGTTCCTGCACTTTTAGTTCCTTTACCTGCCTTCCCACAGTCTTGTCAAGCAAAAGAGAAATCAGGGGATCCAGGCAGTTCAAATGGGTATAAAGATTTTTTACAAGCTTAAGCTTTTCACAAGGATCTGAACTACTAACCTTCAAAGCAATTTGGTGGTAGATAGAGAATTCAAGGCAGGCTGGACTTAGATCTCTTATGGATGTGAAGAGACTATGACTAATGACACATTTGGCTCAGCCTGGTCATCTCCTACATGTCTCATAATATCCAGAAATTCTTTGGAAATCTCTTCTGTCTGTGTCGTTTTCCTTCACATGCTCCAAAAAGAAAGGCTAATTGGGGGAGTTGAATGGTTTTGGTAAATAAGGCTTGTAAGCTGCACAGTCACCTCTAGGCAAAATAAGTTGCAAACAAACCCAATACACAAAATAAATAAATGAATGCTTTTGCCACTGCCTGGATACCAGCACCTGGAAAACAGCGTATCACATGGGATGACATGTAGGGTTGGTATACATAATACATGTAGCAGGGAATTATCTGCAAACACCACCTGCCCCTTTTTCCCAGAGGGGCTCCTGGATTCCTTCCATTTGTGGAGGTCCAAGTGTCCTTACAAAGTGTACAAGGCCCTCACTTCCTCATTTAATGTCTAGATCAGTGTTTCTCAACTTAGGCAACTTGAAGATGGGTGGCTTTCAACTTCCAGATTCTGAGAGTTGAAGTCCACCCATCCTCAATTTGCCAAGTTTGAAAAACACTGATCCAGAAGATTCTACTTCCTGACCTCCACAGGCACAGATTGCTTTCTCGTTATCTTGCTTCTTGGGGTCACTTTTTTCCATGTGTCATTTACCATTTTTTCTTGTCCTCTTTCTTCCTCTGCTGAGAGTTCATGCCTTCCTTGATGCATTTCAGGGGAGCAACCCTCTCCTTACATCTCTTCATGTCCTCTTCTTAAAGGAACACAGGCAGCACCTACAGCAGGCGTGGTTGGGTCCTCTTCAGGTAGGAGGACAAAGAATATACACAGCTTGCCAGGCACAATGATTTCCACTGCTGTCATAGGCTTATAGAATCGTAGGGTTTGGAATGGACCTTGGAGATCTTCTAGTTGAATCCTCTTTCCAAAGCAGGAGTCCTTATACCCTCCTAGACAAATGGATGTCCGATCTCTTCTTGAAACCTCCAGTGATAGAGCACTCACAACTCCAGGAGGTAAGCTGTTCCACCGATTAATTGTTTTTATCGTCAGGAAATTACTCCTTGTTTCCAGACTGAATCTCCCTCTGATGAGCTTTCACTGGTTGCTTGTCCTCAGGTGCTTTGGAAAATAAATTGATGCCCTTCAAGTACTGTGATAGCCCTTCAAGTACTGGAAGACAGGCACTGTGTCTCCCCCAAGCCTTCTCTTCATTAAGTTAAACATACCTAGTCTCTTTAGCCATTCATCATGTGGTTTAGCCTCCAGACCTTATATCATCTTTGTTGCTCTACTCTGCACTCTTTCTAGGATCTCAGCATCTGTTTTTGTATTGTGGTTGCCTGAACTGGACGCAGTATTCCAAATATGAACTCATCAGTGCAATTTAGAGCAGGACTACTTCTTCCTGTGATCTTGATGCTATTCCTCAGTAGATGCAGCCTACCTAGAACCGTGTTGGCTTTTTTGGCAGCTGCAGCACACTGCTGGCTCATATTTAAGAGGTTGTCTGCTTGGACTCCTAGATCCATCTCGCAGTTACTGCTATTGAGTTATTAACTGTGGCCATTACAGTAGGTCCACTAAAGAGAGAAGATGGCAAGGAAGTAACAGGCAACAGAGAGAAAGCAGAGCTGCTTAACTCATTCTTTGCATTGGTCTTCACAAAAAAAGAAACTATAGCTCAACCCACCAAAAACATAACTGTAAAAGACAGACCAGAAATAAAAGTTAAAATAAGCAAAAAAATAGTAAGAGAACACCTGTCTGATCTTGATGAAAACAAATCACCTGATGGATTACATCCCAGAGTTTTAAAGGATCTGGCAGAGGTCATCTCAGAACCACTGCACCATATTTTTCAAAAATCCTGGAGCACCGGGGAACTACCAGAGGACTGGAAAAGAGCTGATGTGGTTCCCATCTTCAAAGAAAGGAGAAAAAAAACAGACCCAGGAAACTATAGACCAATCAGCCTAACATCAAAACCCGGGAAGATACTGGAAACGATAATAAAAAAACAGATCTGCCAACATCTAGAAACAAGTGAAGTAATAACTAGCAGTCAGCACGAGTTTGTTAAGAACAGATCATGCCAAACCAATCTTATTTCATTCTTCAACAAAGTGACTAAATTAGTAGACCAGCAAAATACCGTGGACATAATATATTTAGATTTCAGCAAAGCATTCGACAAAGTAGACCACAACATACTTAGTAAGCTAGAAAAAGTGGAATAGATAGCACCACCACAAGATGGACTTGCAACTGGCTGACAAACTGTAGTCAACGAGTAATCCTTAAAGGGCCTAAGTCTACATGGAGTGAAGTAAGCAGTGAGGTGCCACAAGGTTCTGTCTTAAGCCCATTTCTCTTCAATATCTTCATTAATGACTTAGATGAGGGAATAGAAGGGGAACTTACCAAATTTGCAGATGATACTAAGCTGGAAGGAATAGCTAGCACCCAAGAAGATAGGCTGAAGAATGATCCAGATGGATCTTGACCAGTGGTGGAATTCAATTTTTTTTACTATTTGTTCTGTGGGTGTGGGTTGTGGTCATGTGACTGGGTGGGTCTGGCTTAGTGGTCATGTGACTGGGTGGTCATGGCTTGGTGGACATGTGACTGGGTGGGCATGGCCAACTCAATGTCACTCACATCAATGGGTGCCTCACCCGGCCCCTCCCCTCCCAGCCATTCCTTATCAGCCAGCCTCAACTTATCTATAGTTCTGTAAAAATGTTGTTCACCTCTTTTGACTTTATTATCTGCATACTATAGATGTGCTTTCATGGACGACTGAAAGGAGGAAATGGCTCACATGCTTTACTCAAGAGTGTGATAGGTAGAGGCTTTTAAGGGGCTGCCACAAAGAAATTGTATGTGTGTGTGTGTGCATTTTCCAAAGCACCAGGAGGCAAACAAGAAGCAATGGATGGAAACTGAACAAAGAGAAGCAACCTAAAACTAAGGAGAAACTTTCTGACAGTGAGAACAATTAACCAGTGGAACTGCCTGTCTCCAGAAGTTCTGGGTGCTCAATCACTGGAAGTTTTTAAGAAAAGACTGGACAGCCATTTCTCTGAAATGGTGTAGGATTCACCCTAAGGTCCCTTCTAAGTATTATTCTGACACCTTTCCCAGGATTTCTACTCAGAGTTTGACATCCTCAGTTTTCTTGCCTGAGCTGGGGGTTGGACTAGAAGACCTCCAAGGTCCCTTTCAACTCTTGTTAAACACATGTGTATTTTATGCTCTGGACTATTGACATTGAATGCTTGTAAACCCTGAAAAATATGCGGTAGCCCTGGGCATAAGAAAAGCAGAAAAATCACTCTAGGTGTAGGGACAGTGTAAAATATTAACACATGATAAATGGAACAATTAAAAATAAATAGCACAGGGTTTTATCTCTCTCTCTCTTCCTATTTTTTTCTTTCTTTCTCTACCTTCCTCTTTCTTTCTTTCTTTCTTTCTTTCTTTCTTTCTTTCTTTCTTTCTTTCTTTCTTTCTTTCTTTCTTTCTTCCTTCCTTCCTTCCTTCCTTCCTTCCTTCCTTCCTTTCTTTTTTCTTTCTTTCTCTCTCATACACACACACACACACACACACACACCACACACAGAGCACTTAACAGACAAGCATTTTGGAAGCAGCTCCTTTAAATTTTTCCAAGGCTTCAGTGGATTCCCCCACCCCCTCTGTCAGACCGCACTCCTTCTCACTCCAGCACTTTAACTCACAAGGGGAAAGCGATACCTGCAGCATCCATGCCTTTCTCCCTTTTCCCTTGGGAGAAAGAGGACATGGGCAACGGGAAGCTAGGAGAGCGATCACAAGTGAGCGACCGGGCAACCAGATTGGGGGCATGGCCAGCCAGGGATTGCCACTGGTTCGGCGACCCATGCCAAATAACCACTACTGGTTTGCCCGAAAAGGTGTGAACCGGTTGAATAGCACCTCTGATTTTGACTGATTAGAACACTGGGCTGTAGCTAACAAAATAAGTAAAGTCCTACACTTAGGCAAGAAAAATCCAAAGGACATATATAGACTGGGTGAAACCAGGCTCAATAGCAGTAACTGTGAGAGGGATCTTGGAGTCTTAGTGGACAACCAGCTAAATATGAGCCACCGGTGTGCAGCAGCAGCCAAAAAAGCTAATGCAATCCTAAGTTGCATTAACAGAGGGATACAATCAAGATCAAGTGAGGTACTAATACCACTCTATAAAGCCTTAGTAAGACCACACCTAGTTTTGTTCACCACATTATAAAAAATATGTTGAGACTCTACAAAAAGTACAGAGAAGAGTAGCCAGGATGATTAGGTGACTGGAGACTAAAGCATACGATGAACGGTTGCAGTTACTGGGCCTGGCTAGTCTAAAGAAGAGAAGGACCAGGGGAGACATGATAGCAGTCTTCCAGTATTTGAGGGGCTGCCACAGAGAGGAAGGAGTCAAGCTATTTTCCAAGGCACCTGAAGGCCAGACAAGGAATAATGGATGGAAACTGAACAAGGAGAGATTTAACCTATTTTATACCTGTTCTTTTGGTTTTTCTAGCCTAAGTGTAGAACTTACTTTCTTCATCACTGAATTGTATTTTGTTGGATAGGGCCCAGTGTTCAAGTCCTTGAAAATCCTTCTGAATATGCCAGAATGTGGTGATCTACCATCAGCATGTGAGCTTTCTGAATTCTGAACTAGCTTCCAAGAAACCTTTAAAGGAAAACCCAAGTAGAGTGTCTTGCTGTAATCCAACCAAGTGGTGATGAAGATCTGAGTACAGTTCTCAAATTTCTTGTACTACAATTGGGTTTCCAGTCTTCTAGATACCTCTTCCACCATTTATTTATTTATTTGTCAATCGCTTACAAGATAATAGGTATAAATATATACATAGTTATGAATAGATGAAATGGGTACATATCAGAAAAATAAAAGAAACAATAGGACAGGGATGGTAGGCATGTTGGTGCGCTTATGCACGCCCCCTACAGACCTCTAAGGAAAGGGGTGAGGTCAATAGTAGACAGTCTAAGGTTAAAGTTTTGGGGGTTTGGGGAAGAAACCAGAGTCAGGTAGAGTATTCCAGACATTGACCACTCTGTTGCTGAAGTCGTATTTCCTGCAATTAAGTTTGATGCGATTAGCCTTGAGTTTGTATTTATTGTTTGCTCTTGTATTGTTATGGTTGAAGCTGAAGTAGTCATTGACAGGTAGGACATTGCAATGTATGATTTTATATACTATACTTAGATCAGACGGAAAGCGGCGTAGTTCTAGATTTTCTAGGTCTAGAAATTCAAGTCTGGTGGCAACGAGTAGAGGAGTGGGGAACTCTTCTTGTGAAATATTTCTGGACTTTTTCAACTGTGTTAATATCAGAAAAATAATGTGGGTTCCAGACTGATGAGCTCTATTCGAGTATTGGTCTAGCAAATGTTTTGTATGCTCTAGTTATTAGTGTAATATTACCAGAGAAAAAGCCACCTAAGATTGGGTTAACAACTCTTAATGCCTTTTTGGCTATGTAGTTACAGTGAGCTCTAGCACTTAGATCATTAGAGATGACTACTCCAAGATCCTTGACAGAGTTTGGATCATCAACAAGGTCTTGATTATTCAGCCTGTTTTTTTTTTTTTTGCCAATATGTAAGACAGAGCATTTGTTGAGATTTGAATTTTCCATTTGTTTGACCATTCTGATACATAGTCGAGGTCTTTTTGAAGGGTAGCAGTATTGTCTGTGGTATTGAACAGCTTTACATCATCAGTGAAAAGAACGCAGTTGCTCTTAATATGATCACAGAGGTCATTTATGTAGAGTATGAAGAGAGTTGGTCCTAGAACACTGCCTTGGGGGATATCATTATTGACAGATACAGAATTTGATAGGACACTTCCAATTTTGACCATTTGTTGTCTGTTTGACAGGAATGCTTCTGTCCAGTTATCCAGTTATACCATAAGATTGTAGTTTTAGGAGTAGTTTGTTGCGTACCACTGAATCTAAGGCTTTACAGAAGTCTATGTAGATTGCGTCTATTGCTTTGCCCTAATCGAGTTGTGTAGTCCTTACGTTTTTGCAGTGTAAGAGTTGCAGATTACAGGATAGTTTTTTCCTGAAACCAAATTGTTTATTAGAGAGTAGGTTGTTTGTCTCTAAGTGGAGGATAATGGATTAGTTAATAATTGATTCCATGACTTTACAGGTGACACAGCATAAGGAGATGGGTCTGTAATTTTCAACTAGACTGGGGTCTCCCTTTTTGAAGTTGGGGATGACCGTGGCTTGTGACCATAGATTAGGCAAGGAGCTGGTCCTGAAAGATTTTTCAAAGATTATGCTTAGAGGTTCGGCTAAGGCAGTGGATAGCTTTTTTAAGAAGTAGGCACATATTCCATCCGGTCCAATAGATAGAGATGGTTTTAGATTGCATAGTGTTTTGTCAACATTGTCTTCTCTAAAATCGATATGTATTAGATCATTGTACTTGTCTGTGGTTCAACTAGGAAATACTGGGCATGATCCATTGCTGTTTACAAATTCTGAGCCAAACAACGTGTTAAAGTGGTTGGCTTTAATGGTGTCATCATTGCAGTCTTTATCATTAGGTCCTTTCAGGGGTGGGATGGACCTTGAGTCTTTTAGTTTGTTGTTTACAAAATTGTAGAAAGCGTGGGTGGAATTGGTGTGTAGAAGGTTTTCCTCTTGTTTAATGTGATAATTGGTGCATTCGGTTTTTATCTGGTGGCACAAATTTTTGTATTGGCTTTTGAATTTGGCAACATGACCAGATTTGTTTTTCCGCCAGAATGATTTCTTTTTGGATTGAAGTTTCCTTATTGTTATGGGTAATCTGTTTTTTGTTTTGTTTTGGGAATTGTTAATGGTACATATAGTCTAATGACTTTTTTGACTTCAAGTAAAAATATGTTGTAATGGTCTTCAACAGTATTGCATCCAGAGAATAGAAATTGCCAATCAAGGGATGAGAGATTGTTGCCTATAAGATCATAGTTGCCTTTTTTGAAGTTATAATTGGGGATTATGTCATTGTGATGATTTTTGTGTGGGCGTATGTTGAGACAAAAGTCAATCATATTGTGGTCACTGCTGGAAGAGGGTTCTTTAGTTTGTATTCCATAAATTAAATTCAAACTATTGAAGAAGATGAGATCGAGGCAGTTGTCTAGTCTAGTGTTGTTGGTTACTAGTTGTTCCAGTCCCAAATTTGTAACAGCATTGTAGAAGGTTGCGTGTATGTGTTCAGTTGTACATTCATTTAGGGTCCAGTCAATATGAGGTAGATTGAAGTCACCAAGAAAGATAAAAGCGTGTGGGCAGGATGCTGCCCATGTTAGTAGTGTATTTAGCTTGTTTATATGTTTGATGTCATAATCAGGTGCTCTGTAACATAGTAAGAATCAAAATGTGATATTTAAGGATAGTTCACGGATGATGGTCTCAGGAAGAGCAAGCTCCTGGGTAACTTGGATGTTTTTTAGATGTAGGGACTTTTTATAGAAGATAGCAACACCACCTCCTCTACGAATTTCACGATCTGATCGGTAAACATGATAGTCTCTTACTGTGGTAATGGAGTCAGGGAGAGATGCATTGAGCCATGTTTCACAGACAAATATGATGTCGAATTTAGCCATATTTAGTAAGAGGAGAAATTCAGGTATTTTATTCGCAAGGCTTCTTGCACTGAGTAGCTTGCATTCAAGGCCAGCAGTAGTTGGAATTGAGGTAGTTAGGGGCGTGTGTGCCTAGTCTTGGGTGATGGTAGATTGGTTGAGGTAGGGTTGTGGTTGAAGGTTAAAGCTGAGTTGCCGGTTGTGTGACTTACTTTTGATACAGTCAGCATGGTAGTCAATGTACAGGTCCTTCTCTCCATTGTCTAGATGTTTTTTGAGTTCAGTGCGGAGTACATGGGAGCGGGCACATTGCTGTATGGTTAGGTCAGGGCGACAACGGAGGTTCTTATGGTTGGTGTTGGTTTCGGTGAGTGAATTTATAGCGTAAATGAATTTACGTTTGCTTGATTCATTTTTGCAAAGGACCCTGCAGAAGCGTGGGGCCACAGAGCCGTCTCTGTTTTTGAGCTCTTGGCCAATGCGGGAAATGTCAAGTATTTCATCAGGGGAGATGCTTGATGCTTGTTAATCACTGATTATGTTTTGGACAGTTGTGATGTCATCATTCTCATTGATGTCCTCTAGACAAAATAAGATGGCGTTTGGACATTTCCGTTCATGCTCAACAGCTTCTCTGATGAGGATTGGGATATCATTATTTGTCTGGCTTATGTTTTTTTGTGGATTGGATTGTGGATTGGGTTGTGGTTGTTGGGTAGAGATGTGGTTTGTAGCTATTGGATGTTCAGGTTTTTGCGTTGTGTCTTTTTTTTTCAAGGTTGGATAATCTTTCTTTTAAGGCGTCCAGGGATGCTACTATGGTGTCAAGGGATGTTATTCGTGTTTCTATGGTTTCAACTCTTTCCAACAGATCCAGTTTGGGTCTGCATGATTTGCAGAGATATGGAAACTCCTTGGATGATTCTAAGTATTGAATCATTTGCTCAGGTAATCCCAAGCAGTCACGATGAGCGTATTTGTTACATAGAGAACATTTGATGGAGTTTTCATTATCCTTTAGAGTTGTGTAGCATTTAAGTCTTGTGGTTCATTGGTGGGGATTACTTTCTCTTTAGGTTGTGGTTTGGCATTGGATTTTTTTCTTGGCATGGTAGGTTTGTTAAGATGGTACGTTGATTAAATTAATTAATGGAACAATTTTGGGTAATCAATATAGCCAATATCACACCAAACAATCAATTACAGTAATCTCTCTAGTCAAATAATTTTCCTAAGCAACAATCAGCCTAATCAATTAATTACACTAAGCATCTGGTCAAGCATGAGCCATGACTCCAGAAGGAACCCCAAATCCCCGACTTGTCCTTCACAGGCAGTGCTTGCCCATCCAGAAATATACCTAATAATATTTTGGGGGTGCGAGTCGGCGCTGAAAGTCCCAACTCCTTTCCCCAGGCTCTGGGCTTGATTGAAGCCCTTTCTGTGTCTTTGGCATGTTTCTATTGCTGGCTGGGTTCACCATCTTGTTATCATTATATGCTTTTTGAGATTGTATATTGTTTTGGTTTTATACTGTGAATTGCCTAGAGCTAAGGAGTTTGGTGCATCTAAATCAAATAAGAAAAGGAAGGAGAAAGGAGAAAGTGGCTCAGAATGCTTCTGTGGTATGAAAGGAAAGGGAGACAGACCAGCATAGAACTAACAGCATTACAGTTGCACTAAAATAGAAGTAAAAAGTCATATTGAGAGAATAAAATGAAGTGAAAATGAAATTATCAAAGTAAAATTATAGAGTACATGAGTTAATATGCAAGAGAATTCTATAAAATTAAGGTTAATTTAACAATGAATAAGCTAAATGCTATAAATAACTTGGAAATGTGCACAAGTACTACTGGAATGTATAAAACACTTTGAGAATGTAACGCTATGCTAACTTACATTAAATCTAATGCTTGTTGAAGTCATGCTAGGGTTTGTTCAGATTAGGACAATTATGGTCCAACCAATTATAATGAAGAAGTAATAAAATAAAAATAAAATATGTGTATATCTAAAAGGAGGAGAGAAACAAAAGGTAGGAAGAGAGGAAGAAGGAAATGGGGAGAAAGGAAGAGAAAATATATTGAGTTATAGAAGCCAAGTTAAGGCTCAGTAATGTCTTACTTAGGAGTTGTTTACATTGAATCATTGTCTGACCCACTGCCTGAGAAATGTTTGGGCCTGATCAAATCCCACCAGAATCAAAGCACTGGGGAAGAATCCACAATAGCATAAGGTGGCACCAAGTAATATTCATCAAGAAGTGTGGAATTTGTCTTGAAGAGTCAAAAACACCAGACAAGCTGTGTTGAAAATTAATTTGAGCCAATAACTAACATGTGCTAATTGGGCACAAGTTTTAACGGAAATCATTTCAGCTTCAGCCTGAAAGTTTGAGTAAGAACACGACAATGAACCAAAACCAGGTTCCTTCGGAAACTGGATTGTAAACCCTCTCGTGGTTCTGGATTCTTAAATGTACATCATTGGAAACCGTAGGGCAGCTGTGATATTATTTTGGCCTCAAATGTCCAGCACCAGGGAAATCAGGCAATCCAAGCAATTCAAATGTGTATAAAAATTTATTGTAAGCTTTAGCTCTCTACAAGAATCTGAACTACTAGCGGCCAAGGGAACTTAACAAGCGGGAGTTAAGCATAGAAAGGAATTTAAGGTAGGCTGGACTTAGATCTCTTATAGGGCACCCAGGGACTCATGGCGCGTATTATGCCTCCCCTGGGCTCAGCCTGGTCATCTCCTACATCAAATACTTGTAGTCCACCAGCTACCTACCAATTACCTACCATCGTGTGGAAAAGTCTTAATATGGCATCTACGCTTCTTTTGACCTTCCCTTTCAAGAACTGAATTTGGGGCCTTTGGGAGTGTTCACTATTATTCCCATTTATTTGCCACACATGAAGGCATCTAGAAGGCTTCTTTGAAAAAGACCATGATTTCCCCTCACATAATTAATAATCAAATCATTGCCTGTGCAATAGGAGAAGGATGTTGTTAAAATAGCCCTAGCAATAGCACTTACTGTATACACCACTTCACAGTGCTTTCCAGCCAGCTCATTGCCCCCCAAAAATAGATCCTCAATTTACCGACCCCGGAAGGATGGAAGGTTGAGTCAATCTTGAGCTGGTCGGGATCAAACTCCTGGCAGTGAGCAGAATTTTCCTGCAATGCTGCATTCTAATCACAGATACGCCACCACAGCTCCTAAAAATTGTTTGGACAATTGAAGAGGTTGAAGGGGCAAGCCGAGGTCCCAGAATCAGACTTCCTGGGTCTGAAAAGATGACTGAGAGAAGCTCCTCTGACTCAGATCACATTCATGATGTCCTTTTCCTGACAATATAAAAGGGGCCATTTGTTTTTCTCGCTACTACATGCCCATTTTGAGACACAGCCACCCTTAGGTTCACTTTGTTTTTGTTTTTTAAGTAATGTCAGGTTTTACGTCCTCCCTGGGGTTATCACTGCAGAAACAGAAGCTGCATCTAGAACACAATCAAGATTTCTTGCATTTGGAACAAGGTATAGAAGAAACACCACAGGTGATCCTCAGTGTAGGACCACAGTTGAGCCCAAAATTTATATTGCTGAGTGAAACATTGTTAATTTAATTTTGCCCCATTTTATGACCTTTCTTGCCACAGTTGTTAAATGAATCATTGCAGTTGTTAAGTTAGTAACACGATTGTTAAGTTTGCTTATCAGATGGTTGCAAAAAGTAATCACATGATCCCAGGACACTGCAATCGTCATAAAGATGAGTCAGTTGCCAAGCCTCTGAATTTTGATCACATGACCATGAGAATGCTGCAAATGGTCATAAGTGTGAAAAGCCATCATAAGTCATTTTTTTTCAGTGCCGTTGTAACTTTGAACAGTCACTAAATGAACTGTTGTATTGCAGCATAGTCAGAGGTGGCATTCAGCAGGTTCTGACCAGTTCTGGAGAACCAGTAGTGGAAATTTTGAGTAGTTCGGAGAACCGGCAAATCCCACCTCTAACTGGAGATTCTACAGTATCCTTCCCCTGCCACACCCACGAAACCACGCCCACAGAACCGGTAGTAAAAAAATTTGACTCCCACCACTGAGCATAGTGGAGGAACATCTATGAAGAAATATCAAAGAAACCCTAAATATCACCGACTAGTGTGGACTAAGTTCTCCTTGCAAGCATCAAAGGATTTGATGTGGTCTAAGATCTATTACTGAATCGACATCCCTGGACTGGCCCTTTCCAAGGGAGTCCACATGCTTTGGACCCTTAACCAAAATAACTTAGTAACTTTATTAGTTTTTAGTATTATCAAGATTGTTTTTGCATTGTGGAGCCTCAGGAGCCATGGAGAAGCCCAGATAATGGAGTTTGCACTCTCTCCGCTGATAAGGAGGGGTAGGACCAGTTAAGACCCTCAAAGAGAAGCTCTGACTGGTATCAGATCAGCTGCCTCACTAGCCTTGGAAGGTGGAGTTTTTAAAATGTCACCAGAAAGGAACCAGAGAGTGAAAAAGGAAGATGTTTAAAAACATGCCTAAACACTAGCAAGCAAAATGGCTGGAAAAGAACTCAGATAATAACAGCTGCTTAAGTTGGGTTGTATAATTATTTATTTATATTTATATATTTATTTTATATTATTTCTTTGATTGATTGATTGATTTTAAACCTGAATCAAACGAGAGGAAAGATTGCAAAACAAAAAAAGTTGGATGCAAAACAAAATCAAAGATTTACTAGCCTGAGTAAAGCCATCAAACAAGGAGTAGCTGATTGGCGGAGGAATACTGACCAATATAACCCTGAGCCCTCCCTTGCCTCTAGATAATTCAATAGCCATATTTAGCGTGCTTATTTAAAATTCCGTGGCTATAAGTCAGAATGCAGAATAAAAATGCTCATTGTGTACTTTTGCATTAAATTGTGCCAAGCTATAACTTGTGGAGGAAACTGCTGAAAAAGAATGCAAAACAATTACGAAAGTAGAACTGCTGCAATGTTCTGATTAAGCTTGGTGGAAATTGCTTCTTTCTGATTTTTAAGTACAAAAAAGGAGGAAAAACTGAAATGCTGTAATGCCTCTCTCAATCTATTATACCCATTGCAGAGATCTTCTGGAGCATCTCTAAGGATAAGAGGTTCAGGAATAAGATCACGGTGGATTCTGTCCTCTCTGTGTTAAAAAGTTGAGAAATGGTTTGGGGTGAACATCCCCCACTTTCTCTCTCTCTCTCTCATAAATGAAAATGAAAAAGAAATGTTGTTCTATATGAAAAGCTGAGCAGGTAAAGACCTGTTTTTGAAACTTGGGATTGCCACATTATTCTTTCCAATCTGATGTAACAAACTCCTTTCCCTGTTACTGATAATTTAGAATGTGGGTTAAGTCTTAGGCTATTTTTGTATATGAGCCTCGCATGTCAAGAAACCTTGCGTTTCATCGGTTTAGAAATTCAATTTGCAAACTGAATGAAAGTGGACTAGCGGGAGTGGATTAATTCTTTGGAGATGCTCCATCTCCCTGCCAAGAAATGTGTTGCGATCTTAATCTAAGAGAAAATGGCACAAAGAAGAGAGCTCCCAGTCAGTTTCACTGACCTGGCCATTTCACCATCTATGGGGAAATCCCTGTTGCTTCTTCTTTCTCAGATAACTGGAGATGCGGGAGCCAATCGGACATAATCAGGCTAGTTTGTAGCTTCCAAAGGAAGATGGGCAGGAGCAGGAGGGGAAAAGAGAGGTGGGAGAACCAACTGTAGAATTGTGAGGGTGGCCGTCGGTCATGGTTGAAGGAAGAGCTTACTCTGAGGTGGTGGGAACCTGGAATTCCATCAGGAGCAGGAGGAGCTTTGATAAATCGTTCTCTTGCCTGCTCTCGAAGAAGAAAAGCATCATCTTAGCTCACACCAACCATTAGGCTCTTGGTTCCACAGAGTCTCTTGTCACAGAAGGCTCAGCTGAGTTACCAGATAAGACTGAAGACTGAAAGGCCAGTGTTATGGTCCTCCGGCAGCCTGCGGGGACTGCAGCAGAGTCAGACATTGGGGAAGAATATGGGCCAGTCTGGGAGTCTGGGAAGGACTTAGACGACGGTCCTGCGTCCAATACAGAGATGGGGCCAGGGCCATCTGGGAGTTATATACTGATTCTGGAGCCTCCAGAATCTGACACCAGTGAGGCAGAGGAACAGCGGGAGCCTGTTTCCAGTGTGCACGTGTGCAGAGCTGCCAGAAGGCAAGAGCAGTTAAGGCAAAAGGGGCAACTTGGGAATAAGGCTTGGAGGTGATTGCCCCTCCCATAAGGTATAAAGGAAGTGCAAAGGGACGGAACCTTTGCAGGAAGCAACGTTGTTCAGTATGGTCAGTTTGGAACCTGAAAGCTCCATCGTGAATTTATACTCCATTTGGTTTTGAAAGACTAATTGGTACTTTAGTCGTTGGCAGCACTTCAAGAAAGATAAAGGTGCATTCTTATCAGCCTTCTTTGGCAGGCTTCCATGGGACTATTTATAACGGTTGAGACTCATTGTGGGCTGTGAATGACAATAATTCACAGCCGTTGAACTAAAATAAAAGAGTTTTGGATTTAACGTGTGTTTGTTGGTGTCTCAGGAAGCCTTGGTCAGAACAGCCAGAGAGTGCAGAGGGAGGAAGGGAGATGTAGATCTTGCCATGCCCTACAACTCCCCACCTCAGATCTCAGGTCTATACCCACCATCCTCCTCTTCCTGGTACACAATAGTAAAAGTCATCTGGGCAAAGGCACCAGTGTTGTCCAGTTTAGCAAGTCTAGGCGAGTTCTTCTGGGAAAGACCTATTCCCAGGGGTGGCCTTCAAAAATTTTAGTGAAGGATTCTCTGCCCGGTTGCTGGGTAGACTTGGCCATGGTGGGGTTAGAAACCAGGAGACAATGAATTCTCATCTAGTCTTGGGCATGAAAGCTGGCTTGGCAACCTTGGCGCAGTCCCCTCTCTCAACACAACTCATCTTGGGGTGGGGGGGAGAAATAGGAGGAGAAAGAAATATTAGGTATGTTTGCTATCTTAATTTATAAAAGTAATAAAGGCAGGAGAAAAATTAAATAAATCAATTAATCAACCCAAATGATAGGCATTGTGAAAAGATGCCTAAAGTTATTTTGTACTAACTATCACATCAGTTTAGAATCCACAGCCAAACAGTGTATTAGATAGAATTCTTTTGGGGCCAGAAGGTAAACCAATAAGGAACATTTATAAATTTTTATTGGAATACAAAATGGAAGAGGAACCTGAAAGGAAACAATGGTGATATGGGCTAAGACTTTGGGCATAACATAAATCTGGACAAATGGGAGCAGAAGAAAAAAATAATATTAGCCAGATTATACAAAGAGAACCTGTACAAAAAATAGTAAAATAGATTATAAACCAGAATTCTTTTTACTGGGAATTATGTCAGAGAAACATAGCAAAGAAGAGACTTATTTAATAATCCATGTTGTTATCACAGTGGCACGAATGATGTTTGCCCAGAAATGGAAGGTTAGAGAAATTCCTAGTGAAGATGTGGTGTTAAATAAGATTTTGACATGTGCTGAAATGGACAGTGACTCTAGAAATGAAAAACAAGGATGGGTCAGAATATTACAAGATTTGGAACAAATTTTGTTATTGGTGGGAGCAGAAAGAAAGGACTCAAAACAAAAAAAGAGAAATAGGATTTGTAGAAGGGCTATCGAGATCATGTGATCCAAGTTATAACTGGTGATGGCGGAAGATGTAATGAAGGAAAACTAAATGTATAAAGATTCAATATCTATAAATGTACATAAGATATATATTATATATCATAAGATGTAAGACAAAAAGATGTCAAAACTATTTCACCATGTTCAATGTTTTAAACAATGTATTTAATAAAATATTTTTTTAAAAAAAAGAATCCACAGCCATCCCCACAACTGCAATAGTCTAGAGGTTGAACTATACGATGAAGTTGGTATGTTTAGTCTAACAAAGAGAAGAACTAGTGGTAACATGATAGTTATCTTCCAATACTTGAAAGGCTATCACGCTCTTGCTATTCTCCAAAGCACCTGAGGCCAAGACAAGAACTAACTAAAAGAGCCTCTGTGGTTAGAGTGCAGTATTGCAAGCTACTTCTGCAGCCAGCTGTCTACAATTTGGCAGTTCAAATCCCACCAGGCTCAAGGTTGACTCAGCCTTCCATCCTTCCGAGGTGGGTAAAACGAGGACCCAGATTGTTGGGGGCAAGAGGCTGACTTTGTAAGCTGCAGTATATAAGTCTAAGGGCTATTGCTAATGGATGAAAGATCATGAAGGAGAGAAGCAACCTAGAACTAAGAAGAAAGTTCCTGACGGTGGAATCAGTGGAACAGCTTGTCTTCAGAAATTATAGCTGCTCCATCACTGGAGGCTCTTAAGGCGACTGGACAGCTATTTCTCCAGTAAGATATGGGCAGTCCTTCACTTATGACAACAATTGAGCCCAAAATTTTTGTTGTTAAGCAAGACATTTGGTAAGTGAATTTTGCCCCATTTTATGACCTTTCTTGCCACAGTTGTTAAGTGTTGTGGTTTGCCAGTAGTAGGTGCAGATGGCTGAGATCTCGGAGAGTGAGGACTCGGATGAGGGGCCTGTGTGTGATGCAGGGATGGGGCCAGGACCATCAGGGAGTGGAATGTTGCCTTTGGAGATTGTGGGGGCTGGCAGCAGTGATGAAGAGGACCCCGAGGAGCCTGTGCCCAGTGTGCATGTGCGCGGGGCTGCTCAAAGGAAAGAGCAGCTGCAGCAGCATGGGCAACTCGGGAGTAAGGCTGCAAGATGATGGCCCCTCCCTGAGGAGATAAAAGTCAGCTGAGAAACTGCAGTTCTTTGAAGAAGGCAAAGAAGTTTTACACTTGAACTGGGTGGACATTAGGAATATCTGAGTTGGTGTTTGGAGACTCTTTGTGTTGGAATTATTGCCTAGTAACTTGAGGTGTTGTTCTTGGAAGCCTTGCAAAACCTTGGCAAGGCTCTTTATTATCAGACCTAATTGGTTTGAAGCAGCCTTTTACTCGTAAAGGAACGGGATTAAAAAAAAAACATTAAAAGGTTGTGCTGTTACCTTTGTCTTGCGTTTGCTTCCTTGGAACCAGGTTTGGATCAGAACATTAAGTGAATCACTGCAGTTGTTAAGTTAGCAACACAGTTGTAAAGTGAATCTTGCTTCCCCATTGACTTTGCTTGTCAAAAGGTGGCAAAAGGTGATCACATGACCCCGAGACATTGCAATTGTCATAAATATGAACCAATTGCCAAGCAACAGAATTTTGATCATGTAACCAAGGGATGCTCCAATGGTCATAAGTGTGAAAAATGATCATAAGTCACTTTTTTCAGGGCCATTGTAACTTTGAACGGTCACTAAACAAGGATTAGTGGACTGTTCTGTATAGGGTCTTCAGCTTGGGCAGGTGTTGGACTAGAGACTCCATTATTCTATGTTCTATATGCCATTAAACAATCATTGTTCCAATGCAGCCATTTCCCCTTTAGGCCAGAGGGATATCTAAGTAGGCGTAGAGTGACCAGGTCCTTTAACTGTTCATAGTAAGACTTCATTTCTGGTCCTTTGGCCAACCTGGTATCCTCCTCTGAAATTCTTCCAATTTGTTGATGTCCTATTTAAAATTCAACAGCCAGAGCTGTAGACAGGACTTCTAGTCAGGTCTGACCACAGTGGAATAAAAGTGAACCATTATTTCTCATGAGCTGCACTCTGTGAAAACTTCCCAAAGCTGTTAGCTTGTCCTCAATCTTGCGACCTACCAGAAGATGGAGGTTTTACGCAGCCAGTCAGGCTCTCCACTTTCTGTGCTTCTGCCTTTCATGTTTTGCTCTCTGGATGCAAGAATCTGTGACTGAATTTTATCCTGTTTGTTTCAGCCAATTCTTCAAGACATTTGAATCTTTTGGAATCTGTTATTTCTCTTTTAAAGTCTTAGTCCCTCCTCCAAGGTTTCAATCATTTGTAAATGTGATAATTGGCCTTTCCACCCCTTTGTAGGGTCATGAATAAACATTTGAACAGCACAGCAGCCACTAGGCCAAATTTTACTCTTTTAATCAACAGGAGAAACCTCATGAAAAGCTTTGCTGAAACCATTGCCATGAATGATGTTAAAAAGGAGATAAGGTGAGTTTGCCTTGACTTATTTATGATCATCCCTTAATGGTTCTTAGTAGATGCACATCCATATATATGTTCACAAATACACTGTTGAAAACCTCACCCGTTACAGGCTTCAAGCAGACAGGACCTTATCTTTCTTTCCCCCCTTTCCACTTTCTTTTTACAGATAATTCTTTTTTAGCATTTTAGAAAGCTCTGTCTGTGTCCACCCCAATGTCTTTGAGGGTCTCCTAATTAAAATCTGGAAACTTGAAATCAGTGAAATTTACCCAAGATTCTTTAATCTTTTTCTGCTCACTACAGAACAACTCACTGTGGGACAATTCAACAATTCAATTTAATTCTTTAAAATAATTTCAAAATAATTTTATTTTTATTTTATTTTTTTGTCATTCCCATTTCATTTTGTCATTCCTTTTTTGATTATTCTATTCCACCATATCTTCAGTATCAGTGTAACTTTTGTCCCCAGATGCGTTATCCCACAACAAGTTGGCGAAGGCAAGTTGGCTGCAGTCAGTTGTCCTAGACCCTCCTGCCTGTCCTGACCCCCAGTTTCCTCCTTTCCCTCGTGGCACAAGGATGTTTCCTTAGAAACAAAGAGGGCACACAGCAGAAGGTGGCACTCTACGTTCTTGCCATCCCTTGTAACAATGTTGTCTGTGCAACTTTCAGTTCCTGCAGCCTCTTTGCCTTTCCTTTTCTTTATGACGTACCTCAAAAGCATCAGTCTTTGTTCTTGGTGGAAATTCTTGCAAGTCTCAGCTCATTCTGCCCTTCAGCCTTTCTGTCACGATCCTTATAAGGCTGAGATTTCTAATGGAGGAGAATTGGAACAAAATCAGAGCAGTTTCTGCCCCTTCTGGGAATATTTGCAGGAAGGGAGCTAAAAAATGAGTGGGGCGAGGGAGGGCTCCCCTCCTCCTAATCCTCTGGGCCAGAGTAGGAGCAGAGCTGGATCGATGCAAACTAAGGAGCCATGCAAAGCTGAGAGCAGCACTGAGGGTTAAGCTCGGCCCTCCCTGCTCTGCACTGTGGCAAGGCCGAGAGAGCAGACTTCGTCTTCTACTTGACCCATCCAGGAATGCCGCAAAGAGACTGGAATGCCTTCACTTGCGTTGGGTCCAGCTATCACTCCTTGATCATCCAAATATTTAGACTCCAGAAAGGGCTGAGATAGAAACATCCATAAAAAAATAAATATTTTAGCGAAGCAGTAACCAAAAACCTAAATAGGAACCTGGTGTTCTCCTGGCCTCTCCATCGTTCTTCCTCTGTGCTTTGCCTTCAGGACCGAAGTGGAGACTGATGGCTGCATATTTCACAGCCGGGCTCCCGACATTTCACTTCCTTACAAAGAAATGTTATGTGCCTACACAAAAACACCAGGCAACTTTTATTAGAATTGGAGAACAAGGATAAACTTTTAAAAGGCCTCCAATTCCCTTCCAAAGCCATGATGCTGTACTTGTGGGATTGCAGTAGGGCAGAAAGAGGTGGCTTCATATTATGCCAGTAGAAAAGGTTGTCCAGTTTGTTTTTTTCCTAGGCTCTGTGGGGAGATTTGCTTTATTACTATGGCTGTTTTGTTTTAAACATCTATACAACCACAGGTTTCAAGGAGGAAGATACTTGGTGTTATGTCCTGAGGACTCAAGGAGTTCTCACTCAGGTCCACTCACTTTACGTGGGCGTTATTCCCCCCATTCCCATTGGTTGGCTCTCCCCAGCAGCCAGCTATAAAAGCAGGCTGCGGGGTCCAACCGGTTGCTGATTGCTGCGAGCCAGTTCCAGGCTTGGCAAGCACGGTCAGCCCTTTATTGTAAAATAAAGTATTGTTGCACTCATGCTCTGGTTCAGCCTCTCATTGCTCAAACAAAACACTGGCGACGAGGATGGGATGGCTACCAGAAGCACCTTGCAACCGCTGAGTCACTAGCCACCGATCCACAGCCCAGAGAGAGCGATCGGCTGGCGACAAAAGCGCTGATCCGCAGCCAGAGAGCGGTCAGCTAACGAAACGAGCGATCAAAAAGAGCAAGCGCAGATCCGCAGCCAGAGAAAGCGGTCTGAGTCAAATAGTTAAAGCGTCTGTAGCCGCTTGTTAGCCCTTCTACGGGAAAGTGAAGCGCTGCGAGCCGCAGCCGCTCTGCATTTGGCGCGAAATTCAAGCGGGTGTCATTTGAATTTCGAGCCAGTAGGAATCACAGCACAGCGCTGTAGAGAGTCACTAACGCCCATTTTTGGCGCGAATCAAGACACCTCCAACGGCTAGCAGCCAACGTGGTAACCCAGAGAGAGAAAGAGAGGGTAGCAAAAACCTCTCCAGAGCTGATATCACTAGTAACTCACGGCGCTCGTAGTCCCAGAGAGATTTTTCCGCAGGTAGCCCAGCCATTCCAGCACCATGAGTTCCAACCCAGTATTCCCGGCGTTTAAACCAGACGAAGAGAAGTGGGAATCGTATAAGAACCGCTTCAATCATTACATCGATGCGGTCGGCCTGGCGGATGCGGGAGAGCATCGGAAAAATCCTATTTCCTAATCTACTGCGGAGCCACCGTTCTGATACCGCTGCAGCACTCGTGGCGCCGAGAGAATTGAAAAAGCGTTCCGTGGTCCGAGTTGCTTGAGATCCTCACAAACCACTACGCTCCCAGGCCTTCACAAATCGCCAGGAGGTTCACGTTCCGAATGAGGAAGCAATCAAGTAAGGAGACCATCAACCAATATATGGCCGCCCTCAGAACAGCAGCCCTGCACTGCGGGTTTGGAACATACCTGGAGGACATGCTCCTCGATCAATTAGTTTGTGGGGTCAAGGATCTCAACCTACAGAGGCGACTGCTAGCTAAAAATACCTCAACCTCGCGCAAGCGGTAGAGGAGGCCCTAGCAGCCGAGCTAGCAACGAACTCAGCCACCGAAATTCAGGGCCCAAGCGCCAAGCTAGCATCGTTCCCAGTCCATTCCGAAGAGGTGGAAGCGGAGGAAGCCCACAACGATGAGAACGATGTCCATCGCCTCACCAATGACAGACGGTCGCAGGTAGGGGCCAAACAAGAGTACACCGGTCCACCCAAGCACATCACCCTGTGCCTAGCCTGTGGGGATCACATCAAAGGGCCACCTGCAAGTTTAAAGGAGCCGTTTGCAACAACTGCCATAAGAGGGGCACATTGCGAGAGTCTGCCAAGCCCCCAAAGCGCTGCACACAGACCCCCGTCCTCGCACTCGGGACCACAGAGGCAAGTATTAAACTGTCGCACGCACCGCCTTGCCAGGCGTACTTGCCACACTGTTAGTAAAATTTCTCTCTCCGTTTCCCTAGAAGGTAAACCGTGCCACATGGAGGTTGACACAGGGTCAGCGCTCTCAATAATCTCGTGGAACACCCTCAAGAGACTCCACCCCAGCCTATCTACTACCCGGCTTCAGAGATGCCAGTTCGGTCTGAAGGACTACCAGGGAAGGCCATTCCCGTGATCAGCAGAGGCAAGTTCTTTGTCAGTTTTAGAGCTTTTAAAGGCCACCTACCTCTAGTGGTAGTTAACGGCAATCTACCCACCTTATTGGGGCTCGATTGGTTTCCCACCTCGGCCTAGGGTTAACAGGAGTCCATGCTGTCTCAACCTCAGACACTGACTCCTTATTCGCTGACTACGCAGATGTGTTCAGCGAGGAGCTGGGGTGTTATAATGGAACCCCATCTCGTTCACCGTTGACCCCAGGCAGTCCCAATCAGATTAAAACCACGTAGAGTTCCATTTGCTATTCGACCAAAACTAGACGCTGAATTGGATAAACTACTAAAACAAGGGGTCATTGAGCCAACAGATTTCGCCAAGTGGGAGACGCCCATTGTCACACCCTCAAAAAGATGGTAGCCTGAGAATTTGCTCGGACTACAAGACAACAATCAATAAATATTTACAAGTTAGCGCCTACCCTGTGCCCGTCATTCACACATTCGAACCGGGCAGTATTTTTGCTAAATTGGACATGTCTCAAGCATATCAACAGTTCCCTGTTGATAACCAAACAGCGGAACTCCAGACCATCGTCACTCACAGGGTGCCTTCCGATGCAAGCGTCTCCAATTTGGCGTAAGTGTTGCCCGGGTATTTTCAGTCCCTCATGGAGCGGATTTTACAGGGCCTCCCTGGTGTAGTACCCTACTTCGACGACATCTTGGTCTCGGCCAGGGACAGACCCCAACTCTTCCAGAGAGTGCGAGCAGTGTTAGAGAGGTTCAGACAGCATGGCCTCAGGTTAAAAAAAGAAAAATGTGCCATTGCCACTAGACAGGTGGACTTTCTGGGTTATAAAATTGACGCCTCTGGCATTCACCCCCTGGAGTCCAAGGTTAGGGCGATCCACGAAGCTCCCACACCGACCTCCAAAATGGAGCTACAAGCTTTCTTGGGGCTCCTAAACTTTTATGCATCCTTCTTGCCCCATAAAGCCTCAGTAGCCGAACCCCTACACAGATCACTAGACAAAAAGTCACCGTGGCACTGGGGGCACAAAGAAGACCAGGCGTTTAACGCCGTCAAATCACTACTTACGTCAGAGGCAGTGCTCATCCAATTCGACCCCAGCCTTCCTTTAGTACTGGCAGCAGACGTATCCCCTTTTGGAATTGGGGCGGTCCTTAGTCACAGACTCCCCAATGGCGCCGAGGCTCCCATCGCCTTTTTCTCCAGGACGCTCTCGGCCACGGAGCGAAATTACAGCCAAATAGACAAGGAAGCCCTAGCAGCTGTTGCAGCCGTGAAAAAGTTTCACGAATTCCTTTTGGCCATTTCTTGAACTGGTCACCGACCATAAGCCCCTCCTGGGCCTACTGGCCGGCGACAAACAGACACCTCAAGTCCTTTCCCCTAGAATGACAAGGTGAACACTTTTCCTAGCGGCCTATTCATACAAGCTTATTCACCGCCCAGGCAAAACTCTATCCCACGCCGACGCTCTCAGTCGCTGCCCCTTACCCGCTCCGGCTGAAGACCCAGCTCCTGTCAACGCCATTTTTGAAATCACCCAGTTGGACCTGCCCATCACCGCCCTTGACATCGCCGCTAAAACCAAGGCAGACCAAACGCTCGCCCAGGTGCTCGACTGGGTGAGGAGGGGGTGGCCGGGAGGCAACGTCGATAACAAATTCGCACCCTTTAAGACTCGCATGCAGGAGCTGTCCAGTTTGCAGGGTTGTCTACTGTGGGGCACTCGGTGGTCATTCCGACCTCGCTGCGTGCCCGAGTCCTGGAGGCGTTGCACGAGGACACCCGGCATTGTGAGAATGAAGGCGTTAGCACGCAGCTACGTGTGGTGGCGGGTCTAGACGAGGACATTGTTAATTGGGTAAGTTCCTGCAGCATTTGCCAGGAATCCCGTCCTGCTCCCCCCATCGCCACCCCTACCAGATGGGAGAGCGCCAACGCCCCTGGTCTAGAATCCATATCGATCTGGCAGGCCCGTGCATGGAAAGATGTTCCTAGTGGTCGTGGGCGCTTATTCCAAATGGATAGACGTGGCGCAGCTATCCACGACCACCACACTAGCAATCACCAACGTGTTAACGCGCCTGTTCGTTACACATGGACTACCCGACTCCCTTGTCTCCGATAATGGCCCACAGTTCGCATCAGTAGAATTCAGCCGTTTTGCTGCCAACCTGGGCATTCGCCACATTTTCACAGCCCCATTTCACCCTGCCAGTAATGGGTTGGCTGAAAGGGCCGTCAGGACCACCAAAGAGGCCCTCGCTAGGTTTGGCAGGGATGACTGGCACCACAAACTCGCACGGTTCCTGATGAGCCAACACTCAACCCCCTGTGCAGTCACCAATAAGTCCCCAGCGGAACTTCTGATGGGCCGGCGCCTGAGGACTGTATTGGACAGATTGCACCCACAATACTGCACTGACTCTCCCCTCGCTTCTACGTCGGGGGTTAGACATTTTTTGTTACAGGAACCGATATTCGCAAGGAATTTCGCCGGGGACCCACTTTGGATTCCAGGCGAGGTCATCGCCATCACCGGGCCGAGATCGTATAGAGTCAGGCTGGAGGATGGTCGCATCTGGAGGAGACATATAGACCAGCTTAGAAGGCGCCACAGCACCCTTGCCAACAAGAGTCCAGAGTCCCCAGTCGAAGGGGAACCGCCTCATCCGCCGCCCAGCCACATCGTACCCAGCGACCAGTCTGCACCAGCGGTCGTTCCGGTCAGCCCAAGCTCGGACAACAGCACCCAGAGAGTTGACCAGCCTGATCCAACCCACGAGAGCTCGACCCCAGTAACCAACCCGGTGTTGCCCGAGGATGCCCAGTCTAGAGAGAGTGTTGGCGACACTATGCCGGCTCGACCATCACAGACTGGTACCGAACAGACAGACAATGTTCCCGAGTTGCGCCGTTCCGGGCGCCAACACAAACCCCCCGTCTACCTCAAGGACTATGCATGTTCGCATCTGGGGGGAAGGGGTGTTATGTCCTGAGGACTCAAGGAGTTCTCACTCAGGTCCACTCACTTTACGTGGGCGTTATTCCCCCCATTCCCATTGGTTGGCTCTCCCCAGCAGCCAGCTATAAAAGCAGGCTGCGGGGTCCAACCGGTTGCTGATTGCTGCGAGCCAGTTCCAGGCTTGGCAAGCACGGTCAGCCCTTTATTGTAAAATAAAGTATTGTTGCACTCATGCTCTGGTTCAGCCTCTCATTGCTCAAACAAAACACTTGGTCCTAAATGAACTGGCCTCACTGGTAACCCCTCTACTGTACCTTTCACGTTGGGATGCAAGGCAGACACAACTCTGGTGAGAAGTCAAGTACCTGCTTTGATGCCAAGGGATGCTAGATTTCCTTTCCCCGTTATCAAGTAGACATGATTCTTGCAGGTATATTCTCTACAGGGGCCCTTCCTGAGCCCTGGGAATCTCATATCAGATGGAGACAGGCATGACTGATCCTTCAGCTGGATTGGAAGTGGGTGGGAGAAAATAAATCCCTAGGGTGGGGGTGGAAAAGGGCCACTTGATCCTCAAACTGGAAAAGAAGATGTGAGATTTTTGAAGGCATCTGGATAATCCAAATCAGGTGGAAGAAAGGTCTGCTCTGCATAAAGAGGACTCCTGCTTGGGCAGGGGTGGGGTTGGATTAGATGAGCTACAAGGTCCCTTCCAACTCTGTTAATCTGTAATCAGATTAACGGTTCAGTGGTACAGTGGATTGGTCAAATCATTCTGATTTCAGAAAGCTCAATGAGTTCTCCTGCCTCTGAATGCTCAGATCCAACTTCCTTGACTAGTTCTGAAGGAGCTGGCAGATGTGATATTGGAACCACTGGACCATGTCTTTCAAAGCTTCTGGAGCACCAAGGAATTACCAGAGGATTGCAAAAAGAGCTGATGTGGTTCCAATCTTCTAAAAAGGAGAAAAAAACAAAAGACCAATCAGCCTGGCTTCAATACCTGAGAAATACTGAGCACACAATAGATACAAACTCAAGGTTAACCGCACCAAACTTGATTGCAGGAAATACGACTTCAGCAACAGAGGGGTCAATGCCTGGAATACTCTACCTGACTCTGTGGTTTCTTCCCCAAACCCCAAAAACTTTAACCTTAGACTGTCTACTATTGACCTCATCCCTTTCCTAAGAGGTCTCTAGGGGGCGTGCATAAGCGCACCAACGTGCCTACCGTCCCTGTCCTATTGTTTCTTTTATTTTTCTTTTATTTTTCTTATATGTACCCATTTCATGTATTTATAACTATATATACACTTATACTTATTATCTTGTAAACAATTGACAAATCAAATAAATAAATAAAACCCTGGGAAAGATAATCAAGTAATGGATCTGTGGACACCCAGAAGCCAAGTTATTTTTAGAAGCCAACATGGATTTGTCAAAAACAGATAATGCCAAACAAATATTATTTCATTATTGGACAAAGTGATTAAATTAGTGGGTCAGTGAAATGCTCTTGACATGGTATACTTGGATTTCAGTAAGGCATTTGACAAAGTAGGCCACAGCCTACTTTTTGGTAAACTAGAAAAATGTGGGCTAGACAGCATCACCACCAGGTGTATTCATAACTGGCTCATCAACTGCATTCAATGTGTATTTCTCAATGGAATTACACCTACATGGAGTGGAGTATACTGTCAGCATTCCAGCAAATCTCCATTCCAATCAGTAACTCCGAGACAAACATATCTCAAAAGTACCTTTATTAGAATAGCACCTGGCACATCTGGGGAATCCCAAATCTAAAAGGTTTTTTTTGGCTTTCCACAATTTCCCAAACTACAAATCCCCCCCCCCCTTTGGTCGTCATCACACCACATGGCCCAATCACGATCTGTCCAAAAGTAAGATCCTTATTTCATCCTGCGCCATACTCAGTGACCTTGGAATAACAGAAGAATTTTATTTTGTCTACTTAGAGCTACTTAATTGAAACCACCCCCTTTCCACTTTCCTAGGCTATGTGGCAGTGTGGAATATGGCTTCCAAAGCTGACACATATGGTGGAGTGCACTCAGTTTTGGTTCCCACCATATAAAAAGATGCTGAGACTCTAGAAAGAGTGCAGAGAAGAGCAACAGAGAGGATTAGGCTAAAACTGAATGGTTGCAGGAAGTGGGTGTGCCTAGTTAAATGAAGAGAAGGGCTAAGGGGGACATGATATCAGTGTTCCAATATTTGAGGGGCTGCCACAAAGAAGACAGGGGTCAACCTATTTTCCAAAGCACCCAGAAGGCAGGAGAAAAAACAATGGATGGAAACTAACCAGTTGAATGACTTGCCTTCAGAAATTGTGGGTGCTCCTCCACTGACGGCTTTTATGAAGAAACTGGTCTGGAATGGGATACGGTCCCCTGCTTGAGCAGGCAGTTGGACTAGATTCGCTAGACTTCTAGTGACTAGAAGATCCAAGGTCCTCCTATAAGAGGTGGCTATGGGCAGGTATGGGCTAAATAACAAAGCCCCTTTTACATCCCCTTTCACATTCCCTACTAACTTAGTAAGACTGTATTACTATTCTTCTTCTTCTCATCCTTCCTATTACCTAACTCTTCCACTTATTACTATAACCGTGTGGCTTGCTTTTACAATTGATATTGTTTTATTTGATTGTGTATTAGTAACCTATGATGATCATTCAGTGTTGTATCTTATGATTCTTGATTAATGTATTTTATTTTTTCTTACATACATTGAGAGCATATGCACCAAAATCAAATTCTTTGTGTGTCCAACCACTCTTGGAGAATAAAGAATTCTATTCTATCCTATCCTGTCCTGTCCTGTCCTATCCTATCCTAGCCTATCCTAGCCTATTCTAGACAGCCCATGGCATGACTCCATTTTTCTCTGCCTGCTATCACATTAGGAAGTTCTGACCCCAAACTCTTTTTAAAAAGAGGATCCCTGGTGACTTCCAGTTTGAGCTTCTTCAGCAACAGACCGAAACCTCGTCTCTGCTCACCGCTGGAGCACTCCGAGCCAGCTGGTTTTGGGGCTAAGCCACCCCATAGAGGTGGTGAGAGGGGGCAGACTGCCTGCAGGGTTGAGGAGAGCTGCATTTCTCCTCCCCAGCTGGCCATTACTCCCTTTCCTGAAGGCGGTTGTAGCGGTGGTCAGAAATGGCCACCACAAAGAAGAACTCGACTGGAAAAGAATGTGCAGGAGGAAGATAAGAAGAGAAAGTTTTGGTTGACCGGGTCAAACAGCAAAAGCAATAAATAAGGTACCCTGGAATTGAAACTGTTAAAAAACAATAACATTGTTCCCTAAGAAGATTTTTAAGCTGCGAAGGAGAGAGAAAAGGGAAAAGATTTGGTTTTCTCCTTTTCCTATACTGACAGCTAAGAGACTTAAGCAAGAAATTGGAAAAAAATCCACTTTGACATCAATAGGCATTTAATGCTGAAAATAAAAAGTCAAAGGGATAATAAAGATTTCTGGATAATTAAAAGCTTTTGAAAACAGGAAAGGAGAGAAAAAGAATAAAAGGGTAGGATCTGGAAGGGAGGAGACTGCCTGGAATTAAAAAAGAACTTACAGCAAAATCTCAACAAGACTTCCAATAGATACATTTTAACTGAAATATCGCAACAAAAACCCCAGGAAGAGAAAGTCAAAAAAGAAATAAGAAGATATAACTCAGGACTATCTGGATTACTTGTTGATTTCTGGATTCTTGGTTATTGTTTTGAATGACTAAAATCAATCGGGTGGTTGTTTAAAACTGTTTAAAATGGCCCCACTTTTAGAAGAACTGAAAATGGAACTTAAAAAGTACAGAGAAGATGCACAAGGAGTGAGAGGTTCTTTTGGCTTCATATTTCAGTTTTTAGAAATGGAGATTTGGAATTATGAGAAACAACAAAAAATGCCTGCGGAAGAAGAAGATTGCGACAAAGAAGAAGCCATCTTTAATGAACAAGTAATCTTAGATGGGGGAAAAAAAGGAAAGGGGGGAAAGAGAATGGAAAGTTTAAGATTGGGAGAAATAACTCCCCCCCCCAAAAAAATAGAGTGAAAAATAAGTATAAAATCAGAAAGCAACAGAAGAGGGAAGAAGAGAGAATCAGAACTAGAGAGACAAGGGAGTAAAAAGAGGATGGAGAAGATAAGAGGGAAGAAAGAAAGGAAAAGAAGTTATAAAGGACAGAAGCAAAATATAGAGAAACAGGGCCTATTTAGGGATAATGGGTGAAAACTTAATGGAAAAAGGGATTCTGCAAAGGTACATAAGATAGTATTGTTATATTAGAAACAGAAATAATTTTAGAAAATATGAAACAATGTATGATTAAAATGTCTGATAAAATAGCTATCGTAATTCAGTGGAATGCTTGTCAATAAATAAATGTAACAAAAGATATATTTAATGATTTACAAAACATATGTGAAGAGAAATAAGGGAAAAATTAAGTGTGGAGATTATATGTGTTTTTAAGGAAGTATGATAGTTAATTGAAAAGAAGTGTTAAAGATGTTAAGATTTTAATGATCATTAATGATAGAATTGAACTGGAATGCAATGAGGGTTTATAATTACATATATTTACAATCTTTTTTTAAAAAAAGAATATAGTGTGTATTATAAGAATGTACCCAGCAGAATTCGATTGTAAGTTATGTATAATGTATTATACTGAAGGTCACAACCTTATGGTATATATTGAAGTTTAAATAAGAGTTGAATGGATGTAATTAAAAGATATAAAGGTGTCATACTCCAATTAGTAACAACAGGAGAAAATTTGTTTAATGAGAAAAGATAATATGAAATTGAAACAGAACAGACAAAAGTATAAATATAATGATTTGAATTGAGATGAGATAATCAAAATAAAATTGAGAAAATTAAAAGAGGGAGAAAACTATATAGAAAATGTAGAATAGTATAAGATATGGAATAGAATACAAAAAGGAGCATGAAATTGAGTTTTGTGTCTGTATAAAGAAGTTCAACCCGGGACCATGCTATTTTCAAAAAAGATGTTTTACTTGTATTTGTATGTGTGAAAACCCAAATAAAACTTTATTAAAAAAAATAAGAGGATTCCTGACAACAAACAATTTCAGATCAATTTCATCAGCAAAGCCTCTTAGGCTAAGAGTCACTCAAGTTGTTACTTTGCTTATTCCATCATTCCACCCCCAGTTTCAGTTCAGTAGGGCAGGTTTGGCTTTAGAGATACTGCAGGAGAACCATCCTTTGAAAGGTGAAGGGTGGACCTCATGGAATTCCAGACGCTTCTTTCTTAGGGTCACTCAAGGAGCAAGAGGGGCATTTATCACAGGGGGAATTCTTTGCTTTTCATCTTAGGTTTCACCATCCCTTTGATCCAGTCATATGGCAAATGATTTTTGGTTTTGTATGAGGTCTCAAGATAGGAAACAGTCCAAGTGTATTTATATATGCATCTCCTTTCTTCTTTTCTGTCCTCCTCCTCCTTCCTCTCTCTGAGGGAGGGAAGGAGGGGAGGAAGGGGGAGGGGGAGAAAGAGAAAGAAAGAGCTGAGTAGAACAGGAAAAACAGTAGATAGTTTTAGGCAGAGGAGACACCAGACTTTGAGACAAAATTGGGTTCCTAAAGATGCCAACCCTTTCACACACGTGCCTGACGCAGAGAAATGCCTTTGGATGAGAGTGTACTTTGCTTTGTCAGTTGAGATGGAAAAATTAGGCACTGGAGGTTTTTATGCTCATTCCTATTTACAGTGCAGCTATAAATAAGAATTTTTAGCTGGCATATCCAAGACAGTCACCTGGTGTCAGGTCTCCCTCCCAGAAATGATTCCCTCTGTTTCTCCTGCTTCCTTTGCCTTTCCTTTGCCTTCCTGGGCTTACTGGGAAGGGGGGTGGAAGAGTGAAACTAAAATTCCCCAGCCAGGAATCCAAAACTTAAAGAAATGCATCCCACATGACTTGAGGAACTGATAACAGGCCAGCATGGTTCAACATAGTGTAGCATCAAGGGCTTATAGGGGAAAAGAAGAACATGAGACATGGATAGTGAACATCTGGAAGAGGATGTTCAAGAGCAACTCTCTATCCTTTCTTGGAGGATTCTGAATAAAAGCTCCAGAGTAAGAGTCTGCAGAAATGTCTCACCAACCCTTTGGTTTTCCCCTTGGCTATTGGTTCTGCTTCTTTGGTTAACCATACCTTCCCTGCAAGGTCCGCCCAGTACCCACAGCAGCACTTCATCCCAAATGAAAGGCACAGCCTCCTCCATGCATTCAGTTGAGAGGGAATCTTTCTCAGGTCCTTCTTATAGCTAATTAAACTCTACCATCTTTGTGTTCAAACACTCTGGAGGTTGACAAACGTTTCTAAGCTGAAGTTTAAAACTTTAAAATTCTCACTTAGCTGTGTGCATGATATCTACATAATGTTTCATTTGTCCACAAATTTCTGATGAAGTTGTCTAACATCTGAATCTGAATGATTGGAGGAATTGGGTATGTCCAGTCCAATGCAAAGCAGGACAAGGAGCATCATGATAGCAGGGTTCCAATATCTAAGGCGTTGCCTCAAAGAAGAGGGAGGCCAACCTATTCTCCAAAGCATCTGAATGCAGGATAAGAAACAACGGATGGAAACTAATCAAGGAGAGAAGCAACCTAGAACTAAGGAGAAATTTCCTAACAGTGAGGACAATTAACCAGTGGAACGTCTTGCCTTCAGAAGTTGTGGGTGATCTATCACTAGAGGTTTTTAAGAAGAAACTGGACAACCACTTGTCTGAAATTGTACAGGGTCCGCTGCTTGAGCAGGGGGTTGGACTAGAAGACCTCCAAGGTCCACTCCATCTCTGATGATGTTCTAATTCAGGGGTCTTCAAACTTGACAGCTTTAAGACTTGTGGACTTCAACTCCCAGAATTCCTCCTCCAGTCAGGTTAGCTCAGGAATTCTGGGAGTTGAAGTCCACAAGTCTTAAAGCTGTCAAGTCTGAAGACCCTTGTTCTAATTGACTTAATGCACCTTTAAGTCTGAGATGAGCTTAACTCAAAAGAAATTGGAAGGTCGTTCTTTTTAAAGACTTGACTGGAGAAGAACAATATGCATAAGGTTTGATTTAGGCAATTATTTTTTTCCAATTTCACCAGGAAGGAAGACTAATAAGACTAAGGCCATAAAAACACACAAGGGATCCAGCAATAGCAATGATCAATTTGGTCCAAGGATCTAATGGCCGTGGAACAGAGCATCACGTAGAAGTAGAAATTTGCATGTAAGCATTGCTGTTCTTTATCAAGTGTTCCACTGAGTCCATATTTGGCTGGTAACTCTTAGCACGTAACAGATCACTGTGTACAGAAAATTCAGCAGTAAGATGCTTAAGTGAACAGGAATTATTTATGGCCATTTGTTGCAGTGAACAACATGTTGAAATCCTTCAAGCCAAGGTGTGTTTTTTCTTTTAGAAGCAAGGCAGAGTTCTCTTAATGATGATGCCTCAAAATCCAGCACTCATAAACCAACCACCCTACTCACATATTCTTCTGCCAGTGAAAGTGATCCTGAACCAGGGAGTGGAAGACCATGTAAGAAATCAGCTGCATTCATTTTCTAGCAAACAAAATCATATGGTTGCATTCTTCAGTGGAAACATTGGAAATTACAGAGCAAAACCGTGGTTTTATGTGGCTGCAGCATTTGTATGAACAAATTGTGAACCTTTACTAACATACACGGTTATCTCAAGGCTAAACTTTCAATTTTTCTAAATTTATGAATAGCTTCACTGTGGAGAAAAGAAAAGAAAATGGCTGGCCTAGGCAAAAATACTTTTTTGATCCACTTTCCTGAATCTGCACCATAAATCCCAGGACTTGCATGAATCTCTACACAAGTTGGAGTGTTTCATAACAATGTAAACAAGATTTCCTTGTTAATGCATCTTTCATTTGCTAAAATGTAGATGTGGCTGCTCTTAACCCAAGCTGAGCAACTCCTTTTTTGGCCATTAATTGGAGTAGGTCTATAATAGACACATCATTAGGAGAAAATTTCACAAAGTATCTACAAATAGCTAGAAAAGGACACAGCAGTTTTAGGTTCTCTGGAATTGAGATTTATAGAATAGCCTCTACCTTTTTTGAAACAGGTTTAATTCAGTTGTCTTCAGTGGCGACAACCAATCCTAAAGTAATAATAACAGAATAACAGAGTTGGAAGGACCTTGGAGATCTTCTAGTTTAACCCCTGCTCAGACAGGAAACCCTATACCATCCCAGACAAATGGCTGTCCACTTCTCTTCTTAAAAGCTTCCAGTGATGGAGCACCCACAACTTCTGAAGGCAAGCTGTTCTATTGGTGGATTGCTTGCATCGTCAGGAAATTCCTCCTTAGTTTTAGGTTGCTTCTCTCCTTGATTAGTTTACGTCCATTGCTTCTTGTCCTGCCTTCTCTTGCTGTGGAGAATAGGTTGGTCCCCTCTTCTCTGTGGCAGCCCCTTAGAGATTGGAACTGCTACCATGTCTTTTTTTTCAGTAGACTAGACATGCCCAATTCCAGCAACCATTCTTTATATGTTTTAGCCTCTAGTCCTCATATCATCTGTTTTGCTCTTATCTATACTCTTTCTAGAGTCTCAACATTTACATTGTGGCAACCAAGTATTTCAAGTGGAATATTGAATTAAATGCCATATAAAAGTGGCATTTGCATGGGGTTGGGAGAGTTGGTGCCCTTATGTCAGTGAAGGTGACTGCCTGGACTAATCTGACTGTAATGCCACTCTTCAACAATTTGTCTAATTAAGAATTCATAGCTTCTGACACGGCATATGGTATACATCTCAGTTCCATGCAACCGTCAGAATAGACTAACCAACTGTATCTTTGTGCGAATGTTCAGTAATTGAGCCAAGTCTCTTAGACAGGGAGTTGTGCCATCCAGTTGACCCTGACAGAAGCCAACCATGTCCTTTGGCTCACATTCCTGGGGATTATTGGGGATAAAGGACCTGTTTGGCCAAGGATGGTTCCAGACCTTCTTTGAGAACAGATAGAATATCATCAACTTCGTTATTGTTCTAAGACAGGAGTCCACAACCATGGCAACTCTAAGACTTGTGGACTTCAACTCCAAGAGTTAAAGTTGCCCTGGTTGGAGACCCTTGTTCTTAGAAACTCAGATGCAACATGAGGAGAAGCAGTTGGGCTAAATACAGGCAAAAATGGTTCGGTTTTTTGGCAATACTTGCTTTTAGATAATGCTTCATTCAATCTTCTGCAGGAACTCCCAGGGTCAATCACCACGTCTATTCTCTTTGCATTTATGCTCATAATTTATTTTTCCTCAGAAGCCATAGAGAATCTTTCTCTTTCATTTTCCATTTTTCCTGATGGTTTTCACAAGCTTTCTCCTTGCTTCTGATGGATTATAAGATGTCACTGTGACCTTCTTGAAATAAACCTGAGGTAGAGGTTTGACTCTTTCGCAATATAAACAGGTTGTGTTCAGTGCACTACATTGTTCTCCGAATGACACAATAATCCAGAGCAACAAAAGAGACTTCAGCCTGTGACTGAGGGAAATCCTGGCTGCCAACTTCCCCAGGTGCCTTTCACAGGCACCTGGCTGGCCTTGCAACCACCTTTTGCTGATGAAGACGCCAATCAATGCTGCCATGAAGCGAATTCCTTCTTAAACGTGTAATTTCACCATGGCAACTGCATTACTCATTGTCAGACCTTCCTGCTTCAGATATTCATCACAGATTTATTTGTTCAGATAATCAGAGTTGGAAGGGACCTTGTAGGTCATCTAGTCCAACCCCCCACCACAAATAGTCTGATCTTTGACCTGATCTGGTTCTGAGCCTGAATATGTATACCCTCCTTAGGCATCTCCAGAGTCACAAAGTTTAGATCATCTTTTAACTGAATTCACATATACAGGTAGTTCTCAACTTACAATAGTTCATTTAGTGACCATTCAAAGGTACAACGGCACTGAAAATAGTGACTTATGACAGTTTTCCACACAACTGTTGTAGCATTCCCATGGTCATGTGATCAAAATTCAGATATTTGGCAACTGACTCATATTTATGACCAATTGCAGTATCGTGGAGTCACATGATCCCCTGTTGCGACCTTCTGACAAGCAAAGTCAATGGGGAAGCCAGATTCACTTAACAACCATGTCACCAACTTCACAACTGCAGAGATTCACTTAACAACTGAGGCAAGAAAGGTCATAAAATGGGGCAACGTTCACTGAACAACTGTCTCACTTAGCAACAGACATTTTGGTTGTAAGTCGAGGACTACTTGTATATGTGAATTCAGTTAAAAGATGATCTAAAATCCATAGATTTGTTGGGTACTATACCCCAGGTGCCAATGTAACCATTTCATGCCCTCGTTTATGAATGGAATATAATAGTTACTCAAAGCAGATTTGGTTACTGGAAGATAGAATTTTCCTTGAAAAAGTCGCTTTCCTGGAGCTTCTTGAGCAGCCTCAGGAGAACGGAGCTCTCTCAAGAGCATCCATCCTCTCCCATGTTCATCTGACCACAATTCCACAAAATGTCAAGGGCTCCATCCACGTTTAGACTCTGCAAACAGGTAATCTGCATCAATATTCAGAGGCTGGGGAGAAGAAAGATTAGTGGATTGTGTGCTTAAATGTTGTCCTCTTCACCACCAGCTGTATTTTGTTAACTCCTTAATACAGATTCCAGAAGTCAGCTCTAATCCCATAATGATAGAGCTCACAGTGCTCACAGTTCTCCATCTTGTCCCTTTCTCCAGCTTTAATTAGCCAGAATAGAGCTGGAAGAGACTTTGGGGTTCCTCTAGTCCAACCCTTTGCCCAAGTAGGAGACCCTATAGTACTTCAGACAGGTGGCTTGTTTCTGGTCCCTTGTACTTACATTAAAAGGCTCTTACCTTTTAAACTAAAATTCTGATTTCTGATGCAGCATTACACAATGTGTCACAATACAATGAAACAGTATTAAGTTGTATAAGATTAAACTTTCCAGTATTTATGTTTAAGAGACATACATACCTAAAGAAAAAGTAAAGAAAACATACATGCAAATAGCAACCATCACCACTGCTCAGAAACATAGCTGATGCACAGGAATGCACCTGAATCAAAGACACAAACATGCAGTTTAAGACAAACTACATGGTTCCCTGTATTTCATAAACAATGCAATGTTATACAAGTAACAATACAAGAGCACACAATAGATACAAACTCAAGGTTAACCACACCAAACTTGATGGCAGGAAATACGACTTCAGCAACAGAGTGGTCAATGCCTGGAATACTCTACCTCACTCTGTGGTTTCTTCCCCAAACCCTAAAAACTTTAACCTTAGACTGTCTACTATTGACCTCACCCCTTTCCTAAGAGGCCTGTAGGGGGGCGTGCATAAGCGCACCAATCGTGCCTACCGTTCCTGTCCTATTGTTTCTTTTATTTATTTCTTATATGTATCCATTTCATGTATTCATAACTATGTATATACTTATACCTGTTATCTTGTAAGCGATTGACAAACAAACAAACAAACAAACAAATAAATAAATAAATATATGATTTTGGATATTGCCTATTTTAAGCAAGAGTGTAGGAATGAGTGTGGGTTGACTAGAGATTAGAATAAAATCAATCAGTTCTATACCTGAAAATAATGATTGGGGGGCGGGGGAGAAAACAGCAACCAACATCTTAGAAGAGTTATTCTCTCTTACAAGGAGTAGATCTTCTAAAAGGGATCCCGCCAATTCAACCAAGCAAAGACGTAGAATCTATGACTTTTTAATGATTTAGCTCTCCTCCTAAATCCCACTTCTTCCCATCGGTGGCCATATCTCTGGGGACTTGTAAGCAATATACTACCAGGACCGCCAGGAAATAGCCCTGACCTTTGACCCAGTACCACCATCAAGACCGTCCCCTTTGCACCTTGGAGCGGAGGGCCTGCTGTTGCCTCATATCAGAGACAGGAGCCCGAATAAAAGGGGCTGGTTCACTCAATATGGAAGAATAAGCAGAAAAGTCACATTGTACAATGAGGAATCTTCTGTTATTGTGTGTCAAGCTCTATTAAAATTGAGAGATCAAATTCCTGTCTCACCTTGCAGACAATCTCATTTTCCGAGGCAAGGACATCAGTAATCTTATACCTGATCTTCGCTGACAGGAAGAACTGAGGGAAAAACTGAGAAGACATTGGGTGGAAGTGATCCCACCATCTCAGGATCTATGATATTATGGAAATGAAAGAAGAACATGTCAGATGTTTCCGTGTGTAGGCAAAAAAAATAATTGTATGCAGTTTCTCATTTTTTCCAGCCTTACATCCGTCTCTCCTATTTCTTTATCAAGGAGTGATTCTTTTGTAAAAATTTCTACGAACACTGATGGGCATTTTCATGTCCATTTCTCAGTTTTCTTTAGAGTGCAAATATTCTAAAAATTATTTTCTCCAATATGTCTACGCATATACTTTTTGATGTCATGATTTTCCATTTTTTAATGCATGTTGTACCTAACTTTGTGTAACATTCATTTTAATGCATTTTTGGATTGCAACATGCATTATCAAATTGAGGAAAGGGTGCAGCTGCATTTCTGTTTTGCATTTTCACTTGGAAAGTGTGCATGTTAATAGGCTTCCATTAACATGCACACTGTATGATTCTTGCCCTTTTCCTGGATCCTGATTGCAATTAGCTTAAGATAATCCTGGCTATAATCTCCTGAACAGAAATACTGAAGTAGAAAGAGTGTCTGACAGGTGGGGGCTTCTTAAAAGCTAAGAAAAATAGAAATGGGGTGGAACAGAATGGAACGGAACAGAACAGAACATAGTACAGAACAGAACAGAATTATTGAGACCCCTCACATCCTGGACATAAACTGTTTCAACTGTTGAAAGAGTGAAGGATGACACTATAGGGCATTACGTTCCAAAGCAACTAGACACAAAGACAGTTTTTCCCTCATTTGTTCAATATGATAAATACCTAATTTTCACAGTGCTGTTTAATGTCTATGTGTATTTACCCATGCAGTATGGTTATAGTATTATCATTTATCCTTCTTATTATCTCCTTTACTTCCCTGTCTTATTGGGATGAAGATGATGATGATGATGATTCTCTTGCTTTGCATGTACACTGAATACTTCTGCACCGGAGATAAATTCCTCATGTGTCTAATAACACTTGGCCAAATTCATACAGTCCTTCTCTTAGTCACACTAGATATACCTAGTTCCCTCAATTTTTGCATCATATAATTTAGCCTCCACACCCTTTCCGATAACTTTCATTGTATGTTTTATCTTCCAGTCCTCTAACAATCTTTGTTTCACTACCCAGTACTCTTTTGAGAGTCTCAACCTCTTTTGTTGTATTATGGTGACCAGAATTGGAGGCAGTATTCCAAGTGTGGCCTCACCAGTGCAATCTTTCAACTTGGAAGTGCCTCAGCACTTCCGACATGAATATAATGATGACCAGTGCAGTATAGAGCCGGAATATTACATCACATAATCTTGAAACTATCCCTCTGTTGATGCAACCTAGGGCTCCATTGCCTTTTTTGGCAGCTGCAACACACTGCTGGCTCATACTTCAGTGGTGGTCTATTAGGACACCTTGATCTCTCTCACAGTTGCTATTATTGAACCAGGTACCACCTATTCTATACCTGTACATTTGGTTTTTCTTCCTTATGTGTAAGACCTTATTTTTTCTATGAATTGCATAATATTGGATAGGGTCCAAGATTTCTCAAGGTCCTTCTGATTCTTAGTCTATCCTCTAAAGTGTTAACTATTCCCCTCAGCTTGGTGTGGTCTGCAAATTGGATGAGTTCACCTTCTATCCCTTCATCTAGATCATTTATGGAGATTTGAAGAGCACTGGGCCCAAGACAGAACCTTGAGGTAGCCCGCTGCATGTTTCCCTCTATGGCCTCGGATAGCCCCTTTCTGAGGGAGATGGGTGATTTAGAAATAGGAAATATAACTAATGAATGAATGTCCATATAGTGCCATTAAGGACTGCATGTTGAATGCAGTTGGTCAGCCAGTTACAAATCCATCTGATGGTGGTACTGTCTATCCCATTTTATTCTATCTTACTAAGTAGTAGTATGTGATCTACTTTGTCAAATGTCTTACTGAAGTCTAAGTAAATTATGTCCACTGCATTTCACTGGTTTAGTCATGTTAGGAAAGGCATATAGACTTACATGCTGCTCCATGGTACTTCAAAGCACTCTCTGAGTGGTTTACCAATGTCAACATATTGCCCTTAACAATCTGGCTCCTAATTTTACTGACCTTGGAAGGATGGAAGGCTGAGTCAACTTCAAGCCCTGTCAGGATCAAACTCCAGACTGGGAGCAGAGTTTGCCTGCAATTCTACCTGATTGGTCTATAGTTTCTTGGATCCATTTTTTTTACCCTTTCTCTAGTTTGTAATCTCATCAACTTTTTTCCAGTCCTCTCTCATAGTTCCCTGATGCTCAGGGAACTTTGAAAGGCATCAGAGAACAACAAATTTGGAAGGAAACTTGGTTGTCATTGAGTCCACCCCCAATTGAGCAGGAGACCCTAATACCATTTCAGACAAATGACTGTCTAATCTCTTCTTAAAATCCTCCAGTGATGGAGCACCCATAACTTCTGAAGGTAAATTCCATTGGTGGATTGTTCTCACTGCTAGGAGATTTCTCCTTAGTTCTAGGTTGGTTCTGTCCTTGGTTAGTTGCCCTCCATTGTTTCTCCTCTTGCTTTCTGGTGCTTTGGAAAATAAGTTGACCCCTTCTTCTCCAAGACAGCCCCTCACGTGTTGGAAGATGCTATTGTGTATTATAGTAGCTGCCCCAGGGCCTTTCATCTTGGGCCCAGAATCCAATATCTCTCCCTTCTTCATCTGGCTTAGCATATTTGTGCTACCAAATTCTGGATGGCTGAGAAAGACACACTGAAATAAATCCACTTTGTGCTTCTTTGTTTATCAGAACCATTTGCCACTGACGTGTGTGGCTTACAACCGTGTAGAACGGGATAAAACCATTGCACTATCAACAGTATCATGTAGGAAAAGAAAAACCCCAATAAATCCAATTTCAGACAGCACAGAACTACTCCCCAAATACTCATCTGCTTTACCTTCTAGAAGGCCATGATTTGTGGCAACGAAGTGTATGAAAATGTTTGGAAAACCAAATGCTGAAGAACTTTAGTTGCCCTGAAAAACATTCCAGCATTGTGAAGCACATTCATTGTTGGAACTTGACTTAGAGTGTAGGGGGATTCATCCTAGGGGATGCCAGCTCTGTTCTGCCCCATTAGGTGAGAAATGTTTCTCTGAAAAGATTTGCCCATCGGCAAGCCTGCCTTTCCTCAGTTTCCGCACCTGCAGGTTCTCCTGTGCAAAGAGCAGCTGGGTTTGATTTCTGGGCTTCTCAGAGGAAAAAAGAAGCCAAATTGCGTGACCAAGAGTGAGTCAAGCCTCTAACGAGGACAGTTTGCTTAAAAGTGCCCAGCTGCCTTTTCTTCCTTCTTATTGCAGAGGTCCTACACATTTCAGCAATAGGACCCGGTAGCTGCTGGACTGTCGGTGAGTCTCCTTACCCGAGATCTACACCTAGTGGCCAAAGAGGGGGTAGGAGGCCTCGGAGGGGCCAGGGGCTCTCCTTGGAAACAAGCAGCAGTTGTGAGGGTCTGCTCTCCTCCCAGGCAGCCTGCCAGGCTCTGCCCTTCCAGCCAGAGGAAACCTGTTTCTCCCATGGCTTCCTGCCAGCTCTGCTACCTGTGGGAGGACCGAGCCCTGAAAGGGGCAAGGTGGCAGTTGAGAAAAGAGGCCTCGAGTGGCTGAAGAGGAGGCCACGGGAGGCACCCAATGCCAGCCTGAGACCTTCCCGAGCCTCAAGGCTAATTTCTTCTTGACCTTGTTGATTATCCGGAAAGGGGAAAGATCAGATTGGTTCACTTAAAATGCACATCAATTTCATCAAGCCACATCCCTGCCTGTTTTTACATCGCTTCAGTTGCCCTCCCTTCATCAGCCCCTCCCTGCTCTCCTCCATTTCCACGGCTCAGCCCAACCCGCCTCCTTGGGACCCTCCCCCAACAGCCTCTATTGCAACCGCCCGAGAGGAGCATATTTAACAATGGAGGTAAAATGAAGTGGCCTTTTTAAAAGAAGGACTGGCTACAATTGTTTATCTGTGGGGATGCTTAAAGGGTTGTGTCCTTAAAAGCCGACAAGGCGCTGCCATCTTTCAGAAGAAAAATCAGCAAAATATGAAACAGGTAAAATCCTACAGCAAATGGATGACTTTCTCACACCGAGATGTGAGTCAAAGAGACTTGGGATTCAAATCCTCAGAGTTACCTTCGCTGCCCTCCCTTCTGCAAAGGTGGGGGGGGGGCTCTTGCAAAGATCCTCCCACTCCCCAAAATAAAAGGACTGGAGAAGGAGTGAGGAGGCAACCCCAAAGCCTTCAAGCAAGCAAGTCTAGGAATTGGGCATCCCCACCCTAATAAGTTAACCATTTAAAAACCAACAGTGATCACCAATCCGCTTTTATAATCCTTTATTGTATCAACCATCCCACTCAATCATCCGGTAAAGAAAGACTCCTGGCCCATTATTTTCACCAAGAAGAAACTTTACTAAAGCTTAAGTGGTTACAGAAGTAGCAAAGCTGGATCTGGTGTTTTCACATGCAAACAATGCACTTAACTTTACTTTTTCCCTGGCCATCCTTCCCATTATCAAGTAATGTCCAACTGGGTGCATGAATGTTGTTTGGGTAATGGACCTTCAGTTTGCGGGCTTTCCAGCTCTGCATACCAATGGTGACCTTGGGCTGGCTGGTGTTTCTCAGGCTTCAGACCAGCACAGCTTGGTTTCCATCCCTCCCCTAATATCCCTCCCCCCAAAAAATTCCAACCCTCTCTTCCCTCCCCCACCCTCCATTGCTAATGTCAGGTTGTCAGCTTGCGATGCTTGACTAGCAGAAGGGCAGCCATGACATATTGTCTATGGAAAGAGAAGGTTAGCAAGCAGAATTGCTAGCCCTTTTTTTTAGCTTAATGGAGCACATGCTAAACTCTGATAAAGATGGAAAACTGGAGGAAAAAGATGGGGCAGAAAATAAGAGGAGAGATATGGGATGATTTCTAGAAGCCCTCTTGTCCTTTGGATAAAAAGAAGGGAAGGGAAGGGAAGTGGGGAGGCAAGGCAGCCAGATAGGTGGGCTGGAAGGGAAGATGACTGCTTTATAAGAAAGAGGGACACTGAACAATGAGAAAGTCAAAATGTGATAGAAATTGAGGGCTGCAAGAAGGGAAATCCTAGATTGGTCAGCCAGTTTGGGGAAGCTAGTCAGTCCTGGCCAAGGTCCCTGGGGTGAATTTCTTGTTGGGCAAAAGGAACCTTTTGGGAGGTCAGCTGAGCTGGGATAAGCCCCTTGTGAAGAAGATGGGGGTCATCAGCCGATGGAGAAGGTGAGGTTGGGCTTCTCTGGGTTGCAACAGACTGGGCTGTGAGCGAGTGAGGAGGCTTCTAGTCTTGGGTCTAGATGGCCTTGCAGGGGCTTTGTCTGGGGCAGGGAGGGTCAGTTTGGGGCCAGTGGGATTAGGCAAACTGGGTCTGACTTTGGTCATCTTTAAAAGACAGCTGGAGGTACAGCCTCCATTTTGTTTGTTTGTCAGGTTTATTTTCTCCAGCAGGATTTGGAAGCAGGTTGGAAGATGTGCTAGTGGTCACCTTCCAACCTCTTATACCCTCTGAAGCATATCTGAAGGTGGGCTGAGGTTGGAGGTAATGAGACAATTCAGGGAGTGTTGCTTGGTGGGACTCTGAGATGGTCCTTCAGACCTGCTCAGCTCTTGCCTGGTCAAGCGGTCCATGTCAAATCCATGTTTCCTTATTAAGACCCTGACAGGAAGGAGAGTGAAAGAGAGGGCAGTGGAGACAATATCCATCAATCAGAATAAAGCTGGAATGGAACCAGCTGTGCAAGCAGGAGTCCCTTTCCAATTCCAGACAAGTGGCCGTCCAGTCTCTCCTTAAAAACCTCCAGTGATAGAGCACACACAACTTCTGGAAACAAGCTGTTCTATGGGTGAGTTGTTCTCTCACTTTCAGCAAATTTCTCCTTAGTTCCAGGTTGCTTCTGTCCTTGATTATTTCCATCCATTGGTTCTTTTCTTGTTCTCTGGTGCTTTGGAAACTAAGTTGACCCCCCCTTCTTTGTGGCAGCCCCTTCAATACTGGAAGACTGCTTTTCTGTCCCCTCCGTCCTTCTTTTCTCTAGACTGGCCATAGGCAGTGACCGTTCTTCATATGTTTTAGTCTCCAGGCCTCTTCCTGTGGCTTTCTGACCTCTTGAAATGTTTCTTCAAGAGGCTGGTTTTATTCTCTCCCCTCCTGCCACGATCACCAGATTGTATTTCTGCTTCTGCTGGGAACGATTTTTTTGCATTTGAAATCAGATTGCAAACCCTTGTGGTGCTCTACAGAAGTATTCCTGCTTCCTGATTAAAATCCACCTTCCTTCCCACTCCAGCTCTTTCATCATGCACAAACTCATCTGGATTTCTGTGGTCTGCGGATTCATGAACTCAGAGTGGTGTGTGTGATTGTGGGTCAATGAGCATGTTTGTCTTCAGGCTGGAAAAAGAAATCCTGCGCTTGGGGAATCCGTTCTGATCAGGGTCTGTGCCTTTATTGGCTGCCTTAATGTGTGGAGTTTGGAAAGGATCAGACTGAATAATGGACTGAAACATGCTCCAGGTTTGTAAGGCTTTGTTGACTATCAAGAAAAAAATGAAAAACTTGTAGGAAAGGCACACACTAAACTCTGATAAAGTTGGAGAACAGTGGAGAAATAAGATGTAAGAACAAAATGGGGCAGAAAATAAGATACGTGGGAAGATTTCTGGAATCCCTTTTTTCCAGAAGAGGGAAGGAAAAGGAAGTGGAAAAGGAAGGGAAGAGAAAGGAAAAGGGAGGGGAAGGGGGAGTGGAAAGGAAGGGAAAGGAAGAGAAGGGAAGGGGGAAGGGAAGGGGGAAGGGAAGTTGGAGGGGAAGGGGGAGGAAGAGAAGGGAAGTAAAAGGAATGGAGAAGAGGAGGAGGGGAAGGGAAGGGGGAGGAAGAGAAGGGAAGGGAAGAGGGAATGGAAGAGAAAGCAGAGCCAGAGATTGAGGCAATCAGGCTGTCCTACTTACATTGTTTTCTCTCTGTACAGCACAGCAGCCAGCTCCTCACAACTAACACACCAGATACCCTGCAAGAATACTGTGTGGAGGTTTTCATCTTTCTTAGGGATAGAGAGCCTTGGAGCATGTTCACTTTCCTGCATATCCATGTTGCCAGCCAATCAAGACAAAAAAAGCCACAAAACAGAGAGAAGGTATTAGAAACACCAATCAAGCAGAACACAGCAAACTCCAAGACCAATAAACACAGACCAAGACTCCCAACCAATCAGGAGGAAGAAAAAACCATTCGGGCACAGCAGTAGGCTAGCCCCAAATTTAAAACTGAAACGGCTGTGAAAGTCTGACTCACAGACGAATACAATACAGAAGCCTGATGATGGCAGATGAGATTCTGCCGAAACGTTGCTAAAACTTTAAAAGCACAACTGTAATGACGTGGGAAAATACCCGAGCAAAGCTGAATAACACACACACACATATATATATATTTTCTGAGGTTCTCGCGGGTATTAGTACATGGATCTTTGGTTATTCGGGTTTTCTCCCACGTAAGATTGGAGGTATCTGGGCAACGTTTCGATGAAGTCTCATTCATCATCTTCGGGCTTGTGTCTTCGGCTCTGTGCTTCTCAGAGTGATGAAGAAGCACAGAGCTGAAGACACAAGCCTGAAGATGATGAATGAGACTTCATCGAAATGTTGCCTAGATACCTCCAATCTTACGTGGGAGAAAACCCGAATAACCAAAGATCTATCTATCTGTCTGTCTGTCTGTCTGTCTGTCTGTGTATATGTATATGTATATGTATATGTATATGTATATGTATATGTATATGTATATGTATATGTATGTGTGTGTGTGTATGTATGTATATATATATATATATATATATATATATATATATATATATATATATATATATATATATATATATATATACATCAACTTTTATTTAAAAAGACATATTTCTAGAACTGAAAGTTGCAAAGATATGTATGGAACTGACCAGGCAAACTGGTAGCATTCAAAATGTTCAGACTACATGAGCCCCAGTGAGCACAGACATTAGGAAACAACTGCTGAAACATCTGGAGATGCCAAATCGCTGCTTGGCTGATGGTTTTCTGTGGGCGGAGAGATTTTTGACTGAGGCGCCCTGGCAGAGCTACTGCATGCCCAATCTCCACAGTTAATGGAAGCAAATTAGCCGGGCACTTTAAAAAAAAAATAGTGGTACAACAGATTGGCTATCAAGAACATATTTTAAAATTTATTTTGCAGCATTCGGGGCACACAGTTCCAAGGATACAAACCGCAAACATGAGGATGTAGCCTAAACTGAGGTGCCTGCTCCTAAGAAACAATTTTCAAGGGCCAAGTTCTGCTGGATGTTCTTGGAACCCCTTCAGTTCATCCCAATTCACAAGGCTGAAACTGAGGTCAAGAAAGAAAAGAAAAACAGGACCCTTTGAATCATCAGTTATGTTTTCGCCCCTTTCTTATGAAGAGGCCCCAAACCTGGAAGATCTGTAGACCAGACAAAGAGCAGTTCACTCCCTGGAGGAGGTCACGTGGTGTGCTGGGGGTGGGGGGCAAACCTGGCGAGGAAGTTTTGAAAGGCATCAGGAAATGGACATGGCTGCAGTTAATGGATTTCAAGGTCCTTCCAGCCAAAGAGGCCTTCAGGAAACTCTGGGGTGCATGGAAGGCATTTCCTGCCCTGGTGGAACTGGATGGGGCGTGTTATCAAGAAAGCCCATCATTCAAGGCTTGTTTAAGGCACTTTAGCCCTACGTGGAAGCCACACCTTGAAGGTGCTTCAAAGAAGGCGATCAGCCAGAGATGGTTAATCCTTCTGACAAGGTAAATTGTATGAGCAGTAGGGCACACGTTTCTCGTACTACTGCCAACCTGGCCTCTCAGATGTCTCTGAGCACGGCATGACCTTCCTTTCTTTCTTTCTTTCTTTCTTTCTTTCTTTCTTTCTTTCTTTCTTTCTTTCTTTCTTTCTTTCTTTCTTTCTTTCTTTCTTGGCTATTCCAATTTTATACCATTGTCCTTCTCTTTTTTCCACTTAGAGGAAAATGCTTCATTGTCAGTTACTTTTTTCAAAAAGAAAGAAAGAAGGGAAGGGAAGGAGGGAGGAAGGAAAGCAAAAGAAAGAGAGAGAGAAAGAGAGAGAGAGAGAGAGAGAGAGAGAGAGGAAGTAAAGAAAGAAAGAAAGAAAGAAAGAAAGAAAGAAAGAAAGAAAGAAAGAAAGAAAGAAAGAAAGAAAGAAAGAAAGAAGGAAAGGCTGCGTAGGGCTCCTCCTGGCTCCCCCAGGGCAATTCCTGCTGCTCCAGAATGGCAGCGGGACAGCAAAGAGGATCATCTTCGAGCCATGACAGCAGAGGTGCTTTAGGCTCCCAGCACCTCTGACTAACTGGCCGCCACCTGGGGAGGTGGGCTGCGTCTGGCAGGGGGAGGCAGCCAAGAGAGATGGTGGGTGGTGGCGCCAGAGCCAGATCTCTCTGCTAGGCACTGGATCAGGTTTCTCTCTTCCTATTCTGGAGAAGTAAAAGCTTTTCCCAGATGCAGAGACAGCTTCACCTATCTGCCAGAGCGAGCTGGTGAGCCCAGCTGGGATCGCTGTTTCCTTCTCTCTGGTCTTGGCTAAATGGAATGATGCGTTCATATCATCCGGTAGATTCCCAGCATAACACGGCCCAAGTCAGTGTGAGGTCTCTTTGAATTCCACCACTCCCAGGCAGGAAGAGAAAACCCCACCCCACATGCAGCAGAAGACAAGAAAGAAGATGAAAGAAGAACACAGTCCAGTTCAAATGCTTGGTGAGAACCTGAGAATAAGCAAGTGCCCAGATTGTATCGGGTGGTGGCCTCATCCAGGAGCAATTTCCCATCCTTTCTGCCAAGGCATCTCTCCCGGTGTGACTGGGTCTCACTCAGCCAGAGGCTCTGGGAAATGATGATGCCAAGGGTGCAGGATGCACCTGCAACCACAACTATTACGCAGCTCCCACGAGAGACAGGGAAAAAAGAAGTGCATAAGCCGTAGAGTCCCTGCTTACTGAGCAAAAGGGCAGAGCTACTTTTATTTTGATGCAACAGCTGTAGGCTCCCCACTTAAAAGGTATCATTTCCTTTTTGTGGAAATATACGAGAGGCAAGTCTGCTTCAATCTAGGCCATTGGAAAGTGGAATCAGTGGGATGGGCTGACCCCCATCTTGGCCACATGAAACAATCGGAGATCTGTGAAGCATCAAGGTAACACTCCGTTTTAAGGATCTGTGAGGAGAACGTGGAAGCCTGGGAACCCGGAGGACCACTGTCGCCCATCCCCTGCCTCCAAGGAAGTGCAGCTTGTTGAGCAGAAAAAAACACTTAATTATAGTTGACCTGCGTTCCCCATCAGCCCAGCTGCTGGAGATGAAAGATATATGGGGTTGGTGTGTAGAAATGCTCAGTGGCCCTTTGATAACATTTTGTGAGGTCCTTTTTGGAAGCCCTTGGAAGGTAGCCAGGAGTGGATGCTCACAAACCCAACTGATGTATTAAGCATTATTCTTCTTGTGCAAGTTGGGTGGAGGGAACCCAGCACAATGCCCAGCCCAAAACACCCGAGAAGGAGGCGACTTTCTCACTTTGGGTGCAATGTGGGCAGCGTATTTGTCCGTGTGTGTGTGTGTTTGAGTCAATGCTAACTCCAGTCAACTTGCCTGAACCAAAAATAGCCTCTTCCTCCACCAACACAGCCCCGACAGTTTTCTTGGCAAGGTTTTTCATAAACGTTTTCCTATTGCCTCTTTCCTGGGGCTGGGAGGCCCGAGTGACTGACCCAAGATTTTCCAGCTGGCTTCCTGCCTGAGGTGGGGCTAGAATTTACTGTCACCCAGTTTCCAGCCTGGTTTCCTCGATACCAAGCTGGCTGTTGGACAGCACAAAATTATCCACCTGATTCAGGGGCCAAACCTGGAAGGGGACCTGTGTAGATAACAGGCAAAGAAGCACCGAGGACCCGGGCGGGGCAGGGGAGAGGCGTTGGAGATGTTGACCCAAAGGGACCCAAGAGTGTGTTGGAGGTCCCTGTCCACTTGTTCAGGGAGATGCCTGAATAGTCCCTTTTACCATAAGGATCACGATGAAACATCCTGTTGAGTTGCTGCTCAGGGGGTCCAGGATAATTCCCCAGACCCCCAAAACAGGGCTGTGTTGGTGGAGGAAGAGGCTATTTTTGGTTTCTAGGACAGAAATGATCTCATGTTTTGTCTAATCTAAATTCTGTCAAGCAAGCAAAATAAGAGAGAGCTGGTGAGCGAAAAATACACATTTAATAGAAGTCTGCCAGCCACATGTTCCCCTTGCTCCAAGGCAGGGAAGGGGGTGGGGGGGGGAGCAACAGCCTCTTAGCTGCAGGACAGAATGGGATTCGGCTCCGGTTCCTGCAGGCCCTGCCTCCTTCTAGCAAAGTAGAAGTTCGTCGAACCCCAAACCGCACAGGAGGCCCTCGGGCAAACTGGAACCCACTGGGAGTTTCTGGGACCCCTCAAGCAGGCTTCGGGGCTGCTAGGCCTTTGCTGGATTTGGGGCAAAATCAAGCTAGAAGAAGAACTTGGGAGGCAGAAGATCCCACCGTGGGGCCATCAAAATGCGGCGGCAATTTTAGAGTCAGAAAGGAAACGTGGTTTTCCTGAACATTTATACATTCAGGATGTGGAGCTGGATCACTCTCCCTACCCACCCCCGAATGTTGTCCTTACAACAGGACAAAAGGGAGGAAACACAACCTGACTGATACTATCCACACATGGAAACACAGGCAAACCTCTTTTGATGTTGCTCACAAGCATTGAGTCGTAGCGGCGCAGTGGTGAGAATGCACTACTGCAGGCAAACTCTGCCCACTGCCAGGAGTTCAGTCCTGATGGGGCCTGAGGCTGACTCAGCCTTCCATCCTTCTGAGGTCAGGAAAATGTAGACCTAGATTGTTGGGGGCAATATGCAAATAATGCTTCTACGGAGAGTGTTGTAAAGCACTGAGAGGCAATATGTAAGTCAAAGCGCTATTGCTATTGCTATTTTGTGCAGGTTTATTTTTTTAATGGATGAGTCTTATAACCTTCCAAATAATGTTGGCCAGGACCGATGAACGCCCAGAGGGTGGCTGCATGGTGATACCACAATGAAGAGGGGGACAAAGAGGGGAAGGTGGGGATTATCCCACAAAGCCTGCCGTTCAGAATTAGGAAGTAAGACGTTTTGCAGAGGAGCATCCTGCAAAGTGTCTACCTGTCTTTTTGCACAAATGACACTGGAGATACCAGTGCCTGCAGAAGGGAGATGACAGGAAGGATGGGCCTCTTGGTATCCACCAGCAAAATTGGGAGATTGCCTTGACCTCCAAGAGACAGATGAGAAGGTCAGGGAGAGACAGCCAGGAATCCTGCAGCCATTTGCTTTTCTGAGAGTGAGCGAGCCAGAGGGCCGATCTTTGTCAGAACCCCAGACATTGTCACTGTCTTCAGTCTGTCTATTGGCCTACAAAAAGCACCCCCAACTCTTTTACACTTCCTGTTAGTTCTCTCACCTGAATTCTGCCTGAATCTTGGTATCATCTGTTTGGAACAATTTTCCATTAGCCAATCTTGTACAGGAAACAATTCTCATGAATGAAGGCAGGGATAATGTTGCAAGATCCAATCTGGGTTGGACACTGGGACCAAGTCTTCCAAGCTTTCAGAGTCACGCTGGAGCCCATCCTCGTGGAACTTCTCTCTACTGAAATATGCGCTTTGGGCTGCTCTTTGCATCGTACTTATGTGGTGGGTAGTTAGGTGTGGCTTCCTATTACTTGACTGGTGTGTTGATGGCTGGCAATTGGCTGTTGTTTCCTTGTGCTGCCAAGTTAAATTCTGTCCCTCAGAGCTTTCCTGCTTCATGTCTGAAGAATGGGGTTTTCTTGCGGTTCCAAGGAGAGTTTGAAAACTCTTGCTTATATGGGACTTTTGGACCCTCATGAAATTTTTGCTTTTGGAATCATAGATATCAACTGTAAATTTCCTTATATTTGGTCCTTCTGGGCTTCTCACAAAAATATGGCTTCCCTCATGCCATCTCTAAGAGGCCACTGAAAGCACTTAAGACAGAGAGTGACCTTACTGTATATTTACCTGTATGGGGAAAAGCCACAAATGGACAAGATTAAAGAGTAAACTCAAACATTTGAGTATTGTACTGATCTAGAGACTTCACAGCCCATGTTCAGTGTCACTAGTCCAGAAATGGACTCTTCTGGCCAGCACCTGGAATCAGCTTTTCATTGCCATCCACATTGCCATCTCTCTCACTCCCAAGAGGCCACCCCTTTTTGAAGCACAGCGTTCACCCTTTCCTTTTTGATTCGTGGCACTTTTCAGTCTTTCAAGCACCTCCAGAGGACAATCACAAAGGTGGGGCTCATCCCAGGCAGCTACTCTGTTGAGAGTTTTGTTGCCTATCCTTTTGAGAGGACATCCATAGGAAGATATCCACAAGAGAGCTTTCCACTGTTGACAGCACTGGGGATAACTTGAGGGGAGGACTTTTCTTGGAATTTGCCAGGACAGAGCTAAGAGCACCAACCCCCACTTCCAAGCTGTGATTCCTCTGCTTTGGTTGTAACAACACAGAACAAATTTCAGAAGAAGCTTAGGAGACGCAGGGCCCGTAATGAAAGCAGCCTGGGATCGGATCCTGCCTTTATCTCTCCAGTTTTCTGATCTTGAGGGCTCCATTTTTTTCTTAACTCAGGCTGGATAAACAATATGGGATTGTGTATGCAATGAAGCTCTAATTATCCTCACTCCCACCCCACTCCGGGTGTATTTCCTTAAAGGAAATGAACTGGGCATGGCAGCCCAGCCAATTCAAGAAATGCAGCGGTGCAATCACTTCCAGATTTTTCTTCGTTTCATAAAATAAAAAATAAAAACAGGCAATCTGATGGCTAAAAACAGTGCAAAGAGCGGGAGAGCAGAACCACTGAGACAGATCTGCTGACTGGGGCACCCAAGGACTCTGCTGATCGGAAACTGGGGTAGCTCCAGGAGAGCCCCAGGGCTGTTTTTCCTCATGAGAGGGGGAGGGAACCATGGTTCTGGGGTTCCCAACTGGGATGGGAGCTGGTGGTGGGGTGGGGGTGGCTGAGATTTCTGCAGCTGGGATTGCAACAGCTGAAGATTTGTCAGAAGGATCCTGCCCTGAGCAGATTTAGTCCCAAGGGTCGGGGGGAGGGGAAGACAGACGAAGCGGGAGCTGCACAACTTGGTTTGCCATTTGACAGACTCATGTGGCAGGTCTGTCTGCTTTCTCTCCACTTTGAGGTCAATAATAACAGAATAGCACAGTTGGAAGGGACCTTGTAGGTGATCTAGTCCAACCCCATGCCCAAGAAAATCAATTCAAAAGGAAATATTTCTGCATCAGATACGAACAGCAGAAATCACGTCCTTTTGGTCCACAATAACGGTCCCTCCCTTAGAAGACCCTCTACGGCCCCTCCATCCCCTCCAACCCTTCTACTGTTTCAAGAACAATTCTGAGTCCTTCGGCTACTCCAAGGACCCAACAAGGCTGCCCACCCCCTCAACATTCCCCCCCCCCAGACACACACCTGCAATCCTTGACTTTGACCACAACTGAGGCCCAAACTTATGTTGCAATATAAGACCTTTGTTAAGGGAGTTTTGTCCCCTTTTGCGACCTTTCTCGCCACAGTGGTTAAGTGAATCATTGCCACTGTCAAGTTAGGAACATGGTTGTTAAATGAATCTGATTTCCCCATTGACTTTGCTTGTCAGAAGGTTGCAAAAGTGGGGGATCACATGGCCCCAGGACACTGCAACTGTCGTAAATACAAGTCAGTTGCCAAGCATTAAGATTTGGAGGACATGACCATGGGGATGCTGCAACAGTCATAAGTTGGCCATGTCCACACTGCTGCCAGCTTTTACCCCGTCACCTGTTAATGTTGCAAGCCAGAAGAAAATAAACAGAGAGTAAACTCCATTCCTTACTAGCACTGATGATGTTACCAAGTTTGGATAATGAAATGTCTGCAAGAAAACACTCACCAAAGGAACCTGCGGTTCACCCCTGAGCTCTAAATATTCTCCTCTGTCAGATGCTAAGATCCTCCTCTTCCCCACCACTCATATTTTTTGACCTTTGTCTCAGAGGTGCAAAACAAAACTGAGGGGCTTCTGTAGGACAGGTGGTTTTGTGGAAGAGCAGAGGGCAGGCGCCTTGCCAGGAATTCATTAGCAAAGCCACAGGGGTGGAGGTGTCCAAGCAAAGGTCTTCATGTGCCTGACATTATGGAGATATGGCACAACCAGACATACACAGACAGACAGACAACCAGCCTGCATTACACAGACCCATTTTCATCTCGAGAGGGAGTGGGGTGAGGGGAGAACTGCTGTGGACAACACAGACACAAATATCAGGATGCTGGAAGCTCTATGAACAAAATATTACAACTGTAGAAAGGAAAGAGAGAAGATGGCCTGTAGATGCTGTATTTGTCCCAGTAGTGAGATTCAATTTTTTTTACTACTGGTTCTGTGGGTGGTGTGGTGGGCGTGGCAGGGGAAAGTTACTGCAAAATCTCCATTCCCTCCCCACCGCACTAACCTGCTTTCCAGCTCCGTTTTCCTGTGCAGGGCAACAAAAGAAGACCCAGCCGGTCAGCTGGAACTCAATGGGAGGCAGAGAAGAGATGGGGCGGGGCCAGTCAGAGACGAGATTGGCTGGTTCTCCGAACCACTCAAAATTTCCACTACTGGCTCTCCAGAACTAGTCAGAACCTGCTGAATACCACCTCTGTTTTGTCCTGATTTTCAAAATAATGAAAGCAGGGTACAAGGGGAGGGAGGAGGAGGAGGAGGAGGAGGAGGAGGAGGAGAAAGGGAGGGAGGGAGGGAGGGAGAGAGAGAGAGAGAAAGAAAGAGAGAGAGAGAGAAAGAAAGGAAGGAAGGAAGGAAGGAAGGAAGGAAGGAAGGAAGGAAGGAAGGAAGGAAGGAAGGAAGGAAGGAAGGAAGGAAGGAAGGAAGGAAGGAAGGAAAGAAAGTCCTCTGGGGAACCCATTGACATCCTATTGACATCCATCTTACAAGCACATCAGAAGTTTATGATATAATAACAATAACCAGGAATATAACAGTTTCAAAGGAAAATTGGTCTTAATATCTTTCTTCTGATCCATGAGCACGTTTCTCTAATCTGACCATCAGAAAGAACACTAGGAAAGAAAGCTCGTGGTTTGTATTTCTCAGTTGATGCGAAATAAACAAGATGAGTTTAGGCTTTAGTAAAACAGTAAAGGCAAATACTCTTTCAAACTGAGTTCAACTCATGGATAGGAGGTCAAATAGATTTAGGACATCTTGGAGCAATTGACAAATGTAATTTCTGCAAAAGAATCAATAGAAATGGAGGAGGAATTATACAGCATCGGACTTTAGAAGTGGGGCAGCTGAGGTTCTGAATGAGTTAAAGCTTGATAAAGGACACCAAGAATAATAATAAGAGCTTTTTCAATTCAATTCCAAAGAAAAGGAAGATGATCAGTGAAGATAAGAAAATGCTAACTAGTAAGAAAGAAAAGGCAGAGCTACTCAGCTTCAAATTGGTTAAATCTTCTGCAACATGTTTCTTCAGAAAGTTGGGAAGAACATGAGATGATTGAAGCTTTAAACTGATAAAAATAACACCAGAGACTATAATTCCTTGATTGTGTGCTGGGATAACGAAAGAAGTATCTTCTGATGGTCTGGCTAAGCCTTTATTATCTTCGACAAATTGAGAAGACTGAAAGAAGAGGCAGATGAAAAGAGGAGTGGAAATGTTGATCCGATCTTCAGAAAGAGGAAAAAGGATTGAGAGAAATGCAGACACTTTGACATCAATCCCGAGAAGAGCCAAAGCAGTTTTAAAGACGTTGAGCTACAAATATCCTGTGGTGGAAATTACACAAAATCAGCACAAGTCCTAAAATGATACAATAACAACAAAAACAATCCAATCTTGGCAGGCTGACTTTTTTTCATCGAGTATTTTTAATCCTTAATAGACTGAACTAATAATAGAACTCAAGGTAGATAAAAAAGAACTTGACTTCAGAAAAAAGTTTGACAGAGAACCTTCTGATAGGCCGATTAGCAAGCTGGTTAAGGGTTGACTGGATATATTTATGATGATTGCAACATCCTGGGTTCATGCAACCTTCATTCGCAACCTTCTGACAAGCAAAGTTAATGGGGAAATCAGATTCACTTAGCAGCCATGTTACTAGCTTAACAACTGCAGTGATTCACTTAGCAACGGTGGCAAAAAAAGTCATTATATGGGGCAAAATTCACCTAACATAAATTGGGCTCAATTGTGGTCATAAGTCAAGGACTATTTATAAACATATGCCTCCACACTACAGAATTTTTTTATGGGAAGAATTCTTATGATTAGTTCTTATCCCATATCCATCTGAATCCATAGTCTGTCTAAATTAACACCCTACTAAAGCTTTTGCTGTTTTCATAATATCCAGACCCGCGTCCTTATTTTTCACATTGTCAGCCCATGCACCATGTGGAGAAAGGTGTCATTATCTAAGAGATTTTTCACTTATCACTACCAGAAATACTTAAGCTACATTATGTAAAATGCAGGGTTTGTTTTTTGTTTTTGTTTATGATGAAGTTAGTTAGATGGACATGTGCGAAATGAGTAACAGGCCAGATTGTAGGCGTCCTTCTTCTGGGGCGAGCACATTCCACATGCAAGGAAAACACAAGCAGAGCAATTGATTCTTAATACACCTGCAGGAAATGACAAGCAAGCCAAAAAAGAGATGAGCCATGGAATTCAAGCCGTTTACCTTTTGCACAGAGCTCGGCAGTCATTACTGGCGCTGCTGTCTGTGGCTTGGGGCTATTTTTAGACTTTTATTGCTGATTGTAGCTTCAATGCTATGGGTAGTTAACTGGCAATTTTGAAGTAATGCAGAAGGCGTTCTTCTCTCTGGAGCCTGAAATCAAATTGCAGAGTGACAAAGGATGAGCTGCACACTTGTTTTGCTCTGCAGCCCTTGACCTCCATGGATCACAATCCACTTAGATGAGAAGTGACTTCGCCTCGCTTCAGAAGAAAGGAAAACTTCACGTCAGACCCAACTAGTTCTTTAAGTCTCCAGAGTCTTTTTCCTGTTCTTTTTCACAAGGCAGCCACTTTTAAATCTGCCAATGTTTATCGAAATTAATTCTTATCGACCCTCAGAGATCACTTGGGTGAATTACTTTGGGTAGGGTCATTTTCATAAAATGAAGATTGACTATCTTGATGGAGGGTCTCCGGCTTAAGCGGGGGTGGGACTGAAGGCAGTGGGATTTTTCTGCTGTGCCGCTGCTTTATGGCATCTTCTTTGCCCTGGGGGTGCAGGAGGGTTGTTGCCCGGATCAGGTTGGGTGTGTGGGGAGATGGCATGGGTCACAAAGGGTGTAGGGGGATCACAGGGACATGTGAGAAGTGCTACCTGGGTCAAGTAGGAAATGGCATGGGTCAAGAAGAACTCATGGGTGTGTAAGAAGTGCTGGGCCAGTCAGGGAGGATGGGTGGGTTATGGTTTTACAATCATTTTCAAGTATAATTTTATCTCTGAAGTTACGCCATGACTCTCTTCTTTCTACAATCCATCCTACCTCACCATCAAGTCCATAGTCCATAAGGCAGCAAATAAGATAGATGGAAGATGGATGGGTGGATGGATGGATGAATGGATTTCCAGTCAGCAATAAATGTAAATTTCTCTAATGATGGAGCATTCACAATGATCATAATTAATAATCACCATGTGTTTTAACCTCCTGTCCCCTGCTTGACAGACAGGACTTTGGAGGTCTTTTAGTCCAACCCAGATGGACTTCTCCAGGGGTGGGATACGACAGGGTTAACTACCGTTTCGGGATTTACGAGCTTCCCTGCAGGCTGCGAGCCATGCGCCTGTAAATCATCATCAGCATGCTGTGTGCAGAGATGCAGCCTTTGAAACAGCCCTCTTTTCTTGTTTTTTTAACTGCAGCTGTGCCTTGTTTGGCAGCTGAAGTTGAAAAATCAAGAAATAAAGATCAGGTAAGAGCCCAGGTGGGCAGTGGGTAAAAACATCAGCAGACATAGAACCGGTTCTATGTCTGCTGCTCTTCAGAGCTACCGGTTCTACAGAGGTGTACAGAACCGGTAGAAACCCACCCCTGGACTTCTCTTTTCTCACAGTGCTCAAGAGGCTGTCTCCCTTCGCTTTGGGATGGAACCAGAGCTTTGAGGCTGCCCTTTCCACCCCATTCTCAGAGTTGTTGCGGCAACCTGACCTCGTAATGTTGCTTCTCTGGAAGGCTGCTCCCCAGGAGATGATTCCCAAGGCTTACAACCTTGGCTAGGACGTTGTCTTTCTAGGACAGAAGGTGGTTGTGGAATCCCCTTTAGATGAGTTTCCTTTTGTAATTGGCTGCATTGCTCTTCCAGTCAGCTATGCCTTCTTTTTGTATGTACTACTTTATTTGCAAGCTGCCCACAGTCATTCAGGAGTTGAGTTATCCAAGCCTTGAAATTGGATAATAAATAAATAAAAATAAAAATTGATCTGGAAGCTATTCTGGGAAGGTTTCTGCTCCAGATTAATAAATAATCAGTGGATTCGCTGAGGAGTTTGCAGCCTTAGGGTCACAATTCCGCTTTCAATTAGCTTTTAAAGAGAATGGTAGAACTGTAATTAGCATACGATTACTCAGGCTGAGAGTCACCTGCAGTGAAGCCAGACAAGTCAAACTACACTCATAGAGCCCTAACGGCCTACCTGTTAATACAGTCATGTCAATTTGTCCAAGTGGTCAAAATCTGGCTCAAAAGCCCACCTGAGCCCATTGCCATGGTAGGATCAGATTTCAGAGGAAGATGTGGGTTCAGAACTAGCCACTGACAGCATGTAGATTTTAAGCCAGAACTATTTTTGTTAGGCATAGTATCAGAAAAAAATATGATAAAGGGAATGTATATTTGATGTTACATTATTTAACAGCAGCAAGAATTGTATTTGCACAACATTGGAAAAGCGAGGAAACACCTGCGGAAGAAATATAATGAAAAAAATACTCCACTGTGAGGAAATGGACAGACTAACACTGAAGATAAAAGAAAAAGAAGACATAGAATATTTTCAAATTTGGGACTTGTTTTATCAATGGCTGGATAACAGAGGTAGAAATTAGGAACTGAAGAAGTGTTACTATGTAAATGAATGGACTCAGACAGTACACTGTTCATTAAGCACATATTTTATGTAAAGAGAAAACCAATAAAATATACAAAAGGTAAATATAAAAGAGCTAGCCACTGACTTGCAGCTATTTCTGCCTGATCTGTTTATTGTTCTGTTAGTACCCCTGAGGGAATAGCAAAGATTTGCCTTTCTGATTTTCCCAAGCTAGAAGCTTTATTAGAGGGAGCTAAGACTGGCTTGCCAGCTTATTGGGTGGGGGGAAAGGAGCGGGGCAGGGGCCTCCTTGATGCTTCTGCAGCAACTCTTGAGAAGCCCAGAACCAAAGGCTGTTCCTGGGGGAAGCAACCGGAGGCTGGTAGGGGATGCTAGAACCCTTTCTAGATGGGCAGGGAAAACAGATGTGAGACATCAAACCTTAAGTCTGATACATATTTACCCCTGAAAGACATGCTTACCATGTATGCTGACTCAGTTGGGTTCCAGTTGTCAATCGGGTATTGTTAACGTATCCCCGCTCCTTTGCTCTTTTCAAGGTGAATCTTGTTGAACCTCATACCGCTGTTCATGTTGGCTTCCTGTGCAAGAGGAACTGGTGGTCTGAAAGTAGAAGAGTCACCTGAATCTGTCCACATGGGTAGATTAGTCCGTGCTCAGTTTTAGGCTGATGGCTCATAAAAACATCTGCAGTTAAAATGATTTGGCTCTGTGACTGATTATTCTTCCAGTATAACTGGAGGGATTTATTTCCTTGTTGTCTGTTCTTCTACTATCATCCTTCTACTGTGTGTGCCTTATCTTAGAATACAGAGATGGGTCAGGCTGTGGACTTCCTTGTTCCTAAGTGTCCTTCTCAAAAAGACAAACCTTTCCCTTGGTTACTTAGGGAGCCAGACTAAGTAGGGATGAAGATGTCTGACAGCCTATTGCAACTTCTAATCTACTGCAATGGACTTACAGTACTTACTGAAGGTCCTTACTTCTCTGTTTCCAGCACATCCATAGGCTGATGGTTCATTTCCATTTTGAGGCATTCCTTCAAAAAAATTAAAACAGTCAATGGCTCATTGTGAACATATGCTTGGTTCTTGGAAAACAAGTGGATGGATGTAACTAGATATGGACCGCAGAAGGGGAAAGTCAGAGGAATATAATTTTGATAACTACTTGTCCGAATATTTGGACCTTTTTAAATGTGTGGAACTCAAGGATTTAGATATAATATATAGAGAATTAAGGACCATATTTCAATCTTGATCATTTTCACTGAATCAAGAAATCAAGATGGGACTGGTACCATTGTTAAAATATTCAGTACCTTCTTGCCAGACAGATGTTCTTTCTTACCTAAACTCTCTTTTGACTTAGGAGATCATCCAAGGTACAAGCTCCTTTCAGATCTTCCATGGGTGATCAAGAAGAGGTGGTGAAAACCTATTTCCAAAACCATTGCAATGATGTTTTGGGAAGGAACATAGAAGGTACAATAGAATAATAGGGCTGAAAGGGACCTTGGAGGTCTTCTAGTCCAAACAACTGCTAAGACAAATGACCTTATACTGTCCCAGACAAAAAGTTATCCAATCTGTTCTTGAAAACCTCCAGAAATGTAGCATCCACAGTTTCTGGAGGTCAGCCATTCTTACTAATTAATTGTTCTCCCTGTCAGGAAATTTCTCCTTATTTCCAAGTTGGATCTCCCTCTGACGAGTTTCCACCCATTGCTTCTTATCCTGCCCTCTGGTGCTTTGGAGAGTAAATAGACATTCTCTTTCCTGTGACAACCCTATTCTGTCTCGCCCAAGTCTTCTCTTCATTAGGCTGAATATACATACTTAGTTCCCTTAGCTGTTCATCATATGCATTAATATGCTCGCTCTTTCTAGGGCCTCAGCATCTTTTTTGTATTGTGGTGACCAGAACTGGGCACAAAAGTTCAAATGTGGCCTCAGTAATACAATACACAGCAGTACAATGATTTTCCATGATCTTGAAAGTATCCCTCTGTTGATGCAACCCAAACTGTGTTGGCTTTTTTGGCAGTGCAGCACACTGGTGACTCCACCAGTAATTCACCAGGACACCTAGCTCCCTCTGACAGTTATTGCTACTGAGTCAGGTACTGCCTATCCTACACCTGTGTGTCTGGGTTTTTTTCCTGCCTAAGTGCAGGACTTCACTTTTCTCACCACTGAGCTACATCTTGTTGAACTTTGAGCTGACCTTAGTTAGAGAAAATGAATGAATGAGCCATTAAGAGGTACTTTGAGAAAAGCCCTGAGAAAAAGAAAAGTTTCAGAATTCAAAGTAACCATTTCTTGATTTTGTTTAGCATAAAATAGATCAAAAAGAAAGATGAATAGGCTTTCAGGATTCAGTTATCATATCATATTATAATAAAACACATTCCAGCAATCCCTGGCTAACCTCTAAGCATTGACACTTTGGGATCTATTTCCAACTGGTGTTTGGTTAGGATATGTTATAGAATCTAATTTGATCCCCTTGGACTAGTAGATTCCATAATCTTATGTCAGAAATTGGATGAAGGGAGTACCTACCTATCAGTACTCCTGGAGTTCTTCTGGGTCTTGCATTCAGTGTTTTAGAGTGGTCGCAGTCTATCCTTCAGACCATTTCTAGAAAGTGATTTTGGGGACCACTGAAGAATTACTCCACTGGGTCATTATTCCTATTCCATTAGATGAAATTGCTGGAGTATCAACTAGTTCTGTTCTACATTCCTTATTGGACAATTCCAGGAAAGCAGTTGGGATCCTGGAACATTCTGGAGTTCACTATCACTATACTTTGGTCAGAGAGGACAGGAAGCACAAAGAAGAGAGAGATTCTGTTTACCAACAGATTCTGTTTACCAAATAGCTAAGTGGATCTGGAGATTGAGGTTCACCCTCTTCCAAATGTCCCTTGTTTTGCAGGTTGAAACTTTGGCAAAGAGCATCAGAGCACATAATTATTTCTAGAGTACCATCTGTGATTCTTCACCAGCTAGCTGGATTTGGCAATGACATGCATACCTTGACTGTATCCTGTTTAGACTACTGCAAGTTGTTTTACTTTGGACTATGCTTGAAAACTGTGTGGAATTTGTAGCTGTTATGAAGTCTGGCAACCAGACTGCTAAAGGTGTAAGATACTGGGATCACATGGTACCTCTACTTAAAGAACTGTACTGGTTGCCAGTTGGATACCAGACACCAACTGTGGTAGTGATTTAACCTGTAGAGCCCCTCAATGCCCCTGGGCTTGAGTTAGGGATCACCTTTTCTGTTTTGAATCTATGTTACCCACACCTGGCATGGAGAAGAGGTCTTAAATGGGGACAGAGTCATAATGGGTTGTATTTCTTTGCGAACTGAGCTTCGGCCCCTTGAATACTCACCTGAGTAGAAAGGTAGGGTACAAATCAAGCAAGCAGACAATCCAACGGGCCATATTTCTAAGTGCCTTTGGAAATGTCACACAACAACCTCTCACCACATTATGAATCCTCAGAATGAAGCTACACCTAATTGCTCTTTCCAGACGATTCCACCTGTGCAATACCTAAGATTTCACTTTAACAGAGCCATAGATGGATGGTGAAGTTTTCAGGGAGTTGAAGGCAATCAAGTGAGAGAATTCTGCAAACAGGAACTATTTCTTTCTCTTTCCTTGTGGGAAAACAAGGCAGGTGACCTTATCCAGCCACATGCGCACACTTGCTGGGCATTGAGCTGGTGCTGTGGCGAAGCAGGACAAGAGCTGCACTTTTGCTAGCCCCTGTCTCCACATTTTCCATAGTGGCCTTGCAGTGAGATGGGTGGCAAACAAATGTAATAAATAAAAAATAAAACCTCTGTAAATCCATAACTACGCACTCAAAGGACTTTCATACAGCAGCTGCTAATGGATGAGATTCACCTATGGACAGAAGTGCTAAGCCAAGAGTGCCCTGATCCTAGCATGATCCATGCCAGGATCAAGTCAAATCTTCAAACTCAGGAGATCCTGGACGAAACAAAACATGTTGACCCTGGAAGAAAGTTGTGCATCTCCCAAGTCATTTTTGAGATTTTACCCACATGGATTTGGCTCTGCATTTCAAAAGTTAGCTTAAATGTATGCTGGAGAATGTGATTGATGTGGCCCAAGGGAAGGGTGCCTAGCAAAACTCAAGGTGTGGAGAAGCATAGCACAGAAAAGCCTTTCCAGAGGAGAGGAGGAAACTGCTCTCTCCAGGCTTCACTTCAACACAGGGATCTTCCACGATTGATGGGGTTTTCCACTCTGCCCGTGGACTCCTCCCCCTCCCCACCCCATCACGTTAGAGAATCTACCCATTGGAACAGCAGGAACAAGGAGGTTTTGAGGATGCAGGCAAGTTAAGAGGCTGCCTGATTGAATTTATTAAAAATTGGTGAAGAGAGCCTATCTGATGAGATCTGCAAAGCCTCAATGATGTCCTATTTTGGGGAGTGCCAGGAAGAGAGTGCTGAAAGGGGGTGGGGGATGAGGTGGGGGTGTTATTTATTTGTCATGCTGGGAAACTGCAGGCTCCCAGTAAACCCAGTCCTTGCGGATTGAAACCAAGCCATTCAACACAAAAAAAGCAACTACAGAAGCAAACGTGGTAAACATCGCAAGCACGAAAACAATCAACATACAACAAGAAAGAAGAAAACTTAGCACAAAAACTCACAGGACAGACTGAAGCATAAAGATTCTGTGCCAGGATGAAGAGGCATAAGTCTGTTTTTGAATTCTTCTTAAAGCACGCATAAGAGGCTGCTCAAACTGCTGTGGAGCACTCTGTCCCATCATTTCCAGGTGGGCTTCTGGGTGGCTCCCAAAGGAGGACTTGAGTCAACATTGATGACTCCTTGAACACCAGTAGGGAAACTGAGGAAGTGAGCAGGTTGCCTTCCATCAAGGGCAAGGCAAAAACGGAAGGATGCATCCCAGGAAGCAGCAAGATGGCAGCTGGGTACCAGTTGGCTCTCCTAAGGATGGAAGGGAGAAGCCTGTTGCTCCTTTTTCAGGGAGCAAAACATCCTGCAGCTTTGAATCTCTGGGTAACTCCTGGCTAACTTCTGGATGGGACATCCACCCTCTTGAAGAATTTCCTCGCTCAAGGAAGTTGTCACCATTCAGAGGTTCATCTTCCTACAAAGAGATTCCTTCTTTCCCAGCTTCTTCTTCTCACAGACAGCAAGAGAGCTGCCATCTTGGAACATCCCAAAAAGTTTCATGTCTGATTGCCCCCCTGTTCTCCAGCTCCAAAGTGGGAGCCTTTTGAGGTGAACCTCATCATTGCAAAAATCTATTGGAGCTCTGTATGTTGTACTGGAAATTGGAAAATATAAGAAAAAGATGTTGAAACCCTAGAAAGAGTGCAGAGAAGAACAACAAAGATGAGAAAGAGATAAATTGTACAAGGAACAGTTAAGGAGACTAGGAATGTTTAGCCTAACAAGGATGAGAGTTAGGAGTGACAAGGTGGCAGTCATCTAGTCCTTGAGGGGCAGTCACAGAGATGAAGGGGTTATTCTCCGTAGCACCTGAGGGCAAGACCAGAAACAATGAGTGGGAGGTCTCATCAGAAAGAGATTCAATCTGGAAATAAAAACAATAAATGAAGGGAATAGCTTGCCTCCCACAGTTGTGGCTGCTCCATCTCTGAAGGTTTTCAAGAAAGGATTGGAGATTGATATGTCTGGGATGGTATAAATAAGGACTCCTGCCTTGGGCAGGGGTGACTAGAAGATCTCTAAGGTCCTGCCTTTTATAATTCTATGATTCTATTACTGGTATGAACGAGTGTAACAGTGGTATTCTGAAAGCCAGGCATTAATTATTTTCCTTTTTCCAAAAAGTGTCAATGATACTGAACTGAGAGATGAAATGAAACCCTCTAAAGAACGAACTGTAGCTTCAGGCCAAGTGCTGAGCTAGCTGGCAAGCAAACGTCCCCTCTGCCTGGGGAACGCGTTCACCCCATAGTCAAACAGCCTTCCTCCAAAACAGCTCCCCTACGCAAACCTCTCCTTCTGCAATGATATGTGGGAAAGAGGAGCCTAGGTCAAGAGGTGATGCTAAAGGAATAGTCCCAATAAAGAACACCCTAGCCCACAGCTGTATAATGGCAAGGCAACAGGGTCAGAAGGACTCTCCCTAGGTTCTCAGGCTGTAAAGGAGACAGTGGGGAGTGGGATGATTATACGCTCAGATTTGAATATTCATCAATGTACAACAGAATAACAGAATTGGAAGGAACCTTGGAGGTCTTCTAGGCTAACTCCTTGCTCAAGCAGGAAGCCCTAGAAAAATGGTTGTCCAATCTCTTCTTAAAAACCTCCACTGTTGGAGCATCCACAACTTCTGGAAGAGAGTCGCTAATTAATTGTTCTAAAAATGTTTTCTTAGTTCAAGATTGCTTCTATCTTTGATTACTTTCCATTTATTGCTTCTTGTCCTGCCCTCGGCTGCTTAGAGAATAGGTTGACCCCTGTCTTTGTGGCAGCTCCTCAAATATTGGAACATTGCTACCGTATCTCCCCTATCCTTCTTTTCATTAAACTAGATACACCTCATTCCTGCAACTGTTCTTTGTATGTTTTAGCCTTCAGTGCCCTAATAATCCTTGCTGCTCTTCTCTACACTCTTTCTAGAATCTCAGTGTAGTTTGACAATAACATAGAATTATCTCATCTGGCTACGTTTTCTATTGGATTTACTGGTGAGGTCAGCTCATTCTTCTTTCCCTCCTTTCCATCTGCTGGGTTTCCAGCTGCCTTTCCTGGTTCCCAGAGTGGTGGCAGGGCTTCCATAGACTTCCTGGGTGACACTGGGTGACACATGCTTTCTGGCACTGGCACAAAACAATGGCGCTGTTGATGTTTCCTCATGGGCAGGTTCCAGCCTTCCCATCATCTCAGGGGCCTCCTTGGAACATGTTGAACCAGCCCATATTTTACTTTTTGGGTAAAACCCATGCTCCTGGCCGAATTAATGCTGAGCCATCAAATGTGGTCATTCAGTCACTCATGAAAGTAAGAGTTGTATCCTCTAACCTATAATCTACTATTTTATTCATGAGGACATTAGCAGAAACTTTTCTGAATGTTTTGCTGAGATCAAGATGCTGGTGAGCCAGAAATCTATTAAGCTACTAAAGCTATCAGACATGAGATGAGCTTAGCCTGGCATAATTTATCTATGGTCATCCCATGCTGGCACTTAGTGATTTTTGATACGCATCACATACTCATACCCACTTTCTATAATTTTTATTGCTATTTTACTGATATTCAATTTGAAATGACAGACTTATATGGAATAATCTATGATTCCAGGATTATTTTGCATATCCTGTCTGCAATTAGTCATACTGCTATCGTTCTTCCCTCTCCCTCAACCAGGGAGGGAAAGAAAAAACAGGTTCTTCCTTTTTCAAAGTCTTGAAAGGGAAAACTTTACTTGTTTGTTTTTTTAATTTCCTAAATTTTAGAAAGAAAAGATAAAATGACTCTCACTGTTTCAGCCAGTCAGAGGTCAAAATTTTTTGCACACTTTTCTCCTAAAATTTCTTTTCTTGGGAGAGAACATAAGCTTAACAAACAAAATGCAAGATGCCCCCCCACGCATTCCACACCTGTCTTTTAAAGATGACCAAAGTCAGACCCAGTTTGCCTAATCCCACCGGCCCCAAACTGACCCTCCCTGCCCCAGACAAAGCCCCTGCAAGGCCATCTAGACCCACGACCAGAAGCCTCCTCACTCGCTCACAGCCCAGTCTGTTGCAGCCCAGAGAAGCCCAACCTCACCTTCTCCATCGGCTGATGAGAGCTCCATCTCCTTCACAAGGGGCTATCCCAGCTCAGCTGACCTCCCAAAAGGTACCTTTTGCCCAACAAAAGAACTGATTCCAGAGACATTGGCCAGGACTGACCAGCCTGGACTCTCCCTTTTGTATAAAAGGGATCCTACAATAAACATGGATCTATCCCTCAGGATTGTGCTCCTTCGGAGTGAATCCATGAGCCATCACCATGACAGGATTTCACTCCCCTTGGTTTTGACCTGAGGCTCGCAGGGAGAGAAGGTGTTCACTCCTCAGGAAGGGTCTCCATGGGTCTAATGGAAAAAGACTTGAAGAAAAAATTTGGAACTTTGACCCTATACATGTTGACAACAGCAAGACAACAGTATGCGCAAAAATGGAGGACACTTTGATTCCCACCATAGACGAATGGTTGCAGGAGCTGATGGAGTGGGCAGAAATGGCAAAACTGACTATTTTGATTAAAGAAAAGAATATAAGTACCTTTGTTTCCACATGGATACCACTTCTGAACTTTATGGATGAGGTGGAAACAAATGAAACTCTGATTTTGGGTTTTTCCAATTAGATTGACAGAAATGGCTAGTTTATATTGCTATGAAAAAGAAAAAAAAAGTTGTGGTTCGATGTTAATGTCTTGTTTTACTGCAACAGAGGGGGTCGGAAGTCAACACTTTTTTTTTCTTTTTCCCATCCTTTCCTCACTTCTCTTTCTCCACTTTCCCCCAACTGTTTTCTTATTTACTTTTGTATTTTGTATTTTATCTCATAACTTAATAAAATGTTTAAAATGGGGGGAAAGGAAGTGTCTCCATGCTCCGTGTGGTTGCTACTCACTTTCTGGCTTCTTGCACCCAGGGGGTGATTCAGTCTACCAAGTACAGCGCAGAGGCCAGAGCCCCCCCCGCAAATTCCAATTAGAGCTCGCCCACAGGGAGGGGTGCAGCAACCTGGTGTCATGCCCCTGTCAGAGTCTGAATCTGAGGAGGAAACCAAACGGCTGGCAGGGAGTGGGAGTTTGGCTCCATTGGCTGTGGAAGAAACTGGGGAAGGGCAAAGTCTGGCTGGGCAGAGCAGGGAAGAGGTAGAACAAGGGAAAGAGAATTCAGGGGAAGACCCAGGTCCACTCCCTCTTCATCCTAGGGCTCTCAGGGAGGAACGGAGAAGAGAGCAACATGTGGGTTATGGGGGAGGAAAGGGCCCTGATTCCCTTCATTAGCTGCAGCTGGAAAGACAGTGTATAAAAAAGGCAAGCTGCATGCAGCAAGCTGTTGGGAACAAATGTGACTTTATCTTATGTTGTTGTGGCTTATCTGTGTTCCTGGCATCTTCCCAACTGTGTGAGTTTTGCTGTGTTTTCAAGTCTGAAATTCTTGCTCCTGCCCTGCCAAGCTAATTAGTTTGGCTTGTTTGGACTTTAAGTTACAGTTTGCGTCTACCCTGTTTTGGATTGAATTTTCTGCTGTCAAAGGCTGCTCCTGGGAGCATTTTTCTCTAGCTAGAAGGTAACCTGGACACTGGGGACAAAATTGGGGATAATAAAGGGACTCATTGATTATCTGACTGTATTGCCTTTGTGCCATGCCCTAGGTCATCACACCTGGGCTTGTTTTTCACCCAACCTTTCCACCCCTTCTGGAATCTCATACTAGGCATTCTAATGATAACAATAAATGATAGTGAATCAGAATGGCTGCCTTTCTGAGCTTCCTAACAGATGAATAAAATGAAATCCATGAAGCTTCCCTGAAGGCCATGTGAGAGGCCCTCTAACTAAAGAACCACTCTTGGATTGTAGTAATTTTATTGAGAAGCCAGACACATCCTTTCCCATTATTATTTTCAAAAAAAGAAACACATCCATCTAGGACAGGGCTCTCCAAGCTGGCTGGGGAATTCTGGGAGTTGAAGTCTGCCAGGCTTAAAGTTACCCAGGTTGGAGACCCCTGGACTAGAATGTACCTAAAGGCCAAAGTGAGGTGTCGAGATGATTTACATTTCCCCTGTTTGTTTAGAGATCCAGTCAATTTACATAGCTAAAGTTGTGAGTGCTCCAACATTGGAGGCTTTTAAGAATAGGTTGGATAACCATTTGTCTGAAATGGTATAGGCCTCCTGCTCAAGGAAAGGGTTGGAGAACGGAGCTGGAAAGCAGGTTAGTGGGTTGGGGAGGGAAAGGGGGATTTTTCAGTAACCTTCCCCTGCCACGGCCACCAAGCCATGCCCATCAAGCCATGCCCACAGAACCAGTAGTAAAAAAAAATTGAATCCCACCACTACTTCTGTCCCAACTTTGCCTTCACCTGAGTGTGCCACCTTGATATTTAAAATGTTCTTGTACAAAACTCCTGCTTTTGAGGATAAGAAATTCCACGGCATTTCACAATCCAGACTTGCTGTGAGGGGATCATGAGCTCCTGATGTGCTTTGACCCAATTTTGGGCCTGTTTTCTGAGGAACTCATTCACTCCAGCATTCCTGTTTTTGTCACCCATCTCTGTCATCTCTCTGGTAATGTTCTCGTCTGGGTGTTTCTCCTGCAAGCCAGACACTTCGCTCATAATGGACAACATGCGCTCAAAAGATGTGAGCAGTGGGGTGTGAAGAGCCAATCCCGCTTGTCAATCTGAGTGGTGTCCAACTTCCCTTCCAGATGGCTGTGAGAAACGAAGAAGGTGGCCTCATTTGGCACCACTTCAGGTGAAGGTGAGACGTCTTCTTGTGACCTCTTCACACTGCCAGGAACATCATGCCATCCTGTATAGCATTTTGGATTTAAAGGGCTCCCTGCTTCCCAGGCTGCAGGCAAGGGCAGCCCAGCAGCCATTTTTGTCAGCCTTCAGGAATCTTTCTTCTGCTTGTCTTTCTGGCTGCCACAGTAACGGGGGGAAGGAGGATAAACTGGGCTTTGTGGGGAGGGGAAGAGTGCTGGAGGCTTGACAGGGTGAACTGTAACACTTGGGAAAACTTTATCGTTGATGCTTACTTGCTTACTGCGCAGCGGCAGCATCTTATCTATCCAGGCCAAGAGCAATGGCCAGATGTCTGAATCACCACATGACACACACATCTCAGATTGGATGGCCAGTTTGAACTCTTGTGGGTGAGAACATTGCCATAACTTTGCATATGTGATTTTTGCGCCTATTGCCTCAGATCTTGAATTCTTTTGATGTTACCACTTGATTTCCAGTAAAAGTGCTTTTCTCTATAACAATGGAGTCTTGGACTAGAATACACATGTGACTGGAAAAATGATAAAACAGTGTATAGAGTTAAAACCAGAGACATTTGGGGGGGGGGATTTTGCCTGAGGGTTACAACAAAGAGTTAACGTATTTGATTACCAATGTATTAACAGCAGCTAGGATTGAATATGCACAGAAATGAAAAAAATGAGAAAATTCCAGTGGAGGAGGAAATAATTAAGAAAATAATGGAATGTGCAGAATTGAGCAGATTGACAATGGCAATTAGAGAACAAGAAGAAAAAGATTATTATAAAATTTGGAATTTATTTTATGAATGGCTGGATAGAAGAGTAAGAAAATGAAATATGTAAGTACAGTATAATATACTACAACCGATAAGTGATTGAGTTAGATGAGTAAGAAAATGAATGTGAAATATACCCTTGAAAGACTACAACTACAATATTAAGGATAATATAAAAATTGATACATGTGATATAAAATACTGACAAGAATGAATATAAACATAAACAAGTAAGATATGTATGTTAATGTTACTATGTGCACAAAGATATATGTACCCAACTGACACACTGTTGAAAAGAAAGGTTTTATTTGTTTGTTATTGTCTTTGTTATAAAAATGAAAAACTTTATATTTAAAAAAAACCAATGGAGTCTAATGGCACCTGACACATCTGCGACTCCTGAAACCACGTGGGCTTTTCTGCCCGCATGCAGTTCTGAGCAGCTGTTCTGGAGCTGCAGGTCGGGTCTAAGCATCCGCTGCACATCCTAAAGCAGATTTTTGCCTTCGTCCCTGAAGCGCTGCAGAGCACTAGTGACTTAATCTCTGTCCAGTTCAGGCAGAAGAACGGGTGGCCTTTGGGTGAAATCCAGGACCCTCTTGGGCAGACCTGGAAGTGAACGAGGATCCTTCCCCAACTGAGGGTTGCTCCTCCTTTTTCCTGTGATATTATTTCTATCTTTCTCTGGCACAAGGAAGAACATTATTTGGAGATTAGAATTGATACATGTTGTGCTTTTTGCCCTTTTTATTTTCCAAATTTAATTTTAGTTCATTCTGTTTCTGTAGTTACATCGATGATTTCAACAACTAGGTGATTTTTTGCACAGTCCTCAGCTGTGTGGATTGATGTGTACTTCTTTTGATGTAAGGTGGTTACATTGTGAAATCTATAGAAGTGGAGGTTTTGAAGCAAATCTGCCTTTGGTTTACAAGTACTTTAACAGACCTGTTCGAATGTGAGTAGAAGAGTTTCCTCCAAGCCAGATTCATGGCGAGAGCTTCTGTTCTGAGGCTGCAACATTGGATAGCATAGCAGGTGGGCAATTGGGAGATGGGACCAGAAGCCAGAGCCCAAACTTCTCTGGATCAGAGGTGGTCTTCAGCAGGTTCTGACCAGTTCTGGAGAACTGGTAGTGGAAATTTTGAGTAGTTTGGAGAACTGGCAAATACCACCTCTGACTGGCCCCACCCCCATCACTTCTCTGCCTCCTATCAAGTCCCAACTGATCGGCTGGGTCTTTTGTTGTTGCCCTGCACAGGAGAACGGATCTGGAAAGCAGGTTAGTGGGGTGGGGAGGGAAGGGGGATTTTACAGTATCCTTCCCCTGCCATGCTCACCAAGCCATGCCCACCAAGCCACACCACGTCCACCAAGCCACACCCACAGAACCCGTAGTAAAAATTTTGAATCCCACCACTGCTCCAAGTGCTCTTTTCTCTCTTTTGCACTTGTCTTCTTTCCATTTGCACTGGTTGAATTAGGGATCTGAACAGAGCCCGGGATTTGAAATAGAGCGGCCCACTCAATCCATTTGCTTAGTGCTTACAGGCACTCTCTCAGTCCTCAAAGAGGCTCGCTGTGCTGCGCAGGAGAGATTGTTATCACCTCCTGCCCAAATCCCAAGAGTGGGCCGGGCAAAGGTAGAAAGTGAATCACAAGCGGAGGAGGTGTGGGGCTCAACAGGGCAGGCTCCAAGGGTGGGATTCTGCACAGTTCGCACCTATTCGCTAGAACCGGTTGTTAACATTCTAAGCAGTTCAGAGAACCGGTTGTCAGGAATCCTGTCAGGAAGGCAGGAAGGAAACATTTTGGTGTTGCTTACAGAAACTGCCTCTACATTAACCCTTATTACATTCTTGACATTCTTATTACAACTTCTCTGGAGTTTTTTCCCCTCCTTTGCTGGTACTTTGCTTGTGTGGAGTGACCATTCAAAGTTACAATGGCACTGAAAAAAGTGACTTAGGACCATTTTTCACACTGCTGCAGCATCCCCACTGTCACGAGAGGCCAGGCAAGGAGATGCGTGCCTCAATGTGAGTGATATTGAGTTGGCCACGCCCAGCCAATAATATGACCACCGAGCCACGATCCCCAACTGAGCCATGCCCACAGAATCGGTCGTTAAAAAAATTTGAATTCCATCCCTGGTAGGCTCCCTACTTCATCTCTGACCTTTTAAGCCATGTTGTCAGAATGGAACGACTCGCTGCAGCCAATTAACCACGGCTAACTCACCATGGCCAATTTGCCACAGGATAACTTGCCACGGCCAACTTGCTGAGGGACAACTCACTACAAGACAATTCAACAATTATATTTAATTATTTAAAACATGATTCTTCAAACTTGACAGCTTTAGGACTTGTGGAGTTCAACTCCCAGAATTCCTCCTCCAATCACGTTAGCTCAGGAATTCTGGGAGTTGAAGTCCACAAGTCTTAAACTTGCCAAGTTTGAAGACTCTTGATTTAAAATAATTTTAAAATAATTTTACTTTTTGTTATTCACATTTCATTTTGTCCCTCTCTTTGCATGCTTTCTTCAATGATTCTATTCCACAATTACTTTGATATTAATGTAATTCTTGCTCTGCGGCAAATTGTTCTGTGGCGAGTTTGCCATTGCAAATTGTCCCACAGCAAGTTGCCCTCCAAAAGGGAAGAAGAGCTGGGAGGGATCTGTGAGATCCCAGGGGAGGCTGTCATATCTCCTTCTGGCAAATACCAGGAACAGGAGAAGGGAAACTGGGGACTTCATTTGTACATACCAATTATTTAAATCTAGGTCTTTGCTGCAGACATTTTATGTGGCACTTTAAAAATGCCTCAGAACTTTGCTGACTGTTGACCTATTTATGTTTCTGAAACTCTTTCACTGAGATTGTGGTAACTGAGCCAAAAAGCAAAGATATTTGCCCACAAATAATGCCGCCATTGTAGACAAGGTTATGCTTTATGGTTAGTTTATTCCAATAGTTTCCCAGCCCACTTTCTGGATAAGGCAGTAAAGGAGAAGTACCAGAAGAAACAGTCTCAGGGCCATCCAGCTTCAAGGGAAAGATTTTGGAACACAGCAGCATCTGAGTGTTACTAAGCCCCCTCAGGATAACTCCTCTCTGGGAGAGGCCTGGTTCCTGGAGGGGAGTAGATTTCCCCAGGGATCTGGGGCTTGGAGCTAGGAGAGCTGTGGAGGCCCACACAACCCTCACAACAAGGTTGCTTTGAACCTGGAGCTTTTGAAGATCATGTCCCCAGTGTAAGGGGCAACAACCCAGTAGAAGGCTCATTCTTCTGCTTAAAAGGAAAGCATTAAAACAGATACATTAAATCCCCAGTAAATTTAATATAACTATTTTAGTAACCCCCTTAATCTCCAAAAGGATTTGAAAAAAGGCCAGAAATTCCAGTCCTAACTTCTCTGGAGAGACATAAAACCAAAACTGTGGAGTCGAAAGACACCTTATGATCAACCCTCTGCAATCTGCAAGAAAGAATAATAATTGAACCTTCCAGGAAAAGGGACTGCCCAGCCTTTAGTTCAAAATCTCCAGGGATGGAGGTCATCATATCATTGTCTCTCGCGCTCACAATCTAGGTATTTTGTATTCAAGTAGTAAAAATCCACAATAATTTTAACTGCAGAACAAAACCTCCCAGCTTAGAAATGACAAGAACAGATAGCTGTGGTGTCTGTCCAGTTTTTAAAACTCCAACAAAGAAGGACCTGAAAAATCTATCTGTTCATTGAGCCGCGAGAGGGCATTGACCTCAGGCAAAGCCAAAACTGAAAAGGATTCCCTCCGGAGGTATTTATAGATCCTGCAAAGCAAAGAAAGTCTTGTCTGAAACAAATAAAAGCAGGATGGACCTCCTTCTGAAGTGTTGGAACTTGGACCCATTTCAGAAGCAGGCCATGGATCTATTTTTGAACCTAGAAATAAGGAGGAACTTTCTGACAGTGAGAACAATTAACCAATGGAACAGAAGTTGCCTTAGGAAGTTGTGGAAGCGCCATCATTTGAGACTTTCAAGAAGAGATTGGACTCCCATCTGTCAGAAATGGTATAGGATCTCCTGCTTGGGTGGGGGGTTGGACTAGATGACCAATAAGGTCCCTTTCAACTCTGTTAATCTAAATCTAAATCTCTCAAGAGCATTTCCTAAGGTAGAACTACCAATGAAACAAGATGAAGAGGGCGGTGAGTGTAATTTTCTTCTTATTAAGCTGGGGACTTATGGCGGTTCTCCAATCAAATTGTCTTTATGAGGAACATTAATCAATTGAAGTTATTTGTGCTTTAGCAGTCTACTTGCATTACTGAGGTATTTATGGAGTCCCAAATTATTTGCATGTTTGCTTATTGCGGTCCAGGCAAAACTAATCATTTCCAAAGATCCTTTCTTAACCTCCCCTCACTTGGAACTAATTCTTATTTATTTTAGCTGCTGTTTGCATTCACTCAGAGTGTTCATTCTTAGCTTAGTTCTACTTGTTCTGAGTAAAGTCCTATGCTAATGCGAAGAATAATTTAGTGGCTGCCTAATGGTTCTAATTCTGTGTATTGGATATGGGAGCCTACTCAACACCTCATCCCTACATACTTCCCGACTCCCATCTCTCACCAGGCAGGGATGAAACAGAGAGTGCTGCTATTGGTATCAGTATAAGACTGAATCTTTTTTTTAATCTTTCTTTGGAATTAAAGGAGGAGAATAGACTTCAGTGCTTACAAACATCATTAATTTTGTCCCCCCAGTCACTTAAACCAATAGTTAATTCCTTATTGTGGTCAGTGATAGCAATTAAACCATGCATAAAAAGTGATGGCCAATCTTTTAAAAACCTCAGAGATGGAGAACTCACAATCTCCATAAAGAGATTTTTCTACTGTAGCAAATATGAGGCTTTTCTCATGTTCAATCAAAATCAAGGTAAAACCATTATTTCTGGTCCTCATTTCTGTTTCAGTGAAAAATAGTTCCTGACATTCTATGTTTGTGAATGCTGATATCACATCTCCTTTCCATCTCCTTTTCTCCAGATTTAGCATCCAAAGTTACTTCAACCTATTTTCACGGAGCATCTCTTCAAACATCAACTTCTGAACCTACTGTAACTTATTTATAATTTTCTGGAAATGGCCATACCCAAGTCCTTCTCTGATGTAGGGCTTACAAGTATAATTCCTTTAGCTTATATATGCGCTCCGTGGTTCTTCGTTTCTTCCCTAAGCATAATGCTTTTCATGTCTTTGTTACATTGCTAGTTACATTTTTGGTAGGTTTGAATGGTGTGGGAGTAGGAATGGATTTCCAGAGGAAAAAATTGCAGACTACAGGAACCAGGAGCACCACTCAGATGATCCTGAGGACACAGATGAACCTTCAAGAAACCTCTAAAAGTGACCCTCTAAAAGGATGCAAATGACCAGCTATCTGCAAGGAATATCAATCCTTCCATTACCCAACATCCTGTCAAAGCTGAAGAAGCTTCTTGGATGAGAAGTGAAATGTCTTCAAAAGAAAAAAACAAGAAAGTCCAGTTCCTTTCTGAAAAAGCACTTTTGGGACAACCATGACCTGGAGGATGGAGAATTTCTACAGACTTTTGGTAGGTTGGGCTATAGTTTCTTTTTGTGTAAAGTCTGATAAAAAGAATTAGTTAACCAGCTCTGCTTTCTCTCTACTGCTATTATCTCCTTGCCAAATTCTCTCTTTAGGGGACCTACTCTTTCCTTGACATTTTCCTTGTTATTTGTTTGTTGAAAGAAACTTTGTTATTATTATTTTTGACTTTTGTTGCAAGTCTTTGTTCATTCTGAGCCTTTACTTTCCAGACTTCATATTTGCAGATTCGGGATCTCTGCTGATATTCTGCCTTAATTATGTGTCCCTCTTTCCATTTTTTGCATTTATCATTTTTGTCTTTCAGTTTGTCAGAGAGATCTTTGTGCAACCAACCTGGTTTCTTCTTGGATTTCTTGTTTTTATTTTTGGTTGTATTGTGCTGCACTGGGCTTTTATGATCATATTTTTATTGTTTGCCATGCTTCTTGAGTTGGTTTCTTCCTTATGATTTTTATCCATGGAATTTTTCTTAGCCTCTCTCTGAGTTTGTTAAAATGAGCTCTTTTAGAGTTTACGAAACTGATTTGATTATATCTTATTGCTTGTGTTTGCATTATATTGAATTCCAATACGATATGGTCACTCTCACCCAGTGGTGGGATTCAAATTTTTTTGCTACCGGTTCTGTGGGCGTGACTTGGTGGGCATGGCAGGGGAAGGATACTGTAAAATCTCCAGTCAGAGATGGGATTTGCTGGTTCTCCGAACTACTCAAAATTTCTGCTACCAGTTGTCCAGAACTGGTCAGAACCTCCTGAATACCACCTCTGCTCTCGCCCAAGGTTCCAGCAACTTCCACTCCCTCTATCACTTCTTCTCTATTAGTAAGAATTAAGTCCAGTGCAGCTTTTCCTCTAGTTCCTTCCTTTTGGATGACAAAGTTGTCAGCTAAGTTGGTTAGGAATCTGTTCAATCTCCCACTTGCTGCAAAGTTTGTCTCCCAGTTGATATCAGGGTAGTTAAACTCCCCCATTACTATTGTGGTATGTTTCCTACGTACATTTGTTAATTGATTGGCAAAGAGTTCATCTTTTTCTTCTGCTTGGTTGGGTGGCCTATAATATATTCCTATGGCAATGTCATTTTCCCCCTTTTATATTCACCCATGTGGATTCTAGGAGGTTTTCATCATTGATTTGTGTATTTCTTCCATACTATCAATCTTCCATACTGTCTAGATTAGAAATTCTATTGCAGTGTCATTCCAGGAGTTGGGCAGGCCTGTCAGTTTCGTCTCATCTGCAGATTTCATTCATAGCCCATAAATTCTGTTATCTAAGCCCTGAACAATAATGTCAAATAATTCTGGCCACAAGGTGATCCCTGCAGGATGCTGTTGGTTACTGCTCAGTCAAGTAATCCAGGAAGATTTTCCCCATCTGCCCTTGCTGGCTAGCTGAAGGATCCTGAGGTTCACGGGGAGTGGAGGAAAGGCCGTACAGCCTCCTGCTCCTCCGTTGGTTCCTGGCTTCCATCTTGTTCTTCAGAGACACTGGCAGAGAAGTCCCTTGAACAGGAAAAAAAACTCTTCTGTGCAAACCAAGGACTTAGAGCGCCAATCAAGGCAAGACATGAAATAGGAGGAGAAAAGGGTCGACATTATAAGAGGTGGGAGGGTTTTGGATAGTGGGGGTTGCTTTCAATAGATGATTTTTGCATGGGTTTTCTTCAGAGCTTGCCTTGCTTGCGCTGCACTCAGCAGCTCTAGTAAAAGTACCTTTTCTCTAACACCTATGGAGTCGAGGGTCTTTCTTTCCTAGGGAGCAGACTTTGACCAGTCTGACAGTTTGGCTCCAGAAGAACCACAGTTCTTCGTGGTTTACAGGGTATTTACTCTAGTTGGTGTTTTTAGGATGACGAAGGCTTGCAATGATGTGGAACTTGAATCTGTTGTCTTTATGCGGTTGATACTAGGGTGGTGTCTAATTTATCTGCAGTCAGTGTTAGCTGTGTATGATGGAGTCATGAGGATGGATCTTAGAATTAAGAACCAGGAAATGGTTGGAGAAATGTTAAGACATGCTGGTAAATGCTGATGAGTGGGGAGAATGTGGGTTGTTTCAAGGAATTAATGTTGAAAAAAAGGGAGCATGAATGTATAGAAAAATGCATTACTCCTCACTGTTATATGAAAACATGAGTTAAGTAGGTCAGAAGAAATGTGAAAGTAAGTGGAATGTGGTGGGAAGGAGGGAAAGATCAAGCATGCGAGCGTATTGAAACAAGAAGAGAAAAGGTCAGAAATGACTGGATGTTGAATGAAGGCGAAGCAAATACAAAAGCCAGCATAATGGTATGTGGGGCTGACAGGGTGATGAACTGCTACCAAAGGAATGCTTCATTAGCATAGGACAGCATAACCCGGGGCTGCATAGCGAGTGGGGAAAGTGGGTGAGAAGGGTCCCTCTCTAGTTTCTCTGGCTGTAAAGGCATGTGGGAATGGCCTTGGGAAATGGAGGAAGAGATTCTGCCTAGATAAGAGAGGGCAGAGCCTGCAGCTGTATAATGGCCAGAGAAAGAAACTCAGGAAGGATCCTGCCTAACTTTTCAGGCTGTAAAAGGGGAAGCTTGCAAGATTCTGTTTATATATGCTTACAACAAGGTAGACTTAGCTCATCCGGTTGTGTTCCCTGTCTGGTCTATCTAGGAAGGCTGACAGGTGGTTTGGTCACATAAAGATGAATGAGAATTCAATCGCAAAAGCAAAGCAAATCTGTGAATGGATGGAGAGCAAGAGGGGAAACCAGGAGTGAGGGATTGGTTGGAGTTGAGAAGATCTCCAACACAAGAGGGCTGAGAAGGCAAAGGGCAAAAGGAAGCATGTGCAGATGTGGTGGAAGCCAGGATGGTTCTCAAGGCAAGAAATACAGAGAAGAAGAGCTGATTCCGAGGGTGCAAACTCGTTCTTGGTTTTTCTTTTCTCAAGCCTATCCTTTCTTCACTCATAATTATTCCTCTTTCTCTGCTCTGACGCTTCCTCTCCCCAAAGGAGAGTGTGTGTTTACAGAGGGAACTACACCTTTCCTGGGACACAAGGAAAAAATGAGCTCCAGTAAAGAAAGGTGACTTTAAAAGTGTTTAATTTTATGCCGTGAAGAATTCACCAAATCCCAGGTGGCTGTGGATGCTTCTCTTTTTCTTTTATCAAGAGACAACGCAGCCCTGAACAAAGCAGCCCTTCTTCCGCCCTGGGAGCAGACTAGAAATAGACGCCTGTTGAGCGAGGGGTGTGCCCAGCAGTAACTGCGAGTAGTAAATGGGATGATTTCTAGGAGTGCATTTGGCCATGGCTTGCCTCTGCCCTACCCTGCTCCAATGAGCCTGGATTAAACAAGAAAAATCACACGCATGCTGGGGCGGGGGGGAAGGATGACAAAGAAGGGATAGCTTCCCCTCTGTTTTCGAGGGGCTGCCACAACATGAGAATGGGCTGTTTTTGAAACAAAATACCTCCCCTGGCTATCAAGGATTTTGTCAGCTGCCTACCTTCTCTTCCTTTCAAGCTCACTAGCAACTGCCATAACCAGTGGGGGGTGGGGGGCATTTGGGCGGGGAAAAGTGCTGGAGGTGTGAAAGAATGTTATGGGAAATTAAGCAATGCGGACACTAATTGGAAACAGAGCTGTCAACCAGGCCATCTTCTTGCCTTCAAGGATGCCAGCCCTGGGAAATGAATTTACAGCGGGGCCTCAGGCACCGGGTTCCCAACAGGACCTGATGGGATTATTCTACCACGTGGGAGGGTTTTGGATAGTGGGGGTTGCTTTCAATAGATGATTTTTGCAGGGGTTTTCTTCAGAGCTTGCCTTGCTTGCGCTGCACTCAGCAGCTCTAGTAAAAGTACCTTTTCTCTAACACCTATGGAGTTGAGGGTCTTTCTTTCCTAGGGAGCAGACTCTGACCAGTCTGACAGTTTGGCTCCAGAAAAACCACGGTTCTTCGTGGTTTACAGGGTATTTACTCTAGTTGGTGTTTTTAGTAACACTGAGCTTCCCAAGGTCCTGTGTTTTGTCCTGATTGAGACCATAAACGGGCGGGCATGTGGTCTTCCATGGGATGGACCTTCCCCCTTGAGATGGATACATGCCATGCAGGAGTTTTAGGGGCTAGACTGGTCCTGGTGCTCTGATCAGCTTCTGGGTTGCAACGGAAGCTACATTTGGATGCTTCTTACAGTCAGTGATCGTAAATGCTCTGAGGGAGTAAACCTGATGGAAAAACATAAGCTAGGAAGAAGAGCTGCAACTTTTGAGAGCTGCTGTGGATGACCTTGATGGAGAGCGAGGGGGGGGGAAGCTCGGTTACCAAGGCAACGAGGAATAAATGTTGCAGAAGCCCAGACAAGGAGGGAGAGTTGCAAAAGCATCTCAGACAGCCCTCCCCCCCCCCAAATAAACATGAAGATAAAAAGGGGAGGGGGAAGCCCCCTCGGTCATCCAAGATGCTACTACTCTTGCCAACCGTTATGAAAGCCACCTTAGGTTTACCTGCCCTCTGTTCTCTCAGTCTGGTCTACCTTAGAGGGCTGACATGTGGAGACTGAGAAGCAAAAGAAGAATTTCTGTACAGGTAGTCCTCAACTTACAACAGTTCATTTAGTAACCCTTTGAAGTTACAACATCACTTAAAAAGTGACTTATGACTTTTTTTTTTCACACTTATGACCACTGCAGCATCTCCAGGATCACATGATCAAAATTCAGGTGCTTGGCTACTGGCTCATAGTTATGACGGTCGCAGTGCCCCAGGGTCACGGGATTCCCTTTTGTGATCCTGCGACAAGCACAGTCAATGGGGAAGCCTGTCAGCCTCCAAGATTCCTTTTTCTGCTTGTCTCTTTCCGGCTGCCATAGAAACGGGAGGAAGGAAGAATAATTGGGTCCTGGAGGATGAAGTTGGTGAAATATAAAAGTTGGGATATCTTCTTGCTTATGCTTACTTGCTTTCTGCGCAGATGTAGCCTTTTATCTCTCTAGGCCAAGGCCGACCATCTTGGCGTGCCAGATGTGTGAAACACCACCTGAAGATGCGCCACATGATAAACATCTCAGATTGGATGGCCTATTGGGGGTGGAAACATTGGCATAACTTTGTGTATGTGATTTTCGCGCCTATTGCTTCAGATCTTGCATTTCTCCTGATGCTACCACTTCAAATTCAGGAAAAGTCTTTTTCTCTATAACACTGGAGTCTGAGGTTTTCTTGCTTGGATTTTGAACGGAGCTACACCTGGAAGAAATCGAGTTTGACACCCCTGTGCTGGATGGAGATTTCTGTCTGATTCTAAAATCAAAATTCTAAAGAAATTAAAAATATATCTTTCTTTCAAGCACCAGAAAAAAACAACTAAGATGTTGGCAGTAGTCACAATCACAGAGAAGGCCAACACCACACCCAAGAAGCCAGCCACGGAAATTGAACAATTAGGGCACAACTCGAGTATCAAATATTTTCCGTGCCAGGAATCAGTGTAAGGTCACTTGATCTCATTCAGTGCAGCAAAATGTCTTCGGCTGTTTCACAGAGAGAGCAAAGCAGCAGCGTTTCCATCCCAAACACAACTCACAGTCCCTCTCGCCATAGGAGCAAAAGGGTGTAAGCTGTGCTGTCTCTAAATTTCAGCCTGCGAGAAACATTGAGGCATGCTTCAATGAAGAGGTCCATGCTTCAGCCAGTCAACTGAAGATTTTAAGAGATGCTGCAGGAATCCAAATAAAAGTAGAGAGTAAGGAAATGATCTTGGCCAAAATATGCAAGATCTGTTACAAGAGTGATGGAGGAATAGGACCTGTTATATGTCCCCAACAGATGGCATTCAGAAGCAACTCAGATGTCTCCCCGATTCACCGGAAGCACAATCGGCCTTGGAAGACTCTGTGGTCGTGGCCCATCTCAGTAAAAGCAGTGTCAGCTTTCCTCTGGTGTTGATGTCTTGGTCTGGTCTGCTTGATGGGGCTGACCGACACCCTTGACCTGCAATCAGCCTGCTGGACTAACAGAAGCAGAGGAGCGCTTCTGCCTTTTAGGATCAAGAGGAAAGGACCAGCAGTCAAGAAACACACCCACAAAAGCAGCATTTAGCAGCGGGCAGGGAAGGCCTTGGAATAGAGATCCAGATGCTGGGACGTGGCTGTAACCTGTAAAGAACAGGTGTATACGCAGAGAACGGTTTTCCAGTTGCTGCTCCGTGGATGCAAACGCTGGGCTTTGAAGAAGCAAAAGATTTTTTTTGCCGTTTTTGAACTTTGTGACACAGATAGTCTTCGACTTAAGACCACAAATGAGCCCCAGATTTCTGTTCCGAAGGGAAATATTTGTAAAGTGAGTTTTGCCCCATTTTATGATTTTTCTTGCCACAGTTGTTAAGCGAATCTTTGTAGTTGGTATATTAGTAGCATATCTGATTGTTGAGTGCAACTGGCTTTGTCAGGTGTAGCTCCATTCAAGAACCAAGAAAGAAAACCTTAGACTCCATTTTTATAGAGAGAAGGACTTTTACTGAATTTGAAGTGGTAACATCAGAAGAAATACAAGATCTGAAGCAATAGGCATGAAAATGACATATAGAAAGTTACCTCATGTCCCCACCCCCAAAAGTTCAAACTGGACATCCAATACGAGGTGTGTATAATGTCATATGGGGCATCTTCAAGTGGCATCTCACACATCTGGTATGCCAAGACGGCTGACCTTGGCCTAGACAGATAAGAGGCTACATCTGTGCAGTAAGCAAGTAAGCATAATCAAGAAAGCATCCCAACTTTTACATTTCACCAACTTAAACCTCCAGCACCCTTCCCCACCACAAAGCCCAATTATTCTTCCCTCCCCCCGTGTCTATGGCAACCGGAAAGACAAGAAGAAGTAGGATTCTTGGAGGCTGACAATTTCATTGAGGGCCACAGCCACAGCAAAATTGTATTTAATCTCAGGGGGCCGAGGGGGGGGCAGCATGGCCGGGGTGGGCATGACCAGGGTGGCTGTGGCCAGCTCAATGTCAGTTGCTGAAGTTCCTTTTTTTGCCTGTGATCATGGCCTCCTGCAAGCCCTCTGCCGGTGAAAACGGAGGCTGGGGAGGCTGCAGAAGGCTGTCGTGGACAAAAACGGAGCTTGGGGGGGCTGCATGTGGCCGTCTCAAGCTCCATTTCTGCTGGCAGAGGCACCAGCACTTCGCCGGTTCCAAGGCAGCTCCATGGGCCAGATCTAAGTATCGCACAGGCTGGATCCGGCCCAGGGGCCTTGAGTTGGACACTGCTGATCCAGCACACACATCTAAGATGTCACCAAAAAGAGTGACCTCTTCAGAGGGACCGGCAGCTGCTTTGGGATAAACCTGCCAGCAATCAACACACACACCATTTTGAATGCAAGTACGTTTAATGATAAAGAAAATGTTGAGAGAAATAAACAATATCCTGATGTGCTAAACAGAGTTGCTGTGATATAGAGGTGACAGACATATTGAAAGACAAGCTGGCAAGCCAAATCCCACAGCTGCCTCTCTTACATCATGGAAGAAAAATGCTGAGCATAAATCCTTCAGAAATGAATTGTGGTGGGAAACACAAATGAGAGACCAGAGGAATTATCAGACTTTTTAAACATTGGAAATGTTTGTGCTTTCAAATTATTCCTCTTTAAATAAAAAGGCTTTTGTTATGAGGGTGGAGCTGAGAATGAAGATCTTTGGGAAGAAAACAGTTGTAAATGGACCCATGCTCCAAGTTTGGGAAGGAAGAAGGAAATATTCAAAAGGGAAGCAAACGTTTTCAGATGGGAGGTATTTGCTTGACGGGTTGTCTATAATTTTGACCCATCTGGAAACTAATTATGAAGTTTGAGAACAAATCACTGCAGAAAATTGTTGTTTGAAGGCCAGACAAGGAATAATGGATGGAAACTGAACAAGGAGAGATTCAACCTAGAAATAAGGAGAAACTTTCTGACAGTGAGAACGATCAACCAATGGAACAGAAGTTGCCTTCAGAAGTTATGGGTGCTCCATCACTGGGAGCTTTCAAGAAGAGACTAAAGAAGAGCCATGTGTCAAAAATAGTGTAGGGTCTCCTGCTTGAGCAGGGGGTTGGACTAGATGACCTACAAGGCTCCTTCCAATTCTGTTGGTCTGTATTTGTATCCCGGTGTCATCAGTGCTTCTAGCTACCCAACATTTGATCTCATGAGTTCTGGATTTATCCATGGAACTGGAAAGGTTTTGTTGGCTTAGCAGCTTGCAACCTAACCTATCACATAGGTTTGCTATGGGACGGAGTGATTTCAATCTAATCTTCATGCAGGGTGCCTTACAAACAGCAGACTGACAAAAAGGTATTGTGGACTTTGATGGTCTTCATGTACTTAACAAGGACCATTTATAGTCTTCTAATGTCATTCAATGGATATGAGAACAGGCTTAATTAGCTCTTATGGAGATTTGATCATCTTAGAAGACTGTAAATCAAACTTGGCAACTTTAAGACTTGTGGACTTCTGGAAATTGAAGTCCATGGGTCTTAAAGCTGCTAAGTTTGGAAATCCTTGCTGTAAATCTTCTGGAAGCTTAACAAAAGAGATCCAACCTAGAATTAAGGAGACATTTTCTGACCATGAGAACAACTAATCAGTGAAATGATTTGCCTTCAGAAGCTGTGGGTGTTCTATCACTGGAGGCTTTTAAGAAGAGACTGGACAGCCGTTTGTCCAGAATGGAATAGGGTCTCCTGCTTGAGCAGGGGGTTGGACTAGAAGACCTCCAAGGACCCTTCCAACTCTGATATTCTATTACTTTCACTTTTACTGATTCTCTCATCAAGTTCTGGAGGGAGGGAGTGGGGACTTTTTCAGCTGATCCAGTGGGCCTAAGTCCATCCTCAATCTGCCCAGCTGCAGTCACAAGTGATAAGATCTTTTCCTGACTGGGGCAGGGCTGTCCTTTGTGCAGCTATTGTAATTAGTGCTTAGAAAGGAAGACAAGGCTGTTGATAGTGATGTCTCTTTTTCTTAATGCAATGAGTAGGTTGAAGATGCTTAATAAAGACTAGAGTACACTTCTATCAACAAATGCTGGAAAGAAAAGGGACTAAACATGAGCCACACACATCTTTGTGATGCAACTACTCAGTGACCAAGAATGAGGATAACAATGGTGATAATGGTGATTGGTTGCACAGTCAACCAGATGTTTAGATTGGAATTGGGATTTCTGTCCACCTACTGAGTCCTTCCCGAGGACCTATTCCTAGGCAGATGTTGTTTTTAATAGTATTAAAGGAATAATCACAGGATGTAAGCTTTTCAAATAAAGCTGCCTTTTGCAATTGATTTATTATACTGTATATACAACAACATGAAATTACAGTTTCCAGCTGTTTAGCTGATGATGATCTTCATACGTATCAAGTTCTTCCCAAGAACCTAGGATGTTGTAATGTATCAGCATAGTGTATGTGCAGATCCAAACCAAGTGGCTTATTGTAATTGACAGATGGAAATTTTGTCAATGAACAGGTTTTTAAACGGGCATCCAAGATTTTTTCGGTGGAGCACACAGTGTGCTAATAACCACTGGGAACATCACTGTTGGTTTATGCCATTATCTATCTGTCTATCTATCTATCTATCTATCTATCTATCTATCTATCTATCTATCATCTATCTATCTATCTATCTATCTATCTATCTATCTATCTATCTATCTCTATATCTATCTATCATCTTTCTTTCTTTCTTTCTTTCTTTCTTTCTTTCTTTCTTTCTTTCTTTCTTTCTTCTTTCTTTCTTTCTTTCATAAATTTTTAGTTTATTCAAAGAAGGTTAAAATACAGAAGGCCAAAATATTTAAAAAGACAAAAGAACAATTAAAAGAAACACAACAAAGAAGACATTTAAAAAGTGTCTTAAAAAAGAAAAAGAGACTAACATGTTTAGATGTCATGTTGACTCAGTGGTTAGAATGGCAGTATTGCAAGCTAATTCTGCTGAGTCAGCAGTTCAATCCTGACCAGCTCAAGGTTGACTCAGAGGTCAATAAAACAAAGACCTAGATTGTTGGGGGTAATAGGCTGATTCAGTAAACCACTTAGGGAGGGCTGTAAAGCACTACAAGTGGTATATAAGTTTAAGTGCTATTGCTATATACACAAAACATCCTTCCTAGTTTAGGACTCGGGTTGGCAACTGAATATTACAGAATAGAATTCAACTATTACATCTGTTATTTGAGATTTATACTTTCAAAGATGAAGCTTAAGTCTGCATTTGACTTTCCTGCGGGCGTGTCACATTCGGTTAAGTCATGCTCAAAGTTTTTCAAAGAATAATCGCAGGGAGGAGGGTGTCGGTTGGGGAGTGCCAAAGAATATATTGGGCGTTCCAATTGCCAGGTTAGGCCAGCAGATCTCGCCCGTTCTTTTCGTTTGCTTCAGAGGAAAGAACGTCCCGATGTGGCCCTGACTGGTTCATTTCGCATCCGATGGTGCTTTCATGTGCTCTCTGCACTTGCTTTCTTGCCTTAGCTTTGCCTCTGCAATTTTTCCTTCCGTCACAACAAGGTTTGCTCTTTAGCTGGAGCTGACATCTTCCAAAGGCCCGGTACCGTTCCTTTCAATAATCTCTATTTTGAAAGCAATGCACCATGTGGAAGAAGTATTTTTAGAGTGAATCTTTAAATTAAAAAAAAAACACCTTTGCCTTTCTAACCCTTCCTTCTGTTATGCATATGGCATAGGCAGATGCCTGTCACAGTCTTTCCCTTTCCCCAAACAATTCTATATTTGACAGCTGGCATTTTCCTCCCTCCCTCCCTCCCTCCCTCTCTTCCTTCTTCCCTTCCCTTAACCTTCTCCCTCCTTTCCTCCCTTTTCCCCTTTCCCCTCTCTCTTCCCCACTTTCTCCCTCCCTCCCTCCCTTTTTCCCTCCCTCCCCTCCCTCTCCTCCCCTCCCTCCCTCCCTTCTTTCTTCCAGGGTTGCTTTCTCCTTGGTTAAAGTGGCTTCGGGCTTTGGGCTAGGAGGAAGAGAGGAGAGGAGAGATTCTCCCTCTGCCTTGATGACCCACAAGGGATAGCAGGAGCTGCACAGGAAATGTCAGCCTTTCTTCATCTTCTCAGCTCAAACTGCCTCTCAGCTCATTTAAGCAGGAGCTGGAAACTGTTTATTTCAAATGAATGTTCGTACTGAAAGAATCCACAGCAAACCAGGCAGCGGGAGGAGGGAGGGAGGGAAGGAGGGAGGGAAGGTGACAATGAATCTTATTCCCAGTTAGCGTGTGGTGCATTTGGTGCAACAGCCAAGGAGCCATCATCAGCAAGGCAAGAGGGGAGATTTGATTTCTGCTGCCCCCAGCAGAGTTTCATTTTCCCCCTCAGAAAACAAAAACTGCTGTTTCCTCACTCCCCCCATGGCCACCTGTCACATTTCTTGCCGGAGTTGTGGGTGTGTGGGGGATGCGTGTGAGGCCCAAAAGATGAGGAGAGATGAGTCTCCAGCAGACCAGGGACATATATTTTCTGCCAGGGTGGGTGGGCTACGCAGGGCAGCCATCCCCTTAGCTGCCTTTGGGGTGAAGGTGTTCAGAGGCCACTGCCCTCTTTATTTTTAACTGTGTATGTACACGTTTACAAAATCCTTAAATTTAAGTATTACTACATTATGGTCTATTGCTATTGAGGTTAACTATAAAATTCAGCCAAATTTGATAGTGTGGGAAGCCCCCGCCCCCAGAAGAATGAAAAATTTTGAGGAATGTTTAAAAAGACAGAATGTTATATTTGTCTAAATGAGAAATGGAGAAACGTGTTTTGTAGATGCAGGAAGCAGCCCCAGTCTCCCTGCCCCCAAGCAGAAACTGAGGAGGCAGCTTTTAGAAATGCGGATTTGGTAATCCATTCAAGACAGGATACTTTGAAACAAAGGCAGAATGGCAGGATGAGAAGCAGGCCCTCACCCAAGATCCAACACAGGATGAAAGCTATTAAGCCACAGTAGGAATTGCCCAACACCCTTTTCAGAACACAAGTCCCACCATCCCAGAGCAATCTGAACTTCACCTGGGAGCTCAGATAAAACAATAAACCAGAGATTGACCAGATTAGCTCAGACAAGCGCCTAGGATTTGCATTTCCTCTTTTGCCTATAGAGTCAGCTATGACCCCTACATGACCCCATAGGAATCTGACAACAGCCAATTGAATACATGTTCTTGCATAGGAACAGGAACTCAAGTGCAAAGCCCAAGAGGAGGTATAACCCCCCACCCCCACTCTCAACGCCCATTTTGTCAGCTGCGCAGAACCATAAACGCTGGTGGTTCTGCCTCCTCATTGAACCATCTTTCCAATCAGCCTGCATGTTTCCAGTGCTTTTCTCCCAGCTTGGAACTGAACCAGATGGATAATTGTGATTCCTGCGTCTTTTGTCTGCATTTTTTTTTTCTAACCTGGCAATTGAAAAGCTCTTGTTCATTCACATCTCAGTTGTTACATTATCTAGATTTCCACTACTGGGCAATTATTATTTTAGCCTCTAAAATTAAATAGATAATAGATTCCTTACATTTAAGCTTCAGGTTTCGTCCTGTAAAGAAATGCAGTAGCCAAATTCTGTGGAGTATTCCGTTCTTTGTTTCATAATGGTACTTATCTCCCCAAGAATTTTACATCAAAAGGGATAGCTTTATCAACGATTACCACAAATGAAAAATGATTCTTTTTTTTATAGCCTCTCTAACATTTAGGCATTACTTTTACTACAAATATTAATAATTTATTATTAATGATTATATACCAACATAGAATATATAAACAGATTGTAAATAAGAGGCAAGATTGGATAAACAATGTCTTTTCTCTATTTCAGAAATCTCTGATCTTTAAAACTATTCAAAATGGAAAATATCCAGGCCTTGATGGACTGCCACAGGAATTTTATAAAGAATTTAAAGAGTTTTTAGTGTATGGATTTCTACTTTTCATCAATACTTTGCATCAGAAGGACCACTTGCCAACAGGGAAGCAAAACGTCTAAGATAATTCTGATCATTAAATTGAGTAAAAAAAAAAAACAACTCCCAGCAATTGGCATCTCATAGACATATCTCACTTCTTAGTAGGGACAATAAAGTCTATACTAAATAATTAGCTAACCATTTAAAAGTATAAATAAAATTATTCACACAGATTTATCTGGCTTTATTACAAATGGAAATGTATCTATCCCTATTAGGATATTGATTAATAAAATGAATATATTTCCACTAACCTTATGTTCTTTAGGTGTGTTTACAGTCTGATTCTCTGGAACCACATGTCTTAAAATGAATATTAAAGGAATATGGTTAAAGGTCAGTGTCTTCTTTCTGTGTGAACATTTCCTCAGTAAAATTGCATATGAGTTTGGTTGATTTTATTTATTTCTTTACTTGTTTCTCAAATATATATAGCTACCCATTATGAAGCCATGCAGGCATCTCCTCCCAGCACCACCAATGACTCCTGCTGTAAGAAGGGTGAAGAAGCAGCCTGGCTGAACTTTGCCCACCAGTGCTTGTTTGGCTGGTCTCCATGTAGTTCAGAAGATTATAATTGGTTCAAACTGGGAGATAGAGGCAATTTTCCTTCTGTTATTTATTCACAAGGGATTATGCTGCATGGGGCAAACACAGCATTAATTGTGTATCTTCAAAGGCTACACGCAAGAGTAATTTGCTGGAATGGGATTCTTTTTTTAATTAAATCATTTTTAAACCTTAGATCAGATGAGATCATGGGCCCATTTGCCTGTTGTTTACTAGAATGTCACTAGAGACAGTTAATTCATGAAGATGAATTAGAAGAATGGAATTTCAGCATTCCGGTTGGACTACGAAGGTATTTGCCAGGTTTGAGTTGCACCTTCCATGGTACCTTCCTGAGCCCAGCTGGGACCATGTAGGGTGGAAGAGTTTGGGATTTTCCTCTGGGAAGGACTATCTCTTCCCACTGCATGTGTGCTTTGTGCTCACATGTAAAAACCATTTTGGGTCAGCAAATTTCATCAATCAACAGGGCATTCTTGAATTTCTCCTGGCCCAGAAGAATGGAGGCAAGGGCTTGGCTGCTCTTGTGGTACAAGAAGACAAGTTTGGGTGAGAAATTCTTAGAAATTCCCCTTGGCTTGACTGTGCTTTCTTCTAACCAAGCCTTCTGCCCTACCTCAAGCCAGCTGGGCACAAGCCTGGGCTGACAAAAAAGCCAACACTTGCTTCCAGCATGCAGTAGACAAAGCAAGATCCCTAGTATTCTGGAGGCATCAAAGCTCATCTGCATTAGAAGCCTTGGACTTCCTTGTCCTCCATGAACCAGTCCTGACCCTACTTTAGAGCCACCCCAACTAGCTGCCATCCCCACAAGTGCTGGCAGCAAACTCCCCAGTTCACAGTGGACTGTGTGAAAAAGTATTTCTGTGGGTTGGTCCTAAATGTCCCTAGAGGGGAGAGAAAAACTCCCACCCTCTTTTCCATTTTGATGTCATTGCCATGTCTCCCCACCCTCCGTCATTCCAAACTACAGCACAAGGCTGGCCACAAATATTGCCATCATCAGAGACGGTGTAGTAGTGAATCTTGAAGTGCACAAAGGGTTGGATTTGATGAGATCCTAGGTTCCTTCCAGGGGTAGGATTCTACCGGTTCAGACCGGTTCTATAGAACCGGTTGTTATGATTCTGAGCAGTTCGGAGAACCAGCAGATTGTGCCCCTGACTGGCCCCACCCCTTTCCACCCACCCCTCCCCTCCCACCAGTCTGTCCTTATCACGCATGTGCAACATCGCGCACATGCCTGACATTGTTGACTGCATTTCCCCCCACCCAGTCACTCCTTCAGGTATTTCTTCTTTTTCCTTCCCAACGATCAGCTGTTCTGATGATCAGCTGTGTTGTGATCCCCTCAGTCTCTTACTGCTTCTCCCAGGAGGCTTCCCTGAGTCCTAGGAGGCCCAAAAATGGAGCGCAGGGGGTGCCCCTCCTGCACTTTTTTTTGCCTTCCTGGGCCCCAGGGAAGATTCCTGGGAGCCAAAATGCCCCCCCCCACCCCAGGAGGCTTCCTTGAGGCCCAGGAGGCAAAAAACCTGGGGAGGGGTACTGCAAAAAAAGAGAAGCCATGCCCACCCTGTCACATGGCCACAGCCACCTAGCCACGCCGACGGAACCAGTTGTAAAAAAAATTGAATCCCACCCCTGGTTCCTTCCAACTCTATCATTCTATGAGGACCAGCATCTTTCCTTGCAGGAGAGTTATCATTGGAATGACCTCTTCACATCATTTCTCTCACTCTAATATTTTGCTGTTACCAGAGCAGACCCACTGCCCTGCATAGGTTTACGTGAATGCCTCGTCCCACCCCTTCTTCAGTTCTTCCTAAGTATTCCCAAGGGTTCTTCTTACAATAGCTGCCCGAGGTGACCTTTGCATCAGATTGTGCCTTGTCCTCATTAGAGGCAAAATGTGGATTTTTTTCTGTGCCAGTCAGCATTACTTTCCATTCCTTCTAGTTGCAAGACAAAGGGATTGGGGTGGAGGTGATTCTTTATATAATTCAGAATTGGGGCAGAAAGAACCAGATCTGAACAGACTTTGACACTGATCAAACACAGCTGATCTTTGAACCCGACTCAGAAAGCTCTCTGGGGCAATTATTATTTGCAGCATGAATCTGGCGTTTCCCTGGTTTTTATGCCAACATATTCTGATTTATTTTCACTGAGCCACGACAGCCTTTGAATCCATGGGGAAGATTTGCATCCTGATGAAGGGTTCAGGCTCAGGATGTGCAAACTCTTCTCAAAAATGTCTGTGCCAGATGTTGAGCCCTGAAAACCAAAGGGCAATACATCCCCACACCCAGCTGAATTTTGAATGCAACTGTTTTCCCCTTCTTGTTTAAAAACTGGAAATAGGGCTGGGTAGGAAGTTTTAAATTCCTCCGATTCCCTCTGAAAATGGCAATTTTGAAGAGGAGATTTAGCTTTGCTCCCTTTTGCACTTCTGATTCCCAAACTGGGCTGCAATTGGCTTTGTTGAGTCTGGGCACCCCTGGTAAATTTCTGCTCCGTGGAAGTCCTAGTCCTTTGGCCTTTGTGCCAGTCCCTTTCATGGAGACCTTAGGAAAGGAAAGCTGCAGGGCTAGAAGGGGTGCTGCTTTTTGTGTGAGGCCGTAAAGAAGGAAGCAGGGGGACTGGAAGGCAGGGACCTTCTGCCCCTTGGTTGGAGAGAGGAAGGAGAAAGGGCCCCAATCCCACTGAGAGAGCCACGACTGCTACCTGCTCAACCAGCAGATGCCACGACTTCAGGGATGGAGGTGGCTGTGAGAAATTCCTCCTTGGGAGGCTGAGCTTTGAGCTAAATTTGGAGGGAGAAGGAATTGGGGGCCAGGACTATGCTGGGCTGGAGACAGAGGAGGGTCAGGGGGTGGCCTAAAATGAGAAAGTCCCCTTTCCCAGTGTCGACCTCCATGCGGTGTGACCCTCTGCAATACTTCAACATTAAGAAGCTTTACAGAATTTTTAGTTCAGCAGACAAATCTCAGTGAATAAGCCCAGCTCATCTCATCACCCTGGATTCAGGGCAAGAGGCCTCTTCATTTGCTCGCTCTCTTCCTTGAGCTTCTGTAAATTAAAATCTGTAAATTTTATTCTGCAGTAATAAACCTTGCAGTTGTAATTCTGTTTTTATTTCCCGCTGTGCTTGTTGTTGCTCTGGAAAAAAAAAATCAGGCCTTCATTAAATTTCCTGTAATTGCACCCGCAGACCTGCTAAGAATTTGCTGCTTTACAGTCCCTGCCTTACCCATTTTACATAATTTGGGTTTTTTGCAGGCCCTCCATGAGGAAGCTCATTTCTTGATGAAGAAGGAGCAGCAACGTAGATGAGAAACTTGCAGTTTACCTAATTTTACACCATGCCCCATCAGGCTTGCACAGGGAGAGAAATTTAGGGAGATGCGTGCTTGAGAAATGGCAAAATACCAACAGCACTTACACTTATACTTTGCTTCACAGGACTTTATAGCCCCGTCTAAGTGGTTTACAGAGTCAGCATATCTGACCCCAACAATTTGTCTCTCATTTTACTGACCTCAGAAGGTCAGTAAAATTTTACGTAGTTTAAATATGGCTAAGCTAGAAGATTCCTCTTTACTCTTTCTGTTACATATAACCCCCCCCACCCTAAAACCCAAAATGTGTTCGGTTACAAGTACATGATGAATTGTTACAATCTTATTGGAAAATAGGAAGATCCGCCCATAAAAAAATAAATAAATAAATGAAAAAGTAAATAAATAAGTAAATATTTACATAAATAAGTAAATAAAATAAGGGACATCCTCCCAAGGTAAAGCCCAGCAGTGGAACAAGCTAAGACACTGAGGCACAGAAAACAATCTCATGTTGACCCTTAAGCCTATAGTTTAGTTCATCTTATAACGTAAGAAAATAAGTGGAGTGGGGAGGGCCCCTTAGGTGCACCATGCTCTGTGCAGGGGTATAAATGCATTGTTTGAACATGGAATTTTGCTCTCCTTGGTCTCAATCCACTTGGGAAGGATCTTGTAGGACGCGCTTGCAACTGCCTTTTTTTCTTCTTCAATAGAACTTTGAAACTGTGCACCAGATTTGTCTTCATATTGCGAGTATAAATTTATTGGGGGGTCTTATATCTCACACTGCTATCATGTCTCCCCTGGTCCTTCTCTTCACTAGACTAGCCAGGCCCAGTTCCTGCAACTGTTCTTCATATGTTTTAGCCTCCAGTCCCCTCATCATGCTGGTTGCTCTTCTCTGCACTTTTTCTAGAGTCTCAACATTTTTTATAGTGTGATGACCCAAACTGGATGCAGTACTCTAGGTGTGGCCTTTCTAAGGCTTTATAGAGTGTTATTAGTACTTCCCTTGATCTTGACTGTATCCCTCTGTTAATGCTACTTAGCACTGGATGTTTTTGGTTGCCACTGCACAATGTTGACTCATATTTAACTGATTGTCCACTAAGACTCCAAGATCCCTCTCAGAGTTACTGCTATTATGCCTGGTTTCATCCAGTCTATATGCGTACTTTTGGTTTTTCCTACCTAAGTGTAAGACTTTGCCTTTCTTTACATTGAATTTCATTTTGTAAGATAGGGCCAATGTACAAGTCTGTCAAGATCCATCTGGATCTTGAGCCTATCTTCTTGGGTGTTAGCTATTCCTGCCAGCTTAATATCATCTGCAAATTTGGTAATTTCCCCTTCCATTACCTCATCTAAGTCACTTATGAAGATATTGAAGAATACTCAGACTAAGATGGAACCTTGTGGTACTCCAATGCTTACTTGCCTCCAAGTAGATGTAGTACCATTAAGAACTATTCACTGAGTACAGTTTTTCAGCCAGTTACAGATCCATCTGATTTATAGAGAAACACAGTGGGATCTGGATCACCACATGTAATGCACCCATGGCCCCAGCACCCTCTTAGTGAGAGGATAATCCCTGAGACCCAGCCTGTCCCCACCTCAAGCAGATCTGAACCTGGTGATATAATAATTATGTTCTCACCTTTACATGATCTGCCTCCAATCCCTCCCTCCCTCCTTTTTTATTTCTTGGAAACAATGAACCAAATCATGTGTTGGAGAAGTCTCTTGAGAATCACTTGGACTGCAAGAAGATCAAATCAATCCTAAAGGAAATCAACCCTGATTGTCCTTTGGATGGACAGATACTGAAGCTGAAGCTCAAATACTTTGGCCACCAAAGGAGAAGAGAGGATTCCTTGGACAAATTCCAGTGAAGGATAGGAGGCTCTGGCAAAAAAAAAAAAAAAAAAACGAATTGCAAAGAGTAGGAAACAATTTAGCAACTGAGCAACAACAACAAAAACCAAATCATGACCAGTAAAATTTCAGCCTCCCTTATGGTTTCAAGAGTTTTGTTTTTAATCAGTTCCAAAGACACGTGAAATTAATTGGCCCCATCCTCTTTTCTCCCTTTTCTCCAGTTGGAATAGGGCAGCCAAGCACTCTTGTCAGCCTGTAGCGATCACAGGATCAAAAATGTGGAAGGGAGTCTTAATCCATTGATTCCAATTCCATATCCAGTGTTGGAATCTGATCAACACAGAACAAAGGGGAAAAAATTCCTTTCCGTCTTGTGGAGGTTGTTCTCCCGCTGGACACAGCTTCACATTGTATTTACCCTCCTCCTCTCGCTCCCCCTCTTTCTCTTTCCTTCTCCTCCCCTCCCCCCACTTTTCTTCTTTCCTCTTCTTGCCAATTACCCTCCTGGTTGATATGCTGTTTGCAATCAACTACTACTCCAAGATCATTTTTACAAATATCATTGCCAAGGCAGGTAGTTCGGATCCTATAGTTGTCTATTCAATTTCCCTTTGTTGCTATTAAATTTCATTGTCATTTTACAGTCCATTTTTCCAAGCTAACCAGATAATGTTAAATTTTATTTATCTGTTCTGTGGCATCAGCTATGCTATTCAAATTTGTATAACTTACAAATTGACATAAAGCTGACATCTGTCACCTCCAATTCTTCTTCCAAATTAGAACGAAACCAGATTGTTCTTGACATAAGCATGTTGACGTCTAATCATTACCACACTGTTTTCAATGTACATACAGATCAGTCTCTTTATGATCTATTCTTCATATAATCCATTGTGGTTTTGACGTCTGCAGTTCTGTGGACCCTACTGTTTCCCTTTTGAAGAAGGGGACAGCGCTGGCACTGTTCCAAAAGTCTGGCTCTTCACCCTTCTGCCAGACTTCCTCATCCAGTCCTTCAGCACCTTCAGGTGGCATTCATCTGGCCCTAATGGAATGAGACCCCTTTGAAGTAAAGAGGGATTTCCTGACTGTATTTCTTTCAGTCTTAAAGTTCCATCCTGCCTCTTCATAGTTGCCTGATGAAACACAGGCGTTCAACTCGGAGAAAACAAAATAGTTCTGCATTTACTTTTTTACTTCTTAGCATTTTGCTACCTTCATTAAGCAGATGGCACACCAATTTTTTTTTCCTTTTCATTTCAAACACATGTGAAGAAGCATCTTTCTGCTCTTATGTTCATTCTGTGCATTCTCTTTTCTGACAGTCTTCTGTATAGCAATGTAAAATTATTCTACTGGCTCCCTCTCCGTTCACCACCACCCCACCAGATCTGGAATTCAGGAGAGGTGGACAAGGAATTGGTAAGGGAACATTTAGCCACTTTAGATGCGTTCAAATCTCTGAGATGAGATTATTTACCTCACAGGTATTGAAAGAGCTGGCAAATGTGATTATAGGACCACTGAATGAAATCTTTGAGAGCTCCTGAAGCACGGGGGAAATACCAGAGGACTACAAAAGAGAACCCCTTTTCCTGTCTTCAAAAATGAGGAAAGGGGTTCCAGGAAACTACAGACCAATCAGAATAAACCCAATACCTGGGAAATTCCTGGGAAAGGTACTAAGCAGTAGATTTCCGAGTACCTAGAAATGAATAAGGTGGTTATTAGAAGCCAGCAATGTTTTGTTTGGAAGGGATCCTGCAGGCCTTCTAGTTCAACCCCTGCCCAGGGCAGGAGTCCTTATTTGATCTCAGACAAATGGTTGTCCAATCTTTTCTTGACACCCTCCAGCAATGGAACATCCACAATTTCAGGAGACAAGTTGTTGCAATGACAAATTATTCTCACTGTCAGGAACTTTCTCCTTAATTCCAGGTTGGATCTCTTTGATAATTTTCCTGTCCCATTCCAGCCAAATGGCTGTCCAGTCTATTTTAGAAAACCTCCAATGATGACAGCAACTCCAGGAGGCAAGTATTCATTAATTGTTGTCCCTGTCACAAAATTTCTTCTTCCTTCTAGGTGGTATCTCTCTTTGACAAACTTCCACCCATTACTTCTTGTCCTGCTTGCAGGTGCCTTAGAGAATAAGTCAATCCCTTCTTCCCTGCGATAGCCCTTCAAGTATTGGAAGATGACTATAATGTCACCCCTAAGCCTTCATTTCATTAGGCTAAACATCCCTAATTCCCTTATTTATTCATCATATGATTTAGCCTTCAGACCCCAACCTTCTTTCTTGCTCTTCTCTGTACGCTTTCTAGGGTTCCAGCATCTTTTTGTATCATGGTGACCAGGGTTATGATGCCAGTTATAGTGCCCCAAACATTATTGGCTGAGATGGAATTTTAGTTGGTTTTCGAGCTCAGTCAGTCTTGCTGTACAGCTGCAGAAGTAAAGACACTTATTTATTTATTTGTAAAATTTAATCGCTGCTCATCTTAGTACAGGTGAAGAAGCAAGGAGCACCTTCTGGCTTCTTGCTGTTCAAATGAGCTTGTGAGTCATCCATCCCTGTGACTGAGCAGGCCCAGATTGCTGTCATTCAGAGAAAATAATAGAAACCCTGAATCAAGGGAGGGGGGAAGAGAAATGAGAGCTTGAGAAAAACCTTTGTCATCCTGTGCCATCAAGACCTTGAGATCTTTTAGGGTTTGAGGAACAGGGAGCATAATAATAAGGAACCCAAGTCCCGGGTTCAGTGCAAAATTTCTGAGTGAAGATGTAAATATGTGACTTCTTTGATCCAATCTCAATAGGTTTCTTATTTATTTATTTATTTAGTCAAGTGATTATTAGATAACAGATATAAGTATAAACATGGTTATGAATACATGAAATGGATACGAATAAGAAAAAAAGAAAGAAAGAACAATAGGATAGGGACGGTAGGCACGTTGGTGTGCTTATGCACGCCCCCTATCTTGGCCAGTCAATTGTTACTCTGTTAGCAAAGTTGAGCTGGCATACTCAGTGATTATAAACACACACAGGTACTCAGAGCAGGAGACCAGAACCTGAGACCAGCTGTGCCACTCTTGGTTACGGTTATGTTCCTGCTGCATACAGTTATGTTCCTTTCATGTGTCCATTATCCCTACCACTTTCCCATGTCAGCTTGTCCGGGGGCAGAGAGCCTGCTCCTGGGAGACCTTTTTTTTCTTTCTTTTCTTCTTTGGTGTCCTCCCTTTCCTGACACAAAGGCAAAGCAAGGAGGCACAGCTTCAATTTTTTTTCTGGCATGTGCTAATCCTCCTCCTCTTCTATCTAATGGGCACAAATTCTGTAGTTACTCTCCAATTGGAAAAAGCACACCGAAAACAGGCCAGAACACCAAGTATATTTTATCTCTCTCGTCTCTGGGAGCTTTGCGATGTAGTTAGGCTAATTATTGACATGTTGATTATAGCAAGAGTGAAGCAATGATTAAGCAGGTGGTGACTTCGAGGGCTGGAAGATTCAGTTTCTTTATGACACCTTGGACACACTAGTGACACCACTAGTCTTTGTGTCTCCCTTCCTGTCCCTTCCCTTTCCTTCCCTTCCCTTCCCTTCCTTTCTCTTCTGGCATTCTCATTATGCTCCTAATCTGGGTGACAAGCAGAGCTCCAGGGTGGTAGACAAATATGAGAGGGAAGCACAGGGGAGAAAGATCGGAAGAAGATGGTTCCCGGGGACGGGGTGAGTGGGCTTGTCCATTTCCTAGAAGCTTATAATATGGTTATAGTAAGGAAGGACAAGCACAGCTTGCTAGAGGAGGCATTTTGGGCTTCTCGGTGAGCTGCTGCTTCTCCTTTAGGTCCGTCGTGGTATGGAACATTTTGGGGTTCACGTGTTGCACCAGCCTGAATGCTAAATCAGTTTTTTCCATCTTTCTCTTTCAGTGAATCAGAACCGCAGCGTCTGCCCCACTTGTAAAGGAGCAGAGAGGTTGACTCTACCTGTGCGGAACAGGTTCTGCTGGCATTGAGCAATCTTTTCAAGGACCGGAGGCCAGAAGGTCTTGTAAACCTTTCCACTGAGAAGTCAGAAAAATTATATCTCAGGACACTGAAATCTGGAGATAGGATTGTCTTAGGAGATCTGGCAAAATAATAATAATAATAATAATTTCTAAAATTATTTTTCTTTCATGTTGAAGCTCTGTAGATACCTCTTTGGGAAAGTATTTATGCTTTAATAATAATTAATAATAAATAAATGTAAAGGTAAATGCAAAATATCCATACTGGAAAAAATGCATTCAATTACATTTGTTTATGCTGTTTAAAAAAAAAAATCCAGAAGATTTGACCAACTGGGCTGCTTAAACTGGGGCGTTCTGGCATTAAGCCGACTCTTCTGCATTGGTAGACCCAGTAGCTCATATTTTGTCCTCCTTACGGATGGCCAGGGAATAACTGCTCAAAGCTCATGGCTACCAAGGCGTGCAATGTCTCCAAATGGCATCCATACTTTTACTGTGTTGAAATGATTTTTAGAACAAACATTTAAGGGAATTTGTCTCAATCTCATACAATCGTTAATTCAGATGCAATATGGGTAAAGTGGTTTCACTGTAAGGGAGAAGAAAGTCTTCAGGGGCCGCCTCTGTCTTGCTTTGAGATTGTGGGGTAACTTGAACCTCACCAGTCAGCCTTCATGGGAAATGATACCCAAAAGCTCACCCTGATGCCTGCAGTGGCTTCTCCATTCCCTCTGAGCCACTAACCTCCAAAAGCTTTCAGGCTATTAACCATGCGGCTTTGTTTCCTCTTTTGACTGAGACATTGATATTCGTCTAGCATTTTGTCTGGAAGACCCTGAGTGTGACAACAGTGCCCTGAAATTCAAGAAGAGTCCCTCTTATTGAAACAACTGTAAACAGCTGCACAATATAATTAATAATGAGGCATTCAAACTTCTACTATTCAAAGACTCTCTAATAATAATCTTCAGCTTCCCTCTAAGGACCCATGCAGATGTGGTAGCTCTGCATATCACCAAGGATGTTGTCGTCCATCTCATAATGCTAACAATGGGAATCCTCTTTCCCCAAAGCCCCAAAGCATTGACCATGGTTGGCTTTGGGGAATAGATTATCTCACCAGATAATCAGAGGTTTCCTCCGTTCCTGGCAGCTCTGCAACCTTGGCGACATGATTCTGCAGCTCATTTATAAATAGCTTAATTGAGTTGTTGAAGTTACCAAACCTGATGTGAGCTGATAGATATGAAATCATTTATACACAGAAGACAAAGCAACTGTAGATCTCCAGAGATCAGTACACTCTGGATGTTCTTTGCTAACCATAGGTCAAATGCCAGGTTTGCAATAAGGGAAGGTTTCATCAATATTTAATATCCATCAGTGGTAGATTACATTAGGAATTTAAATTCTTAATTTTAAGATCTCCATCGCATGAACAAGTTGCAATCATGAAAGCAAGCAATCAGATCAAAGTATTTTAGCTTTTTGGCTGTAAAATCTATTCATGCAAACATTAGAATTTTGACCTTACTTTCATAAAATAGCTATGAATGGTATATCATCCAAATCATAATGGAGCTTGCTATTTATGAATCCATGACAAAGTCTACCAAAGAAAACCATTTTGCTTCTTACTTAATATCGAGCTGTTTGGATCCATGATATGATTTAATTTGGCCCTAGCCACATATCTTTGGTAAAAGAATTGACTTTATCACCTTATTCTTTGGTTGAGAGATTTAAGTCAAAATGTCAAGAAAGATTTAATGGTTCATGGTGGCTGGTGACTTAGAGCCAATGGTGAAGGCTAGAAGAAAGGGGCTGTGAGTTTGAGTCTCGCCTGAGGCATGAAAGCCAGCTCTCTCAGCCCACAATGTCAGGCTGGTTGGTTGACCCAGAAATAAACGCCTCACTTGCCGGAAATTTTAGGAAGAAAAAAGGGAAGGGGTGGAAGGGGAGGATGGGGAAGGGGAAGGGAAGGGAAGGGAGGAGAGGAGAAGGTGACTTAGGCTTTTAAGAAATAGGAGCCAAATATAATCTTTTTTGAAGACACTTTCAATGCCATAACCAAGAGACCTTTCCCTTTTAGGTCTTCTGTCCCCCGCAGATGGCTCACCTCTGAAGCAGTTGGGCAGGATTCCAATCTTTTTTCTTTTTTCTTATGGCTCCAGGAGATTTTACACTCTCTAGCATGACAGTGTCTGTTTTGGCCTTTGATTTTCACTGGAGTTAAGGCTCATGAACTGGTTGGGATGACAGTGAAGAAGAGAAAAAAGATTGGAGTTAATGTGATCAAATGTAGGGAAAGAGGCCTTTGGTAACAAATTCTTCAGGCAGCAATGCTGACTTTAAATAGAAACTGCACAAAAAATGGGACCCCTGGGGTCATCAGGCAAAGCAGTTCCGAGTATGAAGAGGAGGAACTGAAGCTTGAAACTATAGAAAGCAGGTCAGAAAGGACATCTAGAAAGGATGGATTAACTTTCTGCAGCCAGAATAATTACATCTAAGGAAGTACCAGATGATCTGGCTGAACTTTCATTATTTTTGAAATATCCCAGAGAACTTTTGAAGTGACAGATGATACCAAAATAGCGGAATTTGCAAAAGATGGGGAAAAAATATTTGGGGAACTACAATCTAGAGGATCTCATAAATATATGGTTTAGCAAACATCTTGAAAACAAAGCAATAAATTATCATAAATCAGCATGGATGTGATAAGATAAAATCTTTCTAGACTAATCTTACCTTATTCTGCTTTGGTTAGCTCCCTTAATAAGTTCTAATGCTATAGACATGATACACCTAGATTATAGCAAAGCTGGAATAATGGAATTAAGGAGAAACTTCCTAACCCTGAGGAAAATTAACCAGTGGGACAGCTTGCCTTCAGAAGTTGTAGGTGTTCCATCATTGGAGGTTCTAAGAAGAGACTGGCCAGTTACCTGTCTGAAATGATGTAGGATCTCCTGCTTGAGCAGAGGTTTGGACTAGAGGATCTCCAAGGTCCCTTCCAGCTCTAATCTGATCGACTGAAATCAAGCATGCAGGACGAGACTGGAGATCCCTGGATTAGCAATGGTTCGTGTGAAAAAAGAGGTTGAAATCAGAGTTGATGGAAAACTGAGCATGAGCCAGGAGCGTGATGATAGTGCAAAGAAGCAAATGCAGTTTTAGATTTTATCCACAGAAGTATAATTTCCAAATTAGAGGAAGTAACAGTTCCTCTAGTTGATTTTCCTTTGATCACTTCCCAATTTAAATAGCATGTTTGTTGTGGTTACTAGACTTTTCAAGAAAAAATCACGGAAAGTAGCACAATATCAGAGAAGGGCAAAAAGGTTGGTCAAGGTTCTAGAAGTTAATTGCTCTGAAGATAAATTGAAGGAATTACACAGGCTTAGAATTAGAATTCATTTGTTGGCCAAGTGTGATAGGACACAAAAGGTATACGTCTTGGTGCAAATGCTCTCAGGGTACATAAAAGAAAAACACATTCGTCAAGAGTCAAGAATCATCAGGTACGACACTTAATGATAGTCACAGGGAACAATAAGCAATCAAATCATACGAGGAAACAGTCAATATCATAAGGATACAAGCAACAAGATTACAGTCATACAGCCACAAGTGGGAGGAGGTGGGTGTTAAGGAGTGATGAGAAGATTAATAGTGATAGTAGTGCAGACTTTGTAAATAGTTGGACAGTGTTGAGGGAATTATTTGTTTAGCAGAATGATGGCATTCAGGAAAAAAAACTGTTCTTGTGTCTAGTTATTCTGATGTGCTCTTTAGCATCGTTTTGAGGGAAGGAGTTGAAACAGTTTATGTCCATGATGTGAGGGGTCTGTAGATATTTTCCCAGCCCTCTTTTTGACTCCTGCGTTATACAGGTCCTCGATGGAAGGCAGGTGGGTAGCAATTGTTTTTACTGCAGTCCTAATTATCCTCTGAAGTCTATGTCTGTCCTGTTGGTTTGCAGAACCAAACCAGACAGTTATAGAGGTGCAGATGACAGACTCAATAATTCCTCTGTAGAACTGGATCAGCAGCTCCTTGGGCAGTTTGAGCTTTCTGAGTTGGCGCAGAAAGAACATTCTTTGCTGTGCTTTTCTGATGACGTTTTTGATGTTAGGTGTCTATTTTAGGTCTTGAGATACAATAGTCCTGAAAAAAATGCCAACCCTCTTCAAATATCTGAAAGGCATGGCAGAGGAAGCCAGGATCTGTTCTGTCTGGCTCGAGAGGCTGGATGTGGAATGGCAGAGTTAACTAACAGAAGCAGATGCCAACTGAATGTCAGAGAATGCTTCAAAGAAGAAGAGTCCCACCATGGAACTCATGACAAGCTGAAGCTGAGGATCCAAAGGTTATTAATATCTTTGGATTTCTGCCCATAACAGGGAGTTGGACTCAGTTACCTAACCTGTCCCTTCCAACTCTGTGATTCTGTGAAGAAAACCACATGCCTCTTTGGCCTGTGTCTTTCCAGTCAAGATGAATTGGCTACAGTAGACTTTTTAATTGGGACAAGCTCTGTTCAGATTTCAAGAGGTCATAGAGTCATGGACATGGTTGCTGAATAGTAGGAACTATGACAGTGTAGAAAAACTGCTGCTTATTAGATATTTGTAAACAGAAGCTAAAGGCCACCTGTTAGGACATTGTAGTGTGATTGAGGTAGCTTCCAACGGGAGTTTAATCAGGTTATCTCCAAGGCATTCCAACCCATATAGTACATATACAGTTAGCAGGACTCTATTCGGATGCCCCTCTGTTGCATAACCCTGAAGAGAAAATCTTTATTTGTTTGTTTGTTTATTTACTTATAGAATGTTTGAATGCAATAAAATGTAAAATATTAAAGGAAAAAAAGGTGATAGGTGATAGGAAAAGGAAGGAAGGAAGATAGAAATTTGATTTCTGCTTTCCTTTCTATCAAATAGTTGCCATCCTCCTCTGTCCCCCCCTCTTTAACCCTTTCTAATCCCAAATGCATAAACCATCAGCTCAGTGTTTTCTTCTTTCAGCAGAAAGTCCATATAAGGATTTTCATCTTTTAAAACAGTCTTTCTTTTCTCTAATCAAACAGGTCAGCTTTGCCATTTTTGTGAGCTCTGTCAATTTTATAATTCAATTTTCTGCTAGGTATTTCATTAGTTCTTCCACTTCTGTGCATACAATAACCTTGCTGCAGTTACCATATACAATATTAATTTTCCATATTTCTTTTCTAGTTCAATGTCCATAAAACCCAACATAAATAACATTGGTTTCATGATAATATTAAATGCATAATATCTTTTGCATTATTCTATGGATTTCTTTGCTTTTTGACAAGGCCGCCGTGCACGATAAAAAAGTCCCCTCTTCTTTTTCACACTTCAAATCAGTTTGACATTTCTTTATACATTTCGTCAGCTTGAACAGTATCATATACTGACAAAAGAACATTTTATTAAAATGTTCTAAAATTATGACACAGTATACAGTTAAAAATTAGTTTTCCCCTTTTTCTCCCATATTTTCATATTTCTCCTTGGGAAAAAAGTTGGAGAATTACCATGCAGTTTTTAACTTGCTGATCTTCTGTTTCAATTCTTAATAATAAGGTATGCATTTGAAGCTCTTTTACGAACATCACTTGTATATAGCTCCACTTCAGTTTTCTTCCCAATTCCAATTGTCTGTTTTTCCATATTAAACTTCTTTCACCTGATTATGAGAAAACCATTGGGGGAAAAATGTCCTTCTGGAGCTATTTGTTTTCTTGCCTTTTGGAATCTTAGTTTCTCCCTCATTAAAATGGAAAGCCCTTTGAAACATATCTCACATGGTCCACTGAAGAAAGCTGAGAGGGGCTCCAGAGAAAACACCAGAAAACCTTCCTTTGCCTTTGGAAGCTCAAAGAGAAGCATCTCTGAGGGATGTGCTTCATTCTTTGCGGCTTCACAGAGTCCTAATAAATAGCATCAAATCAACCATAGGTGAAAAGTTAAAATTTTGGAGAGTCCATGATGGCACCCATGGATTATTTTAGGGCCACCCATATCCATTTTTATGCTAAAGTAATTGTTGAAATAGGGGATATTCTGGATATATTACACCTGGAAATAATATAAAATATATAATATATCTCAGCAGAGCACTCAACCAAGTTTCTCATAATAATCTTATAAATACATATGGTCTACTCTAAAGAGGGACTTTAGTGGCTTTGCAGTTGATGGAACAGTTGCACTCAAAGGATACTAGTCAGTGATACTATATTATTCTGGAGTCTCAAGTGAAATCCATCACTGAACCACTGTAAAGGGTGGTCGGAGGGCCGGGTTCGCAATTCAAAAACACAGACCACTCTCAACAAGAAGTGATTCAGAAACTACAAGACTAAGTCACTCTGTACGTGAAGGAAAAACTGAAATGTGGATGGCTGTATGGCTGGTGAGACTTTGCATGGTCCACCTAGGAGTCAACACATTGAGACGGACCAGTATTGGACACTCAGAAGACCTCACGTTTTACTACTCAGAAAGGAATGGTGTTGCTTTTATAGTTAGGAAGGTGATTGCAAGAACAGTACTTGTTTACAATGCAATCAATGGTCTACTAGACTTCATAGACAACCCTTTAATCAATGGGACAATTATGCTCAAATCACTGATGATGGTATGGCTTAGAGAACAAAAAAGAAGCAGGAGATTGACTTAGCAACTTTTGCCAATCCAACTATTACTTTATACAGGTATCCCAACTTAACATCCATTTTTTCAGGAACCACTCAAAGTAAGGACGCTTCTAAAAAAAATGGACTTGCAACTGGTCCTTGAACTTATTGCAGTCACAATGCCCTAGTGGTCACATGATAAAAATTAGGAGCCTCTGGCTTTTATGACTGCCTCCCTGCCACCACTGCCCAACCTTTCATCACCCCCAACTGATACTTCTTCTTGGATAACTTGGTGTGATCCTCATGTTCTTGCCATGCTGAGGCTTTGCGCTGTGGCGTTGGGCCAGCTGCGACCAAGGTGGCTGGGACCTTCCAGCGTGGCACTGGCCACAGCGTGGGGCTTGAGGCAATGTCAGAGGCATTGGGACTGAAGTAGAGGATTGAGGATGGTGGGCTGAAACCACTGAAGCAGGCCCTAAGCCTCTAGTTCACACCATCAGTGCTGGAGTTGCCATTACCATTGGGAGGGCCACTGGACAAGCTGGCCAGAAGGGCAAAGATGAGGGAGATAGGCAGGTGGGGGAATTGAAGGGGTGGTGGTCTCTTGAGGCTTGAGGTTGGGGGGGACTAATCTGAGGAATGACTTTGATCACGGTGAGCCATCACCTCATGAACTCAGAGAGGATTCACTTAAGGATAGTAACAGGGACTACTAGAATTACCACCACTCAGAGGGAAGAACCTGGTATGGACAGAACACAGTATGAACTCCTGGACTGTGACAAGGCTGCATGCTCATCTTATTTATTAAATCAATATGCAGAATATATATTAAGGGAAGCTGAATTGGAAGAAGATGAACGTGGTTTTAAAATTGGAGGAGGAATCATCAGTAACCTTCACTAGGCAAAAATACAAAGGATCTGCAAATTCTAGTAATAAAAGTTAAGAAGAACAGTGACAAATGGAATTGAAATTAAAACAGCCTCTCTTATATAAGCTTCTTCATTTAGTGACCATTCATAAATACAATAGTAATGTTATCAATTAATGTGTACACTTTAACAACCAAGTTTCCAGAGGTTAACAACAAAAGCCTCCAGTGTGAAACTAATTAAGGTCTGGTCAGTTTCAAGCAACCTCAAGCTGGCAGGAAGGTTCCACTCAACTAATTAAGGTCACAGAGCTGAACTTGTTAATGTGCGGTTAGCACTTTTTTTAGGAAAGCGCTGAGCTGTAGACAGAAGCAGCTCAGGAAGAGATCGCTTGTTTAAGCAATTTCTCCACCTTGCAGGGGAGCAAAAAAAGGAAGGGGAGAAATGGGTCAGGGACATTTCTCTCAATGAGAGAACTTTATCTGAATCCAAACCCAAATCCACCTTTATTGTCAGAGTGCAACATGTGTACAACATGTGATTGGCTGAGTCTCCCTTCGTGCATCCCCCCAATACAACTCACAGTGAAGACAAAAAAGAAAAAACCCTAATCCAGTGATAAACACACTATCTTATTGCACCAACAAGCCAGCCCCGCAAGTCTATCATACTATGTTGACATGAAGTTATTTTCTGTTCAGGAGTCTGACAGCCCACGGGTAGAAACTGTTCTTCAGCCTGTTGGTGAGGCTGGCTCTGTTTCTCTATCTCCTACCCGATGGCAGGAGAGTGAAGACGGGCTGACTGGGATATGAGTCGTTCCCTGAGAATTTTTCCCCACTCTTCTAAGGCAGCGAGCCCTAGCGAGGTCATCCAGTGGTATCAGGAGATAGCCCACAATGTTTTGTGCTGTGCTCACCACCCTCTGTAATATCTTTCTATCCACGGATGTCAAGCCAGCATATCACACCATAATGCAATTTGTGAGGATGCTTTCTATAGGCGATCAGTAAAAGGAGGTCATCAGTCGTTGTTCCACTTCGTGATGAAATGGCAGCAACCAATAATCTTTGCAGTATCCCTATTTCTCTCTCTTTCATGTGTTTAGTTAGTGACATTTCACTTCTGATGTACATGAAGAAGACCAAATGATTTATAAGAAGTAAAACCATCATCCCTGGAATTGACTATGAAAGTATGCAAATGACGGAGATTTTCTGTCTTTGATGATCAAACATCAACGGTAAAAGAATAAGCAGTCAACACTTGGTAGAGCAGCCATGAGGACCTTGGAAAAGATATGCAGAAGTTGTGGACCCACAAACATCAGAATTGTGTAAGTCACGGTATTCCCTATGGAAACATAGAATCATAGGGCTGGAAGGGAACTTGGAGGTTTCTATTCTTCTACTCCAACCCCATGCCCAAGGCAGGAGACCCCATACCAGTCTGTAAATGGGTTGGACATAGATGTCCAATCTTACCTTGAAAATCTTCAGTGATAGAGTATCCATATCTCTGGGAGGCACGCTTTTCCATTGATCAATTGTTCTGTCAGAAAATCTGCCCTTAGTTCCAGGTTGGATTTCTGTTTAACAAGTTTCCACCTGTTGCTTCTTGTCTTGTCTTCAGGTCCTTTGGATAATAGGCTGGTCCCCTCTTCTCTGTGACAGCCCCTCAAGTATTGGAAAACTGCTATCACATCACCCCAGTCCTTCTCTTCATTAGACTAGGCATACCTACCTCTCTTAACCATTCATCATACAATTTGTCCTCCAGACTCCTAATCTTCTCTACACTCTTTCTAGGGTCTCAGAATCTTTTTTGTATTGTAATTTTGAACTGAATGCAGCATTCTATTGGAAAAAAAAGTTGTATGAACAATTTTCAATCTAGAGTTCTCGCCCAAGCACAAATGAAGAGTCTGGTATCCAGGAGCTGTTTAAAATATCCAGAATCTTTGCTGGTGCAAAATAGCCCAGGCAGTTAATGCATATCCCTAGATGGACACATGATACCCTCTGCTCTGTGAGCTGCATTGGATTCTATCCAAGGTGCTGTTTTTGATCTTTAGTTTAAAGCACTATATGGCATGCACCAAGTTCTCTGAAGAGTCACCTCTTCCCTATTACATCCGCCCAGCCCATCAGATTCAGTAAGAGAAGCATGCTGGATACCATCCACAAAAGAGTTCCATCTGACAGAGCCTAGATCAGCCTTTTCTAGCATGAAACTCACTACCTGAAACATCATCACTCCATGAAGAATTAATGACCACCAGAAACCACTCTCACTATGATTTGTGGGCCTCTTTGGCAAACCAGGAGGGGCATGGATTTAAAGAGCTGATGGTTGAAATCACAGCTCTGAAGACCCTGACCCATTTCCTCAGATCCAAAAGGGTCAAACCATTCCCCGATAATAGGTAAGATTCTTCCACAGGCACCTTGTGGCGCAATGGTGAGAATGCAGTATTGCAGACTAATTCAACTCAATGCCAGGGGTTCAATCCTGATTGGCTTAAAGTTGTCTCAGCCTTCTGTCCTTCCAGGGTTGGTGAAATGAGAACCCAGATAGTTGGGGGCAAGATGCTAAATTCTGTAAACTGCTTAGAGGGGGCTGTAAAGCACTGTGAAGAGGTGTATAAGTCTAAGAGCTATTGCTATTGCGATCTCCTCTGGACCTGAGACAATGTCAGCATCCAACTGGGAGCAATTTCAAATGACTTTATCTGATAGATGCTTATCCAGTCAGGATAAATTTCTCTGCATGCCTCTGCCAGAGGATGTCCCCCCACTCACTTTCCCAGGAGGGCCCATATCACCCAAAACTGGATTGTGGGGCAGAAATATGTGAATGCAATAAGGGTAGGGTATTAATGCTTTGTTGTCCTTACCACCAGAAGGTAGGCCTTAATAATGGTTCTTACTCATGTTTGGTTGAGTTTGCTGAGTGCCAGTGCCAATCTAGACACCTCTACTCTTACTTCATTTCCCTCAGCAACTCCATAAACCATGTGGCATCCTGGGATCCCTGAGAGGAGAGAGGTCACATGGGTGCAATCTAATCCAATGCCTCAGCTGTCCCCTTATTCCAAGTGGCAGCCCAGGATTCAGAGGGACTGTGCAGCAGACTGACGGGATTAACCCCTCAGTTTCTTCTGAAACTGTTCCAAGTCCATCAGTTCCCGGGGGCTGGCAATCCTGCAGAGATCTTAGGCAACTCCATCAAAATCAGGGTATGACTGACAGTGACAAAGGGGACACCGAGGGCTCCCCCAGTTTCAGATCACATTGCCACTGCTCTGACAAGGAATACAAAATTCAGAATGTGGCCACTGTTCCAAGTCAGGCTCTGATGAGTTGGGATAGACCCATGATTGTCATGGAACTGTGGGGCAGGATCCCTGAAAACCATAAGAGATTTCCTAACCACAATCACTACTCTCCACCCTGTCCTGGAGTCTCAGTGGGTGCACATTTGAAAGGAAGCTGGATAATCTTCAGAAGGGGCAATTCCCTCCTTCGGAATGGACTTGGGTCTCAGTAATACATGCCAGGCCAGCGATCTCAGCCACAATCAAATCATAGATTGAGGGGCGCTTTATTACAGACTGGCATTAGTAGCAACAATGGAGGCCAGGCCCGCTGAAAGCCCACAGACAGGGCCCTAGGGCTGAGAACAAGGAGCAGGAGTTCAGAAGCATTATGGCATAAGACTTCTATGGTTTCTAAGAGGGACTCCTTCTACAACATCTTCCCATGCTCAACACATGGTATTTTGGCTTGCCTCCGTTCTCTATGCATAGCCCCATTCCCATATCCAAACCCCCCAGTTTCCAAAAGTGGGAACACTTACTGCCCCCCCACCCCCCCGGCAAGGAAGCCAGGCATCACAAGGCATTTTAGCTTCATTAGCTCTCAGCACCAATAGGGTACTCACCATATCACAACACATCCACACCTGCCACATATCAAACCGTTAGCTTCTACCGGGAGGCCCATATTCCCTGCCTTATGAAGCTGGTCTTGTTCATTCTTCCCCCAATTCTCACCCAGAGGAAGGAAGGGATTCTGACAAAAGAATCTTTCCTGCTGTAGACCCATCCCTCTGGGAGACTCTGCCAGCTGAGGGGAGAACTTCACCCACCCTTTAATCTGGAAGTGTCTTAAAAAATGTTTGTGCCACTTGGCGTGGGGCCCTGAGACGAGCGCTCTCTGCTGAATGTGGTGATGGCGTAAGAAGACCCCATCCCCCTGCCATCTGTCTTCTTTGTTCTGTTGTTGTTGTTGTTTTTTGCATAGTTCTAAAATTTTAATTTGCATAGCTGTAGAATTTTAATCACTTTTCTATTTATCTTTTTTTTTAATCTGCAAGTCTCTCAGAGTCGCCTTATCAGAGGGATGTGTGGCATATAAATTTAACAAATAAATAAAATCAACCCACTCACACCCACAAATATCCAAGAATGCTCCTCCCCTGTTTGCCTAATATCCAGCAGAGGCTCCAGTACCATTAAAGACCCCCACCACCACACACACACACACACACTAAATCCACCTCTGGTTCTCACACGGAGGAAGGGGAGAAAGGAAGGAAGGATAGAGAGCATCCACTGCTCTCAAGCACTTCACATCAGGTCTGTCCCCACCACATTTGAAAAAGTTGTCCAGTTCACCAAAGCAGCCAAAGATGGTCCATGCAGTAGATGCGGTCAGCCTCTGACCTGCTCCTTAGCCTCTTCCAGGAAACAACCTGAGTGAGTCTCAAACCAGCCCAACTGGGAAACCTCAGCAGCAGCCAAGCCAGTCCAAGGATGCCAAATTAAAGAAACCACACGGTTCATAAGTGTGGCGAACGCCGTCACTGAGGTGGGTGTGGTCAGCGCCACAAAACAGTTCTCAGTTCTCCAGATGAAAAAATCCCACTTGGGCTGAGCAGTTTGGTCCAGCAGTCCAGCCTCTCTTCAGGCGAATGCTGTTCCAACAGCCCCCAAACCCACACATAGCAAACAAACACACTCTAAAAACGACAAGGAGAGCAGCTCGGAAACGCCTGTTCCCTTCACCAACTTAACTGGAATAGTTACGTGGTTCTTAGTCCGTGCTTCTGATTCTTGTCTCTGACTCCGGAAGTCCCTGAACCGAAAAATGCTGTCTCAGAAGCTTGAATTTGTGATTCCCCACCCCCGCTCCATGGTTAGCTTCTTCCATTAAGTTTTAAATGTATATTTGGGAAGATTTGCATCCCACTTCTAGTGCCAACTGTACAAAGTACATCTGCACGACTGCTCTTGGCTCAGAGCTGAACACAGCTGGCCATTTCACACACTGTGGCTTCTCTAAATCTTTTGATGAATTAATAATTATGGGATTTACCAAGGGTAGAAAACATCAAGTCAGCTTTTCAATTGTACGGCTGGCAGTAGCAGAGTCAGTCTCACTGAAGACAGAGCCCAGCTTTCCCCAGAGCATCTCGGGGCCTCGAGAAGGCAAGAGAATTGCTGGAGGCCTTCCTGGCACAAGAACTGAAGGTGACAGGTCCCCACGTTTGCTTCTGAAGCACTGGAGGCTATAAAAGAGTAAAGGCCCAGGTGCCCGGATTCTTGCAGTGTTGAAACAAGGCTTCTCACCTTGGCGTAAGGGTGGGATTTGACCGGTTTGGACCGTTTCAAGCAAATCGGATGTTAAATTTACATGTGATTCACTGAACCAGAAATCGAACCAACCAGCTGGCACACCTGCCCACCCCTCCCCAAAGTCTCCACGTGGCCCGTTTTGGATGCAGGTAAGTGCAGGGTCTGTGTGGATGCTCTGGGAGGGCGAAAAATGGGCCAAAGTTCCAGAGGTTTGGAAACCAGCTTGTTTCTGGCTTCCAAGGCTCTCCGGAGCCCAGACGAAGCCATTTTGGCCCTCCCAGAGGCCCGAGAGGAGTCTCTGGACCCGGGAGAAGGTGAAAAATGGCCGAACTGGAAGTTCTGGTATGCCACGCCCACCATGGCCACACCCACCCCGCAACCGGGCAGTAAACTGGTTGCTGGGGTTTTTGAATCCTACACCCCTTTGTCTTTCCCGAGTGCGTGTTTCTGTCTGGGCTTCTGCGTGCCTAGAAAGGGATGTTATGTAGCCGGTGCTTCCTTTGAAATGGCAATATGAGATGCCCTAGTTTTTCCAAAACAATTTGGTTCAGCTTGGCACGGAAGCCAATCAGAGCCAGACACCGAGAGACAAAACTTTTGCAAAACTTTTATTGAAGCACTTCAGCAAAAGGGTCCCAGTCCAATTTGGGAGCTGAGACCATGAACGATGACATAACACGATCTTTTATTCAGTTGATTTCTAGAAAGAGGGAAATTACATTTCACAAAGTATTACCGTTTTTGAAGTTCTACCTTGCTTTTAGTCTACGTGCCCATTTGTCTATGGAGTTGCACCTTGTTTGAGCGTAGAGTTGTTTGCCCTATAGATTTGTATCTCGCTTAAGCTTTACGTGTCCTCGTCCCTACTTGTGAGGCTGGTCTTCTTGTAGCCAAACCTTGTAACTTCCTATCTATTTCTAAGTATGTGTTGTTACACTTCCTTCATCTCTAATTGACACGTTGCACTGTTGCATTCTTCTAAATTTTTATTCTTTCTTATTATTTTATTCTTAATAGATTTTTATCTATTAAGTTACTATTTTTTTCTTGTTTTTCCTCTATAAATGATATGCCCTGACAATACACGGTATCCAAAATGTTTATGAATAAAAATTAAAATAAATAAATATTTTTAAATTCTTTCCTAGGATGGGGATGTGTTGCTTCTTAATAGGTGATCCATCAAATTAAACCCACCCCCCAACCTGGTCTGTAAAATCAAAAGCAGAAGGAAAAGGAGATCTAATTTCTGAAGGCAAGTCAGCGTAAAGCCAGCTCAAAAATAGAGCTGGAGAAAATGTTCTGGAAGAGGTTGAGCAGGACTGAAAATGTCAGAACAGGCAGAGTAATTACAGAAGGCTGGAAACAAAAAGGAGAGTGACAGTTTCACTCTGGAAGGATTGAGCTCTCGCTCTTCATTCCCGTAATTGTTCTCCACAGCCAGGAGGGGAAAAATCCATGTGAATCAGAGATAACTGGGTGGTGGGTGGGACTATTTTATGTAAAGGCTGTTCATGGGAAAGCCATGAGCGCTGCTGGTCTTGCCATTCCCCAAGCAAAGTAATTCCATCTGCTTGACAATCGGTGTATTTCTGTCCTCTTGACAGAAATTTACAATGTCTCCCAGAAATAGGGGATCAACCTCCCTGTGGGATTGCAAACATTGCATCTGGTTTTCCAGGCCTTTGAGTGAGGATCGACCCGGAGTAGCAAGTATGGAGATCAGGTATGTATTGGAGGAACCTCCAGGGAGAGATCAGCCCTTTGAAGTAGGCCAGGTGCCTATAAGGATGACTAGAACCAACTTTCTCCATATTTGGGAGGTTCCTGCTAAAAGAAACAAAAGGCAGAGCCACATTTTGCTGTCTTCAGCCAGGAAACAGAGGAGCACCTGGGGGTGCAGAAGACCACGAGTGAGGGTGTCAACTCATAAAACATTTTGTATACACGTTTGATAGTTGCCAACAGAAAGAAAGGGGAGAGTTTCAAAGAGCAGGCAACAGTGTGGAATCGAAAGTACATTCCATTCATATTTTCTTCAGAGACTGATTAGATGACTGAAGCTTCTGCCACGCAAAAATCTAATTGGAGAGCATGATTGATGACTCTTGGCTATGGACGTTTTTCATTGGATGATACACCCAGAGGGGTGGGGGTGGGGAAGCAGGATCAAGGGTGACAGTGAATTATCTATCTCAGAGTCGGCTACACCCAGGCAAATGCTGACATGTTAACTTCTAATAAATCTTTTGCAGTTTTGGGAGTGTGGCTTGAGGCTCATGATTTAATTGGAGTAACTGCCGGAATCCTGACAGAGGGGTCATAATGCCTGGCAGAAGAAGGAGATGGACTACATTTCTGTAGCATTTAACTCTCAGTGAGAAAACGCCAGCAGAAACTGAAGAGAGAAATAAAATCTGGGTCAGTCCCTGGGGCCAGAGTTTTAGTCTTCCAAACTTTCAGACTCCTGGTGGAACCCATCCTCAGAAACTTCTCTCAACCAGAGTGTGTGCTTTGGGCTATTCCATGCCTAGCACTTATATGATGCCTGTGTTCTGTCTGGCCTCCTAGCCGTTGATTGGGGTATTGATGGCCGGCCATGCAGTCATGGGCTGTTCTTGAAGTTCCCCGAGGATGGGCTCCAGCACGACTCTGACATCTTGGAAGACTAAACCTCTGGTCCCGGTGACTGACCCTGATTGGATCCTCCAACATTATCCCAGGATGTATGTATTTGCCTTCATTTGTGAAATAAAGTTTCCCTGCCGATGCCACCCCCATGGCATAGCATATGGTTGGGACTGTTGGAACCAAAATAGGCCTGCATATTCCAGTCACTTTCCAAACTCCACAGAAAATTCAGAGATTCTGAATTTCTCCTGCCTGACTGAACAATGATGCTGGCTTGAAAAGCACAATTAGGGCTGATATTTTGAACGTGTGTCTTCCGGGAGTGACATGTATTGGAGAAGCGATGTGAATGTGAAAACCTTCCAGAATCCCAAGATGAATTACTCAAGTTTCTGCACAGAGTTCCAAAGGTGCTTTTTTTTCAAAAGGCAACTGGACTTTCTGGTTTTTCTTTGAAAATGTTTTGCTTCTCATCCAAGAAGCTTGTTCAGCTCTGACTGGATGGTGGGGAATGGAAAGGAGCTGAAGAAGCTTCTTGGATGAGAAGCAAAATGACTTCAAAGAAAAACCAGAAAGTCCCTTGTTGCCTCTTGTTCTGTCTTTTAATTTCTGGCTGAACATAAAGACAGACAGATTAAACTCTACAAAGGCTTCCATACAGAGTTTTCTTTATTGGATCACAAGGCATTCTCAAGATGTGACTCACAGTTATGTCAAGATTCATCTAATGTCCAATTCTTTGCACAGCTGACTGCATAGTGTAAAAAGACAGTTCTCTTCATCCCATAACAATGGAGCAGAGGGAGCCAGCATGCTGCTGGGTCCAGGTAAGGAAAGGGAACAAAGGGCTTCCCCCAACCCATCCAAGGGTCAATTCAGTGACCAATCAGGATTACAGATGTGACCACATGACAAAGACTACATTTCCCATGATGCCTTAACTACATTTCCCATGGTGCATTCCCTTAAGGGGACAGCTCCCAATTCCTAACTGACTATTCCACTTCCCAATTAACTATATACTGTCTGGACAGCACACCTCTTGAAAAAGCGCCTTTGGGACAACCATGAGAATCTCCATAGACATTCTCTGCAAAGAGGGGAACTGATAGAGCAATTCCTTTCTACGATCAGATGAATGAACATACTATGCAAAAAAAAAAAAACCACCAGCTTCTATGATTTGAGGCCCAAATGTCATATTGACTGTGGCACATAGCGACCGCATGTACTTAAGCATGGGGCAGATCGAGGGCGTGAAGTTCTCATCAAGTCTGTATTTCAGGAAGCATTAGAGTTAAAACAAACAAACAAACACTTCGGTGCTGATTCAAAGACCTTTTTTATGGCTGCCATTCACACATATCCTAGAAGTTGTCTATTCTCTTTGTTCATGCAGATATTCTTGCGCTCTCGTTCCCATGCAGCCTAACTTACTGAGAAGGACTGCCCGCTTTCTCTGCTATTATCCTGTAATCCTGATTTACATTTTCCTAGTAAAACTGCAATGAGCCTATAGAGAACAACAAGGTCAGTTACCTAAAACCAGCAGCTTTAATCTCCTGAGGTAGTGATTACAAGCCACTGCCCACATCCCAGAGTTTCTTAATCACTGCTAAGGCATTTCTTGTAATCCGAGTAAATTACTTTAATTGCTTGCAACTACCAATTAGTGCCTGAATGTGCCCACTGAGGACTTTGCACGCATTCTCGCATTCTCCGTTCCTTTGGAAGGCTCAGACAGCCTCCAAAGACAATTCCTGGTCTGTGGTCTGCTGGTCATTGGGCAGCCCCAGCTGGAGAAGCTTCCCAGCTCACGTTGCCGGACAAAGCCTCCCCTTATGGACGTGCTCATTGTCTGCTAGAAAATAGCCAAGGCAATTACCCTCCTCTCAGTTCATAATTAACCAGCTCCACAACTCAGAATTCCCAGGTTAAGAGCGGGAAGACCAAGACCATTGCTACAGTGGGAAATGCAACTGAGATGGCCAACAGTTGTGCAAATTTAAAGTACCCTATCAATAATATAGTCAATGTATAAGTACACTAAGCACATAGGTTTATTGTTGTAGCCACAGGTCATCAAAATGTAACATAGCAAAAAATACAATTAAAAAAGAACGATATAAGAAAAGCAAATGGAAAAAAGATTGTTAGATATAATCAAAGGGCTAAAATGATTTTTTTTAAAGTTTAAGTGACAATGAAGCAAATGACCTAACTACTAACTGTTGGAAATGTATCTGCAAGAAGGTCCTTCACCCTTGAGTTCCCCCTCCATCAGTCACCTGGCCTTGATCTAATCATAAATGGAGCAGCGGAGGACACAGAGCATCATCTCCTCTGCCTGATTAGCGCCACAGGGACAAAGACTCCGCTCAACAGGCTGCTTGCAAGATGTACCAAACTCTTTGTCTGCAAGCCGAGGGATTTAATCGCCTTTCTTGGTGGGGCCTTGCTAATATAGGTCTGATCCCAGAAGAGGCTTCTAGGTTTTTAGAGCAATTTATTTTCTTTTTACAACCCTGTAATCCCTTGACTCAGGGTGGAGTCGGGGTGCCTGAATGGAGTTGAGAATTTACTGGCCGAATGCCCTTCCTGATGTCTATGCAGAGTTTGCAGCAGATATTTTCTCTTTGCATCCTGATAGAGAAATATATGTCAGTTGCCTAGGACTGAACTCACAACCTTCCAAGTGGGAGGTGGATCATTTTCACTTCTAGATCACCACGCTGCTCATTTTAAAGCAATGATACCAGAATGAAATTTAAATAGTTGTACCAGAAGAGCATCTTTACTGGCACCCCTTTCGAGAAGCCTTTCTTCTTTCTTCTGTTCAACACCCAAGTTCCCCACAGGGGGGTAAAAGATGCATTAATAGTGCAGGTAACCAACAACTGCTCCATTGATTTCTAACTATAATGGAGAAAACAAATTTGGAAGGGAAGCGGGGGAGAGACCATTGAAGACTTTCTAGTTTCTTATAATCCCCCAACAGTGAGATGTACTCGTACGTTGATGGAAAGTGACCCTGTTTCCATCCTTTAGATAAGCAGCAAAGGAGGTCCTTGACTATCGGGGTCTTTCACGTTGACTGTTAATCCTAAAAGGCTGAAGTTTCACTGCCAAGTCTAAGGCTGTTTAGTGGGCTTGTTATCATTAGTCTGATTTTTTTCAATTGTAATATGTAAAAATTACTTAATAGGAAATTAATACTCTGAATAGTCCTTTGAAATTTTGCATTTTCCAATGTAATCTCTTCCTGAAGATCAAGGATCTCTTGGGGGAATTGTGTTTGTTTACATACTTCATACGTTTTATACTGCATATATTCAGATATTATCCCAACTCATCTAATGAAAAAAAGACAACTTGTGGGATGGCCTTTACTAGTAGTCCATTGTGCCCAGAAGAACCCATCAAACCGTATGAGGAGTTCATATGTGAAATGGATCAACGTTAGGATATTTGCATTTTTGTGATGACTGTAGGATGAGAATGTCCCAAAGGTGCTTTTTTCAAGAGGCAACTGGACTTTCTGGTTTTTCTTTGAAGACGTTTCGCTTCGCTGAAGAAGCTTCTTGGACAAGAAGTGAAACATCTTCAAAGAAAAACCAGAAAGTCCAGTTGCCTCTTGAAAAAAGCACCTTTGGGACAAGCATGACCTGGAAGACTGAGAATCTCGAAAGACATGTAGGATGAGAACACGACCTGTAACTGTCATGCAGTAAATCCGGAGGCATTACATTTTAGGGCAAGGGTCTCCAACCTTGGCAAATTTAAGACTTGTGGACTTCAACTCCCAGAATTCCTCAGCCAGCTTAAAGTTGCCAAAGTTGGAGAGCCCTGTTGTAGGAGTCCTGAAGTCCAGGAAAGGAGAAGAAAACCTTAGCACATTTTTTTATTAAGGACAAAAGAAGGAAAAAACATTTTGTCTCCCCCAGCCCTGTTTTCACACAGAACCTCACCTCTTTTTCCAAGCGCTCCTGACCTGACCAGATGCAAATAGGCCCTATTAAATTCTGCTTTCTTTGGCCTGAAAGATTATTTTGGAACTCCAGTCATGCTCTTTTACTCTATTGGTTAGTGACAACAATTACCTCTAATGCTCCAGTCACTGCCCTGGCCTTGTTTAGCTAATCGTTTTCATTGATCCCTTTAGTTTTTATTAGTGATTCCTGGCTACCCAGAGAGGTAGGAGGAGGAGGCAATAAGGCAGTGTCCTTTGGGTGTTGCTCTCTCCTTGATGTGTGCTCCATCTCAGAAGATTTGTCTTATTAGTTATTCCCCAAAGGAAGCTGAATTGTTTATTTATCATATGGCACATTCACGTCACATTTCAGTTAGTATAAAAATATAAGATAAGAAATATAAAAATCTAAAATATTATAAATGTATGTCTAGATTACAGAGATATAGATAGAAAGGTAGGTAGGTAGGTAGGTAGGTAGGTAGGTAGGTAGATAGATAGATAGATAGATAGATAGATAGATAGATAGATAGATAGATAGATAGAGATAGATAGATAGATAGAACGATAGAAAGAATGATAGAAAGATAGGTAGATAGATAGATAGATAGATAGATAGATAGATAGATAGATAGATAGATAGATAGATAGATAGATAGATAGATAGACAGACAGACAGATAGATATAGATAGGAAGATAGAGATAGATAGATAGAACGAAAGATAGATAGATAGATAGATAGATAGATAGATAGATAGATAGATAGATAGATAGATAGATAGATAGATGATAGATAGATAGATAGATAGATAGATAGATAGATAGAGAGATAGATAGATAGATAGATAGATAGATAGATAGATAGATAGATAGATAGATAGATAGATAGATAGATAGATAGATAGATAGATAGAACGATAGAAAGAACGATAGAAAGAACGGTAGATGATAGATAGATAGATAGATAGATAGATAGATAGATAGATAGATAGATAGATAGATAGATAGATAGATAGACAGACAGACATTGATAGGTAAATAGGGATAGATAGATAGATAGATAGATAGATAGATAGATAGATAGATAGATAGATAGATAGATAGATAGATAGATAGATACATAGATAATCTAGACATACTTTTATAATATTTTAGATTTTATATTTCATATCTTATATTTTTATCCTGTGGAGGAGTGTGTGTGTGTGTGTATGTGTATGTGTATATATGTAATGCACATGGCCAACTGAACTATTGCAGATGCCAAGATAGAAAGAAGAGTGGTGGATCAACATGGGCTTAATGCTTGCCTTGTTTGCAGATGGGATCGTTGTTTGAAGTGCTGTCCAGATGCATCATGGATGCAACACAAATTGTCAGTATATTCTTTCAAGACTAGAAATTGAATGCCAGAAGCAAGGGGTGATTGCACTCAAGAGCTGTATAATGCCCCTAAAACTATAATCAAACCCTGGGGAGAGCAGCTGCCCGAAGGGACCATTCCTTATGAGAAAAGGGTATTTTTTTTCTAAATGCATAAATCCCTTGGGAAGCCTCACACTTTCAATTTTCAGATGCTGCTTTGCACCAAGTCCGGGAAGAGCCTTGAATAATTCAGAGATGGGATTGCACATACACTTTGTCCTCCTGATGGCATCTAATTTCCTAAAAATGTCAGAGGATGGAGAATATTGGCAAATGACATGCAAAAACAGGAGGCTGTGCAAATGTTCACACAGGCAAAGTATTTTGAGGAGGAAAGTGCAGTAGTTATTTAGTTTACACATGGGAGTTGTCAGTTTTTCTCAGATTTCATTGCTTTCGTTTTGAGGGTCTCCTTGCTGCTTTTATGGCCTTATTACCTTCTCAGAGTCTTTCATCATCTGGAGGAAAATGCCAGACACTGGCAGGTTCTTCTAAACAAATGGCACACCTACTGTAGAAGCCAGATTTTTAACTGACAGCCACGTTGTTGGCAGACACAAATCTCCAAGTATTTAACATACAAAATCCAAGGAAATCAGAAGTGACTCTCCAAACGATCGACTTGCATAAGCCACATACAATTAATAAAGCTGCAATTCATCGGATCAGATTCAACTCCTGGAACGGCTTGCCTTCAGATTATGGGAGCCCATCACTGGTGGCTTTCAAGAAGAGACTGGACAGCCATTTGTCTGAAATGGTATAGACTCTCCTGTTCAAGCAGAGGGTTGGAATAGATGACCTCTAAGATCCCTTCCAACTCTTTGGAAGAGTTGCTTTGGCACTTTGGCCATTCCAGCTTTCTTTCTACAGATATTAGCTACACACTGGTACACTTCCTTGATAATTTGATCTTTTATTTCTTTTACATGCTCTTATTAATTCACAATTCAACTGAATATGCTCTGTGAATCCACACTTCACTGTTTTTCTGGAATGCTGTGTGATTATAATGAATGCCTTATTTTTTTTAGATGTTCCAGAATCACCTTCACTCCCTTTGACTTGAGGAGTTCTACCCTTGGAATCTTGCTAAGGTTATCACAATTAACTCTCTTGAAATCTAGAGTGCAACAAGACTATGCTTCAAGTTGCCCTTTCCGTAGTATCTAGAACTCCAACATACTGTAGTACTGTCATTTTCTCACAAAGTTCCCTCTCTTCCCTACTGGTTAGGATCGGAACTAGGTGGGCCTTGATTTTTCTTTATCTTGTTAGAAAACAAATCAGTCAACAAGATCACTGACAATTTGGGGAGATCTTAAAGACTTGGTCAAGTTTGTTTTCCCAGGAGGTCCTGGAAATTGGTGTCGCATGAATATGACCTCTATCCTTTCTGGAAGTTCAGTAATTTCACCAAAGAAGGCATTGTCCAGATCTTTATCCTAGTCCTCTTATGGAGGGCTATGGGGCTCTCACAGTTAGCAACACCTTTGCTGCTAATGGAACCCATCAGTTATTGTCCATATTGTCTGCAACGACCATGATTTGTTGGCAGTGCTGTCCAGGTTCCTTTCAGCCTCTGTATTTTAGCACCTTCCTGCGATACACAGGATTCCCTGCAGAGGCAAATCTATTGTTAAACTTTTAAACTGTGGGATAAATGTGGCCATAAAGCCCTTCTGGCAAATGTGTGCCAAGGATACTAACATAAATAATGTCTGAAAAAAAAAGAGAAAGGAAAGGAAGCAGGTTTTTAAAAGCTATTTGTGTTCTGAAGGAATATGATATTGTGTGGTTTTTTTTAAAGCAATTTGTAAACTGCAGATAGCAGCCAATTCTGTGCCCGCCTCCACTTGTTTCTACAGATACAAGGCCAGCTTTGCATGTATGTTAAAAGAAAGGCAGAAAAAGAAAGAAAAAGATAAAATAACCCTAAAGCATCCTGTCTACTACATTCACTTTAAAAATAAAATCCATTCATTTATAAATGCTGGCTTTTTTCCCAGTTTCTGTAGAAAAGCTTTTTTATATTAAACGCTATAATGAATTAAATTAACCATAATGATTTCTTTGTGAATGGAAACCCCCTTTCCTGTGTGACATGGTTTTGATCATTTTCTCCAACTATGACTCTCCATCAAGCTGAAGATTGGGTTTGTTTGGCTATTTGCACAACAAAATGCAATTACACATTCACTTTTGTGTTCTTAAAATAAGATCCAGCATTGTCCTGTCTCTGTGTTGTACTGTCATTGTGAGCAGATGGACAGGAGGCCAACGCAGCAATGGGCTCCATGTTGGAACAGTTTTAGCCCTGGCCCATCAAGAAGTGCTGAGGGTGGGAACTGTGGAGGGTCAAGGAGCAGACCAGACAAGGAGCAATGGATGGAAACTGTTCAAGGGGAGATTCAACCTGGAAATAAGAAGAAATTTTCTGACAGTGAGAGCAATCAATTGATGGAACAGAAGTTGCCTTCAGAAGTTGTGGGAGCTTCATCACTGGAGGCTTTCAAGAAGAGATTGGACTGCCATCTGTCAGAAATGGTGTAGGGTCTCTTGCTTGGGTGGAGGGTTGGACGAGATGGCCTACAAGGTCTCTTCCAGTTGTGTTATTCTGCCTGAACTATTGAGATTGGTTATAATAACAGATTTCTGCAAGTGTGATTGTGTTGTACCCCCCCCATCCTCATCCTTGTAGTTTCTTGGATTAGGGAGGCATCTACCTGAGCTGCTCTACTCAGACTTCAAAAATGCTTTAGCCCTTTTTGCCTAGTCAATGGATCTTGCCTCTCTCCAGAAAGATCATCTTCCATGTTTGCTATCAGAATTTAGCCTTCCCCACCACTCCCGCAGCAGTCCAAATCCTTCTTGTAGTGCTCGTGCAAGTGGATAGGTGGAGAAGGAAGCTCATGGCCACAAAACTATCCTGGGAGCAGCAAACAAAGTTGAGGATCTGTTTCCCTGCTGGAGAAGGCAAGATGGCCTTCAGAAATTGTGGGAACTTCATCACTGGAAGCTTTCAAGAAGAGGCTGGACTGCCAACTGTCAGAAATGGTGTGGGATCTCCCACTTGGGTGGCGGGGGGGGTTGGACTAGATGACCTCCAAGGTCCCTTCCAACTCTGTTATTCTATTTTATTCCAGCCTGCCCTGAAACTGGCAGCATTAGTTGGATTGCTACCGGACAGTGACCTTAATGCCAGTCAAAGGGATATTATACAAATCAGTTTCCATCACTTGTAGAGTCTGCACTGCATTATCATCCCAAATCAGCATTCAGCCTCTGGAAATGACTAGGGTCCTCGTCACTGATCCAGCTCAGTGGTGCTGATGAGCCTGCCTGCCTTTTGCGCTGGTCTGGCAGCCGGGCTCGGTGAGGCATGGCCAGGAGGACCAGGGCAGTTAGCAAAGCATGAGCAAACTCTGGGATGAAAGAAGGAAACCAGCAGCTGCTCTGCCTCAACCATTGCTGGGGATAAGAGGGAGGGAAGAAAAAGCCATGCAAGGCAGTCCAGTTCAATGTCAGCCCTTCAAGGAAGGCCAGGCCAGGAGCCACAAAAAAATAAATAGCAATAGCACTTAGACTTATATACTGCTTTATAGTGCTTTCCAGCCCTCTCAAAGTGGTTTACAGAGTCAGCCTCTGGCCCCCAACAATTTGGGTCCTCATTTTACCCACCTTGGAAGGATGGAAGGCTGAGTCAACCTTGAGCCTAGTGGGATTCGAACTGCCAAACTGCAGTAGGAGTAGCTTGCAGTACTTAGACTTATATACAGCTTCACAGGGGTTTACAGTCCTCTCTAAGCAGAGTCAGCCTCTTGACCCCAACAATCTGTGTCCTCATTTTACCCACCTCAGAAGGATGGAAACCTGAGTCAACCTAGAATAGAATAGAATAGAATAGAATAGAATAGAATAGAATAGAATAGAATAGAATAGAATAGAGCTGGAAGGGACCTTGGAGGTCTTCTAGTCCAGCCTCCTGTTCAAGCACCTATACCATTTCAGATAAGTGACTGTCTAGTCTCTTCTTAAAAACCTCCAGTGATGGACTGCCCACGATTTCTGGAGGCAACCTTGAATCGGTCAGATTTGAACTGGTAGCAGCCACCAGAATTAGCCTGCAATTTCTGCTTTCTAATCACTGCACCACTACAGTAAACTCCACTGGTTGATCGAAAAGACAGAATTGAACCTCCAGAGCCTCGTTGCTTATGCCAAAGAGAGTCAGGTATGGAGCTTTAGGTTTCTTTCTAACCTTTTCATTTCTCAGGCTGCCACATTCCTTCTCTGAGTCAGGCCAAGCCCCTTGAGAAAGAAAGGGGAAGGGGAAGGAGGAGAAGGCACAATCTAGAGGAGGCAGCTTTATGTGGGAGAGAAATAGTGTCCCTGCCAACCCTCCTGCCATTCCACCCGTTCCCCGTGACAGAGGTGATGGACAACAGTTTTCCCTGGGTGATTCTGGATCTCCTGAATGTCTTATTTTAATGCCCGTGCATAATTGTGGGGTTGTTCAAAATCAGCCTCCCTTGCCGGAGTAGTCCAGAACAGAGGTGCCCTGGAGAGGCAGTGGGGACTTGGTTCTCAGAGGGACCCCTGCTTTCAGGACACTCCTGCCAACTGTCTCCCACTTCTCACTTGTTCCAGGCTTGACACCAAACAGCTTCAGCAACGTTTCTCCTGCTGCATCCCCATGACCTTGCCTTCCTCTGCTCCGAGGGGTTGAGAGGCTGAAGCTGTTCCAGTTTTAAAACCGTACTTGTGGCTACAAAGTGTTCAATATCTGTTACGCATCATACATACACTCATTGGAAATGAAGTCAGATGGCCAACAATTCTAACAATACCCCCTCAGGTATGGTGCAATTGCAGCAGTCAACTGTTGTGGGAGTTGGATAATTTAGGAAGGTTGAAGATGACTTGTGAATGTGACGGAGTTTAGAGATTGCTTTCTGGATTGCAATAATCACCAGATGTTGAATATGTGGGTCCAAGGCTGAGCATCTACATTCCAGTCAGGCTGGCTTGATCCTGGCTTTTTGTTGGGTATTTGGGTGATGGAAACCCTGAGATTGTGGGTGATGGCTTCTCACAGGCAGGGAGTGGCATGAGAGTCTCTTGGAGTGTCAGTAGACAGGGTCAAGTTGGACTGTGGTAGATGGCACGTCTATTAGTTGTCTAATTAGGTATTAATTGGATGGATGGATGGATGGAGTGGGGGTGGGGGATAGGTAGATAGGTAGATAGGTAGATAGGTAGATAGGTAGATAGGTAGATAGGTAGATAGGTAGATAGGTAGATAGGTAGATAGGTAGATAGGTAGATAGGTAGATAGGTAGATAGAGAGACAGAGACTAGAATTTTCTATCTATCTTCATCACCCTCGACAGTCTCTATCAGAATTTCCATGCAGGAGAGGGGGGAGGGGAGGGGAAAAGGCCCCTTGAGACTCATCTGGTCTGTTTCCCTCCCAACTTTATTCAGTCAGGGTCAGAGTGGGACATAGAGGCTGGAAAGAAGCCCGGAGATGACAGAACCAATCCTGCTGTCCTTCCCACAAGCTGTGAATGTGATGAACAGTTGAAGAACAACCAAGCTGTCACAACCTGACACTCACAGTTTTTTGCTTGCAGATCCTCTCTTCTGTCACTGACCCCTGGTCCTTTCTCATCATTTAAAGAAGCCACCAAGAAATTCATTTCGATGAATAGTGTAAGGGGGAGATTTAATTTTGGGGGGTGAATGTTTAAAACATGAATAAAGTTGATGAACTAATGGCTGAACACGTTTTTCTTAATTTTATAATTTATCTTAAATTTCATCTATGAGCGAAATAAATATTTAATGTTGACTTTTTGCACTTAATATTTTCCACAAAAGCAAGAAATAGATGTCAGTGGAAGAACCAGCATTTGCCAAAATAAAAATTTATTTTGAATGTTGCAAAAATAATCCAGTTATATGCTGATCGCAATATACAAATTGGTACTGTTATTTTTAACAGACAACCAAATAGTTCTATGGCCAGAGATTATCTTAATAAACATAATTTTCATTTTTGCTTTCCAGTTCTGATTAGTCTGAGTAGCCTATTTTGTCTTGAAAATCTAACTGGTCAGTCCAATCAGCTTCCCTCCCTCAATTTCCTTCTTCATAGAAAGTAGCACCTCAAAGAATTCACATTTAACCAAGAATTAACAAAGTGAAAGTGCTTTATACTCTAAAAACCTCCACTGTGGATTTTTCTTAATACGAAGACTGAAATTGTCCTTTGAAATATAGACATTTTCCAGTCTTGCTGGAGTGATAAGGTAATTATGCTTACAAGGGTAGAAGAAACCAGCTTCAATTCTTTCCAGGCCCCGTAGCTTCAGGTGCTTAGGAGAGACTACACTTGGTTCCAATTCCCCTCCATGAAATCTGCATGAGATTCAAAATGGATTATGCCGTACAGAAGAGAATCAAGACAAGGAAGAATGCTTTCTCTCTGGGTTCTTGTTCACGGAATGAAATGTCTGCAAGCAAACAGGCCAGTTCTGACAGCAGCAAGGACTTCGCTGCTCAACAACCTGAGCTACAGCTGAGATTCTCTCCTGTTGGAGTCTCCAAGGTGCTTTTTCAACAGGTAAGTGGACTGTTTTTTTTCTCAAGGAAGAAGAACAAAACGTCTCATTTCTCATCCAAGAAATTTCATCAGTTGTAATGGCGATTGTGGGGGTGGGCAGAATGAAGGGATAGGTACTGAGACTGGATGGTGGGAGATGGAGGGGTGGAAGAATAAACCCCCAAGTGGCCTCAAGAGCTGTCAGGGAAGGTGCCCGCAACCCTGGGAGTTCAGGAGGCCACTGGGGAGGGGGTATCCTCCATTCCCTCACCATCCAGTCTCAACTGTCAGCACCGATCCTTCCATCCCCCCCCCCCGGAACTGATGAAGCTTTTTGGATGAGAAGCAAAATGTTTTAAAGCACCTTTGAGACAACTATGACCTGGATAACTGGGAATCTCCACAAACATTCTATTATTGGAATCTGCTCTTTTCACATATCTCCCCAAAAGTATTATTTATTAAAAGCATTATTGATACCAGACATGCTAGAAAAGGATGCAGTATTGCAGAAAACCAGCAACTGTCAACATCAGCCTCAAACAGTGAATGTATAGCCTACCAACAGGGGTGGGATTCTACAGGTTCGCACCTATTCGCTAGAACTGGTTGTTAACATTCTAAGCAGTTCAGAGAACCGGTTGTTAGAAGAAATTACTGGCCTAATCCTGTAAGGAAGGCAGGAAGGAAACATTCTGGTGTCGCTTACAGAAACTGCCTCTCCGTTAACCCTTATTACATTCTTGGCAGGACTAGACTTCCTGTCTCAGGAACTTCTCTGGAGTTTTTTTCCTCCTTTGTTGGTACTTTGCTTGTGTGGAGTGACCATTCAAAGTTACAATGGCACTGAAAAAAGTGACTTATGACCATTTTTCACACTTACGACTGTTGCAGCATCCCCACAGTTATGAGAGGCCAGGCAAGGAGATGCGTGCCTCAATGTGAGTGATATTGAGTTGGCCACGCCCAGCCAATAACATGACTACCAAGCCATGTTCACCCAGTCACATGACCCACCAAGCCATGCCCACCAACTAAGCCATGCCCACAGAACCGGTTGTTAAAAAATTTGAATCCCGCACCTGCCTACCAGCCTAGTGTTTTAAATCTTACATCTCTTTTCTCGGTTGGGAACTTCCATGCACCAGTTGCAATTATTTTTCTCCGTGCAAAGAACAGCCGACATCTGAACCTGGCCATTGCCAGAGATCCATCTGGGTGCAGACTTATTCTTCTGACCTTGCTCCTTGTAGCCCTCACACAGGCAGGGAGGATCCCCTGTAGGAAGGCACTGCAAACTGGAGGTCTACAAGTGACAATCCTCAATCTTGTGACTATCCGGTCTACTGCCATGTCACTTCAGAAGTGGAATATCACTCTGCAACTCCGTGCATAACGAATCTAGATTCACATAAAGACGTGCAGAGGAGTTATCAAGCTCTTCCTAAAAGTCCCTCTCCAGGTTGTGGAAAAGCAAAGCAGAATTATCCCCAGGGGCCCAATCTAGATTGTACTGACCCCGTAAAGTTAAGAGATATGGGGATTTTAGTAAAGTGCAGAAGGACACATAGAGACTATAGTTATTTCTGTTTCTTTGTTGTAAGCAAAATTGCTAGAGTGCCCCCAAAGCTTTAATTTGGATGATTTATGAACTTTTTTTCATTCCGCTGAAGACCTCTGTGATTGCTGAGGCTGTGACCAAGAATCAATTACCCCTTTCAAGGGGAAAAGGAGCAACTAGGGGAAGGCTGGCCATCTTTTCTCTCTAATTGGGTGCTTTTGCTTCGCCCTCTCAAGTTGATGTCTCCTCTGATGGAAAAGGGGAAATTTCCATCCGGGGGGGTGGGGCTTTATGACAAAAGTACGAAATACTTTTCATAAGCAAGGAGCTAATTTCCAAGGCATGTAAGCAAAGCTGTCTTTTCCAGGCTATATTGCATGGGGAAGTGACACGGAGATGGCTGCGGTCTTGTCAGGTCAGACAAAAGCGAAGAGACAAAGAAGACGAAGGGGGCAGCACCCCAAGGAGGGTTGTGAAAATGGATGAAGGAAAGGACCGGAAGAAAGCTAAGCTAAGGAAAGTGTGTGTGTGTGTGTGTGTGCAAGTGAGCCAAAGGGAAGGAGGGCAGCCTTTCACAGGCCCCAGCCCGAGCATTCTCCCATCAGTATCTTATTGCTTGAGTAGCAAACCGAGGCCAAGAGCAAACAGACTCAGCCTTAATCGCAACAAGATGGGGGAAGGGAGGAGGCTTCCTTAGTCCAACACAAGGTTGTGTCCCCCCTAGCCCGTGTTGTTCACCCTGCGGGTAGGAAGTTTCTTCTTAATTCCAGGTTGCTTCTCTCCTTGATTAGTTTCCATCCATTGTTTCTTGTCTGGACTTCAGATGCTTTCTTGCTTTCTGATTACCCCTTTTCTTGCTCTTGTTGCTGGTTCAACTTCCAGTAAGTACAAAATAGGTAGATAAATCCAGAAAAAAATGCACTGGATTGCATTTAACGGTCGTTTTCCTCTTCGCTATGTGTTGTTACATGATGGATATGTGCCCCTTAGCTGGATTAGGTGGGGGGCAAATGAATGGAAGCATTTTGTTTAATTTGTCTGATTGCTTGCTTGTCACACAATATCGTTTTTAAATATGGAGATAACAAAATCAAATTAGTAAATCATGCTCGGGGCATGCAAGGCTCAAGTTTCTGCTCAGCTGCTGTTATCTGGTCGCGAGATAGCAGGGAAGGAAAAGTGGGTCATGGACCACAAGCATCATTTGGCAGAATTAAATCTTGTCAAAGAAAAAAAAAAGAACCCAGAGCAAGATGGAATTGTAGCTTGCTGTGTGATGTGCCCCCAAATCACGAGAAAGTGGCTGTAATAAGATTCTCTAGTTAAATCAATCACTTGATGCCACTGCCTCGTCAATGCACACCGTGCTTGCTTGAGCATTGAGCCTCACTGGAGTGGGGTGTTAGACTAGAAGACCTCTAAGATCCCTTCAGCCCTGTGGCACCCCACAAAGGAGCAACCATGGGCTGGACCCCTTGCTCCCCATTGACATTGTTTGGGACCAGTATTGGAGGAAGGAAGTGAACCAGTACAAAACTCTGCTGCCCACCTCCAGCTCCCTAAGTCAGCCCCAGAGGATACTAAGGTCAATGGGGAGAGGTTAAGGAGAGCAACGATAGATGCACCAGATCATCCATGAGTGCGACCAATGCCGTTTCCCATCCCATATCTGGACCTGAGAGATGACTGAAAGGGTCCAGATAATTCATTTCCTCCAGGAACCTCTGGCATTGCACCACCACCACCTTCTCTTTTCACTTTTCCTAAAAATTGGGAGATGGGAGCATGCACAAAAATTGTCCTGAATGGGACTTCCGGTTTGAGCTTCTTCAGTGACAGACCGAAACCTCGTCTCTGCGAGGCTTTGATCCATGCTCGCCTCTGGAGCGCCCCGAGCCGGCTGGTTTCGGGGCTAAGCCACCCCATAGAGGTGGTGAAGAGTGGGGAGACTGCCAGCAGGGTTGAAGAGAGCTGCATCTCTCCTCCCCAGCTGGCCATTACTCCCTTTCCCGAAGGCGGTTGTAGCAGTGGTCAGAAATGGCCACCACAAAGAAGAACTTGACTGGAAAAGAATGTGCAGGAGGAAGATAAGAAGAGAAAGTTTTGGTTGACCGGGTCAAACAGCAAAAGCAACAATTAAGGTACCCTGGAATTGAAACTATTAAAATACAATAACATTGTTCCCTAAGAAGATTTTTAAGCTGCGAAGGAAAGAGAAAAGGGAAAAGATTTGGTTTTTTTTTCTCCTTTTCCTATACTGACAGCTAAGAGACTTAAGCAAGAAATTGGAAAAAAATCCACTTTGACATCAAAAGGCATTTAATGCTGAAAATAAAAAGTCAAAGGGATAATAAAGATTTCTGGATAATTAAAAGCTTTTGAAAACAGGAAAGGAGAGAAAAAGAATAAAAGAGTAGGATCTGGAAGGGAGGAGACTGCCTGGAATTAAAAAAGAACTTACAGCAAAACCTCAACAAGACTTCCAAAAAATACATTCTAACTGAAATATCGCAACAAAAACCCCAGAAAGAGAAAGTCAAAAAAGAAATAAGAAAAAATAATTTGGGACTATTTGGATTACTTGATGATTTCTGGATTCTTGGTTATTGTTTTGAATGATGAAAATCAATCGGGTGGTTGTTTAAAACTGTTTAAAATGGCCCCACTTTTAGAAGAACTGAAAATGGAACTTAAAAAGTACAAAGAAGATGCACAAGAAGGGAGAGGTTCTTTTGGCTTCATATTTCAGTTTTTAGAAATGGAGATTTGGAATTATGAGAAACAACAAGAAATGCCTGCAGAACAAGAAGATTGCGACAAAGAAGAAGCCATCTTTAATGAACAAGTAATCTTAGATGGGGGGGGAAAGGAAAGGGGGGAAAGAGAATGGAAAGTTTAAGATTGGGAAAAACAACTCCCCCCCCCCCAAAAAAATAGAGTGAAAAATAAGTATAAAATCAGAAAGCAACAGAAGAGGGAAATGCAGAAGAGAGAATTAGAAGTAGAGAGACAAGGGGGTAAAAGGGGGAGGGAGAAGATGAGAGGGAAGAAAGAAAGGAAAAGAAGTTATAAAGGACAGAAGCAAAATATAGAGAAACAGGGCCTATTTAGAGATAATGGGTGAAAATTTAATGGAAAAAGGGATTCTGCAAAAGTACATATGATAGTATGGTTATATTAGAAACAGAAATAATTTTAGAAAATATGAAACAATGTATGATTAAAATGTCTGATAAAATAGCTATTGTAATTCAGTGGCATGCTTGTCAATAAATAAATGTAACAAAATGAATATTTAATGATTTACAAAACATATGTGAAGAGAAATAAGGGAAAAATTAATTATGGAGATTATATGTGTTTTTAAGGAAGTAGGATATTTAATTGAAAAGAAGTGTTAAAGATGTTAAGATTTTAATGTGTCAACCTATTTTCCAAAGCACCAGAAGGCAGGACAAGAAACTATGGATGGAAATTACTCAAGGAGAGAGGCAACCTGGAATTAAGGAGAAACTTCCTAACAGTGAGGACAATTCACCAGTGGAACAGAAGTTGCCTCCAGAAGTCATGGGTGCTCCATCACTGGAGGATTTTAAGAAGAGATTGGAAAGCCATTGAAATGGGGTAGGGTCTCCTGCTTGACCAGAGAGCTGGAGTTGAAGACCTCCAAGATCCCTCCCAGCTCTATTCTGATTCTGATTCAGCCCAATTTCTGCATTGATTGTGGATCTGCTCCATGAACCAGCAGAAGCTCGAGTCATAGACATCTGGGAGCTGGTCTCCTTCCTGAAATCTTGGGAAAGGGCAAGTGCAGAAATGTTCCTCTTGGTCTTTGTTTCCCCACACTCTCTTTAGTGATTTCCAGATGCCTCTGAATTCCCAGCTGTTGCCACAACAGAGTTTTTTATTTTATTTTAACCCTTTTTAAAAGAGCATAAACTAGCTTAGAATAATGACTAAAATGGAACAATAAATCATAGAACACCTGACTGAGAGGCTGTGCTGAGAAATGAGAAGGTGACAATGAAAAGGCTTATGCTATCAAGGAAGCTATGGAAGGGGCCCCAAAGCTGCTAACGTTTGGGTCCTTCCCACTTTCACTCAGCTCCCTACAGATCAGCATTTGCAGCTCAGTTCACGTCTATGCGTGGAAAGATAAAAAGGCAGGTTGGAAAGAATTTGGGCTACAAATGGTGACATTAACAAGGAGGAAGAGCCTTACGGGTGCAGAAGCCACACAGATGGTTGAAGAGATGAGGAGATTCCATCTGGAGCTTTAGACCCAAGGATTTCAGATTCCGAATACATCCGGGCATAGGTTCAGGCAGTGTATCCTGAAGCTCAGGGAAGATTTCTCAAAGCTTGAGGACCTGTCATTGCCATCACCCTAGGAGGAAGGGGCAAAGTGGACTGGCACAAAACATCCATTCCTGCATGGTAAAGGATGGTGGCAGCATAGGGTCACCCTGGAAGGGTCTACGAAACTTGCCGCAGCCAACTCGCCATGGTCAATTTGCTATGGGAAACTCGGAACAAGAGTTACACTAATATCGAAGAAATAGTGGAATAGAATCATTAAAGAAAGGATGCCAAAGGGGCGGGCGGGAATGAAATGTGAACGACAAAAATTTTAAAAAATATTTTAAATTATTCTAAATAATTAAATTGAATTGTTGAATTGTCCTACAGTGAATTGTCCCATGGTTGAGTTGGCTGCGGTGAGTTCTCTCATTCTGCCATGGAAGGAGCATTCAGGAGCATGGCCTGTTTAGGCCCTTCTGTGCTCAGTCAGCAATCAGGCATGGCTAACATCAAGGCCTGGAGTGTGGTAAGAGATGGGCTGCTAGGCTAACATCTGGCATTGGCAGGGCCAGAGGTGCGAAAGGCTCTGACTCTTGTCTCAGGAAGAGGTATTCCATGGCACTTCTCCCACACTTTTTGCAACTATTCTCCTTGAATGTGTTGGGTTTAAATTAAATTAAAATAAAATTTCCAGAGGAAAATGGACATGGAGGAATTCTTGTAAGTGGCTGATTAAGTGTTTGTTTCTGTGACCATTATGAATGAGGCCAGAGTTTCAGCGACTGAATAAAGTACTTCTCCAACAATCCGTAGCGTCTGATCAATTTCCACACAGCAATTAAATCCCAGTTCTGAGAAATCCCTTTCCTTCTTCTTGTGTCTGCAGGCCAAGATGGATCTGCAGCTGGTGGCTAAAGGATGGTAGGAAATGTTCATCAGGAAATAAATGAGCCCAACCATCTTGTAACAGTAAAGCAAACCCTAAAAGATAAAGGTTTCCCCTGTCCAGTCGTGACGGACTCTAGGGGATGATGCTCACCTCCATTTCTTAGTGAAGGGAGCCAGCATTGTCCAAAGACACTTCCATGGTCACGTGGTCAGTATGGCTAAAGCAGCAAGGCACACAGAACTTGGTTATCTTCCCACTGAAGAGGTACTTATTTATCTACTCGCATTTGCATGCTTTCCAACACCCAGGTGGGCAGGAGCTGGGGCAAATAACAGAAGCTCACCCTGATGCACGAAACTTGGGTCTTGGACCAAAGCTGTCAGTTTTCCAGCTGGCAAACCCAACATCTTTAACCCCTGAGCTTCATGCCCCACCCCCCCAAAGCAAACTCTATGGATATTATAATATACCCTGTAAAAACTCAAGGCTTTCTTTCAAGGACAAGAAAATTGGGGGGAGGGAGGGATTTGAAAAAAATCTGAAGGATGAGATTTCCATAGCATGTGTGTGCACAGATGTGACAATCTGCCCAGGAAAACATGTCAGAGAGTGCCATAATTTCTGGGTGTGCTTATAATGCCCCTACCTCTCGTCCTGGAACCTTCTCCTCCATGTGCCTTCCTGTGTAGGGAATATGGATCCGCATTATGCCAGAGAGGAATTGCAGCTGCCCCTTTCCCAGAAAAGAAAAATAGGTGCACTGCATGGGGAGCAATGCAGATTTTCCTAGCCAGACCACAGTGGAGTTGTGCCATGCAAAGCAGTTGTGCCACTTGGGAATTCAGTTCAGAAACCCAACGACTGAGCTCAGTTTTTCAGCCTTTTCACCTTGAGAGCAGCAATTTTCTCCTCCAGAGGAAAGTATGACTCAACATTCAGGGCCAAAAGCGTATAATCGCTTCTGAGTGTACAACCTCATGATTTCCCCCCCCAGTTGCTGGAGCCTCACATCTCTCGGTTTCTCTCCCTTGAACCTAATATAGATATTTAGATTATTGAAATAATCTGACTAGGAAGGAATCTTATTATACCCCAAGGTGTTGCTGAAAACCTTTAATTGCCCTCTGACAAATTCTTTCTTTTGCTCTCTGAAGGTGAAATTCGGTTCCTTTCACTCAACTTGCCCCATCCATCCTTCCCACAATTTGGTGGGAAGCCCCTTTTGTTCTGTTCATGCTTGGCGGGGAGCGGGTGACAACCAGAAGTGGCATTCAGCAGGTTCTGACCAGTTCTGGAGAACAGTAGCAGAAATTTTGAGTAGTTCGAAGAACCAGCCAATCCCACCTCTGACTGGCCCCGCCCCCATCTCTTCTCTGCCTCCCATCGAGTCCCAGCTGATCGGCTGGGTCGTCTTTGGTTTCCCTGCACAGAAGAACGAATCTGGAAAGCAGGTTAGTAAGGTAGGGAGGGAAGGGGGATTTTACAGTATCCTTCCCCTGCCACACTCACCAAGCCACACCCACCAGGCCACACCCACAGAACCGGTAGTAAAATAATTGAATCCCACCACTGATGATAACCCTGTTGGGCATCCTCATTATTCCTGGCCTAGAAAGGTGTAGTTCTCTCAACACATTTCCCACCATGTTAGCTGACCATGTGCTCTTTTTTCTGGTGTGTCACGGCCCGGATGTTCTTTCCACACTCAGCTCTTACCTGCTCCTCCTTGGACCCTGTGCCTGGAACCTCCAATGTGTGTCAAAGGGCAGGGCCTCAGGAAGACCAATAGAAGGATGACTTCCAGCCAAATATCCCCGTGCCTTTGTTTTCTATGGACTTACCTGGACCCATCCAGGCATGTCTAGAGGGCTGGTGCCTTCAGGGGGTATCTGAGAAGTTCTCCATGGCAAAGTCACAGCAACTTCCTCCAAAGGCTTATGGCTCTGTCATATTTTGGGAAGATACTGTACTGCTATTGTGCTTTTGTGCCTTTTTTGCCTGGTTCCTTCCTTCCTTCCTTCCTTCTTCCTTCCTTCCTTCCTTCCTTCCTTCCTTCCTTCCTTCCTTCCTTCCTTCCTTCCTTCCTTTCTTTCTTTCTTTCTTTCTTTCTTTCCTTTTTTCTTTCTTTCTTTCCTTCCTTCCTTTTTTCTTTCTTTCTCTCTTTCCTTCCTTCTTTCCTTCCTTCTTTCCTTCCTTCCTTCCTTCCTTCCTTCCTTCCTTCCTTCCTTCTTTCTTTCTTTCTTTCTTTCTTTCTTTCTTTCTTTCTTTCTTTCTTTCCTTCTTCCTTCCTTCCTTTCTTTCTTCTTTTTTTCTTTCTGGACAGTCTTCTGGGCTTCCTGAACTTTGCTTAAAGGAGAAATTGTCTTTTGACCAGGATGCATCCTGAACCAAGCAAAATGAAGCATCATGTCAGAGAGGCCATCTGACCATATACTGAGGCTATTGAGCAGATTTGCTGATCTCGCTCTTTCCAAGCAGACTACCAGGAGTGAAACATGCTTTGCATGGTATTAGCATTTCCTTCTACAGCAAAATTAATGATTCAAGATGGCAGAAGTCAAGAGTTTATTTTTGCTGATTCCCTGGATGTTCTCCAGCATATCTGGGCCAAGGAGAACATCAGCTTCAGTCTCTAATCTAGGTATACAAACATAGGAAAATTTAATATTGGGCTGATCATGATAAGGCCAAAGAGGATATAGTAGTGTGCAGTCCAGATGGCCCCAAAATCTGGCCTTCAGACAACAGGCAAGAGAAATCTGGGGTGTCATTTCTCTGAAAACATCACAGAAGCTAAAACCATTTAGAGAGGCTGAATCTCATGTCTAGCGGCTTTGTCTTGGGTTGGAAGGGTATCCTTCCATCCTTACCAGGTCCCAATGTTTATTTGCTTCCTCAGATGGAAGGATGCCTGCAGTTGAGCGTTCAGATAACGGCTTCTGGAAGGGTGGATGGGACTCTCCTCTTTGCAGTAGTCTCATGTTTTTGATATGCTCTCAGGGTTGCCATCTTGCTATTCATTGGTAATGTTTGTAATTCATTTGAACTCATTGGTTGCATATTGTTGTTTCTCTATGTTGCTTTTTATTTTTGTGAGTTGTCCAGAGATGGCTGGAGTCAAGCGGCTTCAAAATTGAATAAAATATAATAAATAAATAAAATCTCATCAAATTATTCCAAGAAAGACTTCAAAGGACATGATGCTCTTCTAGTCCAATTTGAGAAATTGCTATTTGAGCTTCCTTTTCAGTCCAACCAGACTGGACAATAGAATAACAATGGGCTGAACTCCAGAGACATTCATTTTTCCCGTGTTTACCTCAGACTGGACAAGCACCCAAATGAGCTAAGCAATTTTCTAACTGCTTTTGGCTAATTTCCCAGACAATGCAGAGCTACCGTTCCCCTTAACTATTAGTCCCCATGATCATGCTTGCTATAATAGGAGATATATGGGAGATTTCACTACAATTAAAAAAACAAGTTAATATAATATGTCAACCTTAAAAATACAGCTAGAAGACATGGATTATAATGTAATCTACCAACATTGTGTATATAAATGCATTCTTTATTATAAAAAGTCAATTTAAACGAGTATTTGAATTTTTATGTAGATGTAAAAATTATGTGGAAGATGAATGCAGAAGGAGAAGATAAAATGACTCAGAACATCTCTGAAATTTTCACAAGGTCATAAAGCCTCTTCTATCTTTACTACGGTGGAGATCAATTTTTTTCACAAAGCATTTTGACTGTCTTAACATGTTCCAAAGTACCCTTTGGGAAACATGAAGTTGCAGGGATTCAAACCTAATTCTACTGTGCAAATTAACACTTAACAGTCAGGGGTTTTAATTGATGGATCACATCAACTTTAATGTGTCTTTTTCAAAGAAAGATCTCAATGTAACCGAAAGAGTTTTCTCCACAGCACAAAAATGCTCTTGAAGCCTCCTTTTTTTCCTACTCTGACCCCAAGACCTTATCTTCATCTTGAGAGACTCACTGCATCCTTAACAATGATAAAACGTGTTTTCCCTCTTAAGCCGACAGCACCCGGAGAGCAGCCACAAGGTTCACACTTCAGGCCTTATCATGTCAGGCGAGGAGATTGGTGCTTATTAAGGAGCCTCGGTGGCCCAGTGGTTAAAGTGCAGAATTGCCCGCAAACTCTGCCCACAGCCTGGAATTTGATCCTGATGGGGCTCAAGGCTGACTCGTCTTTCCATCCTTCCGAGATCAATTGTTCAGAAAAATAGGCTGACTCTGTAAACCACTCAGAAAGGGCTGTAAAGTGCTATGGGGCAGTATATAGGTCTCAGTGTTATTGCTATTATTGATTGGCATCTCCATCTCCAGACACATGAACAGATCTCAAGCTGGATAGCACTAGCACTAGCCCTTAGACTTATATACCGCTTCACAGTGTTCTACAGCCCTCTCTAAGCAGTTTACAGAGCCAGCATATCGTCCCCCAACAACCTGGGTCCTCATTTTACCAACCTCGGAAGGATGGAGGGCTGAGTCAACCTGGAGCCTGGTGGGACTTGAACTGCCAGCAGCCAGCAGAAATAGCCTGCAGTACTGCACTCTAACCAATGCGCCACCACAGCTCTGGATGCCACAGTGGAGCTCTGAGATGATTTCCCAGTGATATTCTTCCCATCGGCACCTTCTGCCACTTTATCCTCTTGGCTGGTAATGGTCTCACCAAGCCCGGATGACCCCATGCCTGATGCAATGCCATCCCCATGAGCAGAGTCCTCGGCATTGTGGCTGAAATTCAGTAGAGCCCATGGAGGGAGAGGAGAAGCAGGGTGGCATTAAGGTCAAACAGAAGCCAGGACAAAAACACACACCCCCCAAAAAAATAGTCAGCAACCAAAAGGTCTTATGAGGTGAATATTTCCAGTCATACAGTGGTGGGATTCTGCCGGTTCTATAGAATCCCTTGTTAACTTTCTAAGCAGTTCCGAGAACCGGTAGTTAGAAACAATCTCCTTTTGTTTTTTTTCCACCCTTATTACATTCTTGGCAGACAGCCTAGACTTCCTGTCTCTGGAGCTTCTGAGGCTTTCTTAAAGGGGAAGGGTTGTTTTAAGATGTTTACACTGCTGTTGGGAGGAAATACTTCTCTGGACAATCAGCACTTTGAAGAAATACTTGAATAATGAAGCAAAGGTTTTAATGACAAGGAACCAAGATGAGTGACATTCAGCAAGGCTTCTTGGCTAGCTAGAAAGATCGACATTCAAACGTGAGTTTACATACTCTCTCATTTTTTTGTCTAAAGCTAGTTTTGGTGAAGGTTAATTCTGTGCTTGGTGAAGTTTAAACCTGTGTTTATTGATGGGATAATTTTCCCTATTCAGCTTCAACAAGCAACAGCTACTGTTGTGATTTAATTATTTGTATTGTGTTTGAATTTTTTTCTGCCTCATGGTTTATTTTTCTATCTGGGGAGGGGGTCTTCCTTCACCGCTTTAATACTATCTGGCACTGTCCTTTTGGGGTATACTTCCAAGAGGTAGGATGCAAGCTTGGCACTGATTTTTTTTAACTGCCTTTCGGGGCGGGGGGGGGTCATGTGACCTTTCCTTAAATCTGGGTGATTTCCTTAGGATATCTTGTGAGATGAGTGAGACCAGCTGGTATCTTTAAGTGGTGTGAATGGATCTAAGGATTGCTTCTCCTGGGTGTGCTCTTTCTGGATTACTTAAATGACCTCTCTGCTAAAGAGTTTCACTTTATGATCAAGAGATGGCTGCTTGATAGTTATCACTGCATTTTAACTATTTTCATTCCTCAATGTGCTCTGGCACCCTGCCTGATTTGTAACTCCAGCTTGAAGGTATTTTTAATCTAATGACTGGTATTTAGGGCAGCTTTTTGCAAGCAAAGACGTTTTTTGTATTTTTGTACAGGTCATCCTTGACTTACCACAGTTCATTTAGTGACCATTCAAAGTTACAGTGGCACTGAAAAAAGTGACTTACGACCATTTTTCATACTTATGACCGTTGCAGCATCCCCACTGTCGTGAGAGGCCAGGCGAGGAGAAGTGCCCCTTGAGGTGAGTGATGTCGAGTCGGCCATGCCCACCCACTCACATGACCACCAAGCCACACCCACCAACTAAGCCACGCCCACAGAACTGGTTGTTAAAAAACCTGTAAACCACCCCTGCAGTAATATCCTCAGATGTAGTGAGCAGGCCATGTTCAAAGCAAACTTTCCAAAGCTAGAGAAAATTCAGTTGTGTATAAGCTGAAGAAAAGAGGAAGGGAGGAGGAAAGAGTCCACCGGGCTTAAATAGAAAGCATTTTTGTTTACGTCGTTGGCTGCCACTGGCCCCCTCCGCTCTCCCTGGATGTGTTTGGCTGAGCTTAGGACAGAGCCCAGGCAAAAGGCAGGTCTTGTTTAGCGGATTCCCCAGAAGATTTCTCCAAACTCCTCCATCGCTTGGAGTGGAAATGAAGAATAACACAAATAGAAAACACACGGAGGCTAACAGTCCAGAAAAAAAGAGCAGCAGCAGCAGACGAGAATCGGCCTGGCCTTGATTACAGCAAAACCGTTGCAATGGCTGCTGTTTATAATTCTAGCAAAAAAAGAGCAAAAAACAGAAACAAAATCCTCCATCATTTTTATTATCTTTACTTCACGTTTGACTGTAAAGGGATTTTGACATGTAGTTTAGTCCTTGAATCCAAACTCCTTGCAAATTGTCCTAATCAGATTAGTGGGGAATGTCCCCTAGATTTGAAACATAATTGTTTTAATTCCACTGTCCTATGTTGTCAGATATCTTGTTTCCTTTGAAAGAGAATTAAATCTAATATATCCTGATTTCTTTGCAAGAGAGGCTTGCTGTACTTGCTGTGGCTGGTTTGCGTTGGCACCTTTCCCACCAGGAGAAGGAGCGGTTGTAAATTTGTCAGCCCCGCATTGCAGTCTACCTAGAAGATATAAACAAAGAGGGAATAAAGCTACCCTGATTCCTGCAGATATTACTTCCATGATGAGGATGAGGAGGAGGAGGAGGAGGATGATGAGGAGGAGGAGGAGGAGGAGTACTGCTGATAGATGCCCAAGTATTGCTTCCTACTCAGCTAGTTAAGCCATCCTAAGGACATGTATAAGGAAGTCAATCTCTGGAGAAAAAGCTTATTGGCCAGGAGTTTACTAGGAGAGTTCTATTCTTTTTCTTCTACTGAAGAGAAATATCATACCATGCAGAGAACGTTCCTTTTTTCCCCTTCCTTGCGGATGACAAAAATTGCACTTGCTTCTCCGAAAAGAGAAAGGTGGACCTGCAGTCTGAACTGCAAGCTGCCCAGAGTCCTTGGCTGGGCTATAAGTCACATAAACAAACAAACCTTGGTGGGTACCAAGGAGTCTCCAGAAGGCAGAAGAAAGCAAAGCAGAAGGAGCAGAGAAGGAGGAACACAAGCCACTAAGCTTGTCGAGACGAGCTCTTGTTCTTTGTAACTTCCCAAAAGATTCCACAGCCTCCCATAAAAGATATTTCTAGATCCCTGCATAAAAAGCAGCTTCCCCCCTAAACCTTGTGGACTGGGGAAGAGGGCTGTACGGGGCTGCGAGGGAACGAATGCAAACTCTTCTTTGAAGAGGAGGATATAATCAGTGGGGATGGCAGAACACCAAGGAGGCTTAATTTTAATTTTCACTTGTTTTATATCTGGGTGCATCTGATGTGGGCTTTGTCCTAACTGAAGAGTTTGATTATCTTTCAAAACAGCTCCTTCTAGGGAAGAAGTGTTTAGCACCACAAAAACACACAAGTTTATGCTCAGAAATGGGAGGGAGAAGATCTGAAAGTCTCATTGGTGAATTCGTAGTAAGCACCTTTGTTTTGGTTGGAAAAGATGAAAAAAAAATGATACGGGAAATTCATCCATTGTTAACTTAGAACTACAGCTTTACCAGTTTGCAGGCCGGCATCAATCAAGGAGACACCATCAAGCTGCTGAATCTCTATCTAGAAATTCATCTTAAGATTCTTACTGGCAAAAGGATGATCAGCAAAGCCCATGGAAGGTTTAGGCAGCCTAAAAGGAGGGAAGGGAGGAGATAAACGGTGCCTGCCTCCCTACCCTCCACTGCAGTATCAGCCCCTGAGGAAACTGAGGCATGATCCAGAATCTGAGCCAGTCACATCTCCAGGAGAGGAGAGGAGAGCAAAGAAGTGGACTTACCTGCTTGGACAAAAGCAGTTGGACACTGCACGTTAGTCGAGTGGGGGATCATAAAGGAGACATGGCTGGATAACCTCTTTGAGGAAATTGAAGGGCCTCCTTCCTCTGCCCATTAGGCAGTCTGTACAACTGCTTTGGATGGCCTGACAGGTCTTTCTACTACAGTGATCTCTGTTGGATCTTATTCTGCATCAGAATTCAGGTCAAGAAATGTGTCCTGATCTGGATACCCAAGGAAGAAGTTACAGAAGCTTTCAAAGAAGCATGGTATAGGCAGTGGTGTTATTCAGCAGGTTCTGACTGGTTCTGGAGAACCGATAGAAGAAATTTTGAGTAGTTCAGCCCACCAGTTAATACCACCTCTGACTGGAGATTTTATAGTATCCTTCCCCTGCCACGCCCACCAAGCCTTGCCCACAGAATCGATGGTAAAAAAAATTGAACACTGATCTGAGGGCTCCTCCATTTTTTAATTCTCATCCCTAGGTAGCAGCTTCTCTTTCCCTCATCTCCCAAGGTTATCCACATTTCACCTAGCAATAGCTTCCCTTCAGAGGTGGTATTCAGCCAGTTCTGACCAGTTCTGGAGAAGCGATAGTTCTCTGATAGTTTTCTGAACAGTTCAGAGTGTACGAGGACTTGTTCAACTCTACAGCTCTATGATTCTAGGCTGAAAAAGAACAACTATGTGAATACAGAAGACTGAAAATTAAGGCTGTGTGTTATTGCTTAGCTTTCAGAACAAAGAGACTAAGAGATAAAAGTTGGTCTTCTTCAAGAATCCGAAGGATGCTTACACAAAAGACCAGAACTTGTTCTTTCTGTTTGCTAAGTGCAAAAGATGGTAACAGTCTGAAGTTACAGGAAGGAAGATTTAACATTACAGAACATATTTGAAAGGTTAACAGAGTAGCAGATTTGGAAGGAGGACTTCTAATCCAACAAGTTTCCCTGGGAGGTGGTGAGTTCTCTTCCACAGTTTCAAGCAGAGACTAGATAGATAATTGTCTGAGATTGTTCTGCTTATTATTCTCTGGATGGTATAAAGCAGATAGAGTAACTCCACAAAACATCCATAACAAAGTCTTTTTTATTGGTTCATCAGGTATCCTCGTAACTCACATTTGTGATGAAGTTCTTCTTAATGTCCAATCTTTTGCATATCTGTCTTGTAGTGTAGAAAGATAAAAAGGTCTCAACCCCCTGATGATTGAAGCAGCTGCATGGTATGTGGTTTCAGGCAAGAGTGAGGGAGCCTCTCCCAACCCAACAAGGGTCAAACGAGTGACCAATCAGGATTACAGATGTGGTCACATGTCATGGACTACATTTCCCAGGATACCTTTAACTACATTTACCATGATGCATTCCCTTAAGGGGACAGTTCACAATTCCTAAGTAACTATCCCAAATCCCATTAACTCTAAACTGTCTGGATAGCACAGAGATGCTTTGACTAGAGGTAGCTGAACGGAAACTGCTTCTCACTTCCAGTGGAGCCCTTCCTTCACTCCCTCTCTCCTGCAGCCCTGCCTTATTTGACAAGAGTTAGCTATCTCCTGTGTTTCTGCCTTCCTGAACATTTGGTGGATGTTGTTCTCCTTCTTGTTCAGCCCAGCCCTTTCTCAACCCCTCCCACCCCGACACACACATCATGTAATTGAAAAATCTGAAGCCTTTCTAAAAATTCAGACTTTCACCCAGTCACATATGGTGGTGATACCCGAGTTTCACTGCAGGCCTGCTGGCTTCAATTATGGAGCAGAATCAGCTAATCCCAGTTAAAATTACCTGTGTCACCAAAGGATAATTCTAAACCAGGTTATTTCCTTTGTTTTCCACTGTTCTTCAAAATCATTATTGAACTATTCTTCTCGCCAAGGCTGCAAAGGTTGCAGTTGTGATGCTCCCCCCCTTCCCCCCTCCTCCTGCCCTTCAGCCAAATTCCAAACATATAGCCCCCACCCCCAAGATGCAGTATATGTGGTCCTTTCTACTGATTCATGGTGCACATATGAGACTTTTTAAGAGGAAGAAATAAAACTAGATAGGGATTTTCCACTTGGAGCTTTCACTGTGCAGTAGTTGAAAGAACCAATATCTCAAAGGCGAACAAACATAGATCATTCTCCTTGTTAAGCCAGAGTAAGGCTGGCTATAAACAAACATCAGAGGATATAAATTGCAATTGGGAAAGGATTGCTAATGTTATTCCTTAAATTCAAAATTTTTATTAGCCAATTAATATCTGGAAACTATCCAAAACAAGTCAATGATGCCTAGAGAGCCTCGTTCCGGTCTGGCAAATGCACGTAAGGAGTCGTGTACTTGAGGAAAACTTTGTTCCATTGAAATCAAAAGTTCTCCGAGGATCACAGCCTGGTTCTAGTTCTGGGAGAAACATTTGTATTTTCTTATAGTGATGGATTGGAAAATCCACTTCTCAGTTGAGGAAGCCAACCAAAGTTATTAGTCAATCAAAAAAAAAAATAGAATATCGTCCAAACCTTCCCTAACCTACCAATGAGATAAGTAAGTACTTGGGTTCACTTTGGGAGAAGCTTTGCGCCATGCAGGCCATGCGAGTGGCACTTTCGTTTGAAGCCAAGAAGCCACAACACTTTGTTTGAAATTTCCCCTCTTCTCTGACAGAAATGTTTTCTGGGCAAGAACTGCCCATGTGCAGGTGCTCTTTCAGGTATTGCTGGAGGAGAAGGTAAATATTCTGTCCTCTCCCATGTGCTCTGCATGTTCTGTCCCAAAGGCGTCTTTTCAAAAGGCAACTGAACTTTCTTTGTTTTTAACAGATTTTTTTTAACAGATTAACAGACTTGGGAGGGACTTTATAGGTCATCTAGTCCAACCACTCACCCAAGCTGGAGACGCTACATCATTTCTGATAGGGGGCAGTCTGGTGTCTTCCTGAAAGCCTCCAATGATGAAGCTGCCACAATTTCTGAAGGCAACTTCTGCTCCGTGGGTTGATTGCTTTCACTGTCAGAAAATTCATCCTTATTTCCAGGTTAAATCTCTCCTTGACCCATTTCCATCCATCTGGCCTTCAGGTGCCTTGGTTGAAGACATTTTGCTTGAAGACATTTCATTGCTCATCCAAAAAGCTTCAGTTCTGGAACTGAAGAAGCTTCCTGGACGAGAAGCAAAATGTTTTCAAGACAGTCCAGCTGCCTTTTAAAAGAGCACCTTTGGGACAATCATGACCTGGATGACTGAGGACCTCCATCAGACATTCTTCATCTTCCGGCACTTCCTAAGCCAGGGTGCTTTCTCTTCTCTTCCTTCACTTGCAACTCTCTGAGGATCTGAGGAGGAGAGCATCCTTTCATGGCAGCTTCCAGCCTTTGCTAAAGCTGGAAGTGACTTCCTTCCTGGCATGTTGTGGATTCTACACTCCTTCCAGCTTCAGTGGGTGAGCCAGAGGGATGAGGAGAAGGTGGGAAGCCACCGAGCCGAGCCGAGCCACGGGGCTCCTGCAGTCACTTTTTGCAACGAGGCTTCACAGAGCAGCTTTGAGGGGAAATTTGATTGGCACTGTCATCACTGTGATGCGCCCGTTTGAAGAGTTGCAACACCCAAATACAAACCCTTCCAGAACACAGCAAAGTTCACCACAAAAGTTATTATGAATCATGCTGTTTCTGTTTGCTTCCTGTGCATTAATCCATTTATGTCATCATTTCTATTTTTTTTTGTAAGTATTCTTGTTTTCCTTTTCTCCAAAGACGCATTCTAGCATTCCCAAAAGAATTTGGGTTGTTTCCAAGGACTGACTTGGCTTTCTTTAACGTTTTCTGTCTATCGCATTGTGTCCAGCTCCATGTGACTAGTGGGTCTGGCATGCTCGGCCATCTAGGAAATCAAATCATTTTCTGAAATAGAGACCGTTGACTGAAACAGATAATGAAACACGATTCCCACGTATATTTGGCTCTTTTGATCTCCTAGTCCCAAACGTCTGCTGAAATGGTTTCCTTGGCTGACTGGGAAGCCAGCATTCTGGGAAATTTTGAGCTGTTCCAGATGCTTTTGAAGTGTTAAGATGGTTAGAAAAGCATAATATTCAAATGGTTTCAGTTCCTAAATATTGTTCTCATTTGTCTGAAACACATCCCACTGATTTTGGAATCTGTTCTGGCTTATGTACTGCTTTTTACTGTCAAGCAAAATCCACTGAAGATGTTTTTTGCAAAGCATGCTGGGAAAATCTCTTGGATGTCCAGCTGCTTAAATCCTGCATGAGGAAACCGGACTCTTCGTCCCTCTTGCTGTGCGATGGATGCTTCATCAATTGTTAGAGCCTACCCAGCCTGCAACGGTACACAACATAAATCACTAACATCATTTAATAAAGTCAATAAAACACTTCAGTCACAATTAAACCCTCCAACCTATTATAACATCTTTAAGTAGAAACAGCGTAAAGATAATTAATGATATAAAACTTCAAGAGAGAAAAAGATCAAGGTGAGTGTTTTAAAACAGATTCCAGGGCAAAAAGCTTGGATGTAAAAGTGAGGCTTTGGTCTCTTTTCAAAGTAAGCGGGGAACATTGCACTCGAATTTCCGTGGTGATCAGAAGTCAGTGGGGCTGGGGATGATCTCATGATTGGAACAAACACAACCTTCTGAAGTTCAGCCAAATTTCTCCTGAAACCACACCCCCAAGAGGTTCATCCAGGACAAAGGGAATTTCTGAATGGGAACATACGGGTAAGCCACAAGTACCTTGCATTTGATCTGGAAATCTCTAGTCAGTGCAACTTTGCCAAACAAGGCTTGCATGTTCTTGTTAGGAAACATTTGATAGGATTCAACAATTTAGTAGTAGCATTTTTCTTTCATGTTATTTTCTGAGTTTCTTTCAAGGAAATGTCCCCATTATTGTAAAACCGTTGTCTAAACAGAAATAAAAGGAAGATAGTAGTAAACAGGTCAGAACCCTCCAGGGAGCACCAGAGTTGGTAAACCACTTGTAGTTAGAAGAAGACATTCCTCCCCACTGCCCTGATCTGAACCCTTGAGGACAGTGCAGGATGAAAGAGCACTTCACCCCATGGTCTTCCTCCTGCAAGAGAAAGAAACCCAGATGTAGGAGAAGGACTGGGCAAGCCAGGGGAGAGGTGAAAAAAGGGACAGAGGGAGAGAAGAAAAGTTGCTTTGTGAGCCATGGTGGTGCAGTGGTCAGAGTGCAGTACTGCAGGCTACTTCTGCTGACTGTCGGCTGCCTGCAATTTGGCACTTTGAATCTCACCAGGCTCAAGGTGGACTCAGCTTTCCATCCTTCTGAGATTGGTAGAATGAGGACCCAGATTGTTGGGGGCAAGAGGCTGACTCTTTAAACTGCCTAGAGAGGGCTGCAAAGCATTGTGAAGCAGGATATAAGTCTAAGTGCTATTGCTATTGCTACTCAGACCTGCAGCAAAAAATCTCAGTCACTGAAATGGGCGGTGATTTCATTCCAGAGTCAACTGCCCTCTGCCCGGCCTTCCTGGGGGTGGGGAGGCTGTTTGCCCTCCAAACCTGATGGTCCCCCAAGGGAACATTATCCCACATTTGGATTTTAGATTAACAGAGTTGAAAGGGACCTTGTAGGCAGTGGCAGATTAAGGCTCACTGGTGCCCTAAGCACTGACAAATCTTGGTGTCCCCCTTCTTTGTACATACTGTACAAACAAAGCCATATTCTCAACTTTGTGGTGCCCCCTTTGGGCCTGGTGCCCTAAGCACGTGCTCCGTCTGCTTAACGGTTAATTCACCACTGCTTGTAGGTCATCTAGTTCAACCCCACGCCCAAGCAGGAGACCCTACACCATTTCAGACAAACAGCAGTCCAATCTCTTCTTGAAAGCCTCAAGGGGTGAAGTTCCCACGACTTCCGAGGGCAATCTGATTCACCCCAACAGTCTCTCTCCTCCTAATTGTGCCTCTGGTGTCTGCGCCTCCCTGGGTCTCAACAGGGAGGACAAAGAGCCTGGAGATCAATGATGTCCCTTGGTTGTTCTGAAACGGTTTCTCTTCTGCTAAGAGAAGCCTGGCATTTATTGACCTGTTGCTGCACTGTTCCTGATTTTTCAGTCTCACCCAGGAAAGCTACAATCTATGTTCAGTCCTAGAGCCAGCCTGCTTTCTAAGCCAGATAGTTTATTTGAGCTCACTATGAACTCTACACATTGGAGTAAATAACATGCCTTTTATGGCTTCTCAAACACAGATTGGCATGCTCCTCATGTGGACAGAAATAACAACCTAACAGATATATACTTTTTTTTAAAAATGTACAGGATAATTGGTCCCAAGCCTGTTTAGGAAATTACCCCATTTTTTTTACTTTAATCTTATATGGGGTTTAATGTCTCATTTTGCAAACCGTCGTTAAAAACATGGCAGTTCATTTTATTTTGTTGTTGCTGCTTGCCGTTTCAGCTTTTTATTCACTTTCTCTGGAGAGTTATCATCTCCTGCAAGTTATTATCTCCTGCAAGAAGAGGGGGTCCAATTATTGTCCAAAGCACCAGAGCACAGGGCAAGAAACAATGGTTGGAAACTAACCAAAGAGAGAAACAACCTGGAATTAAGTAGAAATTTCCTAACAGTGAGAACGATTAACCAGTGGAACAGCTGGCCTTCAGAAATTGTGGGTGCTCCATCACTGGAGGTTTTTAAGAGGAGACTGGACAGCCGGTTGTCTGAGATAGTATAACTTCTCCTGCTTGAGTAGAGGGCTGGACTAGAAGACCTCCAAGGTCCCTTCCAGCTCTGTTCTATTCTATTTTTGGTCACCAGGACAAAACACGGAACAAAAGCCTTTGATGATGTCGCATTGTGCATAGACCCTGGACATGTTTTGTACATCCCGCCTCCCCACCCCACCCCAAAAAACTCTTGAAGGTACCTAGCCACAGTTTAGTTATAAATTGCCAAATTCTTATTGCCGGAAGTATATAATGCAAAGGGATTGTGTAGGTCCTAATAATATATGAAAGCAAGCCTAGTGGCTTGATTCTTGTCACTTGGAGAGCATCCAATTCACAAGATGTAAGAATTCTGCTTTTTTTTCCTGCTTCGGCCAAATCATGACCGTTCATCGTTGCTCCCTAAGAAGGTTTCACAGCCTCAACCTCCCAATCCTACATGGCATTGGCTTTAAAAATGTGTTTTCACGCCTAAGAGCAGAAATATCTACACTGCACCTTATTAAATGTTGAATGTTCTGTTTCCAACAAAGAATTTTCCAGAATTTCCCCAAGAATTTAGAGAGACTGAGGACAAACACAGTTGTTCCTTCAAATATGGGTCAGTCCCACTGCAAATTATCGGCCGTGTGAAGCTTTGAAGAGGGGATTCACTTTGCTACAAACTGTGTGAAGCATCATTCTGAAGCTGCTTCAGGAATGTGTGCACTTCTTTTCTTCCCAACTGTAGAAGGAGAGCTGTGTAAGTCTGTCAAAACAACAACACAACAAAGATCTTTGTGGTCTATTCACAAGCAATGCTGCCTCTACATAACCAACTGTTATGTCCTGAGAACTCTAGGAGTTCTCACTCAGGTCCACTCACTTTGCGTGGGCGTTCTTCCCTTCACTCATTGGTTGGTTCTCCCCAGGAGCCAGCTATAAAAGCAGGCTGCGGGGTCCCACCAGTTGCTGATTGCTGCGAGCCAGTTTCCAGGCGTGGCAAGCACGGTCAGCCCTTTATTGTTATAATAAAGTATTGTTGCACTCATGCTCTGGTTCAGCCTCTCTTTTCCCAAACTTAAACACTGGTGACGAGGGTGGGATGGCTACCAGAAGCACCATGCAACCGCTGAGTCACTAGCCGCCGATCCGCAACCAGAGAGAGCGATCGGCCGGCGATAAGGGCAACGCTGATCCGCAGCCAGAGAGAGAGCGGTCAGCAAACAAAAAGAGCAAACAAAAAGAGCAAACAAAAAGAGCAAACGCTGACCCGCTGACAGAGAAAGCGGCCAGCAAGCAGCGAACGCTGATCCGCAGCCAGAGAGAGCGGTCAGAATCGAAAGTTAGAAGCGTCTGTAGCCGCTTGTTAGCCCAGCTACAGGGAAAGTGAAGCGCTGCGAGCCGCAGCCGCTCAGTATTAGGCGCGAAATTCAAACGGCTGTCATTTGAATTTCAAACCTAAAAGGTACAGCACAGCGCTGTAGTCAAGTCACTGACGCCCACACAGGCGCAAAGCCAAACGCCGCCAATGGCTAACAGCCAAACGTGGTTAACCCAGAGAGAAAGAGAGGATTGCGAAAAGCCTCTCCGGAGCTGAAATCACTTGCCTGCCACAGGCACTAAAACATTGTCTGCTGCCCCAGAGAGATTTTTTCCCCACAGGTAGTTCTACCGGTCCCAGCACCATGAATTCCAATCCAGTCTTCCCAGCATTCAAACCAGACGAGGAGAAGTGGGAATCATATAAGAACCGCTTTAATCATTACATCGATGCAATTGGCCTGGCGGATGCGGGAGAGCATCGGAAAAAATCGTATTTCCTGATCTACTGTGGAGCCACCGTTTTCGATACTGCCACGGCCCTCGTGGCTCCTCGTGAGTTGAAAAACGTTCCGTGGTCCGAGTTACTTGAAATCCTCACTAACCACTATTCTCCCAGGCCCTCACAGATTGCCAGGAGATTCACCTTCCGTATGAGGAAACAATCGGACAAGGAGACCATAAATCAGTATATGGCCGCCCTCAGAACAGCAGCACTGCATTGTGGGTTTGGAACCTACCTGGAGGACATGCTCCTTGATCAATTAGTCTGCGGAGTCAAGGATCTCCACCTGCAAAGGCGCCTTCTCGCAAAAAAGGACCTCAACCTCGCACAAGCAGTCGAGGAGGCCTTGGTAGCTGAGCTGGCAGCGCACTCAGCCACCGAAATCCATGGCCCAAGTGCCAAGCTGACATCGCTTCCCGTCCACTCCGAGGAGGTGGTAGCAGAGGAAACCATCAATGATGACAACGACGTCCACCGCCTCTCCAACGACAGACGGCCGCAGGTAGGAACCAAACAAGAAAACATCGGTCCACCCAAGCACATCATCCTGTGCCTAGCCTGTGGGGATCTCATCAGAGGGCCACCTGCAAGTTTAAAGGAGCCACCTGCAATAACTGTCATAAAGGGGACACATCGCGAGAGTCTGCCAAGCCCCTCAAAGCTCAGCACAAAGGCACCCCCTCGCAATCGGGCCCACAGAGGCAAGTATTGAACTGTCGCACGCACCACCATGCCAAACACACTTGCCACACTGTTAGTAAAATTTCTCTCTCCGTTTCCCTAGAAGGTAAACCGTGCCGTATGGAGGTAGACACAGGGTCAGCGCTCTCAATTATCTCGTGGAACACCCTCAAGAGGCTCCAACCAAGCCTATCCACTAGCCGGCTCCAGAGATGCCAGTTTAGCCTGAAGGACTACCAGGGGAAGACCATTCCTGTAATCGGCAGAGGCAAGTTCTTTGTCAGTTTTAGAGCTTTTAAAGGTCACCTACCTCTAGTGGTAGTTAACGGCAATCTCCCCACCTTATTGGGGCTCGATTGGTTCCCCCATCTCGGCCTAGGGCTAACAGGAGTCCATGCTGTCTCAACCTCAGACACTGACTCCTTATTCACTGATTACTCAGATGTATTCAGCGAGGAGCTGGGGTGTTATAACGGTACCCCCATCTCATTCTCAGTCGACCCCCAGGCAGTCCCAATCAGGCTAAAACCGCGTAGGGTCCCATTCGCTATTCGGCCAAAACTAGATGCTGAATTGGATAAACTATTAAAACAAGGGGTCATTGAGCCAACAGATTTCGCCAAATGGGAGACGCCCATTGTCACACCCCTCAAAAAAGACGGTAGCCTGAGAATTTGCTCGGACTACAAGACGACAATCAATAAATTTCTACAAGTTAGCGCTTATCCTGTGCCCGTCATTCAGCATTTATTACACACATTTGAACCAGGCAGCATTTTTGCTAAATTGGACATGTCTCAAGCATATCAGCAGTTCCCTGTTGATAACCAAACAGCGGAACTCCAGACCATTGTCACTCACAGGGGTGCCTTCCGATGCAAGCGTCTCCAGTTTGACGTAAGTGTTGCCCCAGGTATTTTTCAATCCCTCATGGAGCGGATTTTGCAGGGCCTCCCTGGTGTAGTACCCTACTTCGACGACATTTTAGTCTCGGCCAGGGACAGACCCCAACTCTTCCAGAGAGTTCGAGCAGTGTTAGAGAGGTTCAGACAGCATGGCCTCAAGTTGAAAAAGGAAAAATGTGCCATTGCCACTAGACAGGTGGACTTTCTGGGTTATAAAATTGACGCCTCTGGCATTCACCCCCTGGAGTCCAAGGTTAAGGCAATCCACGAGGCGCCCACTCCAACCTCCAAAACTGAACTACAGGCTTTTCTTGGGGCTATTGAACTTTTACGCATCCTTCTTGCCCCATAAAGCATCAGTAGCTGAACCCCTACACAGATTACTGGATAAAAAGTCACCGTGGCACTGGGGGCACAAAGAAGACCAGGCTTTTCACGCCGTCAAATCACTACTCACGTCAGAGGCGGTACTTATTCAATTCGACCCTAACCTTCCTTTAGTGCTGGCAGCAGACGCATCCCCTTTTGGAATTGGGGCGGTACTAAGTCACAGGCTCCCCAATGGCGCCGAGGCTCCCATCGCCTTTTTCTCAAGGACGCTCTCTGCAACGGAGTGCAATTACAGCCAGATCGATAAGGAAGCCCTAGCAGCTGTTGCAGCCGTGAAAAAATTTCACGAATTTCTTTTTGGCCATTTTTTCGAGCTGGTCACGGACCACAAGCCCCTCCTGGGCCTACTAGCCGGGACAAACAGACCCCTCAAGTCCTTTCCCCTAGGATGACAAGGTGGACCCTCTTCCTAGCAGCCTACTCCTACAGACTTATACACCGCCCGGGTAAAACACTGTCCCACGCTGACGCCCTCAGTCGCTGCCCCTTGCCGGCTCCGGCTGAAGACCCTGCTCCTGTCCACGCTATTTTCGAGATCACCCAGTTGGACCTACCCATCACTGCCCTTGACATTGCTGCTAAAACCAAGGCAGATCAAACGCTCGCCCAGGTGCTCGACTGGGTGAGGAGGTGGCCAGGGGCAATGTTGAAAACAAATTCACTCCTTTCAAGACTCGCATGCAGGAGTTGTCCAGTTTGCAGGGCTGTCTACTATGGGGCACTCGAGTGGTCATCCCGACCTCACTGCGTACCCGAGTTCTGGAAGCGTTGCACGAGGGACACCCTGGCATCGTGAGAATGAAGGCATTAGCACGCAGCTACGTGTGGTGGCCGGGTCTCGACGAGGACGTTGTCAATTGGGTAAGTTCCTGCAGCATTTGCCAGGAATCCCGTCCTGCTCCCCCATTGCCACCCCTACTAGATGGGAAAGCGCCAGCGCTCCTTGGTCCAGAATTCACATCGACCTGGCCGGCCCCTTGCATGGGAAGATGTTCCTAGTGGTCGTGGACGCCTATTCTAAATGGATTGACGTAGCACAGCTATCCACGACCACCACACTAGCAATCACCAACGTGTTAACACACCTGTTCATAACGCACAGGCTACCTGACTCCATTGTCTCCGACAATGGCCCACAGTTCGCATCGACCGAGTTCAGCCGTTTCGTGGCCAATCTGGGCATCCGCCACATTTTCACAGCCCCATTTCATCCTGCCAGTAACGGATTGGCTGAAAGGGCCGTCAGGACCACTAAAGAAGCCCTGGCTAGGTTCAGCAGGGATGACTGGCACCACAAACTCTCGTGGTTCCTGATGAGCCAGCACTCAACTCCTTGCTCAGCCACCAATAAGTCCCCAGCTGAGCTCCTGATGGGCAGGCGCCTGAGGACTGTATTGGACAGACTTCACCCACAATACTGCCCTGACTCTCCCCTCGCTTCCACATCGGGGGTTAGACATTTTATCTTACAGGAGCCAGTATTCGCGAGGAACTTCGCTGGAGACCCCCTGTGGATCCCGGGCGAGATCGTAGCCATCACCGGACCGCGGTCGTATCGGGTCAGACTAGAGGATGGCCGCGTCTGGAGAAGGCACATAGACCAACTGCGGAGGCGCCTCAGCACCCTCGCCAGCAGGGATCCAGAGTCACACGATGAAGGGAGACCTCATCTACAGCCCCACATCCACATCATGCCCGGCGACCAGTTCACACCAACAGCCGATCCCGAAGGCCCGAACACGGACAGCGGCACCCAGACAGTTGACCAGCCCGATCCAGTCTACGGGAGCACATCCCCAGGGACCAACCCTATGAGCCCCGGGCATGCCCGAGCCGAGGGGCATACTGATGACACTTTGCCGGCTCTGCCTTCCCAGGCAGACCCCGAACGGACAGACAGTGTTCCAGAACTGCGCCGTTCCGGGCGCCAACATAAACCTCCTGCCTACCTCAAAGACTATGCGTGTTCGCATCTGGGGGGAAGGGGTGTTATGTCCTGAGAACTCTAGGAGTTCTCACTCAGGTCCACTCACTTTGCGTGGGCGTTCTTCCCTTCACTCATTGGTTGGTTCTCCCCAGCAGCCAGCTATAAAAGCAGGCTGCGGGGTCCCACCAGTTGCTGATTGCTGCAAGCCAGTTTCCAGGCGTGGCAAGCACGGTCAGCCCTTTATTGTTATAATAAAGTATTGTTGCACTCATGCTCTGGTTCAGCCTCTCTTTTCCCAAACTTAAACACCAACCTTCTTCCTCTCCTTTCTCTGCCCTCTGCCTCATCCCAGTTTAAATCCCACAGCTGTTCAGCCTCTCCATCTGGTGAGGTGATCTTGCAGCTCACAGAAGGAGAAATGAAGAAAATTCTGTTCAGTCCACAGGAATAACTTAAACTAATCTAGTTAATTTAATGTGGTCACCCACTCTAGAAGAATCCGTGTTGCTTATAAGATCCATAAAAATGATTAAAACAAATAAACGAAAACATCCCAGACTAAGAACAAATAATACAGATAGTGCAAAATGGGTTGGGTTGATGTAATGGCCCGGGATGTGGCACAAAAGCAACGAAGTCACAAAAGTAGGTAAAATTCCTTTAATTCCTCCAACTTGGCCCCCAAATATCCAGTTATCATCAGCTGCAGAAAAAACTCTCCCAAGAACAGTTTCTAAAGGGAAGAAATTCAGTCCGAACTCAAAGTACATATAAATTATAAATAAAAACCAACACAAACCACACTGCACCAATTAACAGACAGGGCAGGATAAGGAATTGCAGACTTCCAAAAGCTAATGAAACACACACAGTTGGGAAGATGCCAGAACCCAGATAGGACTTGACAAACAAAGATAATGCACGCTTTGCTTCCAGCAAGGTGCTGTGAGCAAACGTCCTCTTTATCCTGTTTTCCCAGCTGCAGTTAATGAAGTGAATCAGGGCCTTTTTCTCCCACATAACCCATGTTGCTCCCTTATCCGTTCCTCCCTGCACGCCCTAGGATGAAGAGGGGGTGGGCCTGGGTCTTACTCTGAATGCCCAGTTGGACTGTGCCCTTCCCCAGTTTCCTCCACAGACACCAGAGCCACTCCCTGTCAACTGTTCAGCCTCCCCCTCAGAATCAGATTCCAACAGGGGCATGACAGGTGATGACCAACTTGACCAACAGATCACCCCTACATTAATCCCAGGGTTAGCAACAGAGCTGGATCTTCGAGCTCTCTAGGACCCAAGGAGAGAAGACACCATTCCTAATTTGGGGGAAGGCTGTTTCAGGGGGTGGAGGCCATGAAAAAAAAAAGCCCATTTCCAGAGGTAGGATTCAAATTTTTAAACAACTGGTTTTGTGGGCGTGGCCAAGTTGGTGGGCGTGGCTTGGTGGTCATGTTATTGGCTGAGTGTGGCCAACTCAATATCACTCACATCGAGGCACATATCTCCTCGCCTGGCCTCTCGTGACTGTGGGGATGCTGCAACAGGCGTAAGTGTGAAAAACGGTCATAAGTCACTTTTTTCAGTGCCATTGTAACTTTGAAAGGTCACTCCACACAAGCAAAGTACCAGCAAAAGAGGGGGGAAAAACTCCAGAGAAATTCCTGAGACAGGAAGTCTAGTCCTGCCAAGAATGTAATAAGGGTTAATGGAGAGGCAGTTTCTGTAAGCAAGACCAGAATGTTTCCTTCCTGCCTTCCTTACAGGATTAGGCCAGGAATTTCTTCTAACAACTGGTTCTCCGAACTGCTTAGAATGTTAACAACCGGTTCTAGAGAATAGGTGCGAACTGGTAGAATCCCACCCCTGCCCGTTTCCTCCATCTCATAAGCTGGCAACATTTAATAGAAGGGGCGGCAGGGAGCCCCCATCTGCCAAAGCACATTGGGCAGCCAGACAGGCAGTTGGAGACAAGTAACCAGGCCCTGTGCCATGAAGGCTTCATGGGTCACTACTAGCCCCTTGAATGTTACCCAGAAGCCTATTGGCAACTAATGCAGTTTGTGTGAAGATTGATGAGCTTACATGAACTGCCCATCATCACTCGTGCTGTCGCATTTTAACCCAGCTGTCGCTTCCAGAAGGTCTTCTAGGGCAGACCCAGGTACAGTGCACTATAGCAATTTAGTTGTGAGAGGACCAAGATTTGAACAACCATCAGAAGGGCCTCCCAGTCAAGGAAAGGGCACAAGTGGCCCAGAAGATGAAGCTGTGCAAAGCTCCCACTGGCCACAGCTGCCACTCACTCTATATTTTCAACTATGTTTACTTACTTATTTTATGATACATCTTTTAGTGAGAAAGTCAAGGCAATGCACCCAGATTCTGTCCTAATTTTATCCCCAGGCAGCAATGAAATTCATCTTGTGAGGAAGTTGAAAACCTGATGCTCCTCAGATAAGATTCCTCTGAAGAAACAATCCTTGGGCACCAAATAGAAATCCACTGTGCTCAAAAAGATCATTGTTAAAACATCTCAGATTTTATATTTAGTTTGAGTCTCACAGCAATTTAATGTACTGCGGGTGGTTTTTTCAAAGGGGCTTTTTCTGATCAAAATTTAATAAAACTGAGAGTGATTTGCATTTAACATGCTCTGGTGTATTAATTTTTGTCAACTAAAAACATCACACAACTTGCAGACACATTTGAATTAATGGCGATGCTCTTCACTAACTTGGAAAATTGGTTTAGTTGTCTTACTTTTATAATAAATGCCAAGAAGATGCAGTGGTTGCATCTTCACAAAAAGAGCAGTAAAGTGTTAATGTAAGCAAATCTTTAGTGACAGATCAGTGGGGGAATTGGCCCCACTGGTGAACCTTCTGAGACCAGCTGAAGGAGAAGGCCTGAATCCTTGGTGGACCTCCAGAAGATGGTATACTTGAAAACCAGCTGCAGAAGCATCAGTTAGGTCCAAATTGTGGGGGGCGACCTCTTCAATACTTCCTGTGGCCCCAGAGCTTCCTCCAGCTGAAAAAGAACTCCTGCCATTTTGAGGCTGGACACCTACAATTTTATCTTGTAAGCCCAACTAAATTCAGCAAAGTTCTAAAATCTCTGAACTCTTTCCCTCCCTTCTGCTTTTTCTTCTGCTCCCTCTCTTCTTTTTTAAACATTTCAGAAATGTCAGCATATCCTTCCTTAATCTATTTGTTTTCTTCTACTATAAACATCTCCTATTCATTCAGACTTTCCTTGTGGGATTTGTCATGTAGGGATTTAAGATGGCACTGTACAAAAAATGTCTTTACAATCTAGGATACAGTTTCCCATTACTTATGCTGCAGGGTGTTAAGAGTTTTTTGGAGAGAAAGGGAGTCATTTTCTGGAGTGATGGCCAGACCAGATTTACTTCTTGATTTCCTGGCCTCAGCAGAGTTTCTCTCTGGGCAAAAGAAAGGCCACTGCAGCACACAACGAGGTTCAACAGTCAATACCCTCCAGAACTGCATCGATCTTGACTCCAACACAACTGGCCTCTGCATGGAAACTGGGCAGATTTTTGAAAAGCCAAAGGGTTCCTCCACTTTAGCAGCTTCCTGGACCCACAAAACAGGAAGCCTCCCTTGCCCTGTTGCCCCTAAGGTATCTCTGCTCCCCTCAGCAAGGGGACAAGACAGGGAGCCACCTGGGCAGCTTTGATACCCCAGTTGGGGAGAGTAACTGGGGGCTGGCAGAAGAAACAACCATCCAAAGTTGTTACTCTGCTGAATGTGTGGGCTGGGGCCAAGCCAAGAGCTGACTTTTGACACAACTAGGCCCTTGGGCTTAGCCACCTGTCTAAACCTGATCTGCAAGGCTGGTAAGGGTTGTCTGCTTCTCTTACCTTACCACAAAGTAGGTGTCACCCATCCTGCAAAAAGTCTGTGTATCCCCCCTCCCTCTCCCTATATACGTTGCAACACCAAGTAGTCAGTAGGAACTAGGTAAATCCAAGCCCAACTGCCAACACCACAACTGCCACCCAAATGTTGCAAATGGTGCACACAGGAAAGTTTCATCATTAGAAGCTATGCTATCAAATCAGAAAAACAAGTTAATTGGCTAAAGCATGAGAACAAGGCTACACCTTATAGAGATGTCCAGAAAGTATACTTAGCCACCATGGAGCTCTTCACTCCCCTCCCTTTTTTATAACCCTGTACCCTGTTGGGGCAACTGGAAGGAGCTGAGTGCTTACTAGCTAGATGCCCTTCCTGATGCTACTTGGAGTTCACAGCAACTTTTTTTTATTTTTGCACCCTAGGAGAGAAATATCTGTCACTACCTAGAATTTATCTTTCAAACTTCTGAGTGGGAGGTGAGCATCTTCACACTATGCCACCTGAGGGAGAGAAATTCTATGTTGAGGGCTTGAAAGCCCACAAAAATACCATTACCCCACCATCACCCTGCTTGCTTGGTTAGAACCTAAAAGCACAATGGCAATTTAGGGGCAGGACTCCAGAAGCAGTGAACTGAGGTTGGGAAAAGCCATGGGTTGTTCCCACACACTTGGTTGTTATTGAATAGTTCCTAAGAAACTGGAATAAAGCAGAAGAACATCTATTTCATGAGATTCCTTTGTGTGTAGAAACAGGCAGAAACATTGTCTACAGAGATTCTCAATTATCCAGGTCACAGTTGTCCCAAAGATGCTTTTCAAAAGGCAACTGGACTTTCTTGGTTTTTTCTCTTGAAAACTTGGCTTCTCATCCAAGAAACTTCTTCAATTCTGACTTGAATGGTGGGGAATGGAAGGATTTCTATTCTTTGCAATCATCTGATCATTGGCACTTTGAAAGGTCAGTCATTGGCTCTCTGAGAGTCATTGAAGCCACACGGGGGTTTATCTGTGTCCTCGGGGTCACCGGAATGAGAGTGCAAGTGGCTGTGGAACCTTCTTGGAACTGCTGAAAGGAGCTTTCAAGATTGCAAGACGAAGGCCAAACTAAAACGCAAGTAGTTTTAGAGTAACCACATTGCTTTTAAAAGGTGAAGTATTCCTCTGGTCTAGCTTGTCTCATTTAAGTACATAGATACACTTGTATTGTGTCTTGACAAAAATAAGTGACTTGCCATTACCTTCATTTCAGCCTCTCAACACAGGTTTGAAATTCCTTGGTGGTCTCCTTCCCAGGGATCCACTAATGGGACCCAAGTCTGTCTAGCTTTTTTCACTGGCAGCCAAGGTCAGTTAGAAGCTGATACCGACCTGCAGTTGCATATTCTGGTTGGGCTTCTGGTTGTCCTTTGGCCATGGATTTTGCCCTAAGCCTCAGTAAAGAGGCAGGGGAGGATTTCAGGCCAGAGATTCAACCTTCTCAGGGATGGAAGGATTGATACACACTTGGACTCTTTCCCCATCCGGGAAAGCCCCTGCCTTGCAGGTGTGTCTGATGGGCCCATGCAATTTGGAAGTCAAGAGGGGCCCTTCTTCACCCAGGATGTGTACTCTGGCCCTTGACCAGCCTGGTGCAGAAAAGGAGGCTGCTTTTAGTTGCTCTAGATCCTGAGTTTGCTCTCTGGAATGAGTGATGAATCCAAGCGAGACATAAATAGGAAGAAAAGGAAGGGAGAAGCCGGGCTGGAAACCAGCTGCTCAGCTGCAAAAACTCCCGTTTGCCAGGGGAGTCCGGAAATTGAAGCATGAAGAAACCCAGAGGGCTGTTGCTCTGCTCTTCTCTCCCTCTCTCCCCCTCTCTCCTTTTCTGGGGATCTGTTGGAAGAGCCCCTTTCCTCCCCCAACTTTCTGGCAAGAAGGTCTTCTGTGGAGGAAAAGCTGGGAGCAGTTGAGTCAGCAGCAGCTTGTTGAGGGATGGGGGAGCCATTTGGGCCTGGGAAAGGGAGGGAGGGAGCAAGGGCTGAGCTGAAAGGGCTGGAAGAAGGGGAAGCTCCCCCCCCCTCCCAAGGGTCACCAGCAGGCTAGAGGAGTTGCTGAAAACCCACCAAAGGAGTGCTAATAAATCATGACAGACCCCCCCACTTGCTTCTCCTATACTTGGAAAGTAGAAGAGGTTCCCAGGTGAGCCAAGCCCCTTCTACTCTTGGGGGGGGGGGCAACCCAGAGAGGAGTTGGGATGGTATTGGTGCAGCACCTCATGTTTCATGCTCCTGGGATCTGAGGCTAAGCCTCAAAACACAACTTCTGGCCCGATTCTTACCCCTGCTCCAGAAAACACACACGCACACACACACACACACACATTGGATAGCATAACTAGCTAGTGGTGCCTGAACACATTTGTAAGTGGATCGTAAGCTTCCTAACAGACAGGAAGCAACAGGTGAAGCTAGGCAGAATCACACCCGATACCTGTACAATCAGCACAGGGCCCCCCAAGGCTATGTGCTTTCTCCACTTCTCTTCTCCCTGTTGAGATGCAATGACTGCATCTCAAATGATCCATCTGTTAAAATACTGAAGTTTGCAGATGACACAACAGTGATTGGTCTCATTCGAGACAATGACGAATCCGCATACAGACAGGAGGTTGTACAACTCGCCTCATGGTGTAACCAGAACAATCTGGAACTGAACACACTCAAAACCATAGAAATGGTGGTTGACTTTAGGAGAAATCCTCCCATACGATCACCTTGTACAATACTAGATAACACAATGTCAACAGTAGAGACCTTTAAATTTCTAGGTTCTACTATATCACATGACCTAAAATGGACACCTAACATCAAAAACATCATCAAAAAGCACAACAAAGAATGTTCTTTCTGGGCCAATTCAGAAAGCTCAAACTGCCCAAGGAGCTGCTGATCCAGTTCTACAGAGGAATTATTGAATCTGTCATCTGCACCTCTATAACTGTCTGGTTTGGTTCTGCAACCCAACAGGGCAGACTCAGACTCCAGAGGATAATTAGGACTGCAGAAAAAAACCATTACTACCAACCTGCCTTCAATCAACGACCTGTATACTGCACGAGTCAAGAGGGCTGTGAAAATAACTACAGACCCCTCACATCCTGGACATATAAACTGGTTCAACTCTTACCCTCAAAACGACGCTATAGAACATTGCACACCAGAACAACTAGACACAAGAACAGTTTTTTTCCCAAAAGCCATCACTCTGCTAAACAAATAATTCCCTCAACGCTGTTCAACTATTACAAAGTCTGTACTACTATTACTGTTAATCTTGTCATCACTCCTTATCACCCATCCCCTCCCACTTGTGACTGTATGGCTGTAACTTTGTTGCTTGTATCCTTATGATTTATATTGGCTGTTTCCTAGTATGATTTGATTGTTTATTTGTACCCTATGACTATTGTTAAGTGTTGTACCTGATGATTCTTGACTCTCAACAAGTGTATCTTTTCTTTTAAGTATACAGAGAGCACTTGCACCAAGACAAATTCCTTGTGTGTCCAATCATACTTGACCAATAAAAGAATTATTCTACTCTACTCTACTCTACTCTACTCTACTCTACTCTACTCTACTCTACTCTACTCTACTCTACTCTACTTTACTCTACTCTATTCCATTCCATTCCATTCCATTCTAACTCTCGGTTCATTCTACTCCACAAGAAAGTTGTGGACTGTGTTCTAAAGGGTTAAAGATCACACGAAGTGTTAATATAGGTGGTATTCAGCAGGTTCTGACCAATTCTGGAGAATCGGTAGTGGAAATTTTGAGAGGTTTGAGAGGAGTGGAGATTTTACAGTATCCTTCATCTGCCACACCTACCAAGCCACGCCCACAGAACCAGTAGTAAAAAAAAATGAATCCCACCACTGATACCACTTTATAAGGCCTTGGTAAGGCCACACTTGGAATGCTGCATCCAATTTTGGTTGCCACAATATAAAAAAGGTATTGAGACTCTAGAAAGAGTGCAGAGAAGAGCAACAAAGATGGGTAGGGGACTGGAAGCTAAAACATATAAAGAACAGTTGCAGGAATTGAGTGTGTCTAGTTTAATGAAAAGAAAGACTAGGGGTGACATGGTAGAAGTCTTCCAATATTTGAGGGGCTGCCGCAAAGAAGTCAATTTATTCTCCAAAGCACCTGAAGGCAGGATAAGCAGCAACAGATGGAAACGAATCAAGGAGTGAAGCAACTTCCTTCCTTCCTTCCCTCCCTCCCACTCCCAGAGTGCTTTGCTGCACGCTGTTCTTCTTCATGCTGGCTGAGCCCTCCTTCCCCTCCTTCCTGCACAAAGACTGACATTAATTTTTTGCCAACATAAACCTGTCTGCCCTTCAGGATTTTAATTCCATGAAAGTATAAACACCTGGTAATCTTTGTGTCTCTGTCTATCTCTTCCTATCTTGCTTTGCAGGCCTCCTGCCTTCCCTTGCTCAGTCTCAGGTTGTCTAATGTAGCATATCCTGGTTGTGAAATTTTATTTATTTATTTATTGAATTTTTATGAAATAAAGAGAGGCCAGAGCTCAGCTGGGAAGCCAGCCTGGCAACTGTTTCAAACCCCAAGTGGCTGGACCTCTGGAAGAAACAGCCCTCAAGGCAGAGCCTCCTGTTCTTATCTCTGCATCCTCAAGAAGGGACGAGATGCGCAGCACTTACAAACCTAATTTTTCTACTAGGGAAAGGAAACTCCATGACTGGATTTCAGAATCTCCCAAGAGAAGGCAGTTTTCACCAGAAAACTATGGCAAGAACTAAATAAAGAGAGGACTTTTACCGAAGGTATTTGAGAGTCGCAACCAGGGGTGGGATTCTACCAGTTCGCACCTATTCTCTAGAACCGGTTGTTAACATTCTAAGCAGTTCGGAGAACCGCTTGTTAGAAGAAATTACTGGCCTAATCCTGTCAAGGAAGGCAGGAAGGAAACATTCTGGTGTTGCTTACAGAAATTGCCTCTCCATTAACCCTTATTGCATTCTTAGCAAGACTAGTCTTCCTGTCTCAGGAACTTCTCTGGAGTTTTTTTCCCCCTCCTTTGCTGGTACTTTGCTTGTGTGGAGTGACCATTCAAAGTTACAATGGCACTGAAAAAAGTGACTTATGACCATTTTTCACACTTATGACTGTTGCAGCATCCCCACAGTCATGAGAGGTCAGGCAAGGAGATGCGTGCCTCGATGTGAGTGATGTTGAGTTGGCCATGCCCAGCCTTAGTTGGTGGCTATGACCACGAAGCCACGCCCACCAACTAAGCCACGCCCACAGAACCGATTGTTAAAAAATTTGAATCCCACCCCTGGTCGCAACTCATCTCTTACTGCAACACCACACCACACAGTTTCCTTGCAGCACACAGTAAAGATTCCATCCTCTGAAATCCATTATTATAATTATAATTCATTTCTTCAATTCGAGGAAAAGCCAGATCCATTATTTGTAAAGAACTTTCAGATTATTCAAAGATAAAACGGAAGCCCCAGTTTTTCCTTGCCAGAGTTTTCCTTTTCTCAGTGTGGCCTATCAGGTCCATGGAGCAACTGCAGAAGGCTTCAAGCAACCTCTTCTGTCTGAATAAGCTGTCAAAAAAGAAGGCAGGATGAGAAGAGGGGCCCCCTTCTGCTTCAGAAGAACTCAGAATGTTTGTGGGAAGCACGCTATGAAGTGGCACCATGCAACATTTGCTGAGAACTAATTAGCTTCTAATCAAAGTGAAAACCACGTTTTATTTTTATTGGGTGTTTGCATCTTAATTTTAACGTGGGCCTTTTTTTGCTAACTTTATGGCTGCGTATAAATGCATGAAGTGTGTTGCATCCTGGTTTCATTGTCGTAATTGATTTAATATCAACCTTTTGAAATGAAGCCGCCCTTAGATATCACGGGACTGTTAATTTGGGTAGCATTTTTTTCACGTTGGTTTTGTCTCCTGCTAATTTGCTGTGCGTCGATTAACCACATGGAACATCGTGGAATGATGTGATAAAGACCAGCTGCTTCCCAGGCCTGTTTCCCTCCCTGCTGCCTCAAAGAATTAAAACATTACCCAGCATTGAGGCTCCTCAAAAGTTACTCACATTTGCAGGAGAGATATTTGCATTGTATAATTAAGGAGTGGGGGATTTTTTTGTTCAGAATGATTGATAAGCTTCTTAAGTCAGACTCAAACTCATCTCTGCCATTTGCTCCAGAGGGAATGATCAGAGGAGCCCAGGCAACGGAGGAGAACTCGTGTAATTCATCACGATTCAGGTTCCTGGTTACACTCCAAATTCCAAATTCCTTTTTGGATTCTGCTTGACTGAAATTTAAACGTGCATATTCATGTTTTGATGTCAGTGATAAAGGCACACTGTCATTATAAAAGGAAACATCCAAAATCACACACACACACAAAATTTTGTGCTGTTCTGCTGGACTTCCTCTCTTCCTTACCCAAGTTCCTCTTGGGAGGCTGAAAACTGGGTGTTTGTGCCAGAAGCGTGTATCCTCATCAGGGGCACCCAAGGCCAGAAGGTCATCATGGCTGCCCAGCTAGATTAAAACCTTCGGGACAACCAGTTGCTGTTGCTGCCATCCAGGAAAAGCAAATCTGAAGCTGCAAAGACAGAACTACGGTGGGATTGGTTTTTGTTTTTGTTTTAGAAAAACTTTATTAGCGATTAAAAACCAAAAACACTATGTACAGTACATCTTAACGTTGTAGACAAAATCTTTATATACAAATACAAAATAAATAAACATATAAAACATACGTTTCTAATCAACGAAGACGGTGTGCTTTTTTCTTGGTAATGATTTTACTACTATTCATTTCTTATTTGGTAAACATTCTTAATTTAACTACTCCATTTGTCAAATACATGTCTTCTAAATTCCTGGTTTTTTTTCTCTCTTTAATCCACTTACACCGTTTATCCCAAACTGTAATATATCTTGAGTCTTCCTTATTCCTAAGTTTTTGTGTGAGTAGGTCCATTTCAGCACGGTCAAGTATTTTCTGAGTAATCAAATTATTTATTGGCATTTGTTCGCCCTTCCAACATTGTGCCAACGCAACTCTTGCCGCTGTGATTAGATGGAGAATTAAATATTTTATTTCATTTGCATAGTCCCCTTTTAACATTCCCAACAAAAAAATTTCAGGTTTGAATTCTAATTGAATACTTGTAATTTCTTTTATCCGCGGTCTAATTTTTTCCCAATATTTTTTTTTTACTTTTTGGGCAGGGGAACATGGATTGTATGAAGCACAAACATGGGAAAGCAAAACAGTGAAAGACAGAGGAGGGTTGGACTAGAAGGCCTCCAAGGTTCCCTCCAGCATTATGAGCCTGTGATTTTATGAAATGAAGCAAATACAAATGGACTTCTTAGGCATCAATGAATTGAAACAGAGGGGGATTGGACACTCAATTAGAAATTCACAGGGCTTATTATTCAAGACATGAAAAATAAAGAAGTAGCAGTGTTGCCTTTACAGTTAAGAAGGGTATAGCAAGAATTGTATTTGGCCATAGTGCAATCCGTGATGAAATAATATTGATTAGACGTAGAATACAGAATAGAATATAGATAGACTAATAGAAGTGGAAGGTCCAGCCCCGTCAAGCAGGAGAGCCTATACCATTTCAGACACAGGGTTGTCCAGCTTCTTCATGAAAACCTCCAGTGATGGACCATTCACAACTTCTGGAGGAAAGTTGTTCCAGTGATTAATTGTTCTCACCATTAGGAAATTTCTCCTTAGTTCTAGGTTGCTTCTCTCCTTGATTAGTTTCCATCCATTTTTGGGGGTGTGGGGGGTGTCTTGCTTTATGGTATTTTGGAAAATAGGTTCACACCTCTTCCACCTCTTCTTTGTGGCAGTCCCTGAAATATTGGAAGATGCTATCATGTCATCCCTAATCTTTCTTTTAATTAAACTAGACATATCCAATTCCTGCAACCATTCTTCATATATTTTAGCCTCCAGCCCCCTAATCGTTCTTGTCGCTCTTCTCTGCACTCTTTCCAGTGTCTCAGCATCTTCTTGATATTCTGGAGACCAAAACTGGATGCAGTATGCCAGGTGTGGTCTTTGTGAAATTTTTAAATGTTGTGAACAATCCTTTAATATGGCTATCATCCAAATATATGCTCCAATCATCAGAAGAAGAGGTGGTTGGTGAATTTCCTGATTAAGTTCATCCTGAAAACAACAGAACATGAAAGCAAGATGTGTTTCTTGTGGTTAGAGGCTTGAATGAAAAAGTTGGAAAGAGGAAAGAGGAAGATATAGCTGGATTGTATGGCTTAGGAAACCAAAATGAAGCAGGAGACCAACTTATTAATTTTTGGAACAATGCTTTTTTCATTGCTAACATGGTTTTCAAACCAAAAGTATATAAAGGGCAACACCAGAAGGAATGTAAAGAAGTCAAATCGACTGTCTTATTGGTATACCATACAGAATAACAGAGTTCGAAGGGACCTTGTAGGTCATCTAGTCCAACCCTCACCCAAGCAGAAGACCCTACGCCATTTCTGACAGACAGCAATCCAGACCTTTTCAGTTCAGACTTGTTGAAAATGCACACCGTTTAGAAGCAGGACCTGCTGGGAACTGTAGTTTTCCAGAGTACGTTACTCAGATAAAATGTGCATAGAAAGCTGACTGTGAAGAAAATGAGTACTGTAAGGAAAAGTACACAGAAAGCAGCATAATATTAAGAAAATTCCATATAAAGATGCTACATTAGGACAGATGCATGCAAATAAGTTGAGAAAATGGAATAGAATAGAGCTGGAAGACCCCTTGGGAGTCTTCTAGTCCAAGTCACTGCAGGAGACCCTATAAACAAAGGGCAGTCCAATTGTCAGAGCTCCGACATATCCACCTATCTTTTTAGTTAACACCGATCTCTTCTGGAACGTCTCAAGTGATGAAGCTCCCACAACTTCAGAAGGCAGAAACTGTCCCACTGTCCTCAATATTAGGATGTTTCTCCTTAATTCCAGGTTGTTTCCCTCCTTGATTGGTTTCCATGCCTTGTTTCTTGTCTTGCCTTCTGGGGCTTTGGAAAATAAGTTGACCCCCCCTAGAAAAATAGAAAACTTGTGGAAAGCGTGGAATTAATAAATCTAAAATTGTTTCTCTTTAGACTGATAAAATGAAGAATGTTTTGGGGCAGAATGGGGATTTCAAATAATCTTGGAAATGCTTCCTTTTCAAATGTGATCTCTCGCTGCGTATTGCCAGATTCTCCTGGATATTGAGGGGAATAAGTGATAGAGACACCAAGAAGTCTGCTGCCTTCTAGAATTTAACACTCTTATTTCTCACGGGGGCAGGACCAAAAGTCCCAATATCCATATTCTTGGTTGTCTGAGAAACCTTGATGAAATCTCACCCAAATGGCAAATATTTCAAAGTATCACTGAGAAATATCCCTATTAGCATTAGCACCAAAATGATGTTCCTTGGAAATTTATTCTCCACAATAACAATGATTGGCTGGATAGACAATCACATGATATATTTTTGATTTACAGACTGATGTCCCAGTTTTCCAAAGGACTCCATACACGTTTCTCAGGAAGCATCAGTAGATGCTTCAGTGAGATTGACTTGAAAATTGGCACAGTTGTTCTCAGGCCTCTGTGAACGAAACATTATGGAGGAGAAAGCTACAGAACCTCCTCCCCACCAAGAGGGAGTTGCCTCACTGTGCTATAGACGTGGTCCTTGACTTACAATAGTTCATTTAGTGACCGTTCAAAGTTACAACGGCACCGAAAAAAGTAACTTATGAGCATTTTTTTACACTTATGACCATTGCAGCATCCCTTTGGTCATGTAATCAAAATTCAAATGCTTGGCAACTGACTCTTACTTATGCCAATTGCAGTGCCCCTTTTCCAAACTTCTGACAAGCAAAGTCAACGGGGAAGCCAGATTCATTAAACAACCAGGTTACTAACTTTAAAAAACTTAACAACTATTCACTTAACCAACGTTGCAAGAAAAGTTGCAAAATTGGGCCAGACTCACTTAACAATTGTCTCAGCAACACAAATTTTGGGCTCAATTGTGGTTGTTAGTCTACCTGTACCTTCCCTCTGCCCCAGACCTAATCCATGATAGGTCCAGGGGATCCACATCCTTGCCTACATTTATTTATGCAGTACCACGTTGTTACTTATGGGCCACAATGCCACTCATCTTCTAAGGACTGTCTGTAACATAAATTAGGATTGGATAAACCAGCAGTCTGGGTGGATGTAGGAAATTATGGTCCTTGTTCTCAGATGATCCAAGGGGAACTTTTCAATTTCGCAGATCCTGAGGATTCTCCGGGAAAGTGGTTTGCAGCACCGTTAATTAAGTGAACAGTAGAATCGTGCCGTTCTAAATTCACAGAAAGTGGAGTTAATGTCCCAAGAACAATTCCCTCCTTAATATAATTTTCAGACTCACAGCAGACTTCATCTGTTCCTGCTGGAGTCTGCCCAGAGGTTTCAGGGTTGAACCTATGATTAATGTTGCAGAGGATTCATTAAGTCAAGGCCCCCCAATTACAGTTAACTCTAATTCCAATGAAAGAAAGGCATCACTTAGCACTTCTTCGTGGTCTAGATATAAAAATAATTGGTTCTACGTTTCATAAAATGTAAAATAATTATTGTAAAAAACTCAAGAAACCTGGCTTCCCATAAAGTTACCTAACAAAAACGTGATGAGGAAGATTTCAATGGGCAAAGAGCAGTTAGGAAATGTTTCTCGTGTGGGGAAAGTAATCAGAGGGATGGAGCATCTCGACTTCCTCTCACTGGTTACTTTCATACCATCCTTCTTTGTGGCCTGATGTCAGACTCCAAAAGCCAAGAAAGACACCATGGAGTTCTTCTTTTTCATTGTTCCCCACTCATAGGCAGAAATCATTCCAAATTAAAGCAACTCCTTGCATCATTAACGATGCGCTCTGAGAACTTCTAAGAGGAGCCATCTGGACCTTCTTCCTCCCAACGAAACTAAACTGTTTCTTGGTCCTCTGGAAAGCGTCCCCTCCCTCCATCCTGGAAATCCAAACTACATTCCACCACATCTCCACTTTCATCTGTTGGCTGCCCAACAGATATTTCTCTTAGTGGAAGGAATGACAATTGGGTGTTGGTTTTGACCTAGGGCAGAAGAAGGAACACCTGCATGAAGATTCTAAGCCATCCAGGTCATGGTTGTCCCAAAGGTGCTTTTTTTCAAGAGGCAACTGGAGTTTCTAATTTTCCTTTGAAGACGTTTCAAGACACTTCTTCAAAGAAACACCAGAAAGTCCAGTTGCCTCTTGAAAAAAGGAGGTCATGTTAAAGGGCCACCCCATCTGGTTTGTGAACCTTTCCTATCAATAGGATGGGAGAGAAAAAAGGGAGCAATGGTGCTTCTAGACCTGCCCTACAGCTCCTGTCCTATCCAAGAGGGTCTTTGAAAGAATATAGAACAGGTGGAAAACTGCCTGAGAAAGGAGGGGCAGCCCCAGAGGCAGAAAGGAAGACAACGTCTAGGACAGTGGTCGCCAATCAGTGGATCAGGGACCACTGGTGGTCCACGAGAAAATTTTGGTGGTCTGCAGAGAAATGTCACCCCCCCAAAGCACCCCCCAACGCAATTAATCCAAGCTGCATGGGAACACAAGGCTTGCGTCGCTTGCATTGCAAACAACACAAGGTAGTGAGGGGAAGGGGGAAAGGGCGGAGGGGGGAAAGTTGCCCCATTCGCCCCACGTGCCTGGCCTGGCCACCGGGCTGCTTCTTTCCGCTTCTTTCTTCTTCTATGTTTGGTTGCACACAAGGAAAGCAGCAAAAGTCTTTCTTTCTCTCCCCCAAACTCCAGCACAAATGAGTCTTTGGGACCCTGCAAGGCCTCCTGCTCCAAGAGGAAAAGACTCATTTCTGGTGGAGTCTGGGGGAAAGAAAGAAAGATTTCTGCTGCTTCTGCTGCTTTCCTTGCATGAAGCCAAAAGTCTCTCTCTCCCTCTCTCTCTCTCTTTCTCTCTCTCTCCCCTGAGAACAGAGCTGGAGATGGCATCTTGCAATCCCAAATAAAGAACGATCAATCAGTAGGAAAACAGGGTGGGGAATTTTGGGGGGGATATTCCCTGGGTCTCTGGTCCAGGGGATTTAAAATTATGAGTCTGGTGGTCCCTGAGGTCCAAAAGGTTGGAGACTCCTGATCTAGGAGACGGTGAGGGACCCAAGCTTAGATGATCCCTGAACTTATACGGCCCTGCCTTTCTATTCGCATGAGAGTGCATGCCCATGCTTGGGGCCCTCAGCTCTGGAGATGGCCGCAATGGCAGACACCTCCCTGGATTTCACCTGCTGGCTTGCTTCCTCTCCTCCACGAAACCACACTCTGGAGAGGATCTTTGAAGAAAGGGCACAACTCACCAACAAAGAGACTCTTGTAATCTTCCCTGTGTTTTCAAGGTGGCTTTTCTAAAAATTAACACAGTTACTTATTTCCTAACTTTTTACTTTAATGTTATCACTAAGCCAATGCTATAGTATTCCGTACTTATACTAATGTCTACATCTCTGTATTTACCCACTGTAAATCCTAGACAATCCTATGAACAAGTCTATTCTCTTTGCTGCCCATTTTTTTAAAATTAGCCACCATTTAGACAGACAAATTAACAGAGTTGGAAGGACCTGGTAGGTCATCTAGTCCAACCCCCTCCTGCCCAAGCGGGAGACCCTACACCATTTCTGACAAATGGCAGTCCAATCTCTTCTTGAAAGTCTCGAGTGATGAAGCTCCCACAACTTCCAAGGGCAACTTCTGTTCCATGGGTTGATTGTTCTCACTGTCAGAAAATTCCACTTTATTTCTAGGATGAATCTCTCCGTGATCAGTTTCCATCCATTCTTCTTCTTCTGGCCTTTCCAATTAGTTGTCTCTTTGGTGGAAAAGGAAGGAACTTTACCAGCTGCAGGAGGGCCAGAGACTTTCAGCACTTCTACTGGGCTGGAAAGGCTCTTGGCCTCAGCTTCTCCTTCCAGCTTGTCTGCTGTTGGTTTGCTGAACTCCAGGCCTGCCCTCCCTTATCATCCTGAGGCTTCCATCTCGTAATTTTCTCTTGGTTCAACTTGCACATTCCTTCCAGCTTGTTTGGCAGCCTCTCCTTTCGTTTCCTTCTCAGTGCCCTCTTCTCACCTCCCTGCTGCTGCTGGAGGAGTCCTGTGGTGTTCTGCCTAGTGCCTGTGGCTTTTGACCAGGGGTCTCCAAACTAGGCAACTTTAAGACTTGTGAACTTCAACTCCCAGAATTCTCCAGCCAGCAATTGAAGTCCACAAGTCTTAAAGTTGCCAAGTTTGGAGACCTCTGGTTTTGAGTGTCAACCGGATGTAAATTCCTCACAAAGCCACGTTTCTCTGTCTTGCATGCTGCCTCCGTGTACTTTACAAGCAGCGTTTAGAGGAGCTACTGCGTGGCCTTGGTGCTGGCCACTGATTTCATCTGGGCTGCTCTGGTTCAGGTGAGAAGGGCCCCAGCAGAGCTCTCCATAGAACTGCAAAGAGAGAAATATTGGAATAGACAAGAAGACTGAAACAAACATGCTCCACAGAGTCCCATTTCCTTTCCCCCAGGGGAATTATGCCCCTCTGGGAACTGGTCTGATCCCAAGGAAGGCAAAAGAGCAGCCTTCTTCTCATGCAAAGCAGCCCAGATGGTCTGAGGCATCCTTGAGGGCTAAACCTCAGGGATATCTGGCCATCCGGCAGGATGGATCTTCCGCCCACAGGGAGGATGTGCTGGACTTCCAGCTACTGACTTGGAATGTGGGCTGGAATGGAAAAGGCTGAAGTGGCCAATTAAAGAGAATAAACTCATTCATTTTAAGATATTTCTCTTTCAAACTACTTTAAGCACATGTTATATCACACTAAATACGTTTTTCTGCTGGGGGCCTTGTACAAGAATGAGATTAACTTTTGGGAAAGGTGCAGTTGCTTCTCCGGGTTTAGGACAACTTGCTGTAGCCAACTTGCCACAACTAACTCACCACGGTCTACTCACTGCTGGCCACAGGACTCTTTGCTGCAGCCAGTTCATTGCAGGACAACTTACGGTGGGACAATTCAGTACTGGATTAGTTCCTTTTACTATTTACCAAAGCATTACAAAAGTTGGTATTCATAGGAATTATTTCCTTTGATACAAGAGATAAAATAATTTTGATGAAAGTGTGATCAACAAAAATAAAAGGAACTAAGGGAATCCTGTGGCAAGTTGTCCCAAGGTGAGTTGGCCACAGCAAGTGGTCCTGTGGCAAGTTGCCTGTGGTGAGTTGGGTGCAGTGAATTGGCTGTGGCGAGTTGGCTACAGTAACTTGGTTGTGGTAAGTTGTGGCGTGTTGCCCCATTCCAGCTTCTCCACACCAGGCGAATTCTGGGCTCCATGGCTGGAACTGGAGCAAGAGAGCTCTGGAGCCAGGCTCAGCTTCAACCATGCTATGTCTTCCCCTTTCTAGAAATTCTGACAGGTATTCAGCTGACTCTACACCTTTGGGGATCACTCACCATCCTTGTTACCGGGATCGCAAGATGCACACTTGCGCTGCCCTTACTCTTGACATTTTAATCCATGACCTCCTTGAAGTAGGGGATCATTTAGTTTAAAGATAATTTTGGGCAGCTCTTTCAGGATCACACTGGGCTTCTCAGGGTATCCTCTCTTTGGACTGAGTTCTGAAGAAGCTGTTTTAAAATCTTTGTGGAACTTACACTTTGGTTTGATTGATCCGAGGGAAGCTGTGGGCAATTTATTCAGTTTAAGTAACTGTTATTTGGGCTGTTTTGCTCTGAAGTTCCTGAACTCTCTCAGTCATTAGAGAGTTTGGAGGACTCAATGGAAGTCCCTATGAAATTGGAGGAAGATAAGGATATTGATATGAATTATGTAGACAAACTTTGAGTCCCATTTTTAGAAAGCAGTGGGCTGTTGCATTACAGAATTTAAAGCTAAAATGAAGGGAATATAATGGAGAATTTTATGTTGGATATACTAGATGTTTCTGAAAATATTTAGAAGATTTTTTTGGAAGTACAAGTTAGGACCGGAATATCAGCCTGCATTGCAACAATTTTTGGTCACTATACTACAAAAAAAAAAGTTGTTGAGACTTTGAAAAAAGTACAGAGAAGAGCAACTAAGATGATCAAAGACCTGGAAGCCTGGAGCACATGCAGAATGGCCGCAAGATTTGGTTTTGGCTAGTCTAAAGAAAAGAAGAATTGGGGTGACATGATAGCAGTATTCCAGTATTTGAGGGGCTGCCACAAAGAAGTGGTGGTCAACCTATTTTCCAAAGCACCTGAAGGCAGGACAAGGAACAACAGATGGAAACTAATCAAGGAGAGAAGCAACCTGGAATTAAGGAGAAACTTCCTATCAGGGAGGACAATCGATCAGTGGAACAGAAGTTGCCTCCAGACCTTGTAGGTCCTTCATCACTGGAGGTGTTTAAGAAAAGACTGGACAGTCACTGTCTGAAACGTTATAGGGTCTCCTGCTTGAGCAAGGGCTGGACTAGAAGACCCCTAGTGTCCCTTCCAGCTCTATTCTGTTCTATTATCTGCAGTTCTTCTATTGTCACTAGGACTTTGACACTGTGGGTTCAAGTATTTTGCTCGGCAACATCCCAGTGTTTTCACTTGTCAATTCATCAAGAATCATAGACTTTTCGTACAGGACAGATGGCAAAGGAATTATTGCACAAGACTGAAAAGATAAATCCACACCTGATCCATCAGGGGTAAGTTTGTCTGCCAACACTGACTTTCTTCCCCCCCCACCCCCCACCCCCCCGGCAAAGCAGAAGAATCATTTTTAACAGTTTTGTCAGAGTTTTTGTTATTTTGAGATGCTTTCCAGGCTTTTAAACAATTAAAAGACAGACAATATAATAATATAGCGTGTTGTTTTAATGGTCATAGGTACAGTATGTATTTTCCTTTCTGTTAATTAGTGCACTAAAAGTCTTTTTAAAACTAGATTGGTCACAAAGAATAGCGAAGGGGGAGCAAATTGATTATAGCACGCTAACTGGAAATGCTGAGCTTGCAGACAACCAGCCCCAAACCCTTTCCGCACAGCTGTTTGGAATTTGGCCGGCTCCCCCTGGCAGAGGGGGCTCCTGTGCATTGGCAGAATTAGCAACCCTCCTCCAGAACCCCCCCTTGGCTTGGAAGATAATGTAAATCCTCCCGCACCTCTTGGTCTTATATTCCGTATCTTACTTTTTTATTTTTTATTTGTGTCATATTATTCGTCAAATCATTCTTGGGCTTTCCTCCTGAGATACCATGGACCTTTGTGCTACCAGAAGCAAATCCAGCTGTGGATCTGTTTTCTCTTTCCGAGGGTCACAGCAGAGTGTGGGCACTCGGATCATCAAGGAGCAGGAGCAGCTCCAACTGAGATCAAAAACTAAGTGGACCAAAAAGGAGAGCCGTCTTCAGACATCTTGTTTAAAAGTATGGTGCAGAGAATAACAGAGTGGGAAGGGACCTTGGAGATCTTCTAGTCCAACCCCCTGCTCGAGCAGGTGACCCTAGACCATTCCAGACAAGTGGCTGTCTAGCCTCTTCTTAAAAACCTCCAGTGATGGAACATCAATAACTTCTGGAGGCAAGCAGTTCCATTGGTTGATTGCTGTCACTGTTAGGAAATTTCTCCTTACTTCTGGGTAGGTTCTCTCCTTAGGTTTGCTTCCATCAGTTGCTTCTTGTTCTGTCCTCTGGCGATTTGGAGAATAGAACAACCCCACTCATCTTTCTGGCACCCTTTCAAGTATCGAAATTATCATAAAACCAGTAGTGGTTTAGAGTAATCATTCTTTAAAGCTAATGAAATTATGTTATGTGGTGGTCCTTCAGGTTTGAAGAAGACGCGCAGTGCATCTGTGGACATGAAAATGGCTCTGCATCTTAGTCTGCAGCTTCAGTTGGAAACATAAATTCTAAAAGAGTGGGGGCCCTGGAAGTCCATTGTTGTAGTAATTGTGGGTGTTATTCTGTGATGCCATCCATGGTTTTCTACTAGTTTTAGGTGGGACTTGTCTTCGAAGCCAGTGGGGGCTACAGAGCCCAGGCCTTACGTGCAACTTCCAGTTCCCTTGGCTGGATGTCCCAGTGGCCTAGGGACCTCTTTCACAGCATCTTTGCAGCACGTACGTGGTTGACCTCAAGGCTTCTTCCCAGACTCCAGTGCACTACAGAGTAGCTGGTGAGGGATACAGTGGTCATCCATTCCGATGATGTGTCCCACCCATCTCACCTGTCCTCTGCTAGTCAGGGACTCAATCTTGGTGGACTCTGCATGATCCTAGTCTTCCAGGATGGAGACAGTCTTGCCAATGAATACCAAGGATAGAGCAGAGAGTGTCCATTTGAAATTTCTCCAGGTGTTTGAATGCCTTAGGTACACAGTCCAGACTTGTCTTCTGAAGTTGTGGGAGCTTCATCACTGGAAGCTTTCAAGAAGAGACTGGACTGCCATCTGTCAGAAATGGTGTAGGGTCTCCTCCTAGGGTAAGAGGTTGGACTAGATGACCCACAAGGTCCATTCCTACTCTATTATTCTGTTATTCATATCCATATGAGAGGGAAGGGATAGCCACAACTCTATAAATATTTGTAGAAATATTGCAGTCACCCAGGAGCCTGGTTGGCCTTGCTGAATTTCTTTGCCCAAAGACCCATCATCCAAGGTTATGCTTTTTGACTATTTGAAGATGTCTACATTTGCCAGCTGAGTGTCATTGGCAGAGATTTTTGGTTCTACGGGCTTGGCATTTAGCATGGCCTGATAAAGTACATCAATTTTGTTCAGGCATAGCAACATCTGAGATTTTGTTCATCAACTGTAGATCATTGTCTTGGTGTGCCAGGAGCACATGACTTTCAGCAAAGAAGGTTTCTTGAATGACTGTATGGAGGCTCTTCATCTGTGCATCGAAGCGGTGAAGGTCTAAGAGAGAGCCAGCCAATTGGCACCTGCTCTATACCTGCTCTACAGACCTGGGCACCAAAATGGACCGATCCAAAGTTTCCATTTCTTCTTCTCCCAGCAATGCCATTCATCTTCCTTGGACCTCTGATATTCTTCCTTGGATTGTCAGCTACCAAGTCCTCCACATGAGTACAGCTGTGGTGCCTTTGGGGAGTGCAAGGCTCCATTCCCTCACAAGGACCTTCCTTGGTACCATGTCTGCTTTTTTTTCATGCTGGAGAGGGAGAGTTTTGAGAAATCTCTTGTCATCAGACGCCTGTCCCGCTAGTCGGCAATCCATAATCCTGATTGATTTCCACTGCTGTTGCCGCCTCGTGTGGCTCCTTTTATCAGAGAAGCAGGAACAGATCTGCATCCTTGGGGCTCTGGCACAGACACATTACAGCCACTCCCTGAGATTATGTTCCCCAAGAAGGATCCTGCATTTAGACCAGCCACCTGGGGATGGCTCTGCAGCAACCCGTGCCGCGGTCTGGCCACTCTGAGCCACCAATGATGCTCTCCCGTGGAGGATAAGCCTCAGCGGCCGCATTTCCTCTGGGTTGCCTGGTTCCCTTTCATCCTCCCAGTTTCCTGGCGAGGCTTTGAACACACAGAAGGGCTGGAAGGTGCTGGAGGACGCAGAGTCTGGCGTGCAGCAGGAACACGGGCGAGGCACCAGCAGGGCGCCCCCACGGTTTCACCCCATTTGCAAACTATAAGGCTGCCTTTCAGCTGAGGAGGGGGTGGGCACAAACAAACATGTGCTAAACATCATGTCGGGAAGCTTAGCGCATTAAGAGGAACAGTGTGCTCGCCATGGACAAATGGAAACAGTTTGCAATTCGTTATAGGGTATGGGACGTAAAGCATAAAGCCTGCCTGGATCCAGGCTTTCTGAAACCAATTTTGGCAAGGCGGGCACCCTGCAGAGCGAGCCTTCTGTGCAGAGTTTCTGCCATAAAAGGATCAGCATGCAATAAATCAGAGCCACAGGTTGCAGCCTCTCCTCAGAATTCAGGATTTGAGAGTCTGCATGCGAGGAAAATCAGCGAAGCAGCTGGAGGGGGGGAGGGGGGGTCTTCCAACTGGGTAGCAATCTGGTTCCCCCCAAAAGAGAATGGCCCACCAAAGGCTCGGCTGAACTCTGACTCCCAGGAAAGGGCTGGAAAGGAGGTGCCCTCCACCAAAAGGAAAGCACCGCCTTTCGACGCGGCAGGGCCCAGGTTAGAGCAGGAGGCTGCATTTCTTCCAGGCCAAGAGCCACATAAAGCCCCTCGGGGGTTTTGGGCAGCTGAATCCCAAAAACGAGGTAGGACAAAGTGAACATTTTTTAAAAAAATACACTTACTTGAAATTAATAATAGTCATCCCTCCCTGTTAAATGTTTTAGATTTCTTAACCTTATTTATGTAGAAAAGATACTCCGAGGTAGTTTCAACCATAGAAGCATATAAGGCAGGGGTGGGATTCAAATTTCTTAACAACTGGTTCTGTGGGCGTGGCCTAATTTGTGGGTGTGGCTTGGTGGTCATGTGACTGGGTGGGTGTGGCTTGCTGGGTGGGCGTGGCTTGGTGGTCACGTGACTGGCTGGGCATGGCTCGTATGTAAATATTGTAAATATTTATGTAAATATTGAAATATATATATATGTATGTACACACACACACACACACACACACACACATACACATATATATATATATATGCAACTTTTACCCAAAATCAGGCAAAGCAAATTGAGCTGCTTGCAGAATCACAGCTTCACTCCCAGATCTCCCTTTCTGCAATCTGCTGCCTGAGTCTGCACTGAAAAATAGAAGCTTCAATCCTAAGGAAGGTTCAGCTCTGCTCTCAGGCCACTTCTCCCCCACCCCCCAACCCCCTGAATACCCCCCCCTGAATACTGGGCCTCAGGGAAGCCTCCTGGGCAAAGGCAAAGCAGTTCGATAGCGATTTAGATTAGCTAGAAAGCAGAAATCCAACAGGAGGGGTGGGGCCAGCCAGTGCCGCGATTTGCCAGTTCTCCAAACAGCACAGAATCATAACAACCGGTTCTATAGAACTGGTCCGAACTGGTAGAATCCCACCCCTGATATAAGGTCTGTAAACATTAAATTAAATAATTATCTTGCTGTTTGTGTGTTCAGGTCGGTTTTTGACTCCTGCTTCTCCCTGCGTACATTCTTTGGCAAGGTTTCAGAAGATGTTTGCCATTGCCTCCTTCCTGAGGTTGAGGCAGAGTGACTGGCCCAGTTACCCAACTGGTTTCTTGCTCAAGGGAGGGCCAGAACTTGACGTTTCCTGGCCTCGCCTGGTGCTTTAAATCATAAGCTCAAACTTTGCTGCTTATGTCCTACTAAAAACTGCCAATCAGCAGCAGCTTTGGGAAGTCTGTGAGGTCAGCCGTGGAAAAGAGCAGTCAGGACAGAAGGCCCATCCAGGGTTGCCAGATCGCAGTTTGGCTCTGCGGCCAAACTCAAGTCAAAATACGGCCAAATTCGGCCAAATTATTTTTTGCGCATGCGCGAGGGAAGGAGAGTGCAAGAGGATGCGCTTGTCCTCCTTTTGCTCATGGTGACACGCATGCGCGAGGGAAGGAGAGCTCAGGATGTGTGGGGAAGCCGAGGGGCGTGGCGTTGGAATGAGCCGTAATAGGAATGGGTGTGGTGTTGATGGAGGAGGAGCTGCCCCTGCTCCGGTCACAGGCGGGAAGGGGGCGTGGCTGGGCGCCAAGGTCCCGAAGGGGTGTGTGACAGGAGTTGAGAGGAAGCGGGCGTGTCGGAGAACTGAGAGGACGTGCTTGTCCTTCTTTTGCTCATGGTGACGCGCATGCGCGAAGGAAGGAGAGATCTGGCCGATTTCACGGCCAAGCAACTTTCGTACAGCCAAATTTCTGGCCAAATAAATTTGGCCGGAGACATCATTTTTTTCACGGCCAAGCAGATAGAAATATGGCCAGATTTCTCAAATTTGGCCGGAAAAATGGCCAGATGGCAACCCTGGGCCCATCTCAGCAGGGGGGCTCAGGAGCAACCAGGGTAGGGCACTGGTCTGGCTCCGCCCCATCTGGCTACTTATTTGCAGCAGTCATTAAGCAGATCGAACCCACCCCTTGCTTTAGCCCCACCCCCTCTATGGCCCTGGGAAATAGCAGAGGAAAGGAGAGTAGCTGGTCTGCAGTGTTGCATGACCTTCCTCAACAGAAGCAGGGGGGAGAAGCAGGAAGGTCAAGCAAATCCATGGTCATTAAGTGAAGCCATGGTTCAACGTTGGATGAGATTTTGTTGAAAACTGGAAGTAAATGCTGATTTTCAGAAAAAACATCATAAGTCGTGACCATGCAAACTTGAACCCTGCAAACCACCGTAAATGCAGCCCAGCTGCTGAATACCAGAAGTGTGGTCATGGGGTATGGAGGGGCACCCATCAGAACCTCAAATTCCAGGTCATAAGTACCCCCAGGTAGGTGTGTTGGAAGTTCACATGATCACTAAGCAACAGGCCATAAGCCTGGCTAATAGGCTACGGCCGGGTTGAGCCACATGGGCTTCCCAGCCAGAAGCAGCCTATTTCCCCAAAGCTCCCTGCAAGTAGTCCGTGCAGGTGTGTCCCCATCCCAGGACTGGGGCCCTGGAACGCAGAAGACAAGAGGGGCGGGTGAAGGACGGAGGGGATGTCAGAGAATGGAGATCAGCCCCCACCCCACCACTTGCTTCAGCCCCGCCTGCTCGAAGGCCCTGGAAGGGTGCAGAGGAAAGGGGTGCGCCCAGTTTAGAATAACAGAACCAGAATAAAAGAGTTGGAAAAGAAGACCTTGGAGGTCTTCTTCTCAAGCAGGAGAGCCTATACCATCCCGGACAAATGGCTGTCCGGGATCTTCTTAAAACCCCCCAATGTTGGAGCACCCATAACTTTTGTAGGCTGATTGATTGTTCTGTCACACAGGGGAACACGTGCCCTTCCTCAAGAGACTAAGTGGGGAAACAGGACTGGACAGATGAGGAGGGGTGCAGGATGATCCTCCAACAGCTCGGGGTTTGCATTCACCTGAGCGCAGACAGTTTTGGGCCTCCAAGCTTTCGTGGGGCTCCTAGGAAACAGCCACAAATCCAGTATCTGCTCCTCCTAAACTTGCAGAGCTTCTTCCTGAGCCCCCTCTCCCCCTAAAAATCCTCCAGTGCTTCAGCGATTCTGGCACTGCATCCTGAGATGCGTCTTGCTTGGTCAAACGTACCTAGCAAAGTAAGCAAGAAAAAGTAATTTCTTTGTTCCACTTCTGTGAACCTGGAAGTGAGAACAAACCTTAACAGGATTCAGTGAGGCAGGAAGCAAGAATAAACCCCAACCACATTAATGGGATGTAAACCATTTACTTTTGGCATTGGCAAAAAATAAAGGGGCTTGGCAGGCCTGAAAATGTGTGTGTGTGTGTGTGTGTGTGTGTGTGTGTGTGTGTGTGTGGTTTTAACTGCTGGGAAGAAGAAATAATCCCCTTTGGAACCCCCAAGTAGTGGGTATATGTGTCATACAAATGCTTTTGTGCAAAACCTGGGGAGGCCACAGTGGCCTGGGGAGGCCATCAGAGAATCAGAATGCAGGGGTCTTCCCACCCCTCAGGCCAACCACTGCCCACTCTAGATATCCACAGTCACAGCCCCTCTCCAAATGTGTCCATTCATCCAGCCTCTCATGGAGGAGAGCTCCCCACCGCCAAGGGCAACTGTTCCTATGCTGAAATTTTTTAGCGTTAGGAAGTTTCCCTTGAAACCCAAACGGAAACTGCTCCTTGTCATTTAAAGTAAGTGTTTGTCCCAAAACAATGGCTACCCACCTGCCTTTCATCGAGGACCTGCACGAGTCAAAAAGAGGGCTGTGAAAATATTTACAGACCTCTCACATCATAAACTGTTTCAACTCCTTCCCTCAAAACGACGCTATAGAGCCCTGCACACCAGAACAACTAGACACAAGGGGAGGTTTTCCCCGAACTCCATCACTCTGCTAAACAAATAATTCCCTCAACACTGTCCAACTATTTACAAACTCTGCACTACTATTACTGTTAATCTTCTCATCGTTCCTTATGGCCCATCCCCTCCCACTTGTGACTGTATGACTGTAACTTTGTCGCTTGTATCCTTACGATCGATATTGACTGTTTCCTAGTATGATTTGATTGCTTATTTGTACCCTATGACTATTGTTAAGTGTTGTACCTTATGATTCTTGATGAATGTATCTTTTCTTTTATGTACACTGAGAGCATTTGCACCAAGACAAATTCCTTGTATATCCAATCACACTTGGCTAATAAATAATTCTATTCTATTCATCTTCTGAAAGCTTCCCATCTTCCAGTTGATGAGGTCATCTAGAGATGCATGAGAGGTGCCACATGGGCTCGGGGTTGCACAGGGCTCCAAGCAGGGGTGGGATTCTACCAGTTCGCACCTATTCGCTAGAACCGGTTGTTAACCTTCTAAGCAGTTCGGAGAACCGTTGTTAGAAGAAATTACTGGCCTAATCCTGTAAGGAAGGCAGGAAGGAAACATTCTGGTGTTGCTTACAGAAACTGCCTCTCCCTTAACCCTTCTTGGCAGGACTAGACTTCCTGTCTCAGGAACTTCTCTGGAGTTTTTTTCCCCTCCTTTGCTGGTACTTTGCTTGGGTGGAGTGACCATTCAAAGTTACAAGGACACTGAAAAAAGTGACTTATGGCCATTTTTCCCACTTACAACTGTTGCAGCATCGCCACAGTCATAAGAGACCAGGCGAGGAGATGCATGCCTCGATGTGAGTGATGTTGAGTTGGCCACACCCAGCCAGTCACATGACCACCAAGCCACGCCCACCAGCTAAGCCACGGCCACAGAACCGGTTGTTAAAAAATTTGAATCCCACCCCTGGCTGCAAGGAGATGCACAAGAGGTGCCACGCAGGCCAAGGAGGGCATGCAAGGATGCGAGGGGGTGTTTGAGAGGTGCCATGATGGTCGGGAGGGCACACAAAGATACAGCATAGGTTGGTGAGGTTGCCCAGGGATGCCTGAAATGCCAGCAGTCTCCATCGCTGCCATTAAGCACATTTTGCCATGATGATAGCATGGGTCATTTTGAACCGTTACTTTCTATATGTTTTTTTGAATGTTTGCTTTTATTACTGACTCCCATTCTGTAGCCTCTTTTATAGCAGGCTTCATTAAAATAGTAATTTCAAATATTCTTATACAGGTTCAGTCTGGCTCTGTTTTTAGCACTTTCTTTCCAGATTCCAGATTCATCATCCATCCACTCACCAAATTTAAATTAAGGAGCCCTCTGAATGTTTCAAACACCCAAACTGTAAAATCTAGAGAGCTTTTTAAGTGCACTTTTGAAACCTGGAATTCTCTGCAAATAATAATGGTTTGGACACCAGGTTTTCCTGCATGGCTTTTATTATTGCTGAATTATATGGGTTTGGGGGGCCAGGATGCTTCTAACTGCACTTGTCCTCCATCACGTTTGCCTCTTTAAAACCTCACCTGTATAGAAGGATCATGTGCAGCGCCATCCAAATATCCTTCTGTCCAATAAAGCCATCCACCCTGCTGCCATCTGTCTCTCTTTGTCTTCTTTGTCTAACATTGCTCTCTCTGGCTTGCTTGCTTGTTTTTACTGTGGCTTGGGAGGCCTTTAAAAACAATTGGGGCTACCTTGTGTCCTTTCTATCATTCAAAAAATAGTTTGATTCAGGAGTAGTTTCTCTTGCTTTACTGAAATTTCCAGAAGGACAAACTCAACTGAATCTGCAACAATTACAACACCTCCAGGAGGTTCAGCCATGGGACAAGATCACTGAAGTCCCAAACCCATGTGCAGCAAAGAGTGTTTCCTTCTCTCTTGGGCAGGGGTCTTCTAAGAAAACAATCCCCAATCTTTCCAGCTCTGTGGAGCAGCAAAGGCACTGGCAGCTTCGTGTATGCGCTTGGCTCTTGTGCAAACGGAGCTTTACACACTCATTCACCACTTGCGCAGACCACTTCCCAATGGGCCATGGACCAGTACCAATCCACAGACTGGGAATTTGGGACCTTTGTTCTAGGGCCACCACTCCTTCCCAGAGAGAGAGGCAGGAACCATAAGTGGGAGGAGAAGGGCCATGTAGGCTGAGTCAGTGGCCTTCTTGGTGCACTCACAATCTCTCATATGGACTGTGAGTGCACCAAGATTTTCTCTTTCTCTCTCTCTCTCTCTCAGGATCATTTCCCTCCAGCCCAACTTCCAAACTCACTGGTAACATGCGTCATTTCTTCTACCACCCCTCCTTTCCTTGTTCCTTGAGAACCAAAATGAAATTTGGGAAGACATAACTTGCTGTCCTCCTGTATTTGTGTTGGCACATTTGACTCTGCTATTGCTTTCTATTGTCTTATGCTGACTTCTCCACTTCCATAATACCACCACTGACCAGCATAACACAACTGGGAACTCTTCTTTTTTTTCCATGGAAGTTCACATTCCTCTTCTTGGGTATCTTCTCAGGAGGAATTGCAAGCAAAAAGTGGGGCAGATCCATTTCTCTGACTCTCTCACACGCGCAAATGCACCAATGGCTTCTGGAGAAGAAATGGGGAACTAAAGGTGATTCTGCTTAAAAGGGGAGCTGATGACCATGCCAGAATGATGAGATGGCAAGTAGAAACTTTTTTCTGATTTGCCTCCAGGCAAGGAGATCACCCCAAAGTGCTCCAGATAGTTGCTCCTTGCAAAGAGACCACAAGACACAGACCCGCTAAATGGTTTATTGCTCTGGGAGACGAGGGAATCGCTATCTTGCTCATTCCACGATCAGCACCTTCAAGGGATGCCAGCTTTGCATATTTCTTGTTCTAATCATTTTTGGAAATTGATTTTTAGTTTCTTTTCAGTTGTTAAGAACTTTGGACTTAAAAGTTTTACAGCACCAAGTAAGTTTCCCTCAATTCTTAGTGAAAGAAGTTTTAAATACACATTTAATTACTTGAAAAATTATTTCTTGAAATAAAAAGCAAAAATAGAATGATTAGAACTTTGATTTTGGAAAGTTACAAATGGACCAAGGGTCCAGATGGATTTGGAATAAGATTTTGGAATTAATTATAAGAATTCTTCCCACAGGAAAATAATTTTGTTTTGAATTCTTTTTAAAGAATAAGAAAGAACAGGACTTTAAAGGTCCGACACTAGAGGGAACTAGAAGGAACTAAAGATTATAATTAAAGGAGAAGAAAACTTACATTTGATTCAATGATACAAAATAGAGAAACACATTTTACCATTGGCTATATTAAAATGTATATTTTGAATAATCTAGCCAGAAGTTAATTTTAACAGTGTCTGCCTCTATAGATAGGCTATGTTTAAAAGATGCCATGGGAAGAGGAACAAGGAATATTTAAAGATGACATTTAAAGATGACAGGCTACAAGAATGTCATGGGTGGAAAATATTATACTGGACATACAAAAGACACCGGCTGATGCCTTTATAATTATTAAAAGAATATACCAATAAGAAACAGACTGATTTGAATAATTTTCCTATACAGGTAGTCCTCAACTTACAACTTTTTTGTTCAGTGACTGTTCGAAATTACAATGGTACTGAACAAAGGGAGTGGGATCTTGCAGCAGCCCCCACCTAGGTATCTTCCCTCCAGCCTGCCTCACTGGGTCCCTTGGACCTGCCTCCCACCCAGCTGGGCACCCAAAAGCCTTAGGCTGCCTCCTCCTCCTCCCAATGATCTGAGAATTGTAGTCGCTTCCAAAATGGCACCTACTGTTGGGATGACAATGATCCATCCTCCATTATCGGAAGATCACGTGGTGGATCAGCTGCTTTTTCCCAAAGGTGATCTTCAGAAAAGGTAAGTAGACCGAGGTGTGATCGGAGAAGGAGGCCCAAGAATGTGGGCAGGCCACCTGTGAGGTGGGGGAAGGGCTGCAGGGTAAAGCCAATAACCCAGGGCCTTTCTCCTCCGCTGAGGCACTCTGTGCTCTTCTTAATAACCACAATGGAGAGGACAAGAATTGTAGTCATTAAGCAAGGTGGGCATCTCATTTAAAGACAACTTACGATCAGAATTCTGGGCTCCACTGCAGTCGCAAGTTGAGGAGTTCCCATATTAGAGTTACAAAAGAGGTTTCTTTAAAACTTTGAAGAATTGTGCGAGAATAGACAAAGAAAAAATGAATTCAAGTTTAAAGACATATTTTGAAGAGACTAAAGATCAGAACTGTTAAAAGTAAAAAAGATGGAATGTAAAGGTGATTGATTTGATCAAAATAAGAATAGGTATGTTATCTCTGGTAACACTTAATGGACTTTTGTTAAGAGATAAGAGATGGGATATGGGAGGAAGAGACCATCTGTTGCATTTTAAGAGAAGGTGACAAGTCACTAAAGTTTGTTTGTATTTGTTGTGATGAAGGAAGAAGTAATTTCTTTACATACTTCGCATTCTTATTTTATCTTTTCTATTTTTTTTTCTTTTCTGCACTTCAATTTTTTTCTACTTTTTTAGTTTGGATGAGTTTTTATCATTGTAATTTAATTATAAAATTTTAGTAATAATTTGTAATTTAACTTATTAAATCAAGTGTACCTAAATAAAATTATTATGAAAAAAAGGGGAAAAAACAAGGGTGCTTTAAATGTTGGCACCGAGCCAGTTGTCCATTTCTTCTCGTTCTCTTATGCTTTTCACACCTTGATTCACCTGTGATGATGTGCTGATCTTCCCTTCACACCCTTTGTCCCCTCTTCAGTCCGTTGGGTTCTCTGTTGCCCAAACACGCCCCTTCCACTTCTGCCATTTTACCTCTCCCCTGCCTCGTGACCCTCAGCCTGTCCTTTCGTACTTCAGTGAAGCCCAGGCTCTCTTCCCCCATCAGCTCAATGAGCCAAGGGGGTTTCCAGGATGCTGCACAAGACGGGAGTTAAGTCAGCGGTCGGATTGAAATCTTTTTTATACCGGTTCTGTGGGCGTGGCAGGGGAAGGAGACTGTAAAATCTCCACTTTGCCGGTTCTCTCAACTACTCAAAATTTCTGCTACTGGTTCTCCTGGTCAGGGCCTGCTGAATACCACCTCTGAGTTAAGTCTTCCTCTCTATCTCTTCAACATCTCCCTTCCTCCAGAATCAAACCCTGCCCTCCCCAGAGGGGGGGCCCATCTGCACAAACTGGACCTCTTTTTTCTATACTCAGTTGATTGGGGGAGGAAGAGAATGAGGAGGGGGTGCCAGTAAGTCAACTTAGAGAGGCACCCATGGTATGGACCAGAGACTTCCCACTCCAAGCATAATGAAGAGCTTCGATCAACAACCTGCCATTGAGATAAGCACAGTCCTAATGCTTCTACCATCCTCCTTCTCTTTCTCTTGTCTTTTCTACAGTGTGTGAAACGGAATCTTGGCAAGTGAGCCTGGCAGGAGGGCAGTTTCATCAACAGTTTCAATAAAAACAAGTGTTTGCTGTTGTGAAATTGCTCTGTAATCCATTAACCATATTAAGCTCAATTCAGGGAGGGAAACGGATGGGAGGCGATGAGGTCTTACTTAGGAGTCACGGTTGGCTTCTTCGTTGCATCTGCCTGTGTTTACGCAGAGCAGTAAAACACCCCAGAACAGGACACCACAAATACACTCCCCTGGTGTGCAGAGAAGCCTGGAGGTCCACCTGGTTTCCCAGAGACTCTGGCTCTCTGTGGTGGAGGAGGGCGCATCACCTTTCGTCTCTCTGCTTTCGTGGCTCTGCTGTTTTGAGCTGAAGGCAGCCTAACCTAAGATTCCTATTATATTCTTATTGTCCTTTCCTATTGGCCATTTTCCTTTCCATATTCAACCTATTCCTATTGTCATCATTCCTCTGTACCCAAAGCTTCAAAGCATCTATGGCAAATGGATCCAGAGTGGTAGGAGGATTGTTGAGTGAGTACTCCATGAAATAGGCACTGGATTGTAAAGCCTCACTGTAGCACGAAGCACAGTCTGAAGACAACTGTACAGAGATATGGTTCCCAGCACTAGGCAACCACACGTGTCTCTGTCCTTCTGCCAGATGCAACTGGGAAGCTATTCTAAAGGACACGCGCAGTTACCGGGCATTTATTAGGGCAAAGATCCACTGGCTTAGATGCAAGCATGAGGTAGTCCTGCAGTTCACATTCTTTGTGCAAGGAATATATGCGTGTGACTTTTCCTCCTCCCAGGCCAACTTCCTTCGGTTGTCAAGAAAACAGAGAAGTTTGGGATTGAGGCTGGGGAGGTTCTCCAAGGCCCCCATCATCTATACAGCAGTGGTGGGATTCAATTTTTTTACTACTGGTTCTGTAGGCGTGGCTTGGTGGGCATGGCAGGGGAAGGATACTGTAAAATCTCCACTCAGAGGTGGGATTTGCCGGTTCTCTGAACTACTCAAAATTTCTGCTCTTGGTTCTCCTGGTCAGAACCTGCTGAATGCCACCGCTGCTGTACAGCCCCAGTCATTTGTCTTCTAGGACAAGGAGTCGTGTTTTTCACCAAAAGGGACTCCTGATGGATTTGTCTCTACATTCAAATGTTGAAATCTCTCAAAAAATTTTCATTGAAGGAATGAAACCAACCCAGTTTCACTGAAAGTACCGTGAAATAATATTTGGCTTAGATACTGAAATAAAGACTGCTCTGACTTATCTGTTCTCTGCAGAGCTTTGTGGGAATTGGTGTGCCTGGGCTCTCTAGCTGGCAGGCGGACTTGGGGAAAACCCTGGATGGCTTCTTCTTTTAGTTCCTCAAGGCTACCTCCTCTAGAACTGTGTTTCCTCCTCATGCCTCTTTCAGCCTTCAATCAAAGCCAAGTTTTTGAATGGGAAACACGTATGCACATTTTAAGCAAACACAACCCTGTCGCAGTTCTAAGCCTTCCTTCTTTCCCTTCTTCCGCTCTTGTTCCATTGCTGCTTCAGTAGCAGCTATTAAACTTTTCGTGGTCATTTTTGTTTTGCCAGCTTCTACTTTATTCAAGATTACATGTCTAAGTGCGGTTCTGCATTCTTAATAGGGCTCTTCAAAACATTCAGAAGAAAAGCATTGCCAAGTGCCTGAGCACTGATTTTTGTGCATTTTGTTATATATTTGCATACTTACCTATGATGGATTGGTCCGTGGTGGCGGGAGATTTGAAGAGCCGTCATTGGCCACAAGCCGCAAGCAGCCGGCTATAAAAAAGGCTGCCACAGTTTCTCCGTGTTCAGATTCTAGAAGTCTCGAGTCTCTTTTCCCACAACACAACACTGGTGACAAGGATGGGATACTGAGACAAAGGAGCCCAGTTGAGCATGTGGCAATGAGGACCGAACGAGACGAAATGGCCGGGAACAACTCGCCACCTGCACCATTCAACCCAACAACCAAGGACTGAGAATCATACGTCAACCGGTTCCTCATGTTCCTAGAAGGAAGCGACCTCCATGAAATATCCGAGAATAGAAAGAGAGCCATTTTCCTCACCCATTGTGGTCCTGCAGTGTTCAAAATGGCAAAGGCATTAGCAGCACCCATCGATGTAAAGACGATGGCATGGAGGGACCTAGAGAAATTACTGAGAGTCCCCTACACACCAACCATTTCATGCCTCATCAAAAGACACGAATTTTATCTGCGCGATCAAAAGGAAGACGAAAGTACTGGAGATTTTGTTGCAGCGCTAAGAGACATTGGCGGAGCATGAGAATTTCTAAACATGGATGAAGCCATGAGTGACCGCGTGGTCCTTGGATTAAAGGACCATACACTACAGAGTCGACTACTAACAAGACCTAAGATATCCCTTTCAGATGTACTGCTTTGCCTTCTGACTGATGAAGAAAACAGTGTTTGCCAGTGAGGCAGGGTGGGGAGGGAAAGGACGTTATTTTTACCTTATTTGTGGTTGCAGTTGGCCATTTTCTCCCAATGATCAGAATGTCCTGGAAGACAAAATGGAATCCACCCAAAGTGGTTGACCAAACATGCCAATTCTTTCATTTCCATCTGAGATGGTGATCAGCATTGCTGTAACAAGCTGGCATTTTTATTGTCTAATGACATCACAAAACTTGGTAAACTATGTCCATGACTTCACCTGTATCACCATGTCATGAAGTTTGTGTTGCCATTTGCTCCACCTAACAGACCCCTGTGGTGGCAGTGATGGCTTTCCTAGAAGTGAGATCAATTCAAGGTAAATAAGGGCTATTAATTAAAACCACGGTATTCTTTAATCAAAGATGGCATCCTTCTAGGAAACACCTATAGCCCAAAGGTCTACTTGAGAACATGTTCTGGGAACATTTGCTTTGGAGTAACATTCTGAGATGAGTTTTGAAAGCTGAAACTTAAAACCTTTGGCAAAAGCTGAAGTTTGTTTCTCTGCTGCGCAACCCAGCAATTAAATGGTTTTCTTTGGAATATCCTTCCCTTAAAACTTCTGGCTGCTGGATTCATGCTTCACAAACGCTGGAGTTCAAGCTTCTTGTTTCTTCCAGGCTTTCTGGATTCCACTTCCTCTTAGAAGGTCATGCAGCTTGGATTTCCAGGCCTGGGTGCTGCAAGATTTCCCACCCACCCCCATTACAGCTGGGAAATGTGATGTGGAGATTTACAAAGCCTCCGTGGTCTTCCGAAGCCCATTTGCACCACAGAATGAATCCCACCTTGGCATTTGAACATTGCCTGGGAGGGCCTGAGGCTCCCTGGCCTGGCAGTGAAAATGGACAGCAAAGACACCATTACTCTGTTGGTCATTCAAAGAAATATGGGGCAGTCTATTTTTATCCTGGAGCTTAAGAGAGCGGGAGAATCTAATTCAGTACTATAAATACAACTGAATTGAGAATAGAAGCTGTGTATGGAGAGAAGCTTCCGCTATGGGATATTTACTTCACCCCCCAAAACTCCCTTCTCCCCTCATTGCAGCCCACAGAATCATCCAGAAATAGCACAACCATCATGGGGTCACCTCCTTTTCAGAAGATGGAGACACTCCAGCTGGAGAAGTAGAAGCATACTTGGTTTCCCACTGCACCTCAGCAAATCCAGTCTGACTCCCAGAGGTTATTGGGACCACTGGCAGCCCATTCCTGGCAAGAGGACCTGAGGACCTGCAGAACCTCCACCCCGGCCTCTCCGCTCCACAACTTTCAGTTAAGGAAGGCCTTCCCCCTCCAGCCCCATCAAGTCGGAGAACTCAAAATTGCCTTGGCCCAGCTCTCAATGGGGTCTCAGTAAGCCCATTTTCTCCCATAGTAGATGAAGGGTGAAGGGTGGTTTAGGGGTGAATATGTACTTTCAAAATCAGATGAGAAGGTAGAGCTTGAAAAGGGGACAAAAGGAAGTTGAAGACCATTTGGGCTGAGAAGCTCCTACTGTCCCTGATGTGAAGTTGAAGTTGGGGCTCCTACCACTATGGGGAGGAAGAAAAATTTGTTATAAGCTCCTTCCCTCCCTCCCTCTTTCAGCTGCTACAGCTAGTCAGGCATAAGAAGGAGAGGCCTAGCATGATTTAGAGTGAAGCCGCCACCCTTTAAGAAGGTCTGGAGCAGCTGGAGAGAGCCAGCCTGGCCCAGCGACCCTCAGAGGAACATCTATCTGCCATACTCAGATGTTTCCTTGAGTTTGTTTGCAGATTGCTTGCAAAGACATTTGGTGTCTTCAGCTCTTCTCCTTAAGAACGATTGGCAAGAAATGGTTAAGAAGCCAGAGGGAGATGAGCAACCATCTGAGTAAGCAGATATTAGTGGAAAAAGTGGAGTGTGGAATCCGGTAATATTATGGTTTCCACCACGAGGATGTACATTATTTATCAAGAAAGACCTGAGAAATGGCTGTGGAGAAAACAGCAGAACAAAAGACAGAGGGAGAAAGTTCCAGTAGCATTTAATGGGGGTGCCGGTGGATGTTCCGGGTTCAAGTATTAGAAACGCTTTGCCTCATTTCTTTCTGCATAGAAGGTTTAAGGAAGGCCACGAAATGCCAGCTGTGTGGGGGTCCATGTCTCTCCTGGCCAATCAAGGCTTCCTGGAAGGTGACGTGCAGCTGGATCCAAGCAGCACTTAATATTTCTTTGGGGGGGAAGGGTGGTCCCTCCTGTCTAAAAGGAACTGTGGTCATTCGCTTCCTCAAGAAGTCACCGCTGGTCAGTTTCTGGATTTGGTGGACTCCTTGCAACCAGGCTTCAAACCAATTGAAAATATCAAGATGGTGTCGATTGGTGTTGTAGGTTACTTTTGGCAGACTTGGGATGGGGCAGCACCCAGTTTGCTGCTGCTATGTTAAGAAAACCGGGCTGCCTGACACTCTAGTCTCGGACAATGGCCCCCAATTTACATCTGCAGAGTTCAGCCGGTATGTCACCAACCTGGGCATCCGGCACATCTTAACGGCCCCCTTTCATCCTGCCAGCAACGGGTTGGCAGAGAGAGCCATTAGGTCAACAAAGGAGGCGTTGGTCAGATTCAATCAGGAGGACTGGCACTCTAAGCTCTCCCACTTTCTCTTGAGCCAACACACGACCCCCTGTACAGTTACAAACAAGTCGCCTGCCGAGCTCCTAATGGGCAGACGCCTGAGAACGGTGTTAGACAGGCTGCATCCCCATTATTGCCCTGACACTCCTATCGGGTCTGACAGCAGGGTCAGAGATTTTGTGTTGCAGGACCCAGTGTTTGTCAGGAACTACGCCGGCGATCCGCTATGGGTACCTGGGAGAGTCGTGGCCATCACCGGTCCGAGGTCGTACCAAGTTCAACTGGAGGACGGGCGAGTCTGGCGCAGACATCTGGACCAGATAAGGAAGCGCCAGAGTGGGCATGCCAATGCTGAACCATGGACTCCTGTAGATCTCCAGTCGCCACACCAGAATCCGATCAGGAACCATCTGAGTGGCCTGTCACCACAGACTGAGCGAGGGGAACGGACGGTAGACCGGGACCGTCCGCCGGAGACGCCAGCTTTGCCGACCAGCGATGCCACCGGGTTGCCGGACAATGACTATACTACAACCCAACCCGATGGCAGAGACTATTCACAGACGCCTGATCAGGGTCCAGAGCAACCCCGCTCTCCAGCACCCACCAATCCTGATGCCCTGAACCCTGGTCCACTCAGTGACTCACCCGAACTGCGCCGGTCCGGGCGCTCGCACAGACCCCCTGCATATTTAAAGGACTATTCATGTTCGCATCTGGGGGAAGGGGTGTTATGTCCTTGGAACTGACCGAAGTTCCCAATCAAGTCCATCTATATTGCGGGCGTTTAGCTCCCATTGGCTGGCTCCTTCGACAGTCGGCTATAAAAGCCGGCTGCTAGGTCGAGCCAGCCGCTGTTCGCTGGAGCATGTCTGCTTGTTAGTATGCAGACGCGACAGCCCTTTATTCTGTTGAATAAAGCCTTTACTTGTGAATGCTCTGGTTTGGTCTCTCATTCCTCAATACTTAATAGTTTGTAAATAAGGAAAAAATAGCTGAACTGAAGATACTTCTTGGATGAGAAGCGAAGAATCTTGAAAGAAAAACAGAGAAAGTCCAGTTGCCTTTGAAAAAGGACCTTGGGACAACCATGACGTGGATGACTGAGAATCTCCATAGACAAGGAAAAATAAGGAAAATTCATGGACTGCCCTTGTTTTCTTATAGTCTCCAGTTTCTCTTTTCCTCAGGAGTTTCCCACAGGTGGCACTTTCTCTGGATCAGGATCATCTCCGGATGCCTGAGATCCCTACACTTGGGAGTGGGTTCCCAATAGAGAGCACACACCCCCACCACAAAAGTTCAGCCTCAGGAACATTGTGCTGAGAGGCTCCCTTTCATCATCCCGTTTGTTGCCAGAGCAGCCCCCCTCCCCCTGTTTAACAGCAGGCACTGCGATTTCCTAAGGCAACAGAGAAACCAAATGTGAGGCAGAGGGCAAGGCCTGGTTGTCTGACCAGCCATCTTTGCAAATGTTCTCCAGTGGGCATCCTGGGGTAAGGTTTACAGTGGTGAGGATCTCTTTGAAAGCATTCCTGAGACTTTGGAGCCCAGAAGCAATCTGAGTCTCTCTCAGTGATGATTTTAACCATCCAGGTTTTTAGAAAATTAGGAAGCTTCAAATAGTGCTAGAATCACCCCATTTTCCTGAGTGGAGAGAAGGGCAAAGTAGCGTTTTTAAGTGAGAGAGCCTTCATAAATATAGAATAGAATAGAATTCTTTATAGACTTCATTTTATCGGCCAAGTGTGATTGGACACACAAGGAATTTGTCTTGGTGCAAATGCTCTCCATGTACATAAAAGAAAAGATACATTTGTCAAGAGTCAATGGGAAATTTGGCTGGTTTTCCTATGTGAACATGACGAAAGCGATCAAATTTGTTTTCCGTTGCTTTTCCTACAATAAGGTCTATGCAATCTATACTTCCCTTTTTTACTCTGCATTTTGGCGTCTCAGTCTTGTTTGGGTCTTAGGACTGAGGCCCCTCAACCTCAGGCTGCCTAGAGACTCCAAGCTATCAGGGAAACACCTTGAGTTTTAAAGCCAGCGAAGCCACTTTGGGAGATGCCATGTGGAAGTTGTTCATAGTGCTAGCATATTGACACATTATGTGTGCCATATGTGCACAGCATGAAAGATGGGTTGGTTGTAGCTGGGAAATTGGACCTCTGTTTATTATATGACGAAAGAGTGCCATCCTTTCCCCAGTTCATTCCTTGTGATACTCGTGGTGGAAATCGAAGCCACATCTGCCAACCCTCAGGAGCATGGGAAAATGAAGCTGCGCAGGAGGAACGAAGGACGGGCAGCCAAGTTCAACAGAGAGAAAGGAACGGGAGGAGAACGTCAACAATGAAAGCAGAGCATCTGTGAGCAACATAGAGAGGAAAATGAATGCTGGATGAATGCTGGATCAAGGGACCTCCCCAGCTCAAGTCTTACCACCCACATCTTCTTGAATGTTGGCACCCAATGAGACAACTATCGATTCCATCATTGTGGGCAGACTGTAAAAAGGAAGATGGTTTTCCTTGAGTGATGGCAGACCCTCCTCCAATTGATAACAGGCATTTTCCAAAAAAAAAAAGTTCCTGTCGCTGCCTTGTTGGCCTTTCCGTAAGGTCTGTTCCCTGCAACCTCCTGCTAACCAAGCATTTATCATCGAGACAAGCTGGGAATTGTCCCCTGTGTTGTGGTGGTGCATTTTGACAAGCAGGGCCTGTGACAGCCCTCTGAAACACTGCAGCACTTGTGAAGCAAAACGTGTGGGAGTCATCTTGGATGGGAGAATCGGAACCATCTGCTGGTGGTATCAATGAAACAATCTTGTGAAAGACCTCTGATGTTCAAAAATTAAACATTTTTTTATATATTTGAGGCCCAAAACTAAAGTGCCTGACGTTGTTATTGTATATGATTCAAAAAGCATGATGGGGAGGGAGAAGAGAAAATGACAAACTCACTTTCATTTAGATCAATCTTGTCTCAGTCTGTTGCCTTTTAAGATCTATAATGTTCCAATTCTATGAATTCTAAGTATTTCTCTCAGTTGTGCACACCGTTTGATCACCACACTATAAAAAGATGTGGAGACTAGAAAGAGTGCAGAGAAGAGCAACCAGGATGATTAGGGAACTGGAGAGTAAAACACTATGAAAAATGGTTGCAGAAACGGTGCATGGCTAGTCTAGTGAAGAGAAGGACCAGGGGAGACAGGAGAGCAGTCTTCCAATATTTGAGGGGCTGCCAAAGGGAAAAGGGGGTCAAGCTATTTTTCAAGGCACCTGAAGGCCAGACAAGGAATAATGGATGGAAACTGAACAAGGAGAAGAGATTCAACCTGGAAATACGGAGAAACTTTCTGACAGTGAGAGCAATCAACCCATGGAACAGACGTTGCCTTCAGAAGTTGTGGGAGCTTCATCACTGGAAGCTTTCAAGAAGAGACTGGACTGCCATCTGTCAGAAATGATGTAGGGTCTCCTGCTTGGGCAGGGGGGTTGGACTAGATGACCTAGAATGTCCCTTCTAACTCTGTTAAAAATGATGTCCCTCTCTGTCTTTATACATATATGTTCATGCATAGGAATATTATTATGTGTAAATGACTGGGATTCCACTGCATATAATCAATGGTGTGATTCACTTTTTTTCACTACCAGTTCTGTGGGCGTGGCTTGGTGGGCGTGGCAGGGGAAGGATACAAAATCTCCACTGAGAGGTGGCATTTGTCAGTTTCCACTACCAGTTCTCCAGAACTGGTCAGAACCTGCTGAATACCACCTCTGCATATAATGTAACATTTTACACACCCCTCCTCCAGGGGTGTGGGACCATGCAGGTTTCCAGCATGGCAGTAGAAGTTCTCCCTTTCTATGGGTCTCGGAAGGTTGCCTCTCTATCTGCCCCAAAGGGACTGAGCTTCTGATGGTCACCTATGCACGCAGCTGGCCTGGAGGTGTTCTTGGCTTGAGGATCATAACATGTGTTGATTCTGTTGTTCTTCTTGACTTCCTGGCATACTATTAACCATGGGTACTGTCAGAACTGCCAATATATCCTTGAGTTTTGCATTCACCAGTTGCCAGTCTGTCGTGAACTAAGAGGGTAGGGAGACAGATGGAAGGAGGAAGGAAGGCTAACCACTCAGTGTACCTTCCAACGGCACCATCCCAAGGTCTTAGCCCTGGGAATGGAATGCAATGGATCACCCACCAGCCTGCCATTGAAGAAATTGATCCCAAAACAATTTATTCAGATATAATTGGATAATAAAGGACCAGTGGAGAGGAGGAACCAGAGAAGGAAAGTTAACTGAGAAACTGTGGCATGTGAACTTCAGTTCTGGCTTTGCTACACTGGATCCCACTTGGCTTTTCGTAAAGTATACCTTCCAACACAAATGGAATCAAGCGTCTTTCTTACCTAAAGGATCAAGTTGAACAGATCTGACAGGAATGCTGTCAGGTACATGGATTGCTCAGAGTCCTGGAAATAAGATTCCATTTTTCAGGGACATCTCTCAAGTAGATTTGAGGTGGCTATTACCTGGCACACCCTAGGACTCTTATCTCCAACAATGAACAACATCCACAAGAAATCCCACAGGTGCTAATGTATTTATTTAATTGTTTATATATTCAATTTCCATAGCTGCCTGTCTCAACCAGGTGACCTTGGACAATTCTAAAATTGTAAAACAATTAAAACAGCAAAACAGTAAAAACATCCAAAAAATAAATATATACATCCTCCAAGATAGTTGACCAACTGACACTAAAGCCAAGAATCAAGCCCAAACCACATCCAAGTCCCAGGCCAGGTACAGAGTCACATTGTAAAGCCTTACAAAGGGTTGGGGTTAATCCAGGAATGGCTGTTATTAGGATGCTGATGTCTCTAATTCTGTTTCTCCATTACCGCCTTCAGAGGCAGTTGGGTTGGAGGAGGGATGATCAATGAATCCATTGTGAGGAGGTAGAATACCAGAAAGATGGTAGAGCATTTCTGATTTGGACTACATTCTTCCTGTAGGAGCAGAATAGAATAGAATAGAATAGAATAAGAATAGAATAGGAATGAAATAGAATAGAAGGGGATAGAATAGAATAGAATAGAATAGAATAGAATAGAATAGAATAGAATAGAATAGAATAGAATAGAATAGAATGGAATGGAATGGAATGGAATGGAATGGAATGGAATGGAATGGAATGGAATGGAATATAGGATAATATAGGAATAGAATAGAATATAGGATAATATAAGAATAGAATAGAATAGAATAGAATAGAATAGAATAGAATAGAATAGAATAGAATAGAATAGAATAGAATAGAATAGAATAGAATATAGGATAATATAGGAATAGAATAGAATGAGGGAAAATAGAATGGAATGGAATGGAATGGAATGGAACAGAACGGAATGGAATAAAATATAGCATAATATAGGAATAGAATAGAATAGAATAGAATAGAACAGAATATAGGATAATATAGGAATAGAATAGAATGAGGGAAAATAGAATGGAATGGAATGGAATGGAATGGAATGGAATAGAATAGAATAGAATAGAATAGAATAGAATAGAATAGAATAGAATAGAATAGAATAGAATAGAATAGAAGTTCTTTTTTATTGGCCAAGTGTGATTGGACACACAAGGAATTTGTCTTGGTACAAATGTTTCAGTGTGCATAAAAGAAAAGAGACATTCGTCAAGAGTCAAGCCCAAAATTGACATATGTGTAGCCATTTTAGTTAGGCTTAGTATATATTCTTTTTCTTACTTTCTCTGTGGCAGGCATGTGGGGAAGGGTAGAACACTTAATGAGGGTTACAGGGTACAATAAGCAATCAAATCATACTAGGAAACAGTTAATATAAATAGTAAGGACACAAGCAACAAAGATACAGTCACAAGTGGGAGGGGATGGGTGATAGATAAGGAATGATGAGAAGATGACAGTAATAGTAACGCAGACTTTGTAAATAGTTAGACAGTGTTGAGAGAATTATTTGTTTAGCAGAGTGATGGCGTTTGGAGAAAAACTGTCCTTGTGTCTAGGTGTGCAATGCTCTATACTAGCGTTGTTTTGAGGGAAGGAGTTGAAACAGAAACACAGTCAGAAGGTATTTTCAGATGCAGATCTCTCTGGTTTCCCAGAATGAGCCAACAGTAGGAATTCCTTCTCTCATTTGGGTTCTAACTGTGTCCTGTCTCGAAAGAAAACAATCTTAAAATTGTGCAGCGTGCCCAAGCCCTGACCTCTGAAACCTGCTGTGCTTGGAGCTACTTTTGTGTCTAATCCAAATGTTCTATTGATACAGAATGCATCACCCAGGTTGGTCTCTGGAAAAATTCAAAGAGATCAGATTATACTGTGCTAAAAGCACTCTACCTTCTTCCAATTTGTTTCCAGGTGAAATACAAAGTGCTGGTTATGGCATTTAAAACTCTGTATTGCTGAGTTTGGCTACTGGAGGGGATCCTTGCTTTCACCACTAGAAAATGTGCTTCTGCAACGTGCTCTAAACTTTGAAAGCCTTGAAAGCAGCCAACTGGTTTCTCAGAGCCAAGTGCATTTTGATTTTCTTTCACCGTTATGAACTGTTGGACTTGTCAAAGCCAAGGTAAACAGATGGAAGTTTCCTTTAGCTCATGTCTGAGAAGTAATTATTTATTTAGCTTGAGTGATTGTTTATCTATGCCTCCCTCTATCCTAGCTTGTTTGCTCTTCTCTGCAGGAACCTTTTGCCCAGCGTTAGCCAAATAAGAATAGAAATTTAACTCAAGGCTAGAATCTTCAGACGTTTCAAATGGCCTCTCTCCTCCTCCTCCTCCTCCTCTTGTCCCAAAGGAGGATTCTGGCATTTGGAGGAACAAGGGATATTTTTAAAATCTGCAGTTTTCCAAAGAAAATAGGGCTTCCATCCCTCAAATCATCAGGAATCCCAAATTCCATGAACTTGTGGAGCCACATCTGCAAAGCTAGATTTCTCTCTCACTCTCTCTCTCTCTCTCTCTCTCTTTCTCTCTCTCTCTCTCTGAGAGCACATGGTCACTTCGCTTTGTGTGTGTGCTTATCTGTGAGAATGTGGGGACCTGCCTGAAGCTCATAAGGCCCCTTTTTGCCACCCTTATTTTCAGGTCATGAAAATTCAGTGGCAGCCTCATCATAAGTATCCCCTAGATGGAGGAGGAGGAGGAGGAGGAGGAGGAGGAGGAGGAGGAGGAGGAGGAGGAGGAGAACTGAGTTGGTTCCTTAGTAAACCCCACCCATATTCTGGCAGAATAATAAAGACTGTATATATAAATCATATGATTTATATATATTATCCATACATAAATGTTGCGGCTCAGAGGTTTGAGCCTGCTTTGCTAGAGGACGAAGACTTGGACAATGAGGAAGAGGAGGATTTGGCTCTGAGGTTTGAGCCTGCTTTGTTAGAGGATTTGGAGTTGCCTTCCCCCCCAGGACTTCCCTCGTCGGCAAGACCTTCTTCCCTGATTGTGCCTCAAGTCTCGGCAGATAACCAGGAAAGCGTATCAGAGTCTCTGACTGAAGATCAAGCTGAGGAATGCTGGCTTGATGCGAGGCGACGGCGCAGGAAAAAGTGCGAGTTGCAACGCAGAAAGAAAGGACGAATCAGAGACTGAGATGAGGGACTGACACGCCCCACAGGGAATAAAAGTGGGTGTGTTCGCTCTGAGAACTTGTTTGGGACAATGTGTTAATTTAGTGTGAGAAGCTTCAAGTATTCTGTGTGCGGAGACGGCTTGTGATTTATGTTCCTGCTTTATTGTTGGACTTGGCAGACAGCTTGTGTGAGACTGCCAAGAACCTTATCGGCTTAAGGAATTTAACCCTGAAATTACTGGACTTGCTTGCTTGTTTGTTTTCAGTTGGGAATTTGGACTTCTCACCTCGTTGGTACAGGTGAGACATAACACATAAATTATGTATTTCTGGTTTATAGCTATCAAATAATAAACAAATATACACAGCCTTTCTCCTAAAATAAGTTTACATAGTTGGGATATTTCATGCCCTTACTATGTTTTCTTTTAAATGAAATTAATAACAATTTCCTGTTAGTAACTGAGACTAAAATCTCCCTGAGAAATGAGTCACATGGAGATGGAAGAGTCTGCTATGTCTTCCTTAAAGCTCAGGATGGATATTCATTAAATTCATTCACCACTTTGAGAGCTGAATGCAACGAAATTTCATTTTAATGTATGCTGATTAGTGTATATTCAAAGTGACTATAAAGTTAGCTATTCTATTCTAATTCCTATCCTATTTGATTCTATAGTCTATCCTATTCCCAGTGCAACTTTGTGGCAGGGCATAATCAAGAACTAATGATTGCTTGGAAGGATTACGCTTTTCTTATCTCTGAAAGAAGGAATTGGGGAAGGAACATTTTTAAATGTCTAAAGATATTTGGAAAGAATATATGAACTTTCTCTTGCTTAAAAGGGGACTGACTTAATGCACACCGATTTAAAGAATATACAGAATACAGTATAGTAAAGATTGGAGGGAGCTCCAATTGGAGGGGATTGGAGGTCTTCTAATCCAACCCCTGGCTCAAGCATTTGGGTTGCTGAAAACTGGATGGCAACCTTGTGTTTTCACTACAGCTGCACTCACGCAACAGGGGAAAGTGCACTGGTGTTCATCGTCATTAAAATTTTGGTGGCTGAGCATAGTATTGTGTGCTATATCCCTTTAGGGCCAAAGAAGCTTTTAACTATTCTAACTGCCTGCTTCAGCTGTCAAGAAAATTGGTATGAACTGCTAATGCTGTCAGTGTACCACTAATTTCCATTTAGACAGCATTATGTGAGAATGATCTTCTTTGGAAATTGTTTTAGAAGGTAATTCTAGAATATAAGTGACATTGTGTATATTGCCCATTTATATCTTAATCTGTTTGCTGTGGCATTATGGAGTTATGAAAACATCAACTAAATACCGTGTTTCTCACAAAATAAGGCTGAGCCTTATTTTTTTTTGACCCCCCCAAAAAATGGCTAGTCCAGGGTGACTTAATTTCCTCCACCACCTAGAGCGGCTCATACCCACGTACCTCGCCGCGAGGCCACTTCTATCGGCCGACGAAAGCTCCCTGAAGGCAGAGTCCCCGGCCGCTTCAGGGCGTGGCATGGCTGCCCGTGTCCCCTCGCCTTTAGGCAGTCTCTTTCAGGCGATGGAAGCTCCCCAAGTGCAGTCACCAGCCGCTTCGATCGGCTGGTAGAAGCGGCCTCGCGGCGAGGGGAGTGTGTGTGTGCGCTCGCCCTGAGGCCGCTTCTACTGGCTGATCGAAGCGGCTGGTGACTGCACTTGGGGAGCTTCCATCGCCCAAAAGAGACTGCCCAAAGACGAGGGGACATGGGCAGCCATGCCACGCCCTGAAGTGGCCGGGGACTCTGGCTTCGGGGAGCTTTCGTCAGCTATCGGGCTATTCTAGCCTAGGCTACCTGCAGGGCACTCCTAAAGGCAAGCTTTCTTCCCCCCCCTTCCCTTCCCCCCCATTTCTCTTCACCTCGTGTAGTTCTAACGAACGATGTGAGAAATGGCGGGGAAACGCATGGTTTAAATAGGCCTAAATCTTGGGGGCGGGGCTTAATTTCACCTCATGCCTAGAAATCATGCTGGCCTCTCCTATTGGTGGAGTCCGTATTGTTGGAGAAACACGGTAGTGAAGTATTAAATGCAATGGTAGATAATTTTAACTACAGAAATAATGACAGGTGACATTCTAATCAAATACAGTGTGAATGCATACATTCACAATGTTATTTTAACAGTTAGTATATGCCTATGACCTGTGTCCTGCAGATGACAGGATGAAGAGAAAAGGGGAATGTTTGGGAGGAGCGATGGAGAAGCTGAAGATCAAAGAAGCTGCCCCAACCTGTCTTCAACCTGGAGAGCTGCCCAAAGCTCACCTGAAAGTAGAACAAATGGAACCTGCCTAGCCACAAAAAGCATAGCATACAAACTAGCACATATCAGAAAAATTGTCCACAAGATTAAAATATCCCTGTGGAAGTATCTCCCCCTCCCCAGAGGTGAAGCCCCCACCCTCCTGGTCTTTCAGAAAGGAGCCAAAGCATTTGGCCCTGCAGCCTTGCGTGGGGACTGGGAGCCCAGAGGAGGGACTGGTTGGTGCCTGAAAGCCCTCCCCAGCCTCGCTATTAACTTCCAATATTATTATTTTTAAAAATTCAAAATGATAAATTGTGTATACTGTTTTTAAGTTTTAATATTTTTACTTGTACTCACCAAGAGTCTCTCTGCAAGGGAGATGGATGATCTCAAAAATATGACGAGTTAATAAACTGTGTTTGAAAGGGATGGATGACAATAAATGTAGATTTTTCTTAAAGCACACACACACACAATAATCAATCAATATGTTGTGATATTGACGTACACCTGGCTAACCCTCCCGAACATTTCACAATACAATGTGGGATAAACAGGAAAGAAATAAATCTGTGGCCCTTAGCAAATAGAAAGGTAAGGTTTTTCTTCCAAATAGTTTAGCTCTGAGTTAGAGGAGAGGGAATCTTAGATCAGATGAGAGTCCCAGTGGATGTTGCTGCAAACAGACCGATGTGCACTGGGTGCAAAAGTTTCCTGAACAGCTTGGATCTCTTTGTGTTTAGCTCAAAATTCATCTTCTGCTTCGGACTAGTTTGCCCAAGGAAATCAAGTCCTTTTATTTCCTCCTGTCACGTTCTCTCCTCCTCCCCTCCTCCCAGTTCTGTTCCTGCTGTCTCATTCTCTGATCTTGCTTTCTCAATCTGGGTATCGATTCCTTCTTCACCATCTCCACCCTGGTTTTTTTCCACTATTTCTGCCATTTGAAGGAAACATACAGAAATGTGGGCTGTTGCATAGGAGAATAGATCAATCTAAGAGTTTAATTTGCAGGAAAAGAGATTCTAAGTAAAAAGCAGAAAGAATTTAGGAATTGTCCATCGAAGAAAGAGGTGTCTTGAAAATGGATGGCGCCACCTTGTTTTTAAGCCACCTCTGAGAGATGTTACCCCAGAGGGGATCAACGAGGTGACTTTGGCTCAACTTTCATGAATGAGCTTTTCCTTCGGAAAAGGAGAAGCTGCTTTGGGCTCTCATGCCTGTCACAACACCATTAACACAAGAAGGAGTTCTGGATGAAAAGCTTTTCGCACGTGAGCCTTTGAAGAGATCTGTTCTTCAGAGTCTATGGCACAAGGCCCAACCATGGGCTTGCCTGGGCTGCACTGAGTGAAGAAGAATTGTCTTGGGCTGCATATAAAATAGATAATAAAGTTAATGTAGACAAATCAAACAGTAATGTTAAAAGTTTACAATCTTATGGGTCCATTTTACTAACTGTCCAGGGTTGCATGTGGCCCACGGGTCATGCACATGCCTGGTCTATGTAATATACAGCGTTAACTGTGTATTTATATTATAAAATAATGTACATTATTAGCAAGCTCTCCTAATCTGTCTTTACCAACACAGCTGTTCTGCAGTAGTGAGGGCCTCTAAGTATATCTGTCAGTTCCACTAGATGGACAGACTAGGAAATCAGCAGGAATGCTAAATCTAAAATAAAGCCTTAGTAAGGCCACACCTAGAATACTGCATCTAATTTTGGTCATCACACTATAAAAAAGATGTTGAGACTCTAGAAAAAGTGTAGAGAAGAACAACCAGGATGATTAGGGGACTGGAGGCTCAAACATATGAAGAACGGTTGCAGGAACTGGGCCTGGCTAGTCTAGGGAAGAGAAGGACCAGGGGAGACATGATAGCAGTCTTCCAATATTTGAGGGGCTGCCCCAGAGAGGAGAAGGGGGTCGACCTGTTTTCCAAAGCCCCTGAAGGCCAAACCAGGAATAATGGATGGCAACTGAAGAAGCCCAGATTCAACCTGGAAATAAGGAGAAACTTTCTGACAGTGAGAACAATCAACCAATGGAACAGAAGTTGCCTTCAGAAGTTGTGGGAGCTTCATCACTGGAGACTTTCAAGAAGAGACTGGACTGCCATCAGTCAGAAATGGTGTAAGGTCTCCCGCTTGGGTGGGGGGGTTGGATTAGATGATCTACAAATTCCCTTCCAACTCTGTTATTCTGTCTGAACCATTTTTATTGAGATTGGTTATAATAACAGATTTTTGCAAGTGTAATTGTGTGGTATACGATGTAGGGAGGTGTCTACCTGAGTTGCTTTATCCAGCCTTAAAAAATGCTTTAGCTCCCTCTGCCTAGTCAATGGATCTGGCCTCTCGTCTTCCTTGTTTCCTATCAGAATTCAGCCTTCTGCCCAAAGACCCTCCCGACTGTCCTAGTCTATTCCCCCTCAGTTGCTTCTCCAGACAGTCTTCTGCCATCCCCCACTCCCTCAGCAGTCCAATCCTTCTCGTAGCGCTCGTGCAGGCCGATAAGCGAAGAAGGAAGCCCATGGCCACAAAACCACCCTGGGAGCAGCAAACAAAGTTGAGGATCTGTTTTCCTGCTGGAGAAGGCAAGATGGCCTGGTTGTTCACTTGCGTTGCTTGAGGATAATGAGAAGAGACTAGGAAGGGGAGAAACCCGAGAAGCCCCCCCACCCACCCCCCAAACCTCTCACTGCTTCACATGGCAACGTGACAGTGAGCCTGACAGAGGCCATACTGAAGTAGCCGCCTGTGGCGGATCTTGTGAAAGGCAAAATTTCCCCGCTGCTTTGAGCTTTCTGTTAGATGGGAAACATGAAGAGGTAAAGGAAAAGGACTCTAAAAATATCCACAAATCACATTGTTCCTTCCTTGGTCTCTCTCTTTCTCCCTCCATATTATTAGAAAGACAGAAAAAAAATCAGGAGGGAATGTCTGTGGAGATTCTCAGTCATCCATGTCATGGTTGTCCCAAAGGTGATTTTTTTTTTCCAAAAGGCAACTGGACTTTCTCTGTTTTTCATAGGATAGACTAGACTAGACTAGACTAGACTAGACTAGACTAGACTAGACTAGAATAGAACAGAACAGGAGCTGGAAGGGACCTTCCAGTCCAGCCCCCCGCTGAAGCAGGAGATCCTATACCATTACAGACAAGTGACTGTCTAGACTCTTCTTAAAAACCTCCAGTGATGAAGCTCCCACGTCACCTGAAGGCAAGTTGTTCCACTGGTTGATTGTCCTGACTATTAGGAAGTTGCTCCTTAATTCCAGGTTGCTTCTCGCTTTGAATAATTTCCATCCATTATTTCTTGTAACTTGACTTCCTCTTCTTTCTGGCAGCCCCTCAAATACTGAACTACTGATATCATATCACCCCTATTTTTTCTTTTCTTTAGACTAGCCAGACACAAAACCTGCAGCCGTTCTCCCTGGTGTTCTGCTTCTCGTCCAAGAAGCTTCTTCTGTTCTCTGAGCTACTTTGCTGAACTGAAGAAGCTTCTTGGATGAGAAGCAAAACATCTTCAAGGAAAAATAAAGAATAGCTATAGCACTTACACTTATATACCACTTCACAGTTCTTTACAGTCCTTTCTAAGTGGTTTACAGGTCACCATATTGCCCCCAACAATTTGGGTCCTCATTTCATCGACTTCAGAAGGACGCAAGGCTGAATCAACATTGAGCTGGTGAGATTCAAACTGCTGAACTTCTGGCAATCAGCAGTCAACAGAATTAGGCCATAGTGCTGCCTTCTGAAAAAAAAGGCACCTTTGAGACAATCTGGGTAAAATAATATGATTTAGGGATATCTATCCATTACAAGAGAGAAGCTACGTGTATTAAAAGGTACAGTATTTTATAACAACAATTCAGACAAGATTTTTCCCCCCTTAAAAATAATTACTGGGCATTTTATACAATATGTATAAATTATGGAATTAAATTCTTCACGAACAATCATTCCAGAGGGTCAGGGAAGTGCCTTGACTTGAAGCCAAAGGTTGTCTGTCCTCTTTCCCATTCTCCAGAAGCCATTTCTGACCAGGGATTCTGAGCCAACCCACTTGAAAAATTCCACCAAAGGGAAGCATCCGCAGGATTTCAGATTTATCCCCAAGGTTTCTATCGCAATTCTACCATGGCTCCGCTGCATATTTTCCAGGACTTTCTCATAAATATTCAGAAAATACATTTCAATTAGCCCTAGAATATTTCCTTCCCATCAACTTGAAAAGCGGCTGCCAGGATAGCTCACTCCATGCCAGGAAATGTCTTGGTGGAAACAACTAAGCACCTGCAGCAATAATGTGACAAAACAATTTTGTAACATTTCCGAGTTTTTGGGGTCACTTAAAAAATGCTCCTATAATGTGCGAGTGTGTGTGTGTGTGTGTGTGTGTGTGTGTGTGTGCAAGAGAGAGTGAGTATGTATGTGTGCTGGGGGGAGGTCCCAGTGGACATGAGATGTATTATCCAGACAACCATTTCCAGATGCCAAATTTTAACAAGCAAAACCAAAATCCAGAAATAATAAAAGCCAAAGAAATCATGAAAGTAAAATACTGGTTATATATATTTTTTTATATCACACCTTTAACCTTTTTATTAATTCACACCACTAAGTAGAATCAGTATTAACTCAGACTTGGCAATAATTCTTTCTAGTTCCAGATGCCACCAGTGGTTCTTCAGCTTTGACTATGGCAACTGTTCATTTTCTACACAGCTGATGAGTAGACAACTCTGATTCTTTTTTTAAAAAAATGTAGCATTTTATTAAATTATAGAATAAAATACAATTTTGTAACATTTTACTGAATTATAGAATAAAATACAAAAGTACAAAAGCAAATAGTAGGACACAGTCAGGAGGGGAACGGGAAAGAAAAGGGAGGGAGAGAGAAAAAAAGTGTTGGCTTCTGACTCCCTCTGTTTTTATTTTTTATTTTATTTATTTGGTTTGTCAATTGCTTACAAGATAATCGGTAGAAGTAAAAACATAGTTATGAATACATGGATACATATAACAAAAATAAAAAAATATATAAAAGAAACAATAGGACAGGGACGGTAAGCACGTTGGTGCGCTTATGCACGCCCCCTACAGACCTCTTAGGAAAGGGGTGAGGTCAATAGTCGACAGTCTAAGGTTAAAGTTTTGGGGGTTTGGGGAAGAAACCACAGAGTCAGGTAGAGGATTCCAGGCATTGACCACTCTGTTGCTGAAGTCGTATTTTCTGCAGTCAAGTTTGGTGAGATTAACCTTGAGTTTGTATCTATTGTTTGCTCTTGTATTGTTATGGTTGAAGCTGAAGTATTCATTGACAGGTAGGAAATTGCAATGTATGATTTTATATAATATACTTAGATCGGACCGAAGGCGGCGTAGTTCCAGGTTTTCTAGGTCTAGAATTTCAAGTCTGGTGGCATAAGGTATTATGCAATGAGCAGAGGAGTGGAGAACTCTTCTTGTGAAATATTTCTGGACTTTCTCAACTGTGTTAATATCAAATACATAATGTGGGTTCCAGACTGATGAGCTGTATTTGAGTATTGGTCTAGCAAATGTTTTGTATGCTCTAGTTAGTAGTGTAATATTACCAGAGAAAAAGCTACGTAAAATTAGGTTAACAACTCTTAATGCCTTTTTGGCTATGTAGTTAGAGTGGGCTCTAGCATTTAGATCATTAGAGATGATTATTCCAAGGTCCTTTACAGAGTTTGGATCATCAACAAGGTCTTGACTATTCAGCCTGTATTTTATTTTCTGATTTTTTTTTTTTTTTTGCTGATATGTAAGACAGAGCATTTGTGTGTTGAGATTTGAAGTTGCCGTTTGTTTGACCATTCTGATACATAGTCAAGGTCTTTTTGGAGGGTAACTGTATTGTCTGTGGTGTTGAATAGCTTTACATCATCAGCAAAGAGAATTCAGTTGCTCTTAATATGATCACAGAGGTCATTTATGTAGAGTATGAAAAGAGTTGGTCCTAGAACACTGCCTTGGGGGACACCACTGTTGACAGGTACAGAATTTGATAGGACACTCCCAATTTTGACCATTTGTTGTCTGTTTGACAGGAATGCTTCTATCCAGTTATGCAGGTGTCCAGAGATACCATAAGATTTTAGTTTTAGGAGTAGTTTGTAGTGTACCACTGAATCAAAGGCTTTACAGAAGTCTATACAGATTGCGTCTATTGCTTTGCCCTGATCGAGTTGTGTAGTCCATATGTTTTTGCAGTGCAAGAGTTACAGATTGTAGGAGAGATTTTTTCTGAAACCAAATTGTTTATTAGAGAGTAAGTTGTTTGTCTCTAAGTGGAGGATAATGGATTGGTTAATAATTGATTCCATGACTTTACAGATGACACAGCATAAGGAGATTGGTCTGTAATTTTCAACTAGGCTGGGATCTCCCTTTTTGAAGATGGGGATGACCATGGCTTGTGACCATAGGTTAGGCAAGGAGCTGGTCCTGAAAGATTTTTCAACATTGTCTTCTGTAAAATTGATACGTATTAGATCATTGTGGATGCAGAATCTCTTGGAGGAGGAGCAAAGAGTGGCTGAGGGACATAGATCCTGGAGTGAGAAAGTTCCTAACAGAGAGAACAATCAACCAGTGGAACAGAAGTTGCCTCCATAAATCATGGGTGCTTCAACACTGAAGTTTTTAAGAAGAGACTGGACAGCCACTTGTCTGAAATGGTATAGGGTCTCCTCCTTGAGCAGGGGTTGGACTAGAAGACCTCTGAGGTCCTGATTCTGAATTGAAATTGAAATGCACACGCCAAGTTTACATGCTGCTAAGCAGCTGCTTCCAAACAATCCACAGATGCAGCTACCCCATCTCCTGAGATGAAACAAGCCTCCCTTTACCTTGAAAACAAGTTCAAAAAGAGAAACCAGGTGGTCTTAAATTACCTCTCTGCACGCATCTTGTTTAAAGGTAGAGGATGGGCTGGGATTCTTAATTTGACTCCTTAACTTGCTTGCAAAGAAATGCTATTAATCAAAAATCAGAAAGACTTGTTTATTTATTGCTTCCAATTCATGTTGCTAGAAGAGAAGTTTAACAAAGTTCTTCTTTCTTCTTCATTTATGCTTACCAGAAAGATTACATGGCTATTTATTTAGCCAGAATGATCATTACACACACACAAAGAACAAATTAGCGAACCATTTGTTGACTTTCTGAGGTTCAAGTTGAGCACTTCTAACGTTTGACTTTTGGATGTCTTCAAAAGGATAAAAGATTGTTGGTTTATCCAGATGATTAATTGTGTCTCTGGAAAATCACACAAAGAGACTAATTTCAAAGGTTTCCTATCAACCTGTTCCTGCTCTTCCAGCTGTTTGGAGAGGCAGTCATTATTTTAGGCAGTGATTCCAATTAGGCCTTTGAGTCCAATCCACATTCAGTGCAGGAAGGCAGATTAAAAGCATTCCGGATAGATGCATGTCCAGCCTCTGCTCCAAAGGGGAGCTTCCTCCCTTGGTGTTTGGTTGAACTGTCCATCTGCTCTTACACTGTAGTTTTGTTCTGCATCTTCAGTTAGAACCTGCGTTCTGCTCTCAGGGCTAAACATGTTCAGTTCTATGATTGCATCCCTTAACGGTTTCTGGTCTCCTGATTATCCTTCCCTGTATTTAATCTGGTCTGTTTTCTTACAGTATGGAGCTCAGAAGTGGACCTTGTACTTGAGGCAGGGTTGGGCCAACATAAAATAAAGTGGAACAATTACTTCCAGCGATTTGGAAATTTGAATTTTTGTTGCTGCAGCCAAATATCGTACTGCTCTTCTTAATCAGCAGTGTCACGCTGATCATAATTAGCTTGTGATCAGTTACATTTTTTAGATAATCGAGCACTTGGATATCAGAGCGCAGAAGGTCCTATCTTGCCTTCTGAAGTGGCCTAGGTTTACCAAGACTGAAAGAGATGGCAAGCTTGGCTAAAAGGGAGCAGGGAATCAACAAATATTGGATTTATTCCTTGTCCACTCAGGTTGCTCAATCATTGGCATTCACCCTGGCTTGCAAATTGTATTAGTTGTAGAAGTGATAAGCACTTTGGATTATTATGGTTTTTTTCTGATAATGCTGCTTGTTAAAGTGCTTTATTTTTATTTTTTTTTTAAAGCAGAGAGATTCACTTGAAAACATTCAAATGAAATAGCTGCATTTTAAAGAGTCTGCTTTTAAGGCAATTTGTAAAAAGCTGTTGTACATCTAAATATCTCAGGTTAAACAAACAGAAAAGACAGAAAAGACAAAATGGAAACGGTAACCTTATACCTTTTCCATTTTGATAAGAATATCTTATAAGCTATTCTTACTAGACCAATTTAGTCCAGTGGTTAAGGCACCAGGCTAAAAATCAGGCGACCCTGAGCTCAAGTCCTGTCTGAGCCATGAAAGTCAGCTGGGTGACCTTGGGTCAGTCCCCCTCTCAGTCCAACACACTTCAGAAGATTTTTGTTGTGAGGAACATAGCAGGAGAAATAGGTGTTGGATATGTTCATTGCCTTGAGTTATTTCTAAAAATAATAAAGGTGGGATACAAATAAACAAGTAAATAATGAATGATTGCCCTGACTATACACAAAGTCCTTATCCCTTCCTTCAGCACCCTGTTTATTTGGATCTCCTCTCACAGGTGTCTTCTCCAGAACTTGGCAACTCCAAAACAGATCTGAATTCCCTTCTCTCTATTCCTCCTCCTACATATAAATGAACTCTCCTGGTTTTGCATCCAAAGAGAGAAATGAGGCTGATGGGAGAGACATGTAGGAGATGACCATCCTCAGCATGAGGAAGGGGTCAAGTGCATCATCAGCTTAGAAGCACTACATCCCAGGGAGAAACCTCAGTCCCAGGCCCTCCTTGAAACCTGTTGACTCTGCCAATTTGCCTTGATCAAATTGATCAAATTCCTGTGTAATGGTTGCGTGCAAAAAACTCACAGTGCCTTTGACCTCTTATCCTGGCTCCTGATTTTCTGTGCCCAACAATAGGATGAGAAGGGAAGGCAAGTTGAAAGTTGAAGAGAAACCATCTGAAACAAGTTTCTTTATTTCCTGCAATTTCGTGGATGGGCTCCTCTTCCATCACCATCAGACTTTGCTCTCTGCTCTTAGGCTTTACCTGCCTAAGGTTCCTGAATGAAAGGTGAAATACAGTTTTAATAAAAACATCAAGCGTGGCATTTGTCTGTTGGCTCTGTCATCCTGAGGTGATCGTCAGGAAAAACATAGACTAAATATGAACTCATTAGTTCATTATATAAAGAGGTACTATAATTTTCCGTGATCGTAATTCTATCCCTGTATTGTGATGCAGTCTAGGACTGCATTGGCTTTTTTGGTAGCTGCAGCACACTGCTGACTTATATTTAAGTAATTGTTCCCTGGGATTCCTAGGTTCTTCTCACAGTTACTGATGTTGAGCCAGGTACCACATATTCTACACCTGTGCATTTGGTTTTTCTTGTAAAGTGTAAACCTTGCCTCCTTTTGTGAATTGAGACCTCTTTTACTTGAAGGTTGGCCGGTCGGCAGCTCTCCCTCCTGTCTCCTAGGGTCATTTCCACACACATTGTCATTGCTACATAAATTACACATTTCTATCCTATGCCTCTTGTATAGAATTATCTTGCCCATATCAGAAAACAATTGAAAAGTCAGTCAAAATGAAAACTCTGTTTGCCCCTGAGTTATCTGAAGCCACCAACTTTCTTCAGCTGGTCACTCTTGTGAACCTAATGGAGATGCTGATGTCCCAATTCTATCAAGAGCAAGTCTTTCACTTGGCTTTTAAAATTATTCTGTTTTTCTTTGATAATATTAGCAATAAAAATAATAAAAAGCAATTTGCTGTATTAAGTTTTTCTAAGGAGGTTCTCTACACTACAAAATATTCATCTCAGAGCCACGTGACATATCCTGTCTTTGATTGGCCAGCATGAATAAGGAACTGGAACAAGGTCTGGGAAAATCTGAGGACATTTAAGATGTGTCCCATCATAATTTCAGATGAAATTATTCTAATCTGATAGAAAATCAAAATGGATTCAAGGACTTCAAGGGATCAAAAGGTAAACCTGGATTTTAGATAAACCTAAATCTGTGTTTTTTCCGCATTTTCTGGTGGTCTTACTAATATCAAGATTCTAATATCAAGAATGGAGGAAGAAAGTTCCTGTCACTTGATGTGCTCTCGGCACAACCCACTCCGATGAGGGACTAGCAGGTGAGCAAAGGCGGAAGGACCTTCCAAGGTAGCGTCTGAAAGGGCAGTTCTGGCCCATAAATGGCATTAATCCTAGGTGGGTCAGGAGCTTCCCATCATTGCGAGCATAGTCCTTTCCCCACTCTGGCAAGCCCTGAATTGGCCCTTTAAGGCTGGAGAGAAGATGAGTGGAGGGTGGAACAAGGCCCTTCTCACTCCCACCTGAATGGGGAATAATCCTGTGAACTAATCCTGTGGGAAACAGAGATGATGATAAAGTTGGGTTTCCTCCAGACCCACCATTCCTTTGCGGGGTGCAGCTCTCAAGTACTCAAAGGCCAAATGCCGCCTAGAGGCCAGGGGGAGTCCCCGGACAATCCCCATGGCTATGAAACCACAATTACCATAGCAAGCTGAAGCCAGGCTGAACCGCTTTTTCTTATCACCCCCATTGTTGTAAAAATTTCATTTTCAGGAATTTATGAAGTAGAGAAACTCCTCTGTGATTTAAGCACTCTTATTTACTCCCTTGCAAAAAGGAGGAAGCAATTCAACTGCAAGTTTCTATTGTGCTGTCAAATTTCAGCAACACAATTCTGGAAAGTGTAAAATCACGGAACCTGGGCCAGTGCCTAGAACTTGCAATATCCCATTAGCTATGGTTTATTGAGCAGTTTATAAACCATGGTGAGAGATTTATATAACCCCAGAGGTGCAAAAGTGTGTGGGCTACCAGCGAACCTTTTGGGGGCCTAGAACAGTTGGAGGGAACATTTTCTGGCCCAGAATTGTGGATTGGATCAGTTATAGGGACAAGATATCCTCCCAGGTACTTTTACTTGGAGATCTTTCGTTGTCAACCATTAATTACCAATAGTAGCATCTCTCGGTGACATGAGTCAGCAGTGAAATGTTGCTCTTTTTCTTCCAGTTAATAACAGATTGAAAGGGACCTTGGAGGTCTTCTAGTCCAACCCCTTGCTCAAACAGGAGACCCGATACCATTCCAGACATGTGGCAGTCCGATCTCTTCTTAAAAGCCTCCAGGCATGTGGCATCCACAACCTCTGGAGGCAAGTTGTTCCACCGGTTGATTGCTTTCACAGTGAGGGAGTTTCTCCTTAGTTCTAGGTTGTTTCTCTCTTTGTTGAGTTTCCATCCATTGCTTCTTATCCTGCCTTCAGGTGCTTTGGAAAATAGGTTGACGTTGACCCACTCTTTTTGTGGCAGCCCCTCAAATATTGGAACGCTGCTATCATGTTTCCCCTAGTCATCCTTTTCACTAGACTAGCCAAGCCCAGTTCCTGCAACCGTTCTTGATGTTTTAGCCTCTAGGCCAGGTGTGGGCAAACTACGGCCCACGGGCCACATCCGGCCCATTGGTCTGTCTAATCCGGCCCGCCTCTGAAAAAAAATCGCTGGGCATGGCGTATTGCCCTGCGCCGCGTGGCCCCCAAAGCTGCAAAACAGCGCGGAGCGCTCTCGGGGTAGGAAAGAAAAGAAGAACTTTGCAAAGGCCTCGGCAGGCGGGGGCGTCTTCCCGCTGAGGAGTGGGAAGGGTTCTGCCCGGTGGGTGGGCGGGCTGCTTGGAGGAGGCGACCTGGCGGCGCTCTGGGTTTCCCCTCCGCCACGCAGCTCAGGGCCAGGCGCAAGCGACCGTGACGAAAAAGGAAGCCGCAAGTTGCTGGGAAGTTGCTCGGGTGCTGGGAGTTCGAAATCACCTTCGAGTGAGAGGACCTCCTCCGAAGGTGAGTCCCCACTGTTCCCCATTTTTTTTTCGGGGCTTCCAGGCTTAAACTTTGCAAAAGCAAAGTTTGCAGGTGGGAGCATCTTCCCGCCTAGGAGCAGGAAGGGTTCTGCCTGGCGGGTGGGCGGGCTGCTTGGAGGAGGCGACCCGGCAGCGCTCCAGGTTTCCCCTCCATCGTGCGGCTCAGGGCCAGGCGCAAGCGCCCGCGAGGAGAAAGGAAGCCGCAAGTTGCTGGGAAGTTGCTCGGGTGCTGGGAGCAGCCATGTTGTTGCCGTCATGATGAGCGGCTCGTCGGGTACGTACGCGAGGAGGAGGGCTTTTAAAGTGCCGCCCAAGCAGGACCGCCGAGCCGGGAAACGGGGCACCAAGGCAGGGCAAGGCTCCACCAGCAGCGGCCTAGTTTTAGGTGGGCTTGGATGCCCCTGAGCGCGGTTTTCTGTTCGTTCTCTTCTGGGACTCACGATTGGAAAGCGTGGAAAGTAGTAGCAGGAGCAGCCACAGTGTTACTTTGCTTCCGGAAGCTGCTCTTTTGGAAGAGCACTTCGGTGATCGGACCTTGCCAGCTCGGGAGCAATTCCAGTTTTTGCTAACCTCGGTAGCGAAATAAAATCACCGAGTCAGTTCAAGCCTTGCAAACTGAGACTTAACTGGCGGGCAAAGAGCTCCTTTCCTTGCCTTCTCTCTTCCCCCTCGAGCGGAGGAAATGGTGTTGGAGAATTGCTTGCTGTAATTCGAAATTGAAACTTCAATTACCCCCCCCACCCAACTAATTTTCAGTAAGTGCCACTGACTGCAGCATTTGGTTGTAAGAGCTTGATTTGATCGAAGCTAAGTATTAGGGTTTTTTGTTTTCAAGTTCAAAGAGATGGTAGTTTGGAAGGGGTTTTGTTACTGATGGGAGTGGGGGGAGCTTGGAAGACCAAAATTTTGAACGTATAATGGCCTTTTATAAAATTGGTTCGGCCCTCGAACGCAGATCTGATTTTCCATGTGGCCCCCGACAGAAATTAATTGCCCACCCCTGCTCTAGGCCCCTAATCATTTTTATATCGTAGCGACCAAAACTGGAAACAATATTCCCAGTGTGGTCTTAACAAAGCATTATAAAGTAGTATTAACACTTTGCATGATCTTGATTCCATCCTTCTCTTAACGAAGCCTAGAAATGCATCGGCTTCTTTGGCGGCTGCAGCCCACTGCTGGATCATCCTTAAGTGATTGTCCACTAAGACTCCAAGATCCTTCTCACAGTCGCTACTGTTGTATCCTTATAGTGTTGCCTCCTTATCATTATTATTCCAATTTTGATGCCACCCCTCTGCAAATGACTCTGAAGAAAATGGCCTCTTTAGAGAAATAAGTCACAACAGGTTCGGGTAAGATATTGCCTGGGAGCTCCCTCCCCCGAGTAGCCCCATGTTTCAGCCAGGCCCATTGCCTGCACTGGATTCCCCCTGTGCCAAAGCATTGGAACAGCCACCCCAAACCCCAGACGCCTCAGTCCTCTGCTAGGGGCAGTTGCCTTTCCGTCCTTCTCCTCCAGTTGAGGCCGTGGGGTCGGCCAGAATCGCTCTCCCCATTCCTTAAAGCTCCATGCTCCATTTCAGCAAGAAATCCGTAACAGCCCCGACTGAAAGAGCCCACGGGGAGCCCTTCCGTGGGGCCTCCTCCTCCTCCCCCCAGATTCTGCAGGGGAATGGACTGATGTGTCTGTCCCGAGGGAGAAACCATGCAGACACTTCCTGATGCAATATCGCCATGCGTGTCATATTTCATCTTTCCGCTATTTATTGGCAACTTACTAGCGATGCATTAAATGATCTTTAAACACAAAATGCAGCCGAGGCCCCATCCAGCCTCTTCCTTCTACAGAGGGAGGGGGCAGCCCTGAGGAGGGAGGAGGGAGGCAGCCATGGGAGTCACAGGTCAGCCTGCGCAGTTCCTTGGAGCCTCCCAGGATCCAGATCTCTTCCCCCTCCACCCCTCCCCCCGCTTTCTCCTCCTCAAAGCCCCTGAGCCTCTTCAGGCTCCCTTCACCCACGAGGACCCCCTTGGCAAAATTCGTGCCTGGCTCACCTTGGAAGAGCCCCGGCAACTTCCTTCTCATTACCTTTTGCTATTCTGACACGCTTAATTGATGCAGAATATAAAAAACCATGAAGGGTGATAAACAAATGTCAGAGCTGAGTGGCAACTGAGGGAATTGAATAAATGGAAATTTTAAGGTGCTTAAATTAGAAGTTTGTCACCAGTGTCAACTCGCCTTATATTTGCACCACCCATTTGACAATTTTTATTTATTTTGATCTTGCTGACCCCTCTGAAGCCACGCTCACCTATACATTCTACCTGTGAGGTAGAATGATGTTTTGGTTGGGGGCCATGAGATCAGGTCCCCTTTAAGGCTCCCCAGGAATTCAGGCATTTGAGGTCTTCTCGGCTCCTTCTCTGACCCACCACCCCTTGAATCAAATTCAGGTTGGATTGTTAACTCCTGCGCACCCTCCCAGGGATTAAATGTGAGAGCAATCAACCCATGGAACAGACGTTGCCTTCGGAAGAGGTGGGAGCTTCATCACTGGAAGCTTTCAAGAAGAGACTGGACAGCCATCTTCAGAAACGGTGTAGGGTCTCCTGCTTGGGAGGGGGGTTTCGACCAGATGACCTACAAGGTCCCTTCAAGCTCTGTTAATCTGTAACCTGAGCTCCTCTGCACCTGGAGGCCAGTGGCCATCTGCCTTGGGCCAGGCCAGACTGATAGAGCCACGCAAGAGAGGCAGGGACCCCCTCCCTGGTGGGCCTCCCGAAAAGCCTTAAAATTGGCTTTGGTCCTAGGGTTGGCTCAATGAGGGGGCATCGTGCTGAATTTGTTCATTTTTATTTAGTTATTAAGACAATTTATATGACCACCAAGCTCATTCTCAGTGATTCTGAGCAGCAGCACACAAAGAATGGTTGTAATGACTGGTTCAAGTTCCAGTCATTTTGTTTTGTCTGTGTTTTAATTAATATTAAATTCTGCAGGTCACCGGTTGAAGTGTGTGGCTATATAAATTTAAGGAAATAAATAACTCCTGCAATAAATGACAGTTTTGCTCAAAGCTTCTGTTGGAAGATTATTCCTTTGAGTCCTTAAATCAAGCAGATTTTCTTAACCCAACGGCAGGTCCATTTAAATGGTTGAACTGTTTTAGATTCTGAGGATGAAATACCATTTTTCTGGACTGAATGGACGCTATGGGAGGGTCCTGAGGACCTATGAGTTGTCCCCTGGCTCCCCTGCTTATTACTGGTCAATCAAGCAGGTTGCCGTGCAGGATAAGGCAAAGTTGCTGCCAAGTAGCCAAGATTAATGATGGGTTTGGCTGAAACCCTCTTGCTCTACATTGGCTACAGCAGAAGCCGAGCAGGGTGTAGTCCTGGCGATAAGATCCTTCCGTTGCTGTCACTAAATGTCCCTTTCAATTGTCTCCACAGCTGGGGAGAAGGTTTACTTGAGAGAATAGAGGAAGCCTCTAATTCGGAGGCCAAGCTGGGAGCCTGGGCTAAGAGGGTCAGGAGAGGCATAATTGCTTCAGCATCGGTATCGCCTCTTCTTCTTCCACACTTCCTACCAGGGAGCTCCCAGAAAGGTTGATATAGATGCTTCATTCATTCCAAGGCTGAATAAATTTACCCTCAGGAAATCTGCAGGCTGCACTCCGATGTCGACCTAAGGTCCCTGGGGAATTGGTTCCATTCCAAATGAATGTCATGCTCAGCAATCACAATGCAGGGCCCTGGTTAGGGAGGGGCAGCGGGGTTGGAGGGGAGGAGAGGAGAGGAGCTTTCCCCGGGAGGATCTCAGAATGGAAAAGTAGCTGTTTCTGAATCCTTCGGGAGGTGCGCGGACTTGGGATCCACCATTTCAGGGCCCTAAAGCCACCGCACCCCTTTTCCTGGGGTCCCACAGCCCCCCTGAGCCTGCAGGGTCACCCTGGGAAGAGGCGCCTCTGGCTAAGGGGGCAGATGCTTCTCCATCAGCTGAGCAGAAAACAGTATATGCTGGATCTCTGCTTCTCTCTCAGTCAAAAGATGACACAAACCAGTTCTAAATATAAGTAACAGAGTCTGAAGCCGCTGCTGTTTATCCTGGAGAGAGAGAAACACAGCAACTGCTGGTTGTGCATCTCAGGTTTAATTGACTACTGGGCTCTTCTCTGATTTCATAGCAACTAAATGCTTTCAGGTACTTTTGCTTTGCTCTGTTTGCGCCCCATCTATTTGAGGCAGGGGTCCCCAAACTCTTCAGCTCATCGCAACCTTCAGGAAGTTTCAGATTGTTCATCAACTCCCAAACATTTTTATATGGAAAATAATTTAATAAAGACTATTTTAACTAATAGCACTAAGAATAAAAATAAAAATAAGTAGCATTTAAAAATCTAAATTTTTTAAAAAAAAATGTAATTCATAATCCTGTCCACCCTTAGGGGTTGACATTGACTAGAAGACAAATGCAATCTTCTCAACACGTTGTACAAAAATTGGTGGGGCTGTTGGAAAGTGTTCCAGTTGTGATCAACACAGGTAGACTGATGCAGGGAAATGATGCTCCATTGCCATATAATAAAGAGAGAAAAGGGAACCATAAAATGATGTCATCCATCCACAGGTGTGTCTTTCCTATGTTGCAAGAGAAGCAGTTCGTCTATGAGATCAACTGACCTGATAGGTTTTTCTGCAGATCTCTCCAAAAGCAAAACACTCCTAAACTGGCATTCCTGTTGCCTTGGGGTCTTGGGCCATACTGGTATAATTCCAAGATGAAAGAAGGTGGGGGTCCAAGACACTAAAGAAAAAGGCTGGATGAAACTCCTCGCAGAGGAGTAATAACCGTAATATCCATACAGGCTAGGGTGTATTTCATGCTTTACTGCCAGACCAAGATACGGCTTGGCTCTGATCCTGCCTTATTTGTCAAAGAACCAGGAGACCCAGGAGCCAGTGAGGCTGAAGCAGGCTCAGACCTAAGCAGTAGGAATGAAAAGGGCAACTCCCTTCCCTGGGGGGGCGTCCTATCATTGTGCCCCAATATCGGTCCCTTCATGGAAAAGTTTCCACCTCGAGCACCGTCTTCCTCTTCCCAAAGGCCTGGGGGGGAGGGTGTCCCTCTTCTATGGAAGCAGCAGTGAGAGACTCTGATGCACAAGGAGCTTCTTTCCCAGTTTGTGTTCTGACCCAAATCTTGTTCAAATTAGACAAACAAAAACTGTGTAAAAAAGCCAATCTTTTTTAATGCGGCGCTGGGAATTCAATGCATTCCCAGCCAAGAATTAGTTAAAGCTAGTTGTCCGATATCAAAAGCAAGCTGTTTCAAGGTTGCGAAAGGCTGCCAAGAACAGAAGATTAATTACTGATTAAATATCCACTGACAGAAGTTTCAAAATCAAACCGGAGTAAGCAGGGCTTCAACAAGAACTCTGAGTCTAAAGAACTTCTTTGCTTCCTGCAAAGAACACATCCCCGAGGGCTGGCTTTTATCCCTTATGGGAAGAGCCAGCACCTTCCAGCCCAACTCCCGAGTCACCCGTGCTGATGCAGATGCTCTCTCCTTTGAGCAGCCCTGCATGCACGCGCACTGGGCACAGGCTCCTCGGGGTCCTCTGCATCACTGCTGCCAGACTCCACAAGCTCCGAAGGCAGCACTCCACTCCATGATGGTCCTGGCCCCATCCCTGCATCACACGCAGGCCCCTTGTCCGAGTCCTCGCTTTCTGAGACCTCTGCTGTCCGCACCTGCTGCCAGCGAACCACAACACTTTGAATTAATAAGCCACCAGGAAGGTAGGAAACCTACCCTCACCATATTTTGAATGATATCTTCCTTGGAAAATCCCCCACTTTGTCTTACAATCAGCAGGTATCTCTCTCCACCCCGGGAGTCCAGCATGAACATTAATGTGGCTTTGAGGAAGCCCCAGGTATGGACTGCTCAGCTATGACTTTTTTAGGGAAAAAAAATAGCCCTAGATTTGTATTAGTCCTCTCCATTATATGACTTGCCGTGTTTTCTTGGGCAGCCCTTCTAGTGGGGGCCACCTGGATTTCTGTCTCCAGGAAGAGATGTGCCCACCTGGCAGAATTGTTTGTAATTTATTAATTATCCATTTTATTAGATAATTGCCCTGTTCTTCTGATAACATTCCAAAGCAGGACTGTAATTCATGGGGAAAATTTCAGAAGATTAGACATTATTCACACTTTTTAAAATGCAATTAAAAAGCCCTTGTGTGACTTTGCAGCTGTAAGATAGCAATAGCAGACTTATATGCTTCACAGTGCTCTACAACCCTCTCTGAGCTGTTTACAGGGTCAGCCTCTTGCCCCCAACAATTTGGGTCCTCATTTGACTGACCTCGGAAAGACGAAAGGCTGAGTCAACCTTAAGCCAGTCAGGATCGAACTGCCGAACAGATGGCAGCCGTAAGTCAGCAGAAACAGCTTGCAATACTGCGTACTAACTACTGCGCCACGCTGGCTCTCTTAAGATAACTTGAAATTCCCTCCAGAGTTTTTCAGAGGGAGGGAGCTGAAAGCCCAGGACGGTCTCTGTAACCCAAGTCCCAGTCCTTGTGGTTTGGCTCCCTCTCTATTGGTGGCCATAAGCCAATCCACAAAACCACGTCTCTCCTTGGACTGCAACCCCTGTCACGTGTGGTCCCCTCCAGATGTCTTTTCTGGAACAGGGATAAAAGTCATGCAACCTTTTTTTCAAACAGGTTTTGCATTTATCCCAAGAACTTTGAAATGGCGACCTTCACAACAGCATAATGTCTCCTCTGTGGGGCCTTTTTGCATGCACAAATCACCAGCTCTAGTTAAAATGCCTCACCAGACACCCGCAGAGATGTTCGCCTAAGCGTTCTGCCCTGTGACTTTCCAGAGACAATATTCAGGAGGAAGCGCAGCGCTGCAATTTCCAAGCCCCCAGAAGCGAGAGGGATGCCTGGCTCATTGTCTCATTACATCAAAGGCCAAGGTCAGGCACAGCCCTCTCCCTGCAGGCTGGTAATTTAAGCAGGATGACATAAATGAGTCACCAAGATCTCTATTCAAAATGCTTGTTGTCACCGATATTTTCAGCGAAATGTGAGGAAAGGCTTGGTGCCACGAAGGACCTACCAAGCCCAGAAACCTGGCTTGTTTATCATCCTAGTCTATAACGCTCAGTGCAGTTATTATTATTTCACTTTCACTTTCCCGAACAGGAAACTTCACAGTTCAGCTTGATAATTAGCTCTGACAACTACAGAAAATGCCCCCTGATTAATACCATGTTCCTGAGCCATTGGAACCATTTCCAGGGTGCCATCTGTGGCATCAGGGATGGGACGGCATCACCCGTGGGCCCATTTGCATCAGCCATTTCAGCTGCCCTGAGCCAACTGCATCTCGGGGCTGTAGGGCTGAGCTGCTGCTCCTGCTGCCTTCACATCATCTCCATCTTCTTTTCATTATTTTGGGTCTTTTAGGACACAAGTGCAAAGTTTTCTTGCAGCCAAGGATCACACTTTTTTTAAAAAAAAGTTTTGACTCTGTACAAGCTTAAAGAGATACGACATTACTCAAGTATACTGGACCTATATTTTCAACCGTTCTGCATTTAGAGGGTTAAAAGTGAAATGGTTGCATTAAATCTCTACAGAAAGCACTTCTTTCACATTTTAAATGCTCAAGAAATAGCTATTAAAAAGCAAATTGCATTCCCTCTGCTCCCTGATCTTTGCCTGTGGTCCAGACCTTTGAAATGCAATTGTGGAATTGGACATTATTGATTATTCTATTTCTGCAATTCTCCAAAAATGGATCCTTTTCCTTTGGTTGATCTTACAAGCAGATCATGCTGTATGGATGCCAGCAAAATGTTCCACGTCCACTTTCATGAATTTCTGGTTGGTGGCCCCAGATCCCCCGTGATTTTAATGCAGTTGAGCTCTTACTAATGAGGATCTCTGCAAGTGTTGTTTTATGTGAATAATCCCTTTCTCCTTCATCCCTTTGAATCTTACATTGAGTGGAATACGTTTCCACGTATTCACTTGAAATACGAATAACCAGGCTCAAATTATCCATCTTATGCAAAGACTTGGCTTTCTTGGAGAAGGCTGATTTTCAACTCCTAGTATCACCTAGATAGATCTTCTCCATGGTGGTCTTGGTCTTTCAGCACCGTAACAGTGCTCATTCACCTTGCTACTAGTCCTCCTGTTCTTCTTTTTCCTTCTACTTAATCCAGAGAGCTGGGTTTTCACTTAATGGGTAGGACAATCCAAGCCTGGTCATTTGTGCCTTGACCCAAAACTCTGGGTCAATTTGTTGCAGATGCATTGCTATGTTTCTTTGGCTATCTGCAATATTCTTAGGATTCTTCTCCTACACAAAAGTTCAGAACCAGCAATATTTTTCCTGTTCTGCTTCTTCAAAGTCCAACTTTCACTTCTATAGTATATCAGATATAGATATAGATTAACAGAATTGAAAGGGACTTTGTAAGTCATCTAGTCCAACCGCCCCCGACCAAGCAGGAAACTGTACACCATCTCTGACAAATGACAGTCCAGTCTCTTCTTGAAAGCTTCCAATGATGAAACTCCCACAACTTCTTAAGGCAAGCTGTTCCGTTGGTTGATTGATTGATCACAGGGAATTACTTGGCTTGCACGGTTCTTGTCTCTGTAACTATAGATGTAGCCCGACATTTGAATATCTTTTCCAAGGAAGCAAATACAGGGACCCCTTATATCAACAAATATCAGACAGATCTGACTAGGAAATGGAGGCTGTTAAGAGTAATTGCTGAGATGCTACAATGTGATTTTTCTCCAGGCTTTTGATTCTGAAGTTGAATCAGAACCAAGAGAAACAAAATTCAAGGCTACATTCGCTCAAAGAAACTCAGCCGGTGATGTTGGGAGAATGACTCTGACTCAGCTTGGCCGACATCCTAGGACGATGGCACTGGGGCCAAGCAGGGGAGGGACACGGTGTTGAATTCCTAAAGGAAACATGGGATAGAAATCCTGAATCTGAAATGCCAAATATTCAAGAGAAGCAAATACAAGTACTCTTCAACTTCTGACCACAACTGAACCCCAAAGTCATGTTGCTAAGTGATAAAGTTGTTAAATGAGTTTTATCATTTTATGACCTTTCTTGGCCTGGTTGTTAAGTGAATCATTGCACTTGTTAAATTAATTGAATCTCATTTCTCCATTGACTTTGCTTGTCAGAAGGTTGCAGAAGGAGATCACAGGACACAGCAATTGTCATAAAGGTGGATCAATTATCAAGCATCCGAATGTAAGTCATAGGACCATGGGGATGCTGCAATCTTCATAAGTATGAAAAATGGTCTTAAGTCACTTTTTTCAGTGCCATTGTAACTTCGAATGATCACTAAGGGAACTGCTGTTAAGTTGAGGGCTACCTGTACCTGAATGGTTCTTTAGGGTACACTCTAAAAAGGACTTTTGCTTCTACCTCAAAGTATAAACCAAGCTGACTCAAGAGCATAGCAAAGTTTTACTCACAGCAGCTGTCAAATCTTATGACTCTGAAGGCTTCCTCCTCTTCCTTTTCCAAGCTCATTCCCAAGTCCATTCATTGGAGGAGATCCTGAGAGAATTACTGTCTGGAGAAACCTTGGGTGAAAAGAGGACTTGGCATTATGATTGATGGGTTATAAATGGGTTACTGATTCTTTTGATCAGCAAATCAATGGAAAATGTCTTCAAAGGTTGGTGTGGGGCTTCCAGGGACATGATGTCAGCTTTGGAAGCCATATTGAGATTCGATGCTCCCACGCTGCCACAATTGAGCCTGAGAAAGTGGGAGGGGGGGATTCATTGGAGTATATCTAGTTAGACAAAATAAAATCCTTTTGCTGGTTCAAGGTCACTGAGTGTGGTGCATAATGAAATGGGAATCTTACTTTAGGACGGATGGTGATTGGACCATGTGATGTGATGATGGCTAAGGGGGGATTGATTTGTAGTTTTGACTTTTGCAAGGAAGCCCTAAACTTTCAGATTCGGGATCCCACAGATAAAGGAACCTTTGAGAAATGTCTGTCTCAAAGTTATCGGTTTGAATAGATGGTTGCTGGAACAGGACCCATTGATGGAGCTCTTCATCACAGCCAAGTTGCCAGCCAACAAAGTCAAATTGAAGCATGCCCTCCTTAAGTCTCCCAATTGAGCCTGGCCTTGTGGTCAAGCCTTTGGATGAAGGAAAGATTTCTGCTGGCCTCTTCAGTCCAACCAGTGTCGAAGCAAAAGTGGGGCTGCAAATCTGGGCCCTCCGCATACTCTCAGGAGCAGGTCTATGGAGATTCTCAGTCTGGTTGGGGTAGAATAGAATGCAATTCCTTGCTGAGAAGAAAATAAAAAGCCTAACTTTTGGAGGGTGGAGACGAAATCAGATCAGAATAGAGCTGGAAGGGACCTGGGAGATCTTCTAGTCCAACTCCCCTGCTCAAGCAAGAGACCCGATGTCATTTCAGATAGAGGACTATCCAGTCTTTTCTTAAAAACCTCCAGGGACGAAGCATCCACAACGTCTGAAGGTAAGCTGTTCCACTGTTCGGCAGTTTCTCCTTAATTCCGGGTTGCTTCTCTCCTTGATTAGTTTCTATCCATTGTTTCTTGTCTTGCCTTCTGGGGCTTTGGAAAATAAATCTTCTTTGAGGTAGCCTCTCAAATACTGGAATACTGCTATCATATCACTAGATTGGCCAAACGCAAATCCTGCAACTGTTCTTCATATGTTTGAGTCTCCAGCCAGTTAATCATCTTTGTTGATCTTCTTTACACTTTTTCCCAAAGTCTCAACATCTTTTTTGTAATGCGCTGGCCAAAACTGGATGCAGTATTCCAAATGTGGCCTCACTAAGGCTTTATAAAGTGGTACTAATGCTTCACATGATTTTGATTTGATTGCCTTTGTTTATTCAACCAAGGATTGTATTAGCTTTATTGGCTGCTAATAATTTCATTATCTTAGGAAAGATTAGGAGGATATTTAAAATTTGATTATGGCTATCAAAATCAGCAATATCGCCTGCTTTACTAGGTCTAAAATTGAATTAGAGAAGTATAGAGGGCAAATTTATAATATGGCAGCATTATGAGATTGATGTATTTATGTCTGGAGAGAAGGAAGTCAGGTTTTATAACCCAGTTATAAAAAGGAGTGACTCCTTTATTTGAATGCCTCCAGGTAAAGCACGTTTGTCAACCCGATTATGAAATCAACTGGGAAGATTAAGACAAATGACCTCTTTCAAAAAGTTAATTCTGGAAAGCCTCCAATCTCCCCACAAAATCTGGTTTCTCACAATAATAATATCATTCCGATGCCCTTGGAAGAAGATGGGAAGCTCTAGTTAAGAATGGGTGGCAGAATCTGGGTGCTGAGTCTTCAGTGACAGATGGAGTCGCACTTGTATGCCTTGTGTCATGTGCTCTGCTCTTTCAGATGAGTGACATACAAGCTTAAGCATCAGGTGCCCAGGTTAACAGCTGTTGGAAATGCAGACCAGATGCCTTTGACCCTCATGGCTGACACACAGCAAAACAATCTCGGCAGACCAGGTGGACAAAAACCAAGGGAGTCCTTGAGAGTTTTTTCCCCAGTTTGTTTCTCTACTTAGTGTGGCATCTGAGCCTGGCCTCTGCTTCAGGTTGGCCTTCAGCCCTGGAAGTCCACAGGTAGAGGAATAAGTGGAAAGAGTGACGTGGTGCCAGAAGTGAGGTTTCTGGAGGCTCATTTCCAGCCCTTCTCCATCACAGACAAGCATTTCTACAGTTCCTGAAGTCAAGACTCTAGGCCTTCTGGACACATAAATCAAACCAGTTCAACTGACCAACTTGCCTGTTTGCTCCACATGTTCCTGTTTTCTTCTGGGGTAGAGAGCAACGAAGCAGTCCGTTTTCACAGTAATACAGGTATTCCTTGCTTACCACAATACAAAATTATAAAAAATATTCTGTTCCAATATTTGAGGAACTCCTAGAAAGATGAAGGGGTCAAACTATTTTCCAAAGTCATTTGTCTGAAATGGAATAGGTCCTCCTGCTTGAGCAGGGGCTGGACTAGAAGACCTCCAAGGTCCCTTCCAGCTGTATTCTGATTGATTGAAGGTGGGCTCCTGGGGAAATAAGCGCTTTATGCCAAGACAGCAGGCAGGAGCTCCTTTCCAAGCCCTTCAGGCCGATTAGAGGCATGCTGGGTGTGACCTGAGCCTCTTGTACATATTTGCCGCCTCCTCCCTTCCAAAAACTGTTAATTAATATCTGGTAACTTCCATGCAATTTTGGATGCATTTGAGTTGTGGTGCAACTGCAATTGTCTCCTGTCCCAAGTTGGGTTGGGTTGGTGATGTCTATATATTTGTGTTTTGAAAGTAGCGCTTCAGTCTCTGCTGGCAGAAATAATATTCAAAAAGTCCCCCGCAGAATTGAGGAGGGTGGGGAGTCTAAGGATCAGCCTTGTGCAACAACAGAATCTTCAGCTTGGCCAAGTCGTGACACACTACTCAGTTTCCCTTAGTACAGTATCATCTCCCATTTTTGGGTCCAGCAGGTTGTTTAGAATGAATGAATGAGCTGGAAGGGACCTTGGAGGTCTTCTAGTCAACCCCATGCTCAAGCAGGAGATCCTATACCATTTCAGACAAGAGACTGTCCAGTCTCTTCTTAAAAACCTCCCGGGATGAAGCTCCCACAACTTCTGGAGGCCAGCCGTTCCACTGGTTAATTGTCCTCATTGTTAAGATGTTTCTCCTTAATTCCAGGTTGCTTCTCTCCTTGACTTCCACCCATTGCTTCTTGTCTTGCCTTTTGATGCTTTGAAGAATAATTTGACCCCCTCTTCTTTGTGCCAGTGGCAGTCCCTCAAATCCTAGAATACTGCTATCATATCACCCCTAATTCTTCTTTTCTTTAGATTAGCCGTTCTTCATATGTTTTAGTCTCCAGGCTTTTATCATCTTAGTTGCTCTTCTCTGAACGTGTTTTTTGTAATATGGTGACCAAAATCGTTTGCGGTATTCTAGATGTGGTCTTACTAGATTTTCATAAAGCAATAGTAATATTTCATGAGATCTTGATTCTATATTTCTATCAAAGTATAGTATTAGTCAAGGTATTAGTCAAAAAAGGAGCTAGGTTCAGGAAGGAAGGAAGGAAGGAAGGAAGGAAGGAAGGAAGGAAGGAAATCTTAATAAAATAATAGTTCATAAGAATATGTTCCAATTACCCTAAATCTCTCTTTTCTAAGTGGAGAAGAGTCATTAACATTTAATGTACTATTTGGCTTTGACTTCTTCTTTTTTTAATAAAGTTTTATTTGGGTTTTCACACATACAAAATACAAGTAAAACATCTTTTTTGAAAATAGCGTGGTCCCGTGTTGAACTTCTTCATACAGACACAAAACTCCATTTCATGCTCCTTTTTGTATTCTATTCCATATCTTATACTATTTTACATTTTCTGTATAGTTTTTCCCCTCTTTTAATTTTCTCAATTTTAGTTTGATTATCTCATCTCAGTTCAAATGATTATATTTATACTTTTGTCTGTTCTGTTTCAATTTCATATTATCTTTTCTCATTAAACAAATTTTCTCCTGTAGTTACTAATTGGAGAACGACACCTTTATATCTTTTGATTACATACATTCAACTCTTATTTAAACTTGAATATATACCTTAAGGTTATGACCTTCAATATAACACATAATACATAACTTCCAATCGAATTCTGCTGGTACATTCTTATAATACACCCTATTTTCTTTTTTAAAAAAAGATTATAAATATATGTAATTATAAACCCTCATTCCATTCCAGTTCAGTTCTATCATTAATAATCATTAAAATCTTAACATCTTTAACACTTCTTTTCAATTAAATATCCTACTTCCTTAAAAACACATATAATCTCCATAATTAATTTTTCCCTTATTTCTCTTCACATATGTTTTGTAAATCATTAAATATTCATTTTGTTACATTTATTTATTGCCAAGCATTCCACTGAATTATGATAGCTATTTTATCAAACATTTTAATCATACATTGTTTCATATTTTCTAAAATTATTTCTGTTTCTAATATAACAATACTATCTTATGTACCTTTGCAGAATCCCTTTTTCCATCAAGTTTTCACCCATTATCTCTAAATAGGCCCTGTTTCTCTATATTTAGTTTCTGTCCTTTATAACTTCTTTTCCTTTCTTTCTTCTTTTTCTTGTTCTCCCTTCCCTTTTTACCCCCTTGTCTCTCTAGTTCTAATTCTCTCTTCTACATTTCCCTCTTCTGTTGCTTTCTGATTTTATACTTATTTTTCGCTTTTTTTTGGAGTTGTTTTTCCCAATATTAAATTTTCCATTCTCTTTCCCCCCCTTTCTTCCCCCCCCCCCCACCTAAGATTACTTGTTCATTAAAGATGGCTTCTTCTTTGTCGCAATCTTCTTGTTCTGCAGGCATTTCTTGTTGTTTCTCATAATTCCAAATCTCCATTTCTAAAAACTGAAATATGAAGCCAAAAGAACCTCTCCCTTCTTGTGCATCTTCTTTGTATTTTTTAAGTTCCATTTTCAGTTCTTCTAAAAGTGGAGCCATTTTAAACAGTTTTAAACAACCACTCAATTGATTTTAGTCATTAAAATACAATAACCAAAAATCCAGAAATCATCAAGTAATCCAAATAGTCCCAAATTATTTCTTCTTATTTCTTTTTCGACTTTCTCTTCCTGGGGTTTTTGTTGCGATATTTCAGTTAGAATGTATCTTTTGGAAGTCTTGTTGAGATTTTGCTATAAGTTCTTTTTCATTCCAGGCAGTCTCCTCCCTTCCAGATCCTACCCTTTTATTCTTTTTCTCTCCTTTCCTGTTTTCAAAAGTTTTTGATTATCCAGAAATCTTTATTATGCCTTTGACTTTTTATTTTTAGCATTAAATGCCTATTAATGTCAAAGTGGATTTTTTTCCAATTTCTTGCTTAAGTCTCTTAGCTGTCAGTATAGGAAAAGGAGAAAAAAAACCAAATCTTTTTTTTTTCCTCTCTCCTTCGCAGCTTAAAAATCTTCTTAGGGAACACTGTTATTGTTTTTTTTTAATAGTTTCAATTCCAGGGTACCTTATTTGTTGCTTTTGCTGTTTGACCCAGTCAACCAAAACTTTCTCTTCTTATCTTCCTCCTGCACATTCTTTTCCAGTCGAGTTCTTCGTTGTGGTGGCCATTTCTGACCATCGCTGCAACCGCCTTCGGGAAAGGGAGTAATGGCCAGCTGGGGAGGAGAGATGCAGTTCTTCTCAACCTTGCAGGCAGTCTCCCCCCTTTCACCACCTCTACAGGGTGGCTTAGCCCCAAAACCAGCTGGCTCGGGGCGCTCCAGTGGTGAGCACGGATCGAAGCCTCGCAGAATGAGGTTTCAGTCTGTCACCGAAGAAGCTCAAACCGGAAGTCCTTATTTGGCTTTGACTTCTTGAGCACATTCCTACAGCAGAAATATCTTCAACAGACAACATGGAAAATTAATTTGTTATGGCTATTATTAGTATTTAACTCCTATTCATGGTGTAAAAATACCCCTATTTAGGGCAGAGTGGCAAAGACTGGGGAAAGTTGTACCTAAAAAAGAAAAAAAATGGCCTCTTTCTTCTCTTCAAACGTCAGAAGAAGCAGAAGTTGCTTTCTCCTCAGATTTGCAAAGGAAGGTTTCTGCAGCCAAAGGCAGATCTGTTTGCAAGGAAGGCTGTGGGGTGGCTGCCCAAAGCCTCAGGTGGACCAAGGGCCAGATAGCTTTCTGAAGGGGCTGAGTGCAAGCAACCCTCCACAGTTGGAATGGGACAACTCCCCAGAGCCCACTCCCCACAGTCAATTCACTGTGGCCAAATCACCTTGGCCAGTTTGCTGCAGGACAATTAAACAATTCAGTTTAATTATTTAAAATGATTAAAAAGATTATTTTAATTTTTGTTATTCGTATTTCATTTTGTCCCTCCTTTGGGATCCTTTCTTTAATGATTCTGTTCTACTCTTTCTTCGATATTAGTGCAACCCTTGTTTTGCAGCAAATTGTCCCATGGCGAGTTGTCGTAGACGGTGCATCTTCCTATCCTCCAATTGTCCTGTTTGTGGCGCAAAACAGAGGAGGCTGACTGGACTGGGTGTCCCACTTTCTGCATCTCTTCTGCATATGAAGGGCTCAAGCTAGAATGGCCAACACAGCCCCTCTCTGCAAGACTGACTGTCCCAGGCAGTGGTCCATGGTTCAATGTGGCTTCCAGTGGTTCTGCGCATCAACTCAGTTCGAGGCTCTTCCAGTGATGTTCTCCTGGCCATCATCTGCCAGCAAAGCCTCTCATGATCCTGCATAGGACAAACAGAATTTGTGCAAAATAATGGATGGCCACTAATTTGACTTCAAGCGCTAAAGAAAGGACAAAGCCGTATTAGAACATTACAACCTTGCAGGCTACTTCATTACATACAGATCTAAAATTAGCCATCCTGGAAAAAGGATGGTTTCCTTGCATAATTGAGCAAGGGATTGCTGAATTGATGAAGAGATTAATCAAAGACTGCAAACTTCCTTAGCTGACTCCTTAACAAACACATTGGATTTTTAACATATTCCAGTTGTTAACTGACAAGGTTTGAGTCTTGAGTCATTCACTCTTGCCACACCATGGCAGGGGTCCTCAACCCCCGAGTCATGGACAACTCCTGGGCCATGGCCTATTTGGAACCGGGCTGTGAGAGAGGCAGGCCAGCACACTTGTACAACTCCACTCACGTGAGTGGCGTTCCCAGTTCCCCTCTCCAGCCAGGCCACCAAGTCGTAAAAGTTGGGGACCACTGTTCTATGGGAGGTTTATGGAAATTCTCAATCATCTAGGTCTTGGTTGTCTCGAAGGTGCTTTTTCCATAAGGCAACTGGGCTTTCTTGCTTTTTTTCTTTGAAAATGTTTCGCTTTTCATTCAAGAAGCTTCTTTAGTTCTACTCCCTACCAGTTAGAACTAAAGAAGCTTCTTGGATGAGAAGTAGAATAGAATAGAATAGAATAGAATAGAATAGAATAGAATAGAATAGAATAGAATAGAATAGAATAGAAAAATTATTTTATTGGCCAAGTGTGGTTGGACACACAAGGAATTTGTCTTGGTGCAAATGCTCTCAGTGTACATAAAAGAAAAGATACATTCGTCGAGAGTCAAGAATCATCAGGTACAACACTTAATGATAGTCACAGGGTACAATAGAATAGAATAGGGTGCAATAAGCAAACAGTCAATATAAATTGTAAGAATACAAGCGACAAAGTTACAGTCATACAGTCACAAGTGGGAGGAGATGGGTGATAAGGAATGATGACAAGATTAATAGTAATAGTACTGCAGACTTTGTAAATAGTTGGACAGTTGAGGGAATTATCTGTTTAGCAGAGGGATGGCTTTTAGGGGAAAAAACTGTTCTTGTGTCTAGTTGTTCTGGTGTGCAGGGCTCTATAGCATCATTTTGAGGGAAGGAGTTGAAACTGTTTATGTCTGGGATGTGAGGGGTCTGTAGATATTTTCACAGCCCTCTTTTTGACTCGTGCAGTATACAGGTCCTCGAGGGAAGGCAGGTGGGTAGCAATTGTTTCTGCAGTCCTTATTATCCCCTGAAGTCTGTGTCTGTCCTGTTGGGTTGCAGAACCAAACCAGACAGTTATAGAGGTGCAGATGACAGACTCAATAGTTCCTCTGTAGAACTGGATCAGCAGCTCCTTGGGCAGTTTGAGCTTTCTGAGTTGATGCAGAAAGAACATTCTTTGTTGTGCTTTTTTGATGATGTTTTTGATGTTAAGGTTAGGGTTTCGTTTTTCAAAGAAAAAACCAAGGAAGTCCAGTTGCCTTTTGACAAAAGATCACCTTTGATTCTTTGCAGAACCAACTGGCCTGTCTTCTCTCTGGTCCCCCTTTCTCCCCCACCTCCTACCACGCCAATTCCAGTCGCCCTCCCTGCATTGGAGGGCCTGCAGTTCACAAAAGCTTTTGGTTTTTGATAAAATGTGCTACTCCCAAAGGTTGTTCCAGACCCCTTCTGAGTTTGGGCTCCCATGGACTATCCCAGCCCTCCTGGGAAGTTTTGGCAGTTTAACTTTAAGCATAGAGAGAGACATACTTGCATTCCTGCCAATTGTACGTGTCTTTCTCTCCCTGTTTCAGCTGGCCCTTTTTTCTTATTTCTGCCCTCTGATTTTGCTGATATTTAATACATAAACCTCCAGCTCTATTTTTGCTAACTTAACCGAGTGTGGAGGGTGCTGGCTCTGTCCTGGATATGGGGATCGACTGAGCAGGGCTGCGAGCAAACTAGTCTGGAAATTACCCACAGGAATTTTCCAACATGAAGACCTTTTGCACACAAACAGTACAGCTACACTGTTTTCAGAAACCTGTCCAGCTCTTAAAAGTGTGAGAGTGCAAGGGACACACAGCCTCTCAAGGCAAAGGGCATTGTGGTCAAGGAACACTCACACAGGCACACATATATGCACACATGCACACAGAGGGAACTCCATTTATATACGTAGTTATGGTACTTAATTATATTATAACAAATTTAAGAAACAATAAAATAAGGGATTGTCTAGTTGCACACAAACCATTCTGTAAAGCTATCTGTTCCATTTTCTATAGATAGATTAGATAGATAGATAGATAGATAGATAGATAGATAGATAGATAGATAGATAGATAGATAGATAGATAGAATACTTTATTGGCCAAGTGTGATTGGACACACAAGAAATTTGTCTTGGTGTAAATACTGTGCATTATTACATCATGTTTCTTACAATATTACATTTTTCCTTAAAAATCTGCATGAACATTTGCACACATTTCTTGCAAAAACATTTTAAAAGTGATTGCTTAGACTCTGTCTAAGTAGCAAACGATGATTGAGGCTGTTCTATATCTTTTTTCCTGTCATCCTGTGGTCATCAAGATTTTTGCAAGCTCAAATTTGGCTGCCAGAGTCCCAGAAAATACAAATGAAATCAAAGAATTTTATTTCTTGACTTAAATGTATATCTGTATAATAAGAATGAGGGGAATAAATAGAAGAATCTTAAGTCTGGATTCTTTCACCCCTAAAAACAACAACAAAATACAAGCCACTTATTTCAATACAATTGAAAATTTTAAGGTACATTTATCTAAACTGGATCATTATAAAGATTTATGTGAATGTAAGAATTCATATAGGTCAAAAATTCCAAACTTCAACTGTCTTAAGTTATTTGGAAATACAGTTTAGAGGGGTTTTTCTTTTCCTACTGCATGATGCCAAGAACTATCAGAATGGGGATAAATAAACACTAACCATTTTATTATACCAATGAATATCTTTATCAATGGAATTAACAGATATTTCAAGTCCTGATTTTCGTTTTAAGGAAAAAAAACAACCTATTCCATTTTTTCGGGAAAGAGACCTGTAATATTTCTTGGCTTTCCTTGGAAGTCTCCTGCGCAATTAAATGCCAGAAACCTTCAGTAGCTATGAATGCTGTGTGTGTGTGCTATGAATGCCATCCTGGACAAATATGCTTCTTTCTTGCCCTCCTTGTATTCCACAGAGCATCAAATCTATTGCATTCAGTACAAGTTCGGATGTTCATATTGATACCTGGTGCCCAATTGCATGCACAAATTGTACCCCAGTTTTCAATGGTTGGGTAGGAGGTGTGATGGGATAGCAGCCTAAGCAAGAACGTGTGGCATCAAATTTCTCATTTTCTGCTCTTGAAGACCCAAATGGATGGAAGGATGGATGGATGGATTCTTTATTAGCCAAGTGTAACTAGACACACAGGGAATTTGTCTTGGTGCATATGCTCTCAGTGTACCTAAAGGGAAAATATACATCGGTAGGCATAAAACTTTCCCCTTCACATTCCTGCTCTGTGAGGGACATGCTGCTTCTGAGGGGCAGTTGCTTGAGGTCCCCATGGGGGCTCTATTTCCTTTCTATACCTGTTGGAAAACTGCCTGTTCCAGGCTCTCCTTTGGTTCTCTGCTAAACAGACCTGTGACCGAGTACCATCCTGGAGATCCTTACTGGGAGAAGATGTAGAAGAACATTATTTTTCACTGTTCATTATATTCACTAAGCCGCCCGAGTCATCAGCTAAAATCTGGAAACAAAGCAGATCTGAGGATTGATTACTGGGCTTGTTTAAGGTATCTGGAAGGGGAAGGGCTGTTACGTATGCTCTTGAAAAGAAAAGAAAATCTCAGGAGACAGCAACTTGGAAAGGCGGGACAAGGAAGCTTTGTGCCTCTCATTTATCTAGGCCGGCATTTATCTCCTTCAGGTTGGAAGCTGCATTCGAGCACCTTACGCAGACTCGATGGGAGTCAGGTGGCAAGCGAGCAAAACTGCTGGCTTCTCAACTTGAGACTGTAGAAAACATCATCGGCTTCCATGGGCAAAGGATGCGATGACACAAAAGTCATATATCTGCACTTTATAAGATATTTGCAGTATCTTTTATTGTCTGGGTTTTGTTTTAGCTTTGAAACAGTGATTTCTCAAGCTCATTGGGTGGATTTACTTACCTTTTTAGTATTGCAGGAGATATTCGATGCAATTCGTTTATGAAATATGGGAAGGTTCCCACTCAGGCAGAACAAAATGAACACTTGGCTTCTGATTCCTAGAGAAACACATTAAGCCTCCCCGACATTTATTGTTTTATGAGGCCTATAAGGTGATCATTCTGGAGCCAGAATTCTGCTGAGTCAGCTAGAAATTGTGGCCAGCCAACCCAGGATGCTCTGGGGATGGTGAGCCATGCCCAGAGGGGCGCTTTGGAGCACACTTCAGGCGGGGCCAGTAGCGGATTGAGGCTCACTGGTGCCCTAAGCACTGACAAATCTTGGTGTCCCCCTGTAGAATTGAAGCCAAGCTTAGGCTACATAAAAATTTTTATGGTGCCCCCTTTGGGCCTGGTGCCCTATGCACGTGCTTAGTCTGCTTAATGGTTAATACACAACTGGGTGGGGCCGCCTTTGGAGGCCTCCCAAAAGCCACAGCTGGCACAAAAAGTATCAGAGCAACTCCTGATGGAAACAGCCCTGCCAGGGCAGATGGCCTGTTTTGGAGTCTCTGCACTGGTGCATCCAGATAGGAGTTAATGTCATAACTTGAATGAAGGGGGAAGTTCAGAGAGGACCCCTCTTCTACATCCAGCTTCTATTCAGGCTATCAGGAGAGAATCTCATGCAGGAAGTTTTGCTTACGCAGCACCCAAACCCACCTAGCTCAGCATGACCCACCTGTTACTTCTCTGTGTAAAACCAGGATCATTTCATCTGGGACTTCTTTGTTCCCTTTCAGCAGCCAATCGGAATCCTTAGCGCATTATTTATTCGAGCATTGAGGCTGATTTATTCTTTCTGCACATTAGTCTTAACAGCTGTTTCTAAAGCAGCCCAACCATTTTAATTGCTCTGCAACTCTGTAATCATTTAAATCACAAGAAAGAGCTTTTAAGCTTACAAGCACTTTAAGATGAGACAGGAGTTTAATAGACTTCTTTGAAGTTCCTCAGTTGTAGCTCTCCTAATTATGGCCTGTTCTGCTAGCAACTCAAGGAGGAAGCTTGGGAGAGAGGTATTTTTCCTCTGATGACCAGCAATTCACTTACAGATGTTACTTATGTTATCTACTGGCTATTTAAATTATGGACTAAGTCCAAAATCAGGACATGACCTCTGCACTCAACAGGGAACTGATTCGAGCAGTTATCCTGAAAACCCTTGAAGGCTGCTTGGGTCCTCCATAATCGGGTAACCATTAAAGGAAGAAGGTTGATGGAACATGGAAGCTCAATATAACTGGTCCATGGGAAGCAATGACAGGGAGCTGATAAAACCAGAAAACAACAACTCGACAGTAAAGAGACAAAAAGACAGGGGTGGGATTCTACCAGTTCGCACGTATTCGGTAGAACCGGTTGTTAACATTCTAAGCAATTCAGAGAACCAGTTGTTAGAAGAAATTACTGGGCTAATCCTGTAAGGAAGGCAGGAAGGAAACATTCTGGTGTTGCTTACAGAAACTGCCTCTCTGTTAACCCTTATTACATTCTTGGCAGGACTAGACTTCCTGTCTCTGGAACTTCTCTGGAGTTTTTTTTCCCTCCTTTGCTGGTACTTTGCTTGTGTGGAGTGACTATTTAAAGTTACAATGGCAGTGAAAGAAGTGACTTATGAACATTTTTCATATTTACGACTGTTGCAGCATCCCCACAGTCATGAGAGGCCAGGCTAGGAGATGCGTGTCTCGATGTGAGTGATGTTGAGTTGGCCATGCCCAGCCAATAACATGACCACCAAGCCACGTACCCCAGTCACATGACCACCAAGCCATGCCCACTATCTAAGCCACGCCTACAGAACCAGTTGTTAAAAGTTTGAATCCCACCCCTGCAAAAAGACCTTTGAAGCCTCAATGTTTCTGGGATACATAGGGAGCCTCCGGCAGCTGAACTGATGTTTGATGATGGGGAATGTTGGTTTGCCCAGGACCGGAACAGAAAGAAACTGGGAAGAACCAGTTGAGTTGATCCCTGTAGTGACCAGAGTGTTTCATTTTTGGATAATTCAAAAATCTCTTTTGACATCATAATCCAGATGGATTTTTAGCAGTATATATTTAAATTGTATGAGCTGCCTTGAGTACTCAATGAAACAGAAAGGACGGGTATAAATAAAACATGTAGCACACAAAGAAAACCAAAAACACACAGGCAAACCCCTTTTCAAAAATACTTACAAAGCAAATGATGAGCAAATGAAATGTATTATGAAATATCCCAGGGAAAGAAACCACAAAACTGCAGACAAACTTACAGGCAAACCACAAATGCATACACAAATTATCCAACAGCTAAAAGCCCCTCACACACAAAGGCCAATGAATGAGAGGATTGTTCCTTCACCTCTTGAGAAGTCTTTGGTTTGCTGCCTCCTCAAGAAGCCCCTCCTGGACCTCCCATTTTTCATCCAGGGTCTAATCTCCCCATTTAAAGGAAACTGGCTGTGCGCAAGAGCTTCAGAAGACCCCCAAGGAAGTGAATTATCTGCATCAGTCGGATTCAGATCTGGGTACAGGATGGAAACGGTGTTGGGCACACTTTTGGGTGACCATTGGGAGTTGGTCTTTCAGTGGTAGCAGAAAGCCTCTGCCAGGCCTTCTGCAATGGTGTTCAGCTCAATGCCGCCCTTGCAGGAGGACCATTACCAGTAGCACCAGTGAAGAGGCACAGACCCTGCTGCCCCAGAGTGAAATGAACCTTCGATTAAATGACTGAGTACCAGAAAGAATTAATATTAATCCAATACAAGAAGCACATGTGAAGAGGCAGTTTGGTGCAGTAGTTAAAGCACCAGGCTAGAAAGCGGAAGACTATGAGTTCTAGTCCCTCTTTAGACACAAAGACAGCTTGTTGACTTGAGCCAGTCACTCTCTCTCAGCCCCAGGAAGCAGGGAATGGCAAACGGCTTCCGAAAAGGCTTGCCAAGGAAATCTGCAGGGATTTGTCCAGGCAGGAGTGAAAAACTGGCTCAAAGGACCCAACATGAATGAAGCGAACACTCGTGATGAGACATCCTTTGGCACTTGACCCACACACTGGCCTTTTCATACAGCTCCTTACCAGCCTTGATAGGTCAGGGATGGTGTGTGTGTGTGTGTGTGAGAGAGAGAGAGGTTAGGGTTAGGGTTAGGGTTCTGATGGGTCTCCAAATGTTTCACATCCACTAAAGGGTCCTCTCCAGTTGTTCCAGCCCCTCTGCAAGAATGGGGGAGGGGCTTTGGGGCCTGGACTGGACACCCCACCCCACCCCCCAAAAAAATTTGGTCAGTGGATGAAACTAGTGAAATGCAGAGAATTGGTCAAATCCAATTTTGTTCACTTTTTCATATCTGTTTGCAGTTAGGAGAAAAAATGTGCCTAAATGCTTTTGGGTATTTTTTCTGTTATACATATTTTTATTCCCATTTACTCTGACATATACAGTTTTCCATGCTATCTCAGAATGCACCTATTTTTATAAATGTGCTCCCTGTGAAATGCATGTTTGTTTGTGGATATTTCCCATAATATGCTCCCATTCAGACACACCTTCCCCAAACAGAGTTAACTTTGTATATACCCTTTTGAGATGTAATCTGCTTCCAGAGAAATACAGTAATCACTCTATAACTGCCTTCAGGTTGCATCAAATCAGAAGGCTGCAAGTGCCGTTTCTGATTAACCAATTTTATTAAAAGGCAAAAGCTTCATCAGGTGCCGAAAAGTTTCCGCCTCTTAATAAAATCATCTGGAAAAGAAACTCCTTCTGGGGTTTTGCTACCAAAGTCTACCATAGCTCTCCTCCCACGAGGCTTTCGGGTGTATTTAAGAAAGGGAGGAGGCCGGGCAGGTCAGGGTAGCAGTTAAGGCACCAGGCTAGAAACAAGGAGATGGTGAGTTCCTGATTTGGGCAGGAAGCCAACTGGGTGACCTCGGGCCAATCTCTCTCTCTCTCTCCCTCTCTCTCTCTTTCTCTCCCTCCCTCCCTCCCTCCCTCCCCCCTCTCTCTCCCCTCCCTCCCCACCCTTAGAAGCAGACAATGGCAACCCACTTCCCAAAAACCTTGCAGGGCTGCTCCAGGCAATCACCAGGAGTCAAAATCTGACTTGAAGGCAGAAAATAAATAGGATAAATAACAGTTAAGGATCAGTAGTGGTTAAGGGAACTAGATATGAAAGAGGGACCAAACAAAAATTTTCCCCATTCATTCAAAGTATCATTATAACCCCAAAGACAAATTTTAGAAAGCCAGCATCAATACTCCCAGTATGGAGTCACCAGAAGAAGGTGACTGTATCCTGGTGTACTGCTTCGTGTTCACTTCCAGACTGCAACCAAGGTAGCCAGGACCCAGACAATGGCTTCTACCCTGGAGACCACCTAGTTCAGGAGTGTCAAACTCAATTTCATTGAGAGCCACATCAGGGCTGTGGTTGACCTCGGGGGGCCAGGCGGGCATGGTCAACTTGAGGCCATGCACTAGACATCTCTGACTGGGTGGGCATGGCCATCTTAACAACACTCCCCAAACTGCTGGCATGTTTCCTCTTTGCATTGGGTAGACTGAGCTGAAGTGACGCTGGCCAGCCTCTTACCTTTCCCAGGATGGCCCTGCAACCCAGATCTGACCATATTGTGGGCCAGATCTGGCCCATGGGCCTTGAGTTTGACACCCCTGATCTAGTCTTCCAGATTCACAGATTCCAGTACTGGAATTTACTTTTATAGCATGCCCTAGAGATAGCCATCTCCGAAATACCTTCAGCCAAAGAAGATCTTCCAATTCCAGGGACAATCTGTCCCTGTGCTGGTCAAACCTGGGTTCCTTGTGTGCCATAAGGTGGAGTTGAGTCTTTGTGACAATGTAGAGATGGCCCTTCATCATGGTCCTTCCCTAACCTGGTCCTTAAGCATTTCATTGTCCCTGCAGCCAAGTCTATCCCCCTGGCTGTGATGACCCGGGGAGTGGCACAAAAGCAACCAAGTCACAAAAGTAGGTAAAGTCCTTTGAATACCTCCAACTTGACCCCCAATGTCCAGTTATTATCGGCTGGAGAAAAAACTTTCCCAAGAACAGTTTTTAAAGGGAAGAAATTCAGTCCAAACCCAAAGTATATATAGATTATAAATAAAAACCAACACAAACCACGCTGCAACAATTAACGAGACAAGACAGGATAAGGAATTGCAGATAACGAAACACACATGGTTGGGAGGATGCCAGAACCCAGATAGGACTTGACAAACAAAGATAATTCACGCTTTGCTTCCAGCAAAGTGCTGTGCGCAAACGCCCTTTTTAAATCCTGTTTTCCCAGCTGCAGCTAATGAAGGGAATCAGGGCCCTTTTCTCCCCCGTAACCCACGTTGCTCCCTTATCTGTTCCTCCCTGCGTGTCCTAGGATGAAGAGGAGGTGGGTCTGGGTCTTTCTCTGAATGCCCAGCCGGACTGTGCCTTTCTCTGGTTTCCTCCTCAGCCATCAGAGCCACAGTCCCACTCCCTGTCAGCTGTTCGACATCCCCCTTGGAATCAGATTCCAAATAGGGCATGACACTGGCTTTCAGTCACCCTCATAGAATTTGAGGGCTGGAAGGGACCTTGAAGGTCTTTTAGTCAACGCTTCTCTTGCCTCCTTCTTTCCCAGGACCAGAACCTTCTGTGGTGATGCTGAGGTCATGCTTGATATTTCTGTGCTAATGAATGCATCTGTCAACTATGACAAATGTTTTTCTTTCAAAAAAGGGAGTTTAGCAAATTGAGGCAGATTATTTACCTCTCTTGGCGAGTCTCGTCCAATGCTGAATGGCAATAATTTTGCAGGATTCCAGGAAAGATTTCCCTGTTCCCAGCCTTTAACGGATAAATGTGGGGTCATCTGCCTGCCACACATAGTTCATGCTGCTTAAGGGCAGTTGTGCTAATATGAAAACTTACATTTACCTGAGAAGTTGCTTCTTCTTGAATCAAGGGTAGAAGAGATGAAGACTGAACCACTGCAAATACTTTTAACTGATTTTAACCCCATTTTGCATTGGAAAAATTAGTGTTTCATCCCAAAGAGCTCCATAAATTTTCAGATTTCCCTGAAAGAGACCAACAGGGCAGAGGATGACGGATGAGATGGGCACAGAACCTGCGATCTGCCCTCAGAAAAGAGGTGCCTGCTCTCTCTTCCCTCAAGAGAGAAGCTCATTTGGGCAGAGGAATTCTGGGCAAAAGACATCCCAGGTGTGAAAATGCCAACTTTGAAGGAGGCATCTTCTCCTAAGAATTGCAAGCCAGGGAAGGAACTAAGCTCGGGGCATTCAGAAGTCAAGGCTCTAGCCCTTTGGGGGGGGCTGTGTGGAAGGGCTGGCTGGCAGCAAGAGGAGAAGCACCCATCGACTCTTACAGATTAACAGAATTGGAAGGGACCTTGTAGGTCATCTAGTCCAAGCCCCTGCCCAAGCAGGAGACCCTACACTGTTTCTGACAAATGGCAGTCCAGTCTCTTCTTGAAAGCCTCCAGCGATGAAGCTCCCACAACTTCTGGAGGCAACTTCTGTTCCATTGGTGGATTGTTCTCCTTGTCTGAAAACATCTCCTTATTTCTGGGTTGAATCTCTCCTTGATCAGTTTTCACCCATTATTCCTTGTCTGGCCTTCAGGTGGCTTGGAAAATAGCTTGACCCCTTCCTCCTCTCTATGGCAGCCCCTCAACTATTGGAAGACCGCTATAGGTCTACTGCGAGAGAGGAGATGTGCTTCTTGGGAAATCCTCCCTTGTCTGTTTTTATTCTTTCACACACCAGGACAAAACATTTGGATAGTGGAATGCAGGCTGAATTCTTGCATAAATGCAAACCAGTTTCAGCCTGGCATGCCACTGGATCAATTTATATTTGGCCAGATCTTAACTCTGGCTGAACGCTCTTTTCAGCAAATGCCAGCATATTTACTCAGCTCTCTCTCTCTGCATGCTCCTATTCCTCAGTATGCTGGAGCCATTCCTGTGAACCAAACCCCTAAAATCCACCAAGAACAAAATAAGATGGAATGATTTTCTGAGCGGTATCCAATTCAGGAAGACAGTTTATCAGGCCCCTGAGCTTCCTGTTTTTAGATCCATTTTATTTACAGGCAACTGTTTGCAAAACACAGAGGGAGAAATATTTTATGCAGAGATCCAACTTTTGGGTTCCAGTTGGAAATAGACATTTAAGGAGGATGCCTGAAAAAGCAATGGAATGCGCAAGTAGCAGAACAAATTGCAAATGAAAGAAACGAAGAAAAAGCTCTGGCTCATTTTAGAAGCATCATGTTGCAATTAATGTATCTTCTTTCCTTCCTCCCTGCCTTTCTCTCCTCTTCCTTCCTTCCTTTTTCTCTTCTCCTTCCTTTCTCTCCATCCCTGTTTTCCTTGCTACTTTCTTCCCTCCCTTTCTCTCTTCTTCCTTCCTTCTATAGAATAAAATAGAATTAGAAAACAAATAGGAATAGAGAATAGATTAATGTTACTGTCACTTTAAATGTACACTAATCAGCATATATCAAAATGAAATTTCATTGCATACAGCTCTCAAAGGGTCACCACCACCATTATACACCACATAAACATGACAGAATAAATAAATAAATAACCATATACCCACATATATTCTATGACCCAGAGAAACAACGCAGTCTAGTTCAGATGTGTACGTGTACATGTCAAGAAAAACGAATGTTGCTAGTTTACCAGGCGGATGGCACAAGGAACAAAACCCCTCTTACAGAATCCAGGAGTCCTGCTAGAAATACCCCTTCCAGAGGAGAGCAACAGAAATAGACTATCCTCCCTCCCTCCCTCCCTCCCTTCCTTCTTCCTAGTAGTTTTAGACCCTTTCCTCAAAGCTGTCCAGCAATCCTGAATTAGCAAAAAACAGCATTAGCCTGACATGCCCTGTTCCCATTATTTATCCTTAACTTCGTCTCTGTTGCATGACCTCTCAGTCTCTGCTGACAGAACTGACAGAGTTGACATCAATCTTGCAAGTCTGAAGGCACAAACCCGCCCCTCCCCCCTTCACCAATTGATCCACGAGGGCAGGTCCTTCCTTTCTCTGACCCTCAAGCAAGCGGGGGGCAGCTCATCTTCTCTTCTTGGATTGTTTCCGGGGATTGTTTCCGGTTTCTTTCACCACCACCACCACCACCCCACGGTCATTCACACATTCTGTCCCAGGGACACAGATGTTATTTGGATCTGACATTGCGTATAGTTTGACCCAGGCTTGTTTTCGAATCCCGAACCCTGACCCATGAGAAAGAAATCAACAACTAGGAGAAATCAGCTGGGCTGGCAATCCAGGACTTAACTCCTCAACCCCTAAGGAACCACCAGTCTTTCCATAAAGCTTGAAGAGCACCTGAGGATGCTTTCTGAAGACACCAACTGCAGAGAAATCAAGGGAGATGCATTTGGCTCTCTGAAGCCCGCCTTCTGCCCAACACTCACGGCCAATCAGGCTGCTTCGTCCCCAGAGTTGTGACGGGGGGGTGGGGCGTGGAATCCTTTGAATGTGGATTCAGGTCCCGTGGCCTTTTCTTCTATTAAAAATTCCACCAGAAGTACCTCAAGAAAGAAAAGGAAACGTCCACAAAGCTTTTGCATGATATGAGGCCCTGAAAGTGTTTTCTATCATTTTCACCCATATGAAAAGCATTACTCCGGAATACAAGCCCAGGAGAGCAGATGCTAAAATGAATTGGAACTTAGTCATTCGACCTGATATCTGAGCACCATCAGAGGTGGGGAAAGAATGTTCTGGATGACATAAGGGGAACAAAAGAGAGAAAGAAGTTGCTCCCTTCATGCTGGCCTAAGCTTGCTTCAGCATCGTCTGGCTAGCAGGCAGAGCTCTTAGTTCTGTCTGGCAATGAGCGATGATGAAGGCAGAGTGGCAGGAAACAGAACCGAGCTGGTACTTTGGGAATTGTTAATCACCTAATTCAGAACATTTCCGAGGGATTAATGAGAAATTGCATGGAGCTGATGATACGGCAAAGCAACATTAGCTGACCCAGCGCCCTGGGAGATTCCACTCCTGGGAATATTCTTGCAATTAACAAACTGAGAAAGGGGAGGTAGAACACAAAACCATGTACATTCACGGTGTAATGCGACTAACTGAGCTTGCCGAACAGGGTACAGCTTTATAATTTCCTGCCCAAGGCCTCCTTGAATAATTCAGCTTTTGTTCGTTCGGATGCAAACTAATTTGTTCCATGCCTGCCCTTCAGAAAGGAATGAGTGGATTAGAACTTACCTGTCTGTTTTGCAGGTTCTATTGCAAAATACGTTCAAATAATATTTCTATGGAAAATTATGTTTGAAGTTTCACAATAGCTTCTTTCCCATTGCCAGTTAACAAGAAAACAGAATAGAAAGACTTGAGCAAAACTAGAATAAACCCAGTAAAAATTATTTGTCCATCCTGAAACACAGAAAAAATAAGCCTACGTGACAGCTTTGTGATCAAGGATTTGGATGGTCTTCACATTGGTAGCAATTGAGGGACTCTCTCTGGCTAAGAAATTTTCCTTTTCTTCTTTCCTCCCCATTCTTCCTCTCCTCTCCTCCCTTCCTCCCCCCCTGCCCTCTCCTCTTCTCCTTTCTCCTCACCTGCCTTCCCATTCCCTGCTCTCCTCTCCTCTCCTCCCTGCCCTTCCTTTCCCCTTCTCTGTCCTCCCCTTCCTTCCCTTCTCCTTCCCTTTCCTTCCCTGCCCTTGACAGGCTAAGGAGCAAATATCTCTTGTCAAAATCAGGGAGCCTTTGTTTTAATAGCACAAAGGGGCCTCCCTCTGACCCATTCTCACAGCGGTTCAGATTTTGCAGCTCTGACAATACAACCCCTCATGCGATTGATTCAAGTGAAGAGATCGGAGGAAAGACAAGGTCGTGCCCATGCATGGAAAGATGGGGGTAGAGAATGGGGGCCAGGTGAGGCTGCACCTGAGGTTTTAAGACAGAAGAGGCTCACAAACAGGGAGGAAGAAGTGAGGCCTTCCTGCATCCTGTGCTGGGGAAGGAAGGGAACAGCTGAATCAATGGGGCCACGTCTGGATGAGATGGGAAAACTAGTGAAGAACAGGGAGCCAGGCCAGAAGGCCATCCCACCAGCAGGGCTGGCTGGAGACTGCCCTGTGATGGAGCTAAGTAAGGGTCACCCAGTAGCTATACATTTTGACTTCCAGTGGGAGGCCAAAGTGGAGAGTAGAAGACGGAGAAATTTCCCTGCCTCTTTTAGAGTCCATTTCAAGATGGACTGTAGATCAGGGGTCTCCAACCTTGGCCACTTTAAACCTGGAGGACTTTAACTCCCAGAATTCCCCAGCCAGCAAAGCTGGGAGTTGAAGTCCTCCAGGCTTAAAGTGACCAAGGTTGGAGACCCCGGCTGTAGATGATTCCCTCAGCTGATCAAGGAAGCTTTCCTTAAAGCCAAACTTTCAGCCCTTTTGTACAATGCACAGAGATGGTTGATTCGTCATGAGGCTGAGACCTTATGTTCCTGGACAGACAATAGCACATGGTGCCCTCCCAAGGCAAGTTCACAAGATGACCCAGGTTGGTCAATATTTATTTATTTAGTAATTTAATTTACATCGCTGCCTATTCGCCCATGGCGACTCGAGGCGGCTTACACAATGTAAAACCATATTTCAAACAAAAAAATAAACAAAATAAAAGTAAAAATAAAAACAATAAAAACTAACAAAAAGAATCAAATAAATTAGTAAAGTACAATTGAACAAAATTTGGGAAAACAAAACAAAAAACAAAAAAAATCAAAAACCAACTCCCCCCCTCTCCCTGACGACAGCAGATCACACCAGCCATGGGCTCCATTCCTCTCTGGCTTTTCCAGGCCCGCTGGCCAAACCAGATCTTCAGTGCCTTCCGGAAGAGTATTAGTGAGGGGGCCATTCTAATCTCTGGGGGGGGGGGATGTTCCAGAGAGAGGGAGCCACCAAGGAGAAGGCCCTTCTTCTGTGTCCCACCAGGTGTATCTCCCTCAGGGGTGGGACCTGCAACATTCCCTGCCTCCTCGCTCTAATGGGTCGGGTAGATGTCACTGGCAAGAGATGTTTCCTTAGATAAATAATTAGATATTGCTGCACTAAACAAAACTCGTGGTCCAGTGACTTCTGGGATGGGACACCAACAGGAAATTTCAGAAGAGTGGACTGGATTGGGAAGACTCCAGCAGCCCAGAAGTAGGCAAGGAAAAACCGTTCTGTAGTGTTGCTAAACAGAGTCCATGAACTTGTCCATGAGGTCATCAGAATGGAGGGAGGTAGATTTATTTCTAGTTGGGGAAGGAGTTGCTAAAACATCTTCAGTCTGAAGTGAGCTCACTGGCTCCTTCGGAAACAGTTTCTCCTTCGTGGTGACTCCTTGCTCCTGTCCTTTCCCTGAGTTTTTAATGGCTCTGGAGAGATCCGAACCGGCTGGTTTCACAAAGCGGCCATTCCATCTCCATCTTGTTCTGCCCAAGCATCTAATTTGGATTCCAGAAATGCAAAAGAGGAGTTTCTAAGGAAGTGGGCAAGGAAGCAGATCAGCACTTGGAAGAACGCCCAGCCTCCACCCAACACGGCAGGGCAACACACCAGCATGTTTCTGGTGCCAGAGGCAGTTCTGGGATCCCAGTTCGGTTGTGGCTGAGAGAACCCTGAAGGCTAGGCTCCCTCAAGGTCTGTGTCAATGCTGGGATGCAGCCAGGTCCTCCTGCAGAGTGCAGCAGAGCAGGGATGTTGCGCTGAGATGGAGCCACCACGAGGCTGCAGTGGGCCCAAGACCAGGTAGTTTGCTGGCTGCACCAGAGGAAGAGCACCTTCCAGGCATGGAAAGGGACAAGGAAAGGCTATTCATTCAGATGGTACTTATTTCACATAGACACTGCCTCTGCACTTCCCCCAACTGTAAGATTTGGGGGTTGGACTAGATGACCGAGGAATACAATCAAGATCATGTGAGATACTAAAGCCTTAGTAAGTCCACACCTAGACTACTGCATCCAGTTTTGGTTGCCACAATATAAAAAAGATGTTGAGATGCTGGAAAATAGGCAGAGAAGAGCAACCAGGATGATTAGGGGACTGGAGGCTAAAACATAGGAAGAACAGTTGCAGGAACTGGGCCTGGCTAGTCTAGTGAAGAGAAAGACCAGGGGAGACATGAGAGCATCTTCCAATATTGGAGGGAATGCCCCAGAGAGGAGGGGGTCAAGCTATTTTCCAAAGCACCCAAAGGCCAGACAAGGAAGAATGGATGGAAACTGATCAAGGAGAGATTCAACCTAGCCTAGAAATAAGAAGAAATTTTCTGACAGTGAAAACAATCAACCCATGGAACAGAAGTTGCCTTCGGAAGTTGTGGGAGCTTCATCCCTGGAAGCTTTCAAGAAGAGACTGGACTGCCATATGCCAGAAAGTGTGTAGAGTCTCTTGCTTGGGCAGAGGGTTGGACTAGATGACTACAAGGCTCCTCCCAACTTTGTTAATCTGCAATCTGTAATCTAATCTGTAATCTCCTGCCTTGGACAGGGGATTGGATTAGAAAACCTCCAAGGTCCCTGCCAGCCCTGTGATTGTATGATTCTCTGTGATTCTGACTCCTGCTCCTGGAGGTTAGTATTTGTACCATCCATTCAAAATAAATAACACAGATGAAGTAAAACAATTCATACTTTTGGGGGGAGAATACACTTTCTTAACTGGCTTTTGAAGAAAGAAAGCCATGAGAAAAATGTTTTCATTGCTTATGTTTCAGTTGTAAGTCTTTTTTTCTCTGCTGACAAAATGAGATAGCAGAAAGCCTTATATTTCAATGCATTATCAGTAGCAGCAAAAGTAAATGCATTCTAATTGCAACATTATTTGCTTACCGAAGAAATAAATATTGCAAAACCAGTTTTGCTAAATTCCTTTGCAAAAAACATTCCTGTGACTAGGATTACATCTGATTTTCCATTTCTTGGCATTCTTTAGTTTTCAGGAGTGACTTCAAATTTCAATAATTTCAATTGAATTTTAGTTTAAAAATGGATGGCAGCTCTATGTTTGGAAATAAGCTCTTTCATCAGTTTGAAATTGTGTTTTGAAAGCATTATTGGAGTGCCCTAGGAATTGAATTAAAAAGGGAGAATCAACTGGTGTTGACTGTCCCTGGAAAACTAGCAATATAAAAGAATACAGGATCAGGTATCTGTGGCTCAGGTCAAGCTAGATCAATATTAAGGCAAAGGTTTAAGACCAAAGAGAAATGGTTGCTTTTTCTCATGATATCATTGCAAATAAAAACATTTTAACTCCTATTTGAGCTTCATGGCACATCACAGTTCCCAAATTCAGAAGAGGATTGCCATTAGCCCCATTTGAGACTCTCCCCCCAGCTGGGTTGGAAGGGAAATAGAGGAAAACCTCTCAGGAAACTCAACAGACACAGGTGCCTCGAAACCACATCCAGGCATCTCATATGCCTGCTCTCCAGGGCTGATGAAACCCCCTTTAAAACTCAATTTCCAGGGCAGTCCAACTTTTATTTGCTTTATTATTAGATAACCGGGATAAATGTCTATGGCTTTAAAAGTGGTGAAGTTCTGCTGTATTATGTATGAGCTTTGCCCACAAAGGCTTGCCAGGAGTCTTTCATGTAGAGGTTAACTATTGCAGGTATTTTTATTGGTCAATGAGTGAAATGAAGTTTCTATGAGTCAATGAATCTGTTGGGCACTTAGACCTTCATAAAAAAGAACTGGAAGGAAAGAGAGAGTGAATATACCACAACAAAAAGAAATGAAAGTATTGTAAAAAGAAAAACATGTTTGATAAATAAATGTGTGAAATCATCATCATCACCACCACCATCATCATCATCATCTTAGTGAGGAGGTGCTTTTTCACCAGTGCTTAAAGAGGTTGGAAGAGTGTTATCTGGGAAGGGTCCTTCCTGGGTGGCATCTGGCTGAGACCTGCATGGCAAGGCTGGGTCTTTGAGCAGCCATTCCTGGCTGAAAGGCTTCAATGAGAGAGCTGCCATCACAGGAACCAGCCAGCAAGATGATGTCACCAAAGGCAAGTTGTGTAACCAAAACACCACTCGTGGGACACACAAGGCAGTGGAGCTTCAGTCACAAGAGACTATCCTGACTTCGATGACACCTTCACAGACATCCCTGCTTCAGTGTCTCCACAAGACATGGGAAAACTTTCGTGCAAAGACAAGGTGATTTAGTCTGAGACTCGGAGGGCAAAATTATCAGCACCAGGGAATTAGAGCAAATGACTGTTTTAGGTCTGGTGCTTGGAAGGAAGTTGAGATATCAGGTCTATGAAAAAGTAAAGATAATGTTGTTGGAGTGCACTTTGGTTTAGCACATGAAATATGTAAAAGGTGCTTTAGATTAAAAAATAAAAATGTTTTAGGAAATTACAACCTCAAGACTGTCACGTGAAGTGCAAAAGAAAGAAATAGGAATCAAGGGGAAAAAAGAACCAGAGGAAAACTCTTTGGAGACTGTCAAGACAGGAAGGTAAACTTCAAAGGATGTTCTGGGCTGGTCCAATGGGGTGTTTTGTGACAGGAAGAGTGTCATGGGACAAAATGGCACCTCACCCAACCAAGAAGCCTAAAGTGAATGGCTGGCAATAACAACCCCCCCCAAAAAATTCCCTCATTGACAAAATCTGGACTGCTAGCTATGGGAGACCCTTCAGCTGGGGCTTCCTAGGGCCTCTTGTTTGTTTGTTCCATTGCAGACCTCCAAATTGCTGATTGCTTGAAGCCTTTGTTCCTGCTTTGCCCCTCAGCCTATCTCTTCATCAACCATCAACAGACACGAGAAATGGTGTTTAGACTTCACATTCTTGATGAAAGTCAAATGTGAAACCTCTGCAGATGTCTGAGAGAGAGAGAGAGAGAGAGAGCAAATCTTGTAGCAAGCCATTTCCAGCATGATAAAAACAAACGATAATGTTTCTTGTGAATACCTTTCTCTCACTTTCCCCCTGAAGCTATCCAGGTAGGCTGAGAAAGTTCACTCCCCACCCCCCCACACCCCCGCTTTGCTTCTCTTACTTGAGACTAGCTTCATTCATTTCAGTGGATGCATCATGGAGAGGACATAGAGAAGGAACGGGACTGGCCTAAGCATCATGTTTGGCATCACCTCACCAACTTGAGTAGCAAAAACATGGTAACACAACATGGCAATTTCGTGTCAATTTTTTTAAGCAGCTTTGGCAAACAAAAGCCCCCTTCCCAGAGTTCTGCCCAGTCCAAATCATTAGTTCATTGTCCTGTCTCTTTATGAATAATCGAATTAATTAAAACAAACTTTTTTCAGGGACAACAATTATTATTATTCTCTCTTTTAACATTACTTTGGTAGTAATTAAGAAGGAATTGTTTCTTGAGTAGGGACAGCTCAGAGTTTAGTGAGAGAATTCTTAGAAACTTAGAATAACTTTATTGTCACTTTGAATGTACATCAATCAGCATACATTAACATGAAATTGTGTTGCATACAGCTCTCAAAGGCTCTCCAACTGTACTATACACTACATAAACATGACTAAATAAATAAATACAAAAGTATGCATATACCCACATATATTATATGACACGGAGAACCAACAGTCTAGTTTGGATGTATAAATGTACATGGCGAGGAAAACCAATCTTGCGAGTTTTGCCAGACGGATCGGGAACAAAGCTGTTACAGAATCAGGTAGTCCTACTAGAAATACTTTGAAACCTCCTCCCAGAGGGGAGCAACAGAAACAGACTGTGAAGTAGAGGTGTGGGATCTCTAACAATGCTTTGAGTTTTAAGCACATTCATCAGGATGGTTTTAGAGGAATCCCTAGCAGTATTTCTCTAAAGTCAGCACTACGTGTAAGCCTGAACAAGAAGAAATAAAAGCTTTTCCTACTTTTGACATCAACATAACCAACAGAGATGAATATACATGGATATATTTTGTATATATTTATGTTATTCTTTAAAAACTATCTAGCATATATTTGTAATGGCCTATGGAGAAAAGGTGCACCTTGGAGCAGTGATTATTATCCACACTTCAGCCTGTATCATAGGACGAAGATTTATTATAACAAGCAAAGAAGCTGCTAATGAGTAACTGACAGAGGAAGCGAGTCCCCTGGGACTCCCCTAAAGTGAGGCCCAGGGGATCCAGAGGGACAGCCAGAGATGGAGGCGTTCCAGTGCACCACTGAAATTCAGAAACGGCTCCAGGTTCTTGCAGAAGAAAGTGCAACTTTAGTGGAAAGAAAAGTGTCCCACAAAGGAAAAAAAGAGGGATTCCAGAAGAATGGGGAGGGTGCATGAAGAGCCACGATAGCCAACCAATCACTATATATGAGCTGAACATGTACTGGACACGTTTCTTGGCTGATCAGGTCCATCGCCTGCCAGACACGCAAACCGATGATGGGATTGACTTCTCGGCTCCACTGACAAGCTCCTTTCCTGTCAATTCACGCCGAGAGGAACAACAGCGCCAAGAGCACAGACCAGCACATTCCCATGGACTTTGATGATGGAGAAAAGAAGCTCAAGATTTGAAGGGATCTCTCATCATTCAACCTCCCAGTCCATAAGAAAGGCCCAGAAAGGCAGAGAAGAACAACAAGGGAATGGCCACTGAAAGCAGTGTTGCAATATTTGTGGGGCTCCTACAAAGATGGGGGGGGGGGTGTCAAACTATTTTGCAAAGCACCAAAAGGCAAGAAACAATGGATGGGAACTAACCAAGGAGAGAAGCAACCTAGAACTAAGGAGAAATGTCTGAGCCATCAACCAATGGAATAGCTTCCTTCAGAAGTTATGGATGCTCCATCACTGGAGGCTTTCAAGAAGAGACTGGTCAAGTATTTGTCTGAAATTATATAGGGTCCCCTGCTTGAACAGTGGGTTGGACATAAGACCTCCAAGGTCCCTTCCAACTCTATTACTCTATGTTCTATATGCCAATGAGGGGAAGATTTGAGTGTGAGCACCCTGGTCTGGGATAGGCTGCACCCCACAAAGACTGATAGATATTTTTTGCCAAAGCATGATGGTGAGTTGGATTCATGAAGCTGAATTTAAGCTGAATTCTGTGACAGTTAGAGATGAAAATCCTGACATAAGAACTTATAAATGGAAAGAAATGTAAACATTATAGAAATGGGACCTATTAAATGACTTATTAAAAAGAAATCAGGGAAGAAAACATGAACTTGTAAGATTTGTGGCTATTGCTGCCTGTATACATAAGTTCAGAGCATGGGAAAATAAATAAGAGGAATCTGAATTATTGTTACAGAAGAATAAACATCATTTAATAAGTAGAACTGAGACTGCCTAATATTCCTTGGAAAAATTGAAATTTACTAAGAAGGTTCAGAAAACCCCAGGTGTTTTATTCCGGCCTGCCAGCCATGTTTCTCTCTGAGCTTTTCCCAGGCAGAGGCAGAACTCCCTGGATTACAAGAATTCACACCTGCTCCATAGGCTCATTCCTGGCTCCTGAACTCTCAACACTCCTGTGAAGGGTTTGGATCCAGAGCTGGAGGAAACATTTGTCAGATCTGTGCCCAGATGAAAAACTGGGTGGGACAGCTGTAATACTCTAGATAAATAAAAACCCAAATTATCTTAATAGGTAACAGAAATAGCCTGAAATCTGAAACTTAGTCAAGACAATTCACTTAAGGAATAAAAATGAAATGAATGCAAGATGACAAAGCACCTGGTTTGAAATTTTGGGGAAAAGTTGCAGGAATAGAATTTGGTTATGAAGTTATAAGTTTATATGAGTCAGAAATGTAATGTGTCTGTGTCAAAAAAGAAAAAGAAAAGCAATGATAAGCTTCAACTATATAGAAAGATGATTTCCTAACTAGGGGACAAAATTTATACTTCATTCTATGTTGAAGTATGTTCTGGGAATTTAAATGTTTTAGGAAGAATTCAGAGCAACTGGAATTGATTAAAGAACGAGAAATTGGGTCTTATGGAGAGAGCCTGAAGGACCTGGGAAAGGCAGAATGGGACAACTGGGTGCAGCAACTCGTCCTGGCCAACTCACTGTGGGAAAACTCTCCACGGGACAATTCAACAATTCAAGTAGTTAAAGCGATTTAAAAATTATTGTAATTTCTGTCATTCACTTTTCCTTTTGTTCCTCCTTTTCCATCCCTTTTTTAATGATTCTATTTTGCCATTTCTTTGATATTAGTGTAACTCTTGTCCTGCAATGACTTGTCCCATGAGTTGGCTTCAGTGAGTTGGCTGTGGCAAGATGTCTATGGGGGGAGTTGGCCACACCAGTTTGGCTGCACTGAGTTGTCCCAGATCCTGGGAAAGGCGCCATTGGTTGAGAAGACCATGGATGAGGAGTGGGGGGTGGTGAAGCTGCTGCACTTTGGAGGTCCAAGGAACAAGGCCGGAACTAAGGGAGTCCAGTTACAAGACGGCAGATTCCAAAGGAGTATAAGGAGAGATCAATCTAAAACAACAGTTGCATGCAGGCAAATGCACTGCCAAAGATGTGGGGGCCTCCTTTTCAGCGGGTTTTTCAAGCAGATGCTGAGTATGCTGTCCCAGCCAGTCTATGGGAATTGGATAGTTACTTAGGAATTATGAGCTGTCCCCTTAAGGGAATGCATCATGGTAAATGTAGTTAAAGGTATCCTGGGAAATGTAGTTCATGTCACGTGGCCATATCTGTATTCCTGATTGGCCACTAAATTGACCCTCGAGGGGTTGGGGGAGTTTTCTTCATTCTTCCCTGAACTCCCTAACTCATGGCAGCTTCTTTCTATAGTTACGAGATGGGTTAGGAGATAACCACCTTTTACTACAAGGCAGATATACAAAAGGATTGGTCATTAAAGAAGAACTTCATCACATATGTGAGTTATGAGGATACCAATAAATGTAATTTGTTATGGAAGTCTTGTTGAGTTATCTATCTGCATCTGTACAGCTTCAAACCCACCTCTGTGCAGGGCAGAAAACTGAGTATAAGAGACAGGATCCTGAATTAGCAGCATGTGCTCAGAGTCACTTCGAACCACAATCAATAATATTAGTAACAATAATGATAATGATGATAATAATAATAATAATAATAATAATAATAATAATAATAATAATAATAATGGGGAGGAAGGGGAGGAGGGCTGGAGGAAGCTTCACCAGAGAGATACTCTCTTGCTAACATCCCTTTGCTGGGCGCCAGCTCCTTCCTCAGAGGAACTGATTCTAGGCTACAATGAAAAGCACCCAGAGATGTAAGACGTGTCAAGCCATCAGTGTTTCTGGGCTACCCCGGTGAAGGACAACTCCAAACCACCAACAATGAAGTTGTTTAGTGTTTATGCTGTTAATAAAAACTTCCAGAATCCCAGGTCAGGATACTGATCTCATCCACACCTTTAGCCTGGGTGGGGGACGGGAGGGCAGAGTTGTTGGGGGGAACTACCTTCTTCAACATTTTCTTCCTGATCCTGGCAGGCGGATCTGGGGTGCTGTCCACGATAGGTAAGATGCCAATGTAAACTTTCTATGAGTGGATTACAACAGTGTGTTAACAGAGAGTTTTGAAACTTTAATTCTGTTTTAATATTATTATTGTTCCCGTTAACTACCATGTTTTTCGCACTGTAAGACGCACCTGACCATAAGACACACTCTTGTTGTCGGCCTCCACATGTCCCCATTGACTTTTTGTGATTCAGATGGTCACAAAAGGTGATCACATGACTTTGGAACACTGCAACGGTCATAAATATGAACCAGTTGCCACAAGTGTCAATTTTGATCATGTGACCATGGGGATGCTGCAAAGGTCATAACTGTGAAAAATGGTCACAAGTCACTTTTTTCAGTGCATTGTAACTTTGAACAGTCACTAAATGAACTGTTGTAAGTTGTGGACTACCTGTAGTTGAGACTTGGTTAATAAGCTCAGAAATTCATATTCATTCATTTTTTTTAATAGAAAAAAACTCAAGTTATTTTGCTTGAAATCTTTTATTAATGTTACACAATATCAATTCTACAATCATACTATCAGCCCATCTACAGAGACAATCTTTTTTTAAAAATATATCTCTGCTTTACATAAAATAAACAAATTGGTCTTCTGCACTTCCATAAAGTGAGTCACCAACTTCTTTTTGGACCTGGTTCGAAAACCCTCTTGGGCTCCTGGATGCCACTCCCAGCAAGAGCCCAGAACAGCCGTCGAGGAGAAGAAACGCTCCAGAGGCCACCCCATTCTCACAACCGCTGGGTCTCATCACCTGGAATATCACATTGGGGAAGAACCCCGGGCGTGGGGGTAGCCACAGGGGCAGGAGGAGGCTCCCCAAACTATTCCTCCTGGAGCATGCCACTAATCCTGATTTTAAACAATAAAAATCAATAATACTGTATATAAAATAATTTAAGCATTGGAGCTATTCTAAAGTAACTATTGCAATGTTTAATAACCGAATGCCATTTTCCAGGGGAAACAGTGATGATCAATAGGTGGTATTGTATAAAATGACTTTCCTGCTGGCATACAATCTTCAAATAATCCTATTGTTCAGCCTATATGGGAGTGGCTAGCAGGAGGTGTAAAGCAGCAATAATATAAACACATTTAAAGATTACTTACTTAATTTTACCTCTCTGCTCCTTTTTCTGGAAGATGGAAATATGTTTTAATAAGAGTAAATGAAGCCTCCACAGCAGGCATTAGACTTGCAGTTGGTAGGCAGGAGTCTAATCATAAGACAGCAAGAATCCTCTTGAGATCAAAGGCTCCGTGTCATTGTAGGCGGCTGTTTTTATTAAAAATCTTGTTTGCAAGTTTGGCTTTATAGGATGTAGAAGGTTCAGATCTTTTGAAGCTCATCCACCCCTTGGCCCATGTATACAGACTGCAGCCACAGCCAGTGCGGTGGGCATGGCACATCCTCACAACCCATTAAAATTCCATCACTCAATAAGCTAGTTGGAGCTCTCTGGTAGCCATAACCCCAGGCTCAGAAGCCATTTCGGACCCCAAATGCCTCCCCTCCTCCTCCTCCTCTGCACTCTCTCCAAGGAAGGGCTGGAATCCCACCAGTTCTTTCCCAACCAGATTTCTCCAGAGCCAGGCAGATGGCGGTTGGGCATCTTGGCTTAGCGTTGCAGCTAATCAGCGACTGAGAAGCACATTCCTGGCTATCTGAACTCCCTTGACAATCCTTTAACCTTTGCTTGTTCAATCTCTTTTTCCTTCCAGCTCTTTTTTCTGAAGGTCTAAGCATGCAACATAGATTCATTGATTCATAGGAATTCCATTTCACTCATCGACCAATAAAAATACATGCAATAAAACAAAGAAAGCAAAGTGAACCTCTACATCAAAGACTCCGGGCAAGCCTTTGTGGGCAAAGCTCATACATAATACAGCAGAACTTCACCACTTTAAAGCCATAGACATTTATCCCGGTTATCTAATAACAAAGCAAATAAAAGTTGGACTGCCCTGGAAATTGAGTTATAAAAGGGGTTTCATCAGCCCTGGAGAACAGGCATATGAGATGCCTGGATGTGGTTTCGAGGCACCTGTGTCTGTTGAGTTACCTGAGAGGTTTTCCTCTATTTCCCTTCCAACCCAGCTGGGGGGAGAGTCTCAAATGGGGCTAATGGCAATCCTCTTCTGAATTTGGGAACTGTGATGTGCCATGAAGCTCATATAGGAGTTAAAATGTTTTTATTTGCAATGATATCATGAGAAAAAGCAACCATTTCTCTTTGGTCTTAAACCTTTGCCTTAATATTGATCTAGCTTGACCTGAGCCACAGATACCTGATCCTGTATTCTTTTATATTGCTAGTTTTCCGGGGACAGTCACCACCAGTTGATTCTCCCTTTTTAATTCAATTCCTAGGGCACTCCAATAATGTTTATTCATATTATCCATTCAACAATCAGGATGAAAGTCTAAAGTGGAAAAATTCTGCTACATTTGTGTGTAAGCTTTGCCCACAAACAGTTGCTAGCAGGTTAGGGGTTAACTTTGCTTTCTTTTGTTTATTGGATGCATTTTTATTGGTCAATGGGTTTCTGTTTATCTGTCGTTGTTGTTGGGTTCAGGTGGAATGAAGGTACCTCTGAGCATCGTGGATCCGTTTTAAATGGAGATTGACTCGCTCCCTGATTGTCTAGATTACTGAATCTCTTTTTCCCCCCACATCCCTTAGTGTTGGAAAGACCACTATTATTTCCCCACAAGACAGCCGGCCTGGCCGAATGACGCTGTGAGAGCAGAATCACGCATTGTGCCTGGGAAGAAGGAGGTGCAAGGAGAATCTCGTGGTTTGCTCACTTCACACCAGGCTCAGGTTCCCTCATTGCACCCTACAAGGAACAGGGGAGCAAAGAAGAGGGGGGCAAGGGAGGGACCCCAGGAAGGAGCTGCTTCCTGAGGGGAGGACCCCAACAGCAGCCCCAGCTGCCTTCCCTGGAGGGCAGAAGATGAGGCAAGGCGTTGGTGGGAAAATTAAAAATGAAATGTATTTGTTATTTTGAAAAGAGCTCTGACCTTATAATAAAAGGATTAGATGGGGTTTCCAAGCGGAAATGAGCCCTGGGAGCTCTGGCTGGCTTGCGTGCTCAGAAGAGGGGCTTATTGAAACCACAAGTTGAGGGGCTTAAGACCTCCAGGCCATTGGTGAGGTACCACTGCCCCCCAGCGGCTCCCTCCCACAATGGCGCCCAGGGAAAGCCAGAGCAGCCGCTGCCACCGAGGGAAGGGCAGAAACCGCTTCCCTGAGAACCCCAAGGCAGTGGCTGTCCCACCCTTTTCATAGGTGAAGCAGTCCAAGGGCAAAACCAAATGATCAAAAGGTATAGGTATTTTCCATGGAGTTTACAGTGCAGCCTCTTGCAAAAATGCTCAAGATGTCCAAAACAATCCCTGAGGAATAAGATGACATATCTGTAAAGCGTTGTTCCTTCTGCTGAGGGACCCATTCCCTTAGAGATAACGAAGGGAAAGAGTAAAATGAAGCCAGGAGAGATGGATAGAAGATGATAGATAGATGATAGATAGATAGATAGATAGATAGATAGATAGATAGATAGATAGATAGATAATAGATAGATAGATAGATAGATAGATAGATAGATAGATAGATAGATAGATAATAGATGATAGATACATGATAGATAGATTACAGATGATAGATAGATAAATACATTACAGATGATGATAGATAGATAGATAGATAGATAGATAGATAGATAGATAGATAGATAGATAGATAGATAGATAGATGGATGGACGGGTGGGTGGATGGACGGACAGGCAGACAGACAAACAGATCACATGAACCACTAGCAGTATCTTTGCTCATCCTTGTACATACAGGTGAAACTCGAAAAATTAGAATATCGTGCAAGTTCATTTATTTCAGTAATGCAACTTAAAAGGTGAAACTAATATATGAGATAGACTCATTACATGCAAAGCAAGATAGTTCAAGCCATGATTTGTCATAATTGTGATGTGATGGCTTACAGCTCATGAAAACCCCAAATCCACAATCTGCCAGGTCCTGCTGGAAAATGAAGTCAGCATCCCCATAAAGCTCATCTCTGGAAGGAAGCATGAAGTGCTCCAAAATCTCCTGGTAGACGGCTGCGTTGACCCTGGACTTAATGAAGCACAGTGGACCAACACCAGCAGATGACATGGCTCCCCAAATCAACACAGACTGTGGACACTTCACACTGGACTTCAAGCATCTTGTCGTGTGTGCCTCTCCATTCTTCCTCCAGACTCTGGGTCCTTGGTTTCCAAATGAGATGCAAAAGTTGCTCTCATCAGAAAAGAGGACTTTGGACCACTGAGCAACAGACCACTTCTGTTTTTCTTTAGCCCAGGTAAGATGCTTCTGATGTTGTTTGTTGTTCAGGAGCGACTTGACAAGAGGAATATGTCATTTGAAGCCCATGTCCAGGATCCGTCTGTGTTGGTGGCTCTTGATGCACTGACTCCAGCCTCAGTCAACTCCTTGTGAAAGTCCCCAACACTTTTGAATGGCCTTTTCCTGACAATCCTCTCCAGGCTGAGGTCATCCCTGATGCTTGTGCACCTTTTTCTTCCACACTTTTCTCTTCCACATAACTTTCTATTCATGTGCTTTGATACAGCACTTTGGGAACATCCAACTTCTTTTACAATTACCTCTTGAGGCTTTTCCTCCTTATGGGGGGTGTCAATGATGGTTTTCTGCATAATTATCGGCTCAGCAGTCTTTCCCATGATTGTGATTCCTACTGAACCATACTGGGAGACCATTTAAAGGCTCAGGAACCCTTTGCAGGTGTTATGGCTTAATTATCTGATTTGAGCGGGACACTGAATAGAATACTGAACCTTGTCACAATATTCTAATTTTCTGAGATTGTGGATTTGGGGTTTTCATGAGCTGTACGCCATAATCATCTCAAATATGACAAATCATGGCTTGAACTATCTTGCTTTGCATGTAATGAGTCTATCTCATATTAGTTTCACCTTTTAAGTTGCATTACTGAAATAAATGAACTTGCACGATATTCTAATTTTTTGATATATATATGGCATTCGGCTTTGTTCGGGTATTTTCCCACGTCATTATAGTTGTGCTTTTAAAGTTGTAGCAATGTTTCGGCAGAATCTCATCTGCCATCATCAGGCTTCTATATAGTGTTTGTTTGTGAATCAGACTTTCACAGCCATTTCTGTTTTAAATTTGTTGCTCGCCTACTGCTGTGCCAGAATGGTTTTTTCTTCATCCCATTCTGGTGCGTAGGCTAGCCCCAAATTTAAAACTGAAACGGCTGTGAAAGTCTGACTCACAAACGAACACTATACAGAAGCCTGATGATGGCAGATGAGATTCTGTCGAAACGTTGCTACAACTTTAAAAGCACAACTATAATGACGTGGGAAACTACCCGAGCAAAGCTGAATACCGTACATGTAAGTACCCGCGAAAACTTAAGAAAACATACACACGTACACACACACACACACACACACACACATACACTAGCATGAGCAAGGATACTGCTAGTGGTTCACATGATTAATTCAGCCTGTGTTCTTGTTCCAGAACTCATACTGATGGGATCCTCATAGGACACAAGACTCACAGCGCTTGCAACTATGCTGCCTTGTACATCCAGCTGGGCAGAGCTGCCAATCTGTGTTGGGATGATGCGTCAAGAGATAATATGGCCCAGCAGTTGGTGGGCAGCTTGCTTGGATTTCCAGGGAAATTGCCCCTTCCAGGAGAAAGCACTAGATGCTGCAAATCAAAAGCACCATTGCATCGTCTTCATTATTATTTGATTTAGGAAAGCATTCTGATCTCTCACAATAGCGTTGTCTTTCACAGATCTGATATTTAAACCGTGTGTCCTCAGCTGTCAAATATTATTAGGGCCACGCAAATATTCAGATGAGAGATTAGGAGGCAATTCAATCAGCTTCCTAAATTGAATTGACCATTCAAATGGCCAAATCAAATCAGACGCCCTCCGATCCAGTTTGCCTGACGCTGATGCATCTATGCGTGAAACAGCTTCTCCAGATTAGATCAATTTTCGGATTTGAAGCAGTGACTTAATGGGGTTTGTCTAAATCACACTAAGCCCACAGTATACACAAAGGTCCTTTTTTGACTGCACTCCTTCAAGAAGTTGAAGATTTCACCCATTTAATTAGACAACCTTTAAAAAACACCCTCGTGTTGTTATGAATCCATTTCACTGACATTTGTCTGCACGCCTCCATGTTCATTCTTTCAGTGTATCTGTGACCCCAAAACTAGTCTGGATTTCTGCTGTGGTGATGACCACCATTCTGTATTCTCAGAATGTCGAGAGCTGCTTTGCGGACCTTCTGGTAGAAACTGTGGCTGTTATTCTCTCCTTGGATAGTTCAGCACAATACCAGATTCTGGGAAAATGAAATCACGGCTGCCAAAATGTTTACAAAACCAGCTCTCTCTTAACCCTCCCAAAGTGGGGGAAATGATTGACATTTCTCTGAGTATTTTGAGTGGTAGGATAAACCTGTTTGATTGATGGTTGAAAACATAAGGGTGTTGTTGTAGTTGAGCAATGAGAGGCTAGACCAGGGCATGGATGCAACAAGACTTTATTGAAACAATAAAGGACTGAACGTGTTAGCCCTGCCTGGAGCAGGCTCACAGCGAACAGCGGCTGGCCGGACCCTGCAGCTGGCTTTTATAGCCGGCTGTCGAGGGAGGCCAGCCAATGAGGGGCAGCAAACGCCCCCGCAGCATGAACGGACCTGGGTGGGGACTTTGGCAAGTTCCAGGGACATAACAGGTGTCTTGCACCAAAAGTGGTGGGATTCAAAAAAATTTATTACCGGTTCTGTGGGCATGGCTTGGTGGGCCTGGCGTGGCTTGGTGGGCTTGGCAAGGGAAGGATACTGCAAAATCCCATTCCCTCCCCACCCACTAACCTGCTTTCCAGCCCCATTCTCCTGTGCAGGGCAACCAAAGAACACCCAGCTGATCAGCTGGGACTCAATGGGAGGCAGGGAAGAGATGGGGGCAGGGGCAGTCAGAGGTGGTATTTGCCGGTTCTCCGAACTACTCAAAATTTCCGCTACCGGTTCTCCAGAACTGGTAAGAACCTGCTGAATCCCACCTGTGGCACCGGCTGATCAAGAGACCCTGCCCTTGGATTGCCCCAATGATCCATCATAGCCTCCCAGCCTTCTAGACATTAAAAGAGGAACAGGGACCTCATAATTGCAACAGTAACCTTAGACACCCCCCCAAAGAATGTCCTAGAATGAAAAGGTGTATAATTTTTTCAGACGACGCTCCCTTGTCAGCCTTTCCAGGACATCCAGACAAGATGCACCAACCATGAACATTAATAGTACATTTATTGTAAGACGACAATAACAGAATCTTGTGAGTCTGAAAGTATTTCTTCCCACCCTTACTTTTACTCTCCGGAAACACGGATGGTTCCTCAGGAGATGCTTCTTCCAACCCACCCCTCCTTTGGACCCAGATTTTGTGAATTAGACCATTGTTTGTGCTGCGACTCTTTTTCCTGCCTTCCAGGGTCATTCCCTCTTCCCGTTACATTTCCCAAGAGCTTCAAACAACAAGGAGTCATTAATGAAGATGGTTAGAGCTCTCATCCCTCAGCAGACCAGGGTTCAAAGGAACATTTGGTGCTGAGTCATAGCAGCAGGCTGCGGTTAGTTCAGCAAAGGCTCCAAGATGGGGGTCTCCTCCTTTCCCAGGCATCAGAAGGTCCGCTGTTCTCAGCTAGTTCTTGAATCTTGAGTAGAGCCCGAGGGATCAGGTTTTGTGAGCCACAAATCAGGTGCTCTTATGACAACTCAGAGACTCGCATTGGATCTGCTTCCTAGAACTCCTGAGTGAGGGGACCAGATGGGAACTTGGTCCAGAAAGCATCCAGCAGAGACCACAAGGGCCAGAGGGTCGAGTGGCACTCCTGGCTCAATGCAAAGCTACCCCTCGGCTGAGCCCCTGTGCCAGCTTCCAGTCAGCCCCCGAGAGCCCAGTTTACCCAGCTGCAACCAGTGGCAGGAGCCCTGCCCAGTCCTTGTCACTGCTTCTTATCTGGTCACATACTCAGTGAGGGGCCCATGGGCCAAGGGCCACAACGTATCTTCTGAGAGCTATGGGGGGCTTCCTCCCCCTCCCCTTCTGCTGCTTTGAAATTCAGAATTCACCTGCAAAAACCTTTTTTAATCCTTCTTAAAAAATCACTTCTTCCCCCCAGAACTTCCTGGAATCTTCCACCACCAACAAACATCATTTTTTAATTAAAGTGCTTTGTTTTGTTTTGCTTTAGTATGTATTTTACTGCTGTTTGTACTGTAAATCACTTCAAGATACTCCAGCCTAGGAAGTGATACATAAATACAGTAAATAAATACATTTGCAGAGCGTGTCAAGTGAGCTTTCCAACAAATGCATTCCTGTGTTTTTTCTGGCTTACTGGGAAGCCTCAGACTGGGCCAGATCCTGAGGCATTCCTCTTTTCCAAGAATATTTGTTATCAATGCTCACCGACAAGAAGAAATTCATTCGGGCTCCAGCTAATGACGCAACTCCTGGTAATTCCCCACCCTGTGCAAGAGCAAGTCAGCAGTTCAGATCCTTCTAAAGAGTTTATTAATCTCTGGAAGCACGTAAAGATGGTTAAACCTGCTCCCAGCAGGCGGTTATTCTTGGCCAGAGCTCCAAATAAACTAAGGTTAGGTTCAATTGGGCTAATCTTTTCAAGGCCTGATTAATGTGGCAAGTCCCATCCCCAAAATAGCTTAATAAAAGCCAAGCTCTTGCTCGAGAGTTGCCGCGGAATGACCTCAGGTGACCTTCCCACTTTCAGCTCTCAGATTGAACCTTATTAAAGCTTCTTGAGAAGAGTTGACAGCTCCAGAGTCCGTCTTGGACCTGGCGGGACTGACCTCTGGGGATGCGTCCTTGGGTAGAAATATCGGCTTTTCTGTTGAAATGGCCTCACATTCTGAAGAGCCGCCAGAGCCTCAAAGAGTCCAACTTCCTTGCTGAGTCCTAATAAAAAAAGGTGAAGTGATACGCAAAGAACCATTCAAAGCAAGAGCAGCAGGAGAAAGAAGTCTAAATGTAAGAAAGTCTAAATATTTGAGGGCTTTCATCCAAGATATGATCCAGGTGACCCCCGTGCAATGATTATTTACATCCTGACCTTATTTATTATTGATTGATCAATCAATTTTCTTCACTGGTCAACAGACGGGCTCGAGGCGGTAAGTTATTTCTACAAATAAGTCATGATGGTGAATATATCAAATATTATTTCCTCCTCCTATTTTCCCCATAACAACAACCCTGTGAGGTGGATTGATCTGAGAGAGAGAGGGAGAGGGAGAGACTGGTCCGAAATCATCCAGTTGCCTGTCATGTCCAATATGGGACTTGAACTCATGGCCTTCCACTTTCAAGCCAGCTGCCTTAATCACTAGAGTAGACCAAACCAGACTCCCATGTTTCTGTTCTTCCTCTCAATGTCAGAATCTCTTGGGATGCCTTTGGGAAGGTGGCCTCCTTGTTATATTAAGAACAGAGCCATTCGGGGTCACCAATTTTGGCTTTCCAAGTGTCCCAGGGATTTAGTAAAATATTGATCAACTTGGAGTGGCCGGAGTGGAATCTATGCAAATCAGAGAATTTCAGTTGCTTTAGTTTTACCCTATTCATTAAGCGGGGTCTGCCTGGAATCCACAATCTAGTAGACCCAAAAGGAATAATTGACTTCACTGCACTCTCTGGCATATTAATCTGTAGCCCTTCAAACCTTCTTCAGGCGATGCTGACAAGCCTTTGCAGCTTCTCAGCACATCACCTGAAGAAGCTGTTTTGCTCACATATTTTGCTGTAGGTAAAATAATTCCGGGCTAAGAGGCACCCAAAGTATCTGAGACTTGAACGGCTGTGCTGAGATCTCTGCATTCGCCAAAAGCTTTACAAACGTTGCACTTGAGCCTCACCCTATAAATTGGTGTTGAATTTAATATAAAGTGTAATGTTGTGTTACTAGAGGGTGCCACAGGGGGAAAACTCTGAAGATCTCTATTAAAATCCTTACAGGTCTTTTGTCTGACATTTCTAACTCCAGTTTTGCCTCAGGCCAAGCCTGGGGACAATTTTGGGTGGGTGGGGGAAGAGGATCAACAGCTTTATTCTGTTGGGGGGCCTCTCTCTCCTCTCCTCCTGCCCAATTCATTCCCAAAGGTGGTTTAGGGGCAATCAGAAAAATAAATTAACAGGGTCTGAAATTTGCACCACTCCTGAATGCTGCTGCAACTCTTCTTACTGACCAGGATTAACAGGGTGCCTGAAATGATCAATTTATTGGGTTCACTCAAGATTGGGGGGTGTCTTTGATTGGGGGGTGTCAACTCCTGGAGATTGTCTGGAGTGCTCCCTGCAGAGATTTTCTGGGGGGAAGGATTTTGCATTCTCCTTCCTAGGGTGACTGGCTCACCTTCCCCCAGCCGGCTCTCAGTTCAGACTCTCCTGATGATTGGCACCCCAGTGCCCCAGCTGACTTCCATGACTGCTAACTAAGGCAGGACTACAGCTCCCTGTCTCCCAGTTTCTAGCCTGGGGCCTTGGCTATTATATATCAACCCTGCTTCAGCCAATACACTTAACATGAATTCGCTGAACAAACTGGGTTTGTACAACATGCCATGCAAAAACAAAAGATAAAACCTGTGATGACCCAAAGGGGCGTGGCACAAAGACAACACAGTCACATAAGCAAGAAGAATCCCTTTAGTACCTCCAACTTTGCCCCCAGTGTCCAGTTACCTTCATCTAAAGAAAAAAAAACTCTCCCAAGAACAGTCTTTAAGTGGAGGAAATTCAGTCCAAAAACAAAGTACATAGATACTGTAAATAAAAATCCACAGAAACCACGCTGCAGCAATTAACTGGACGGGACAGGAGAAGGAATTGCAGACTTGAACGGCCAGCAAAACACACACAGTTGGGAAGATGCCAGAAACACAGATAAGCCTCGACAATACCAGATAATTCATGATTTGCTCTCAACAGTTTGCTGTGCGCAACTTCCCTTTTTAAACCCTGTGTTCCCAGCTGCAGCTAATGAAGGGATTCAGGGCCCTTTCCTCTCCCATAAGCCACACAACTCACATTGCTCCCTTCTCCATTCCTCCCTGCGTGCCCTAGGATGAAGAGGTGGTGGGCCTGGATCTTCCTCTGAATTCTCTCTGCCTTGCTCTACCTCTTCTCTGCTGTGCCCAGCCGGACTTTGCCCTTCCCCAGTTTCTTCCACAGCCAACAGAGCCACACTCCCACTCCCTGTCAGCTGCTTGCCTCCCCCTCCAAAGCAGATTCCAACAGGGGAATGACAAAACCTGACCACAATGAAAACTAGCTATTTCCCCAGGATCACAGACAAGCAGCTTCTGTATTTCAAACTCCCCAGTGACAACAGTTGTGCCAAAACTGACTCTGTGGTTTCTTCCCCAAACCCCCAAAACTTTAACCTTAGACTGTCTACTATTGACCTCACCCATTTCCTAAGAGCTCTGTAGGGGGTGTGTATAAGCGCAACAATGTGCCTACCATCCCTGTCCTATTGTTTCTTTTTATTTTTCTTATATGTATCCATTTCATGTGTCCATAACTATGTTTATACTTATACCTGTTATCTTATAATTGCTTGACAAAGTAAATAAATAAATAAACAAACAAACAAACAAATAAATAAATAAATAAATAAAACTTATCCCCCTCCTGGCAGCTTTCCTAGCTCCCCTCACAAGGAAAAACACCCGTTTCTGACCTAACTGTACAGGGGCTGCCAAAAAACCCTAAACTGCATTAACAGCCACCGCTTCTGCCCCGCCGCCGCCGCCGCCACTTCTGCCCCCGCCACTGCTGCTTCTGCCCCGCCGCCACTGCTGCTTCTGCCCCCGCCGCCGCTTCTGCCCCGCCGCCGCCGCCACTTCTGCCCCGCCACCGCTTCTGCTCCCGCCGCTGCCACTTCTGCTCCCACGGCGGGAGGCAGAGCGGAAGCGGCGGCGGGGGCAGCAGCAGCAGTGGTGGCGGGGGAAGAAGCGTGGCGGTAACAAGCGGTGGCGGCGGCGCAGCGGCGCGAGGGCAGAAGCAGCAGCGGTGGCAGGGGAAGAAGCGGTGGCGGTGGGGGGCAGAAGCAGCAGCGGCAGCAGGGGCAGAAGCAGCAGCGGCGGTGGGGGCAGAAGCAGCAGCGGGGGCAGTGGCGGTGGGGGCAGAAGCAGCAGCGGTGGCGGGGAAGTCTTCTGCCCCGCCGCTGCTGCTGCTGCTTCTGCCTTCCAGTCCTGCCTCATCCAGCCGGGCCATTTGCAGGAGGAGAGATAGGCGCGAGGCGGGCGAGCTTTCTCCCCCTGCAAAATTTGGCCGGAAAATAAACTGTGATAAAAAAACTGTGATAAAAAAACGTGATAAAAAATAAATAATTTTTAATAAATAATTAATAATAAATAATAAAAACATCTCACTAACTTCATTTCCAAATAAATTTAATATGTTAACTATGTTTTCTATGGTTTTTTGGGATGATCGGGTATTGTTACTGTTATTTTATTTTATGTGCGGCCCAAACCAAATTTTCATCTTCTAAAGTGGCCCAGGGAAGGTGAAAGGTTGGACACCCCTGGTATAGGGTCTTCTGCTTCAGCAGAGGGTTAGACTAGAGTACCTGCAAGATACCTTCTTCCTCTCCTTCCCTTCCCTCTATGGGAATGTGCAGGCAGAGTTGCCTCCCCTACTCAGTTCAGGCGGACAGACACATTTTAATCCTCCTTCTCTTTATGGGTGGAACACATTATTCCATTCCTTAGCAATTGACGGCGGCATCTTGGCACAGCCTAGCATCAGCCCAAAGGTGGGAGGAGGACAGGAGCACTGAGAAGGCTATTAAGATGCCTCCCTTGGTTGGGATGTGTCTAAAGCAGGCAAACAGGCAAACTGACTGATTGGCAGCTCCTACAAGGAGCAGCCATTGCACACAGACTTGTTTGCCTGGGGCCCATCCCCCTCAGTTCCCCTCATCTCCTTGGGAAGATTCGGTTTTTCACCTAAGAAAAGGAAAAGACCCCCAAAAAAGTCATCAAGCTTTGGTTTTTCACTATCCCCTCAGCCCCATTTTCTTTTCACCTGTTCATGTTTTGGACTGGATTTCAGTCTGGATCCTTTCCAAGAAATCATTTAATCTGAGTCATTTCTTTCCTACTTCTACCATGTGCACATGCGCACATGCCACATCCACATACCAAGCACCTGTCAATATTCCCTACAAATGGAGACCTCCAAGAGCAGGATCCCCAGAGAGGACCTAGGCTTGTGATTATATGCCAGAGATAGTGTCAAATCAGGAGTCAAAGCAATTACCGGTTTATTGCATGCTTGGGGATAGGTAACAATCAACAGAAATGAAGGGGGCTGGATTTAGATCTCTTATGGGTGCAAAGGGACTGGAGACTGATAACATGTTTGACCTCTCCCTTGGGCTCAGCCTTGTCATCTTCTACTGACTTCCTGAGGAAACAGAATTTGCCTCCAGAAGCTGTTGGGTTTTTAAGGAGAGACTGGACAGCCACTTATCTGAAATGGTATAAAAGGTCTCCTGCTTGAGAAGAGGGTTGGTCTAGAAGACCTCCAAGGTCCCTTTCAGCTCTATTCTGAACCAAAGTTGGCCCTGGACCAATTTGGAGAAGTCCATTCTTGCCCTCTGGTGCCAAAAGGTCACCTGCTCCAACTGGGGCCGGGAGAGACCCATGCTAGTCTGTTGCAGTCCATTAATAGGAAATAGCCTATTAATTTGGACAGGTCTCCAGTCCAAAAAATATGAAAAATGGTCCTGTGAGCTGCTTTGGATGCTTTCTGTACCCAGCTTGATACGTCCTGCTTTATTTCACAGGCATGCATCAAGGAAAGGCCGGCTGGTGGTGAGAACAGATCTAAATTCTGGGAGAGGAAATAAGAATGACCTCTGATTAATTAAAAATCAAGACTTTGGTATGGAAGCACTCTACACCACTTCAGCTGCCCCTCCCGGCTTGTTTATGGCAGAAGAACAAGGTCAGTAATTGGAGGAACCTGAGGGAGATGTCTTCTCCTTTCTCTTGCTTGTCCAGATTGTGTGGGGAGGGGAAGGGGGAGGAGACCTGGCATAGCAGGGCTGATTGCAGGCCATTAAGGTCATTGGAACTGGGGAGAGGAGGGAGGGGAGGGAGGAGGGGGAGGAACAGAGATCAGAGCATCAATCATCCAGCCTTGCTTAAATGAAAAAAGGTCAAAACAAGAGAATGCACTCTTTTCTATTTGAGACCTTTCAATTGGATTAAGGTGTTGAAGAACCTGAAGAATTTTTTCTTTTCCCTTTTTTTCTTTTTTTTTCCTTAAGCCTTTTTCTTCATCTAACTATTGATTGGATTAAGGTATACAAGAACCTGAAGAAATTTTGTCCTCCCTTTTTTTTTCTTTTTTTAAAATCATTATTGTTGGGCTTCTTTTTTCTACTATTTTTATTTTGAACTATAATTGGTTACTTCACAATTGGATTAAGGTTTAGAAAAACCTGAAGATTTTGAATGGCTTAAAATGAGTAGGAAATTTATAGCTCCTGGTTCTTCAACTTCTCCTTCTTCCTCTCCACCATCCAGTGGACAACGTTCAATACAGAGCAAGAAAAAGAACAAGAAAAAGTGACTCTGCAGATGACTATGCAAGGAATTCAAAATATTCAAGCAAGATCAGAGAATATTGAAAAGAGAATAGAGAACATTGAACAAAGAACAGAGAACATTGAACAAAGAACAGAGAACACTGAACAAAGAACAGGGAAAACCAATGAAAAAGTGGAGAACATCCAACAAATGATGTTGAAGTATGATGAGAGATTCCAAAAAATTGAAGAAGAAGATAAACAAAGAGACAAGAAGATTGGAGATATTGATAATAGATTAATGGTGGTTGAACAAAATAAAAGTGGTATGTTGAGATGGGAGATGGATAGATCAGAATTCTATCTTAGATTCCAAAACATAGAGGAAGAAAAAGGACAAAACTTAGCTGAGATAATGATAGAAATACTGTCTGAAGTTTTGGAAATAACCCAAGAGAAGATGGTGGATGGAATAGATGAGGTCTATCGAGTTTTCACAAGATATGCAATGAGAAATAGCTTACCAAGAGAAGTTCACATTAGATTTACAAAGAAAGACATTAAAACGTAAATATTGCAAGTGTCAAAAGAGAAAACTTTGAAATATAAAGATAAGGAGAGTGTGGTCTTGAAACAAATGCCCAGAAGAGTGAGAGAGATGAGAAGAGAATACCGATTCCTGACTAAAATGCTACTTAAAAAAGAGGTGAATTATAGATGGCTGATTCCAGAAGGTTTAATGTTCACATGGCAAGAACAGAGACATAGAATTGACTCAACTGAGAAAGCGGAATTATTTTATACAGAATTTTTTGGAGGGAAAGAGGAAGAGGCAGAAAAAGAGATCTCACTAAGTGAATTCCAAGAGGACTGCCAAATGGCGACTGAAAAAGAAGAAGGTGCCATAGGTGGAAAGGTGGAAGCCAAAGAACAATGTGAACTAAGATCTACGAGAGCTGCTAAACCTAACTATAAAATATAACCATGGAAGAGAAAAAATTGATTACAATTAATATAAATGGACTTAACTCAGCCATTAAAAGAAGGAAAACCTTTCACAAACTAGAGAAATTAAAATTTGATATAATTTGCCTACAAGAAGTACATATTAAAAAACAATATGAACAATTGTTGGTACAGCCAAAATTAGGGAAAATATTTACTTCCTTGACACAATGTAAGAAAAGAGGAGTGGTTTTATATATTAAAGAGACCACCCAAGCAAAATTGATTTATACCGATGATGATGGAAGAATACTAATGGTGGAAATAATGGAAAATAATACGAAAACACTCCTAATTGCAATCTATGCCCCGAATGACAATCAAGAAGAATTTTATTAAAAATTACATATGAAGATAATCGAACTGGACTATGCTAATATAGTTATGATGAGAGATTTTAATGGAATTGTAGACAATAAATTGGACTATACAGCACAGAAAACAATTATGCAAAACAGAAAGATTCTCCCTAAATCTTTTTTTAAAATGGTAGATGAAATAAACTTAAAAGATACATGGAGAGAAAGAAATGCTAAAACTAAACAATACACCTTCTATTCAAATAGACACTTATCCTGGTCCAGAATAGATATGATATGGATGTCAACAGAATCAATAACTAATATTCAAGAAATAAATATTGAAACAAGTACTTGGGCAGATCACACTCCAATGACAATTAAATGGAAAGGACAAAAAAGAAGATCTAGATGGATATTAAATAATACTATTTTAAAGGAAAAAGACTTCACACAGTGGATGGAGAAAGAATTGCCTTTTTTCTTCAGAGAAAACAAAAAAGAAGGTACATCAGTTCAGAATGTATGGGATACAATGAAGGCATATGCCAGAGGCTTGATAATAGACTATACAAGGAAAAGGAATACTATGAAAAGGCTAGCCTCTAAGGCCCTAGAGGATGAGCATAAAAGACTTGAAAAAGAGCTACAGAAAATGCCACAGAAAAAGGACATCAAGCTAAAAATGGATATAATTAAACATAAAATGAGTCAAATAGAAAAAGAAAAATTAGCACAGAAAATTACAGGTGCTAAACTTTGAAGACACAAACAAACCAGGTAGATGGTTAGCATATAAATTGAGAAAGGAGAAAGAATCAAGGAAAATATTGCAATTAATAGATGATCAAGGCCAAGTTTGCCATGGTAGTAAAGAGAAGAAGGAAATCATTCGAGACTTCTATGGGAAATTATATATGCAAGAGAATATTGATGAGGAAAGAGTTAAACAGTACTTACAGAATGCTAATTTACCTCAGATACCTAAAGAGACTGAAAAAATGTTAGAAAACAATATAACAATGATGGAGTTAACTGAAGCACTCAAGAAGCAAAATAATGGAAAGGCACCAGGCCCTGATGGACTTCCGGCAGAATTTTATAAAACATTACAAGAATTGTTGAATCTTCCATTGCTAGAAGTTATGAATGAAGTCATGTTAAAGAAGAAGATACTTAAATCATGGTCAGAAGCCTATATTACACTTATTCCAAAAGAGGAGGCCGACCCATTACAAATTAAGAACTATTAAGACCCATTTCTCTACTAAATGCAGATTATAAAATTTTTGCTTCAATATTGGCAGAAGGACTTAAAAATATTTAAATAATGTTATCCATCCTGATCAAACTGGATTTCTGCCAAAGAGACAAATTAAAGACAATATGAGAGTAATCTTGGATACCTTGGAATACTACGAGGCACATCCTGAAAAACAAATGGCTCTGATATTCCTAGATGCACAGAAGGCATTTGATAATGTTAATTGGCGGTTCATGTTATTACTGTTGGAACAGATGGGTTTTGCTAGAAAATTTATTCAGGCAATAGAAGCTATATACTATAAGCAGATGGCAAAGGTAATGATAGAGGGAGAACTGACAGACTCTATTGATATAAGAAAAGGACAAGACAAGGGTGCCCACTATCACCTTTGTTGTTTGTGTTAACTTTGGAAGTGCTAAACAGAAATATAAGGAATGAAAATCAAAAAGGAAGAATTTAAGTTGCAAGCATTTGCAGATGATCTGGTTTTCATTTTAGAAGACCCACTAGAAATAGCATCAAAACTGATAGAAAAGATAGAGACATATGGAAAGGTGGCTGGTTTGAAAACAAATAAAGATAAGACAAAGATCTTGACAAAGAATATGCTATCAAGACAAAAGGAAGAACTGGCAGACCTATTGAAAATTCAGGTCACGAATAAGATCAAGTACTTGGGGATATACTTGACAGCAAGATGCAGTACACTAAAAGAGAATAATTATATCAAACTTAAGCAGCAGATAGCGCTAGATTTGGCGAAATGGGAAAATTTACAACTGTCATTAATAGGGAGAATATCAACAATCAAGATGAATATATTACCCAGAATTTTATATTTGTTGGAATATTGGAATGTGCTGAAATGAGTAGATTGACTTTTGAAATTAGAGAATAAGAGGATAAACAATTTTATAAAATTTGGGATCTATTCTATCAATGGTTAGACAATAAAATACAGTAATGAAATATGTAGACTTTTAGAAAATAATAAATATATAAAGATGTACTTCTTTCTTATTATATCTACAAAATGATTTTAGGATAGATTTGGGATGATAATATGAACTGTTATAAAATAAACTAAGTAAATTATGGTTATCTTGTAAAACATGAATGAATTAAAGTATAGTCAAATGATTGATTAATAATAATACCAAGGTATTTAATTATTGATTGAAAATATGAGATTAAATGCAATGCAAATGTAATTGAAGACTACGAAATGAAAGCACAAAACAATTTGTAAACCAACCGGCACACTGTATGTACACATATGGAAGATAGCTTGATGTTTTTATGTTTTGTTTGTTTATGTTTGTTTTTAAAAACTTGACTTCTGGTTTGCAAGGCTTCGGCAGTGGCAGGAATCCGCAATTGTGCGTGGTTCCTGCTGCGCTCGCCGCTGGAGTGCCCCTGATCCAGCTGGATTTGCAGGCTAATAGTAACCCCGTAGAGGTGACTGAAGACAGGGGAGATCCAGAAGGGGTCCGGGGAAATCGCAACCCCCCTCCTCAGCTGGCTTGACTCCCTTTTCCAAAAGCGGTGGAGCGGCAGTCAGCAATGGCCGCCACAAAGAAGCTTTCATCCAGACAAGAATGTGCAGGAGGAAGCTGAGAAAATGAAAGTTTTGGGATGAACCGGGATACCAAGTAACATCTAAATACCCTGGAAACTTAACTTCATTAAAGATACATTGTTCCCAAAGAAGATTTTAAAAAGCAGTGGATGAAAGTTAAAAGGGAAAGTTTCTTTTTTTTCTCACTCTCCTTCCCTACAGAGATAGCAGATGGAAATCGGAAAAACCCGTTTTGGCATCAGCAGGTAATTAAATTTGAAAATTAAAGCCAAGGGGACATTAAAGATTTCTGAACATTGGAATTTAAAAAAAAAATTCTTTTTTTGCTATAAGTGGGAAGGGAGAGGTAAAGAATTAATATTAAAACTTCGCTGGAGGAGGCTGCTTGGAGCTTATAAGATCAGAGTTAAACTGTAACAAGACTTCTAAAAGATACATTTTGGAACTTTGTAATTGAACTGTACCCCAGGAAGAAAAAGTATAAAAAGAAGAAAGTGCTAAATGAAACAGCTTGTGTCTATTTGGATTGCTTGGTGACTTTGGGACCTTTGGAAATTATTATTTGAAAGACTAAAAACATTTGGGTTGTTTAAAAATTTTTCACAATGGCATTATCTGTTGAAGAACTGAAAATGGAATTTAAAAAGCTGAAAGAAGAGGAACAAGAAGGGAAGGGTTCTTCTGGATCTGTATTTCATTTCTTAGAAATGGCAATTTCTACCTATAAGGGACAAGAACAAGAAGGTTGGGATGAAGAAGAAGAAGCCATCTTTAATGAACAAACAACTTTATCTGGGGAAGAAAAGGGAAAGAGGGCAAAGAGAATGGAGAATTTAAGACTTAAAAGAACAACCAAAAAAGGCAAAAATAAGGTGAAAAATCGATACAATGTCAGAAAGCAACAGAAAAGAGGAATACAGAAGAGAGTGGAGATTAAGAGGGTGGAGATCAAGAGATGGGGGGGGGAGGGGTAAAAAGTGTAGACCGGAGAAGAAAGGAAGGGAAAAAGGGAAGAGAAGTTACAAAGGTTTGAAACAAGATGTAAAGAAACAGGTTTGTTTCAGAGATAAAGGGTAAAAACATAATTAAAAAAGAGATTCTGCAAAAGTACGTAAGACTGTATTGTTGTATTTGTATTTGAAATAAAGTTAGAAAACTGGAACATTATATGATTTAATAAAATATTAAAGGGAATGTGTAAAATGCTTAAGATTTAATGATAGAGTTTAATTTGCTATTGATTATTGTCTTAATTATATTATAAACTTATTATTTTCTTATTTTAAAATGTAGTATGTAGCTTTAGAATGTACTAAGCAGAATCAGAATGAAAACTATATATTATTTTAAGTGTTAAATTTAGGGGAAAGATATAAAAGCGTCATACTTCAATCAGTGATTACAGGAGAAATATTGTGTTAAAGAGAAAAGATAATTAGATAATTGAAACAGAACGGACAAAAGATACAAGTATAATGATTAAAATTGAGATGAAATAAATAAAATAGAATTAAGAGAGTGAAAAGAGGGGAGAAGCCATATAGAAAATATAGAATGGTAAATAAGATATGAAATGGTATACAAAGTGAACATGAATTTGATTTATGTCTGTACAAAAAGATGTAACCCGGGACTAAGCCACTTTCCAAAAAGAAGTTTTATGTTTTCATGTTTTGTGTTTTGTTTGCTTATGTTTGTTTATTGAAAATTAATAAAAAAATATTTAAAAAAACATATATATATATATAAAAGAAAAATGTATCAGTAATTTTTCTGGCTTCCATTTTCGGTTCTCCTCTGTTGATAACATGAAGAACAGCTTTTGTTTGGTAATCCAACCGGTGCATGTGCTGTACAAGCCAGATTTTCATTTTGGATTAAAGTATTACCGTAAGACTTCTTAAATATAATTTTGTGCCAACCCATCAGCTGAGTTCATGGCCATGTCTTTCCCTAGTTATATCTCAATCCTCCCCAGGTGTTATATCACTAAAAGAGTATCACATGACCTGGATGCAAATGTGCAAATGCACATCCAAGGCAGCCTTTCCAATTCCCACACAGGAGAAGGAAAGGAAAGGCCAGCTGAGTTCTCCATTTCTCCTCCCAGCAAGGGCCACCTGACCTGGCAGGAAAACAGCCATTTCTCCACTCTCCATCTTGTGATGGGATAGCTTTGAGGTGTGTCATGCCCGTTAGAATCTGACTCCAAGGGAGAGGAGGAACAGCTGACAGGGAGTGGGAGTGTGGCTCCAGATGTTGTGAAGAAAACTGGAAAGGGCCCAGGCTGGTTGGGCATTCAGAGGAAGACCCAGGCCCATCATCCTAGGGCACACAGGGAGAAATGGATAAGGGAGAAACATGAATGGTATGGTCTATGGGGGAGGAAAAGGCCCTGATCCCCTTCATGGGCTGCAGCTACAAGGACTGTTTAAAAGGACAAACTGCTCATGGGCCAGTGCTGGAAGCAAAGCATGAAAATATTTCTAGTTTGTCACTTCTTATCTGAGTTCTGGCATCCTTCCCAGTGTGTGTATTTCGATATCTGTGGACATCTTCAAGCGCTTATCCTGTCTTGTCTCATTCATTGCTTCAGTGTGGTTTGTGGGTTTTTTTTTCCTATTTATAATTTATATGTATTTTGAGTTTGAATGGAAGTTCTTCCTTTTTGCAACTGTTTGTGGGGGAGTTTTTTCTCTAGTCAATGATAATTGGGCCTTTGAAACCAAGTTGAAGGAATTAAAGAGACTTCACCTGTTTTTGTGACTTTGTTGCTTTTGTATCCCATCCTGGGTCATCACAAGGTGCTTGAAATGGAAGGTTTAGCTCCTTGTGGCATGGAGAGGCTCCACCCTTGGGACCTACCTCTTGCCATAGAAGGCTGCATCTGCGCATAGTTTCAGCCCTTTAGAAGAACTCAGACCACCAATAGCCCAGCTGGCTGCCCACAGGTGCAAAGGTGGGTATGGGATGGAAGAGCAACGATTAAGAGTTGGAAGGGACCTTGTAGGTCATCTAGTTCAGCCCCCCACCAAGCAGGAGACCCTACACTATTTCTGACAAATGACAGTCCAATCTCTTCTTGAAAGCCTCCAATGATGAAGCTTCCATAACTTGCGAAGGCAACTTCTGTTCCACTGGTTGATTGTTCTCGCTGTCAGAAAATTCCTCCTTATTTCAGGTTGAATCTCTCCTTGTTTGGTTTCCATCCATTATTCCTTGTCTGGCTTTCAAGTGCCTTGGAAAATAGCTTGACCCCCTCCTCCTCTCTGTGGCAGCCCCTCAAATATTGGAAGATGCTATCATGTTTCCCCTGATCCTTCTCTGGACTAGCCAGGCCCAGTTCCTGCAACCATTCTTGATATGTTTTAGCCTCCAGTCCCCTAATCATCTTTGCTGCTCTTCTCTGCACTTTTTCTAGAGCCTCAACATCATTTTTATAGTGTGGTGACCAAAACTGGATGTAGGATTCTAGGTGTGGTCTTACTAAGGCTTTACTGAGCCTACCCCTCTGTTAATGCAATTTAGGATATTTTTTTTGGCTGCCCCATACACTGCTTGTTCATATTTAGCTGTTTAAAAGAGGATCCTGGTTGCTGCAAAAGCTGAACTTGGGTCTAGGGCTAATTCAACCTTGGTCCCAGAGTAGCCCAGGCATGGAGGGGGAGTCGAGGTGAAGAACAACAGGCCGGCTCCCCGCTTGATCCTGCTGTGAGGGGCTGCAGCTCAGCGGTTTTCAGAAAGACACCAATGGGGGCACAGAAGGCCTGGAAAAGGCCATCGGGGCATCGCTCAGCCACAATCCGGCCTCTCCTGCATCTCAGCTAGGATGGCCAGGGCGGCACTCTAGGGCCAAAGAGGAGGGCATGTCCAAAGCAGAAAACTTACCCACCTCTTCTAGTGGCCAAAGAAGCAGGTTGGGTCATATTCAGAGAAAGGTCACCTTGGGAGAAAGGGAAACACCTGCCCTTTTGGAACTGAACAGTTGGAGATCCCCTGGCCCGCCCTATGGGCTGGGAAGAAGACCAAGGCGAGGCGAGTCTTGAGGACAGGGGCATCTTCTTGGTGGGATTGGGGGTTGCAAAGAAGACAAGCTGCAAGGCGGCTCTCACTGCCGGCTGCTGCCATCACTAGCCCATCTGCTATGGAAAATGTGTTTCAGAGACAAAATAATAAAACCACCACATTGCTTTCATAAGCAAAACAAACTAAAGCCCTTCCTTTCTCCACCCCGGCCTAATCCTCTGAAATGCAAAGCACATTTCTGCATTTGCGCCATTGACTGACGGGAAACGATGGGCTGCTGTGTCTTTGTAAGCCAGCTGGAAGAAATGTCCTTCTGGTGTCAGGTTGATGCTCTGCTGACAGGGCTCTTCGCTGTAGGGGACCTGATGCACGTTCCCCGACATGACTGTGGCCACCAGGCAGAAGGGGCCCCGCTTGCCCTGTCTGGTGAGGTGGGGAGGGGCTGATAAAGCTGATTTTGCTCTGGGAGAAGACACCAAAGCCTGACCCAGAACCTTAGAATAGAATAGAATGAATGATCTGGAAGGGACCGTGGAGGTCTTCTAGTCCAGCCCACCGCTCAAGCAGGAGAACCTATACTATTTCAGGTAAGTGACTGCCCAGACTCTTCTTCAAAACATCCACGATTTCTGGAGGCACTGGGAACACCAGATCGACAAAATCCTTGAAGACAAACAGGTCAAGATCTTGCAGGACTTTCAGAACCAAACAGACAGACCCACAACACTCCTGACATCACTATAATGGAAAAGAAAAAAGTCTGGTTCATTATATTGCAATACCAGGTGATGCACGAATTGAAGAGAAACAGCTAGAAAAAATAATGAAACATCATGATGTACAAATTGAAGTTGAACAATTGTGGAGGAAGAAATCAATGGTTGTACCTCTGATGACCGGGGTGGGATACAAAAACAACACAGGCACAAAAACAGGTGAAGTCCCTTTAATACCTTCAACTTGGCTTCAAAGGTCCAAATATCATTGACTGGAGACAAAAACTCCCCCTCAAACAGTTGCAAAAAAGAGAAGGAGACTAAATGTACCTATAAATTATAAATAGAAAAAACAACACAAGCCACACTGAAGAAATTAAGGGAACCTGGCAAGATAAGGGCTTGAAGACGTCCAGATATCAGAATACACACTGGGAAGGATGCCAAACTCAGATAAGCATGGACAGACTAGAGGTATTTTCATACTTTGTTTCCAGCACCGCCCCATGCGCAATCCATCCTTTTAACCAGTTCTCACAGCTGCAGCCTATGAGGAGGATCAAGGCCCTTTCCTCCCTCGTAAACCACACCATTCACATTTCTCCCTTATCCTTTCCTCACTGCATGCCCTAGGATGGAGAGGGGATGGGCCTGGGTCTTCGTCTGACTGTCCAGCCAGCCTCTGCCCTTCCTCAGCCTCCTCTACAACCTCCGGAGCCACACTTCCACTCCCCGTCAGCTGTTCCTCCTCTCCCTTGGAGTCAGTCTCCAACAGGGGCATGACAGTACCAAAGTAGTAGGAGCCCTTGGAGCAATACCCAAAGGGATGCCTAGATACATGGAAATGTTGAATTTATTAGACCTGAATATCCTGACTTTGCAAAAAAAACACCTCCCCACTAGAAACAGGCTATATACTCAGACACTACCTTAACAGCTCTTAGGTCCTTGGTTAGGTCTTGAACTGTTAAGTCTTTACCAGTCCCAGGCTATGAATCAAACTGAAGATTAACCAAATCATCATCAACTTTTATTACAGTCACAGACCAGAATGAAAATCAAAACAGAAAAATGAAATAGAACAGAACAAGACAAGACATAATAATGCAGGGGTCTTCCAACTTGGCAGCTTTAAGACTTGTGGACTTCAACTCCCAGAATTCCTCCTCCAGTCAGGTTAGCTCAGGAATTCTGGGAGTTGAAATCCACAAGTCTTAAACTTGCCCAGGTTGAAGACCTTTGTAGTAGTGTATTATAACTAATGGTGAGATCATCAGGGCAAAGTCTGCCTCATTTTACAGATAGCACAGCCGAATGTAGCTACTGTATATTGAAAAAGAAACTGGGATCCAGCAGTAACAGTTGTCCGTAAAAGAGATTAGAATTTCTTGGATATTTTACCTGGTAAGGAGTTACAAAAACAGTCCAGGAATCCTTACAGAGGGAACAATATAGCAGGGCAGAAGCTGTGATTTCAGGGCCCTCTTGTCCATAGAGCACAATCTCAGCTCAGAGGGTACTTTTCCACCCCCACCCCCCCCCCACACACGCAGCTGCCCTGGGGAGAGTTAAGGTTGCATTTTCCAACCTCCTTTTGAAGATTCCCCCAGAATTGCATTTGTGGGAATGAAGGTTGCTTTAAACCAGTGGTTCCCAAAGTGGGCGGTGGGATGCCTTGGGGGGGGCGCTAAGAGGCCCTGCGGGGTCACCCCATTGACTTGCACCGCTCCGGAGCCGGCGCCTCGAATGCGACAGCTCCGATGCACCGCATTGTAATGGGCTCGAGGAGGAGGAGGGGACGGAGTAACGTGCACTAAATCTGAGTGTGCTGCACAGGTGCTGCAAGAGCAGCGAACAGCCACGGAGCCGGTTGTGACGGGGCCTGGAGGGTGCGCACGAGAGGAGGGGGAGGGGAAGGGGAGGGGAGGGAGGAAGCCTCTGCCACGGCTTGCGTTCATTTCTCAGCCAACCTGCATTTCCAAAAACTCGCCAAGAAGAAAGAAAAGAAGCTTCTCACACTCTCGGAAAGCCCTGCGTGCTCTTCTACTCTGGGGTCTTTGCTATCCTTTTTTCTTCCTTCCTTTTGGAAATCCAGGCTGAGGAACGAGCAGAAGTCGCGGTGGAGGCTTCCCTCCTCCTCCTCTCGTTCTTCAGCCAGCCCAGATTTCCAAAAGGAAGGAAGAAAAGGGGACAGCGAAGAGTCCCAAAGGAGAGCACGCAGGGCTTTCTGAGGGAGTGAGAAGAGACACAGACACGGGGCGAGAGAGAAAGAGAGAGAGATACAAAAGGAGGGAGGGAGGGAGATTCGGCTCAATTCAGCTCCGTCTGCCCAGTTTGGCAAGGATTCAGCAGCGATCTAAGGCAGCAACCTCGTAGCCCTGTGGGGTAACAGCCTGACTGTCACTCCTTTTGGAATGCAAGGTTTATTTTTGTATCTTTCCAGAGACAGAAATTTCCTTACAGTTATTCCCTGGGTGTGGGAGTTGGGAAGGGGGGAAGAAGGAGGGAAGAAGAGGAGAGGGAGAAAGAGAAAGAGAAAGAAAGAAAGAAAGAAAGAAAGAAAGAAAGAAAGAAAGAAAGAAAGAAAGGAGAAGGAGGAAAAGAGGGAGATAGAGATGGGAGAGGAAGGGAGGAGAGAGTGAGAGCAACCTGTTCCCCATAGAAAACACAGAAAACCACAAAAGGGGGGGGGGTCATGTGACTCAGTGGGAGGGACATTGAGTTGCCACACCCACCCATGTCCTGGGGCTCCCGGTGTTTTGTCTTCTGTGGGAAACAGGTCCAAATGGCTCTTTGAGTGTTTAAGGTTGCAGACCGCTGACCTGGGGGAGGCAGAGGAAGGGGGGCTTTGACCACATGCCCAATATCCAGGATCCTGCTCAGCCAAGGCCGCCCCTCTTTGTAGTTGCCGTGCCTGACAGCAAGTTCACAGGGTGCCCCTCCTGCCAGGGATCAGCCTCCCAAACTGCCCCCCCTCTCAGGGCACTCACGTCATAGAAGGCGGTGCTGTTCCCCTCTTTCCTGGAGCAGGGCAGGGTTGGGGAAGCCCAGGGCAGGCAGCTTTGCTCTACTTTTGCAATGTGCCCCTGCTCCCTTCAACACACCAGCTCCGCAGGCTCACCCCATTGAGCCCCTTGCACCTCTCCGGTGCAACAGTCAATGGGGTGAGTCGGCAGTGCCAGTGCCTCGAATGCCCCCCTGCCGCCTCTTAGTGCCCCCAGGGGGGCTGGTAGAGGGGCATTAAAAGGCAGCAGGGGGACATTCAAGGCGTTGGCACTGCAGGCTCATCCCATTGACTGTTGCACCGCTCCGGAGCCGGCATCTCGAATGCGGTGACAGCAGCTTTGCTTTATTTTCCCAAAGTGCCGCCGCTGTTGCGTTCTGTCTGTCCATCCATACATCCATCCAAAAGGTCTGTCTGCCTGCCTGCCTGCCTGCCTCTCTTTCTGTCTACTTACCTACCTACCTACCTACCTACCTACCAATATCTACCTACCTACCTACCTACCCATCCATCCATCCATCCATCCAAAAGGTCTGTCTGTCTTCCTGCCTGCTTGCCTGCCTGCCTGCCTGCCTACCTGCCTACCTACCTACCAATATATCTAACCTACCTACCTATCTACCTACCTACCTACCTGTCTCTCTCTCCATCCATCCATCCATCCATCCATCCATCCATGTTCAAGGCACCAGCCCCACAGGCACATTGGGGAAGTAGAGCAAAGCCAGTCTGGGAGGGAGGGAGAGAGAGAGAGACCTGATGCATCAGATTGAAATGAGGCCTAGTTTAGACTGAGGCCCTTTTCCCCATTGAAACATCTTTGCCAGCACATTGAAACATCTTTGGCTTCTATTAAAGGTTTTGTGGACGAAACATGGTCAAGATTATCAGGAAGCTCTCACATTTTGTTGAGGCTTTAAATAGGATCCATTGGACCAGATCTCCACCCTGAAAAATTACTTTTCCCCAATGTTTTAAAGTGCCAATTCTGAAGAAGGCAAAACCAAAATGTACTGGTAAATTACAAGGAGAACACACACACACACACATACACTCCCTTCTAATCCTGCTGAGATAATCATTATCTTTCTCCTCCGTCCCTCTCTCCTTCTTTATTTCTTTTTCTTTCTGTCCCTTTTCTCTTTCTTTTCTTCCTTCTCTCTTTCTCTCTCTCTCTCTTTTCTCTCTCTCTTTTCCTCTCTCAGGCTCACCCCATTGACTTAGTGCACTGCTTCACTCGGACTTGCTTGGGCAGGACCTTCCGGTGCAGTGGGCTCAATGGGGTGGACCTGCAGGGCTGGCACCTAAAACATGACAGTGGTGGCACATTTGAAAAGTCGAGCAAAGCCAGAGGTCGGTAATTTTTTCTGCAAAGAATAACAAAAGCTTCTGGGTTGTGCACAAGAAGGGACACACATGTCAAGGCAATTCAGCAACATAAAATAAAAATAAAACAAATCAACAATTGGCAAAGCATCTCTGATTAGATTTTATTCACTACTAGAATCTAATCAGAGATGCTTTGTCGATTCTAGTCCAATGACCAGCTCCAGCAGGGTTAGAAGGGAGTGTGTGCATGTGTGTACATGGCTGTCAAAACTCCAAAAACAGGTCAAGTAGCTCTGGGGAGGCCAGTCATAAATTAGAACATTTGCTAAACAACCAGCCATTAAGTGAGGACCACTTGCATTTGGTTTCCAGTCACCTGGCCATGCCCAACCAGTCACATGACCACCAAACCACGCCTATCCGGTCATGTGACTAGCAAGCCATGCCCAGCCAGCAAGCCACACCAGCCAGTCACGTGACCAGCAAGCTACGCCCTCAAATTAGGCCATGCCCACATAAATTTAAATCCCACCCCTGGGTGGGGGGCACTGAGCATGAGTTTGTAGCACAAAGGGGGCGGTAGACTGAAAAAGTTTGGGAACCGCTGCTTTAAATTATTAGCCGGAGGTGTGCTTTGATCCCATCTGCACAATGTGCCTTCCAGTTCTGGCTTCACCATCCCTCACACTTCGAGGGAGGGCCATTTTCATTCTCTCTTCCTCAGCAAATGCCCTCCTCTGTGTTTATTTTTACTGCTTCTGTTCCTTTTTGTTTGCAGAACTTATTTTCACGTGCCAAGCTCATTGCATTTGCTCGGAGACTTGGCAGCAAACCCGCGGCAGATGCTTGACAACAGTCATGGGTAAAGTGATTGTCGATGCACATGAAAAGCACCCAAAGGTGCAGGCACTGAATATACAAAGAGTGAGGCATTTGTCGTGGCTCCAGCAAGGAGTCTCTCTGCAGATTCTCAATGTGCTTCTGAAAAAGCTTCTTGGATGAGAAGCGAAACGTTTTCAAGGAAAAAAAAAACAAGAAAGTGTGACCTTGATTCTATCAAAAGAATGCGGTCCACTTCCATCTTGGTGGTGAGGCCCACATATAGGTGTCCATCTTTAAGTTTTGCCACGCAGCAATGAAGTCCATTCCTCAACATAGGTCAGCCCATTTTAATGATTTAGTTATCCTGGATTAAGTACCTGCAAATTCCTCCTCTTGGGAAAAAGCAAGGACCACCCTGCCCAGAAGTGAAATACAAGAGATCACCATTGAGGTTGTTCTGCTTATGACTCTTTGGATGGGTATAAAGCAGACAGAGCAACTCCACAAAGCATCCATACAAAATCTTTTTTATTGGTTCATCAGGCATCCTTATCAACTCACAGTTATGACAAGGTTCTTCGTAATGTCCAATCCTTTGCATATCTGCATTAAGGTGTAGGAAGATAATAAACTCTCATCCCCATGAAGATTGAAACAGCTGCGTGGTAATGGATTCAGGCAAGAGTGAGGGAGCCTCCCCCAACCCAACAAGGGTCAATTTTGTGACCAATCAGGATGACAGATGTGAGCACATGACATGGACTACATTTCCTAGGATACCTTAACTACATTTACCCTTTACTTTAAGAGGACAGCTCTCAATTCCTAACTAACTATCCCAAATCCCATTAACTCTAAACCAGGGGTGTCCAACCTTGGCAACTTTAAGACTTGTGGACTTCAACTCCCAGAATTCCTCAGCCAGCAAAGGGTTAGGGTTAGGGTTAGGGTTAGGGTTAGGGTTAGGGTCTTAAAGTTGCCAAGGTTGGACACCCCTGCTCTAAACTGTCTGGACAGCACAGTTGTGCTGTGTAATCCGGAGGTTTTGGGGCTCTTGGGCGAGCCCAAACAGGGAGCGTTCCTGGATTGGTGCTTTCCAACTGAGCCACCTGGAGGCACTTCTCAGGAGGCTACTGACAATGACTGGAAGGTACTTGGAAGTTGAGCAAGAAGCCTGGTAATGTTTCCATCACATGATTAGTTTGGAGGGCAGGGAGACGGAGCTTTAATTCCAGATGTGCATTTTTGTTTAATCCCCTCTTGCTCTTTTCCAAAGAGCTTAAATCCTCTAAATTTCTGATTTGCATTCAAAGCAAAAGAAATATGCATGATCTGTCTGTGTCTGACATTTTATATGCGGAGAAAGAATCAGTGGATCAAGTCATTTCAATGAGTCTGTTTCAGCCTCCCTGGTGTGGAAAGATTGCATGGAAATCATGCCCAGGACTTTACAGGCATCGTACCAAAAGTGACTCTCCTCTTAAAAGATATTTCAATCATCCAGTTGTTTGATTTATAGAACTTCATTCTGTCACCACTGAAGTTATTTTTTATCATTTACCATCAAAACAAAATCAAAGATAAAGTCATGAATAGTATAAGAATTGAAATTTAAAGGCCCAGGGAATAATGTGTATGGAAATAATAAACAAAAAAATGATGCCTCTCATTACTGTTGGAAACGTCTTCCAAGAAGGCTGCTCAGTGTCTGCAAAATGAACCTTCAAACAATCTAGATGCTCCCAAGAACTGCTGCGATTGTGTGTCTGGGTGGGGAGTTATGGATTCTGGGCCAGGTCACACACTGTAAGCTTGAAAGGCCACAGGTAGTGCCTTGTATCAGCAAACAAACTGGCAGTCATTCCCGACAAATGCTGTCCAATATCTTCTTAAAAGCCTCCAGTGATGGTGCACCGGTGGCACGGTGGCACAGAGGTTAGAGTGCAGTACTGCAGGCTACTTCTGCTGACTGCCAGCTGCCTGCAATTTGGCAGTTCAAATCTCACCAGGCTCAAGGTTGATTCAGCCTTCCATCCTTCCGAGGTGGGTCAAATGAAGACCCAGATTGTTGAGGGCAAGAGGCTGACTCTGTAAGCCATTTAGAGGGGCTGTAAAACACTGTCAAGTGGTATATAAGTCTAAGTGCTATTGCTATTAATTCTGGTGATGCAGTGGTTAGAATGCAGTATTGCAGGCTAATTCTGTTGACTGCCAACTGCCAGCAGTTGGGCAGTTCGAGTCTTACCAGATCTAGGTTGACTCAGCCCTCCATCCTTCCGAGGTCAATAAAATGAGGACCCAGATTGTTGGGGGCAAGATGCTGACACTGTAAACTGCTTAGAGTGGGATGTGAAGTGCTATGAATCAGTATATAAGTCTATAAGCGCTATTGCTGTTGATATTGCTCACTGTCAGGAAATTCTCCTTAGTTCTAGGTGATTTCTGTCCTTGATTAGTTCCCATCCATTGTTTCTTCTCCTGACTTCTGGTGCTTTGGAAAATAGGTTGATCCCCTCTTCTTTGGGGCAGCCCCTCAAATATTAGAACACTGCTATCAGGTCACTTCTAATCATTCTTTTCACTGGACTAGACAAATCCACTTCCTGCAACTGTTCTTCATATGTTTTAGCCTCCAGTTAAAATCATCTTTGCTGTTCTTCTCTGAACTCTTTCCAGAGTCTCAACATCTTTTTATATTGTGATGACCAAAACTGGATGCAGTATTCCAAGTGTGGCCAATTAGCTGGACATCAATACCTGGGGAAAAATCAAGCAGAGGATTTGTGAATATCTAGAAATGAACAAGGCAATTACTACAAGCCATCATGGGTTTGTTAAAAATATATCATGACACACAAAACTTATTGCCTTTTTTTTTTTGACAAATTAACAAAATTAGTGGATCAGTTAAATGCTGTGGACATGATATACTTGGACTTCAATGTGGCATTTGACAAAGTAAACCACAACCTACTTCTTGGTAAAATTGTGGGATAGATTTCCTGACAGTGGAACAGCTTCCCTCAGAAGTTGTGGGTGCTCCCTCGCTAGAGGTTTTTAAGAGGTTTGTCCAGAATAGTATAAGGTCTCCAGCTTTACAGAGATTGGACTAGAAGATCTCCAAAGTACCTTCCAATTCTGTCCTTCTGCATTGTCCTTTCCTGTGCTTGTCAGCCTCAAAGTCCTTGGCAGAAAGAGGGAGAGGGATTACATCTGACAGGCAGGAAAGGTAGACCTTTCTAAAGGTCTCGTTGTAACTAGAAAGTGCAAACACACCGCGGTCTGCCCATTTTTTCCTTCCCCTTTGAAAACAATTACTTTTTCTGCCAACTGAAAGGTTGCAGTATAGAGAGCAAGTCCTGCAGGAGCACATCAGAGCTAGCCAGGTGCAACGTGGTTTCGCTTCCCCCACCCCATCAAGCTGCTATAGCCGCATGGTCACATGCTCCAGCTTGACTACCTCACTGTGAGTGCAGCAGTCCCAGAAGGAGCACCGCCTGACCTCCTTTCCAATGTCCAGCAGAGGTCCAGCACCTGAAGCAATCTTCCAGCACTCCATCTGTGGCTACAAAGCCTCCTGGAGTGGAAAGAGGAAGAGAGTTGGCCTTGATGCAGGATCCATTGCTCGGACAAAAGGACCATAAACCATCAGTTTAAGTCCAGAACAGCCAATAACATTTGGAAGCAACTTTCAGTCTTCCTGGACTCTGAGAAGTGTCCACCCATCTGCCCACCTGCCCTTCCAGCCACTGGAGTCAGACAGACCACAGCCCCATTTTGTTTCTATCAAAACCCATGGAACAATCGTGTGACGTATCCGTGTTGGCTTCATAGCCTCCAAAGAATCTCTTGGTGAGAAAATACACAATGATGAGGGCTGCAAAACAAGGGAAAAGACATGGCTGCAAGGGCAGGAGATACACACACACACACACACACACACACACACACACGGCAATTCACAATAATTTAAGAAAGGGAGGAAGCCCAGCCCAATTCAACTTGCAAGGTTCTGTTCTCCTCACCAGCCTCAGTACAAGTCATTCCAGTCTTCCTGTGGAGTTGATTCACTGGCTTGGTCTATCTAGTCGAGCTGACATGAGTAAACCGGGCTGAATTATTTATCACTTTTTGGTGTACTGGGAATTAAGAACTGAAATAGGCATTTGGGGATTAGAGCAAATGGAAGCACCCAGATAGGAATATAATTTGTAGAAGATGTTGCTTGCATGAAAGAAAAAAAAGGAAAGGAAGATAACCTTCATTTAAGAAATAACAAGTGATGGGAAACCCTGAATTATTTAAAACTACATAGAGCTAATAAGGTGTAAAGTGTCATCCTCCATTATGGCAGGCGAGGGAGTTAGGTGAAAACCTGAATTGCATGGTTCAGAGAAGAGAGGGAGGGACAGCGATGGGGGGCAGAAGAGAGGGAGAGGGAGAGAGGGGAAAGGTGGAGAGGAAGGAAGAAAGAGAAGGAGGGAGGGGGGAGAGGGAGAGATCAGAACTGGAAGAGAAAGAAAGCAATGACAGCCAAGAGATCTCCAGTCTAATCAAAAGGAAGCATGCAACCACCGTCCACTTCTCTTCTTGAAAGCCTCCAGTGATGAAGCCCCCACAACTCTCCGAAGGCAAGCCGTTCCAATAGTTAATTGTTCTCACTGTCAAGAAATGTCTCCATAGTGCTAGGTTGAATCTCTCTTTAATGATCTTCCACCCATTACTTCTTGTCATCAACATCATCATCCCTGAAAACCAACTTTGGAAAAATCTTTCCTGTTTTGTGGGTTTTTTCATCTGAATTCAGACACTAATGGGAAGTAAGTACCGCTTAAATGCAACAGCTCTATATAATTCCCAACTGTCTAAGTCCAAATTTTCCCTGTGAGATAGGGAGCCTGACAGCCCTAATTCTCACTCAGGATAGTCCTTGGGCCAACCAGTGTTCCTTCTGGTTAAGGACTTCATGTCATTCCCTGGATCATTCAGTTAACATACCTGGTATATTTTATTTAGTTTGTGTGCCTATTTTATTTTGTATGTTCTACTTTGTAGCTCCAGTGTAGGTTTTATGAGAGGAGTTTATTTATTTCATCTAGGTAACTGACCTGTAATAACATGGAGAGCCAGTCTGAGCTGATTGGGTGAAGGCCCCAAGCTGGAAACCAGAAAGTGATGAGTTCTAATCCCACCATAGGCATGAAAGCCGCCTGGGTGACTCTGAGCCAGTCTGTCTGTCACAGTCCATGAAATGAGATTTGATCAACAAACTGCACAACAATTGGTTGATCTGGGGGAAAAAGTAAATCTGCACTTGTGGGAAACACTAGGAAGTAACAAGAAAATGGCGGGGGGGGATACCTGTAATAAAAATTTGAACACAGAACAAGTTTTCTTTATAAAATTATTTATAATACTTTACTATTCAAAGAGACAAATAGAAGAAAGGAACAAAAAGGAAACGCAAAAGCATATAAAAGAAAAGAAAGCAACAAAAATATTATATTGCAAATAAGAAAATCATTCAGCCCATTTAAACATATCATTAAATCTTCCACGCAAAACAGTATTGATCAGTCCTTTCATTAGATTGGTAAAATGTTGATTTGAAAACAGAAAGAGAATGCATTATTATTGATTCAGTATTGTAAAACAGGGGTTATTCTGTTTTTCAAGAATGAAAAATCATTTTTACTACTCTTGCATACTTCATGAACTATAAAGATATTAACAGATTAAAAGATATAATCCTACCTCTCTCTCGCACTTTTTTCTTTTCACAAATATATGGCTATTAAATCAAAATATTAAAAAATGGCTCCAAACTAGTCCATATCTAGTCAGCAAGGATCCCCTCCTCCATTTTTCACTTCCAGGATAACAATATTGATGTAGAAACCCTTTTATCAATGTCTGATGTGTTCAGTAACAATGAAAAAAAATACTTTGTTAAATTACACACATTTTACCATCATAAACATATTAACTTCTTTAGCCATTGATTTGTTCAGATGAGATATTCTAGAACAATTTTCAAACAATTAAGATCCATCTTAGAGATATTAATAACTAGTTATATTTTAAAAAATGCTGAAGACTTGGCATTATCCCAAACACATTCCAATATTAAAAATAGGTCAGGAGTTTTATATGTTGCTAGTACATCTGGACCAAGTTATGAAATCAAGAGATATTTTAATATATATCCATTCTTCAATTCCAGGCTATCTCAATTCCCCCAAAGAATTAAAAAGTTGACTGGCAATAAGTTGCTTTTTGGATAGGTGAGTAGGCAGAGTATTGTTGGGATGTAAATATGAGATAAACTCCTAAATCTTTTCCCTATGGCGGGTTATTAAGTGTGGCCTCTCTGGTGCAGTTTATGACAATTCTCCATGGCCATCTTGTCATGGCCAAGTTGCCATGGCCAACCCTCTGAGGGACAACTCACCACAGCTACCATGCCACAGGATAACTCACTGCAGGACACTAATAGCAAAGAAATAGTAGAATAGAATCATTGGAGAAAGGATGTAAAAGGAGAGACTGAGATGTGAATGGCAAAATTTAAAATATTTTTTTATTTTTTAAAAAACATGTTTTTATTATTATATTTTAATTTAAATAATTAAACAGAATTGTTAAATTGTCCCACAATGAGTTGGCTGTGGTGAGTTGGCCGTGGTGAGTTGGCCATAGCTACTTGGCTGTAGAAAAGTTGTCCCATTCCACTTCTGGTGAACTGCGAAGTGTCTTAAACTTCCAGGGAATAGCATAAAAAATAGCAGACAAGTTGTGTCTGAGCCCTCCACCTCAGTTGAGGAAAGGATTTTCTACTTTGGCATAAATGGATTCCTTTACTACTCTGTCAAACATCTTCCCTGTCCAAAATACCAACATTATTCCCTTCAAAAGAATATCCTTTTTTAAAAAATGAAGATACACTGCTGATTGTGGCCCCGTGGTGTTGCTTCTCCTGGGCTGGGCCACCCTATTGACTGAAGGCTGCTTTATTTTGATGGCTGCCTCGGCTCTGCTTTGGCAGATTATATCCAGTAAGCAGCTGAGTCGGAAGAGTAATTAAAAGCAATTTATTAGCATGCTCTGATAAAGAGGATTTCTCTATGAAAGTAGACAGAGACAACCTGGAAAAATGCTTATATTTACATTTATACTTAGCACAAGATAGAAATTTCAAAGTAAAAGTTGATTGGTTTAGAAATGGTCATCTGTCCAGTTACAACACAAATGTTAAAGCATATGATAATATGCTAACATAGTCATAGAAAAGAGGGCTGTATTCTGAATCCAGTGGTAGTTTGGTACTCAGCTGCTTTGAAACCCATCAAATTTGGTACTCAACACATTTATATGGATATTTTGTCCCACTATTCATTGTTTATTTGGTATTCAATGCACGGTGTAATGTCGTGTTCCTTACATTATTCCTTAGGGCAAAATTTTGTTTGGTACTCATTGTACTTCCTGGAACCAATTAACGATGAGTGTCAAGGTACCACGTGAAAGTAAAAGGAAAAATTGCAAATTGGCCTTGAATATTTGCTTTGTTCATGGAGGCTTCAGAACAATGAAAACGAAACTGTGATCTACATTGCATCAAATGCTCTCTTGACAGTCCTGGTTTCTAAAAGGGAGGCTTTTCTTGAAGGTTGACATTTATGGCAAAGTATTCGCGATATGTTTGAAAAAGCAAATTTAAAATACAAGAAAACCCATGTTAGTTACAACAGTATTACACAAACATATTGCAAGTATCACAAAGGCCCTCAGTCCCAAGGTCCCCCCCCCACCTGAAATGCTCCACTTCCCACCTTGGGTCCTAATAGGCCTTTTCCTACACCCGCTGGGTCCTCCCAGGCCTGAGGGCTGATTCCCACCACACCAGACAAACGACCCTTCCCTTGCTTCCCTTCTGAAGGGCTCCAAGGCTGCCTTCCATCTTTGCACAGCCACCTGGAATGATTCTACAAGCCATTTTTTAGTTGCCACCACACAGCCCAGGGACAAAGCGCTTCATTCTGCTGCCTTAGAGAGGTTTCCACAGTGCTGCAAAAGCTTTCTGCAGCATTCAAAACCTTTTGAAGCACTGTGGAGACCTCTGTAAGGTAGCAAAACGAAGCCAATTGTCTGGCAACTTCCATTTTACACACATACACACACACACACACACACACACACACACAAATGGATGGGACAAAATGGCGGCCGCATTTGGAAAGTCACTACGGATGGCCCACAAACATATAGCCTGTCATCCTTCCATAACATGGGATTGGAAGAGCATCAAAATTTAAGTGTGGAAAAGAGGACCAAGCTGTTATAATGGAGTGGGAATTACTGAGACAGCTTCCCAGCTACCCAGAAGATTTCAGGGTAACCCTTTTATTTAAACAGCTAAAAAGGGTAACGTCAAACTGCGCACTAACGCAGCGGCTGACAGGCGACAGGTGATCATGTCTGACAGCGGTCTTTATATAGCGCACTGTCAGACGCAGTAGCCAATCAGCTGTCATGCTGCCTCCCGCTCTTTCCTCAGACCACAGAAGACTTTAATCACAATACAAACATTGCAGGGTTTTGACATGGTCAGACAGGAGAGAGAAATGTGAGGGGCTGCAGTGACTTGGGTGGGTCATAAGGGCGAATGATTGCAGGGCCAGTGCAGCCATCTTCACTTTGAAATGGGGTCAAATGCAGCTTTTTCAAATTTCATTAAATGGCCTGTCATACCTCAAGGATTACCTGTACTGCACTCATGGGGCCACCCTTGGACTACGGCATCCAATTCAGGTCACCAAGATATAAAAAATATTTTGAGACTCTAGGACCAGCCTGCAGGGTGCTTAGATCTGGCCCACGAGGCCGCCCTGGAAATAGCGAAGGACTGGCCTGCAGTGCCTCTGCCAGTGAAAACAGAGCTTGGGAGTGGGGGGATGATCTCCATTTTTGCTGGCAGAGCACTTGGGCCACCACAGGTGCCCCTAACACAAGTGATGTTGAGCTGGCCACACCCGTGTGGACCCCCAAAGTCAAACACAACCCTGATGAAGCCCTCAATGAAATCAAGGTTGACACCTCTGCTCTAGGAAAAGGGCAGAGAAGATTACAAAGGGCTGGAGGCTGAAGCACATGAAGAACAGTTATGGGAACTAGGCGTGTCCAGTCTAACAAAGAGAAGAAGAAGAAAAAGAAGCACTATTCCAACATTTGAAGGGCTGTCACAGGGAAAAGAGGGACAACCTATTATCCAAAGCACCTGAAGGCAGGATAAGAAGCAATGAATGGAAGCTCGTAAATGAAATATCCAACCTGGAATGCAAGGAAGAATTTTCTGACAGTGAGAACAAATAATCAATGGGACAGCTTGTTTCCTGGAATTGTGGGTGTTCCATCACTAAAGGTCTTCAAGAAAAGATTATCAATTTTTCTGTGATGTGATAAGGCCTTAGCCAGGGCTGGACTAAAAGACCTCCAAAGTCCCTTCCAGCCCTATGATTCTAAGAGGTTAGTATTTCAAAATCAGCTCTACATACTCCTTTCCAAGCCTAGAATCTATGTCAAATGCCTGTCGAAAAAATAAAAACAGAAGAATTGGAGAGAAGCCTTTCTCCTTCCTCTTGCAATTCTTGTTGGATCGAGTTACTATCAGAGCCAAGATGAAGTGGATTGAAAGGTAAGCACATTTAATGTTTACAATGCTCCAAGAAAAAAAAATGTAGTTGGATAGTCCTAAACTGGAACTGAGACAATGCTGTCTGTGATTTTAAGTGATAATGAACAGCCATCAAAGTTAATGGCTATTGATAGAGCAACGCTCTATGAAGTTGCCCAATCACTTTCAAAACAGTGGCCATCATCTCATTTGATGGCAATCAATTTTACCATTCGATTATGTATTCTTAAAAAATTAGTTCAGGCGCAGATCTTCCCATATTAGAATGAATCAGGTTCAAATCTTGCAAAGGAAGGAGGAACCTTCTCCTTGTTCCAATTTTCTATACCCTGCTTGAAATTGTACATTTGATTGACATGGAAGTGGGAAATTGTGAACGGTGGAGGATAATCACAATATGATTGGATGAACACAGTGCTAAGCTTTGTCCTGACTATTTTCTGGTCCTGGTCCTGTCTGCATTTGGAGGTAGGTTCAAAGGACTTCAATCAAGAGCCAAAGGGACCAAATACATAGAACAAGGGTTGCAAGGTTGTGGTTCACCTTATCATCTTTAAGATGTGTGGATTTCAATTCCCAGAATTCCCCAGCCAGCGTGTTCCTCGGCCAGAATCCCCCAACCTAGGAGTTGAAGTTGTTATTGTTGTTGAGAAACACTTTCCATCCCTTTCCATTGCCACAACCACTCACAACACTCATATTCTTCAAACCTGGCACTTGTGTAGGTAAAGGAATTGTAGATCTATATAAGATTGTGAAATTAGGTGCAACTCATTTAACAGTTGCCTTGCTTAACAGTGGAAATTCTGGTCTCAACTGTGATCATAAGGCGAGGACTACCTATATACTTACAATTCTAACAATAGGAGGATGGACAGGGATATAGAAGGGCAGACCCGAGCTACTAAATACAAACAAACACACACACAATTCTTGAACGAGCACCAAAATCAGATGGTGTCAATATCAGATGTGTAACAACATAATCACCCGCTCCCCAAAAGTCCCTACCCAAACTTAGCATTTGGTGTGAAGGAAGCCGCTCGGTCTTTTCCCCAACATGTGTGAACATGTCTAGTTCATCTATGACAGGGGTGTCAAACTCATATCATCACGGAGGCAACATGTGACATATCGGGACTTTTTCCCCCTTTGCTAAATGAGTCGTGGGCGTGGCCAGTGAGTGACGCATCCAGTCCCTGGCCTGGGAGTTTGACAGCCCTGATCTATGACATGAATCATCCCATGATATCATTGTTAAAGCTTAGAGGGAACGAGTATCACTCAGCAGGGGCTGCCTCTGACTGTGTGCCCAGCTTTTCTCGTGAAGGCATCGCATGGAGAGTTTCATCCTTGTTGAAGTGCTGGAGATCCTGGCAAGGAAACAGCTCTGAAAGGATGCCCAGCAGGTCACAGATTGTCTCCTAGGCTTTTAAAATTAAGTTTATCAACAGCAGAGATCCAAGTCCATCCTTCCTTGCTCAGAATGTCTTCTCTTAAACCATCAGTCCTTCTTGGAGGGAAGGATTTGACTTCTAGATGAAGCACTGAAATGTCATCACCCACCCTGTATTCTGCTCCTGGAGACCGTAGAAGCCTTGACTGTGGATTCTAGAATACTAATAAGGACTCTGATAAAACTTTTTGGGGGGGAAGCTAGGAATATCGATAGTTGAGTTTCTTTTTTATATGAAGCTTCTCATTATGTTTGCAAATTTTATTAATACATCTGTGATCTTCTATGACTTCACAAATAGGATACTGCCTAAACTCCGAGAAAGCAATTTGTTGGGCTACCTTGACAGTTTGGCATTTGGGAACAAAATGAGAACGATTCCCAATGCTGCATCTAAAATTGTTTTGAATTATTTGTGTCTGTTGTGATAAGAGAAAAAAATTCTTTGGATTGAAAGACTCTTCACAGGAAACATTTATGGGCAAATATATAGACTGATATAGATAATTCACGAGATCCATTGTTATATCCCTTACTTAGTAGGCTTTACATTTTTAACACTATTATTTTAATATGTTAATGTTTTGTTTTGTTTTTACTGATAATAAATCTACAGTTGCTTCTAGATTGGTGGCATATAAGTTAAACAAACCAACCAACAAAAAGAGAATATCTTGAATTCAGATATACATTTGTTTAAATGGGAAACGTAGGTTGCAGCTTCTAGAGACAATTTAATTGATGGAAATCACAGAGGGAAACCAGAATGTCTCCCGCATGGTGAATTTGGCTCACCCATCTGCTTTCAGGAAAAGAATCATAAATTTCCCATCGCTTACAGGATATTGAAAAGCTTAGGATTCCTGGGATCCTATCAATTGGAGAACAAGTACCAAAAAAGTAGTTAAATTAAAAAGGAAAGTGAAAACTCCTGGATCGGGAAACCTGGTGTTGTCCAGAAGCCTTGGACCACGTCTCTATGGGGCATTGGGGGGGGGTGGGGGGGCAAAGATTTGGAATGGCCTTTTTAAGCACTAAGGGCCAAACTACCGAAGGGGGGGGGGGGGGTTTCAGCAGACGTTGAAATCTGCAGGAGAAACCCAGAAGCTGCACTGCTTTTTGAGACTGATGCGTTAGATGGAAGATTGCTTTCTCCTGCATCATTCCCAGAGCTTGGAAGACGCTCCTTAAGCAATTACATTTGGCTACCACTCTCTCTGTATTTATCAAATACATTTAAAAGCCACTTGTTTTTAGTCCAGTATTTAGAGGCCAGTGGTTTCATTGTTTAGATTTTAATATACCAATCACATTTTTTTATTATTGTAACTGTAGTCCTTTGGGACAGGAACATTGTTCTTTAGCTTATCTTTTGTTGTTATTTTAAATTATAAATTGTCCTGGTTGTTCAACAGTGGTCCTAAAGGATCATTCAGATAAGGAACTGGAGGGCAGATACATTTAGAATATTATGTGCTGTTCTGGATAGTATCTCTCCAAACCTATATTTTGATTCCACCCCAACCCCTCAACCCCAAAATAAAGTGTTAATGCTATTCTACAATATCACTGATTACTTTATCTTCTAATTGCCAATTATGACTATTTGTTTATGGAAGGTAATTTCAAGAGAAGAATAAGAAACACCATGAAGGTTGTCATAGAACAGATAGGAGGAAAGCTTTGATGGATAGAAATAAAGATAGATGATAGGTGGGTGGGTGGGTGGATAGATGGATGGGTGGATGGGTGGGTGGATGGATGGATAGATAGATGGATGGATAGAGATAGATAAAAAAGACCAGTCATTGTGGTTTGTGTTTGTCCTCAATTGCCAAGAACAGGTTTTTGTCCAGTGCTTTATTTTTGAAATACATTTTTAGCTTGCATTAGCTACCCAGGAGATCATGATAGGGCATCAAGCTAGAAACTGGGAGGTCAGGCGTTCTTGTCCTGCTTTAGGCACAAATCCAGCTGGGAGACCTTGGGCCAGTCACTTTTTCTCAGGAAAGAAACAGTGCCAAACCTCTTCTGAAAAGCCTTGCCAAGAAAACTGCAGGGACTTGTCCAGACAGTCCCTGACAATCAAACACACATGAATGGGAAAGGGAAAGAACAGAGAGAGACCCGGCATCTCTATTGCATGTTGGGCAGCCATATATGTTGGATGAATGAATCAATGAATTTGCAGACTCAGCTTAAGTCATTGTAAATATTGGTTTAACATATTTAATAGGCCAAGTGCCCAATGAAGATTTTACATGATTTTAGCCCAAGTGCAGTTTGTACCCTTTTGACTTAAAATGAAAGGGAAGAATTATCCCTCCTCCGACTAATGTTTACCAGAACATAAGAAGTTTAGAGTGATATGCACACATCACCAGAAGAGAGGAATTTAAAGCACACATATTATTATTCTTTTTTTACCAAAAGGATATTTATAGCTCAGGGCTGAACTGTGGATTCTTTTGTGCTCTCTGACTGGGTTGCTTTCTTGCAGACCAACTAGGTAATTAGGAAGGGAATCGGGTTTGTTTTCTGTTCCACAATCAAGGAACTACCAACTCAGATGAACTAGCTAAGATTAAGCAACAGCTTAACCATGGAGCCACCAAGAACACTACCACCAACACGGACAGGACAAGCCACCAGTATATAAACAGAAAGCAAATCACTCCAACTTCTAGCACTGGTGATGTTACCTTGTTTGGGTAATAAAATGTCTGCAAAAAAACAACCAAGCTCAGAGAGCACCAAGAGAGCATCTTTTCAACCCTGAGCCACAAATATTCTCCTTTATTCGCAACACCGTTCTTTCCTCAGTGATAACCAGCGTGCTCTTCTGACTCACCATGTTCAATCCCGGTCCATCTCAATTTGCTGATGCCTAAGATGTCAGTCTGTAGTTGTTCCACTTGATTGTTCACTGTGTTGAGCTTTCTCATGTTTGTGCTTCATACATTCTCTGTTCCAAGCTGTAATTATGCCTTTGCAGCTTCAGATTTTTGTTTTACTGAAAGGCAACATCAGCAGTTAGTCATCCCAAAGACTTCAATCTATCTATGTCATAAACACCATTAATTCTGCAAACGATCCTCAGAAATTCCTCAGCAGCAGGTTGAGTGCGGTAGAACATAGAATGATAGTTTGAAGGGACCTCAGAGGTCTTCCAATACAGCCCTCTACTGGAGCAGGAGACCCTATACCATTTTAGGCAAATGGTTGCCCAATCCCTTCTTAAAATCCTTCAGTGTTGGAGCACCTACAATGTCTGAAGGCCAGCTGTTCCACTGGTTGATTGTTCTCACTGTTGAGAAACTTCTCTTCATTTCTAGGTTGCTTCTCTCCTTGGTTAGTTTCCAGCCATAGATTCCCATCTTGCCTTTTGGTGCTTTCGGAAATAGTTCAATCCCCTTGTCTTTGTAGGAGCCCCTCAAATATTAGAACACTGTTATCATGTCCCCTCTGGTCCTCCTTTTCATTAGACTAGACATATTCAGTTCCTGTAATCTGACTTGTAAGCCATCCAATCTGTTGGCCCAATCATCCAGAACTATGTCATTTCATAATTTCTAGTCCATATCTAGTCAGCAAGGATCCCCTCCCCCCCAGTTTATGCAGTTCTGGTTTGTAACACCTCCAGCTCACTTCCCACAACCATGTCCCCCCCCCCCGTTACTTATGACAGCTGAAAGATGCAAAGCAAAGGGAGAAAATCTTGAAGGCTGACAATTTGTGAATCTCGTCTTGGCCCAAGCACAATCTCCTTGTGGCAGATTGAAGAGCTGCCAGCCAAATTTTCAAATGAAAAATCAGCAACAAAAGAAAAACCAGATCCTCCCCTCTTCACTCCCACAACCAGCTGCAACCAGCTTGGGTGTTACTATTTTTAATTTTGCTAAGTCCTGGAACCATCTTTTGGAATCAAATAATTACTGCTCAGAATTGTAGTCCAGAACAGCTGTGGTCCTTTTCCTTCTGGAGAAGGAGGAGCAGGAAGAGGGGGCGGTTATAGAATCAGGTGACTCTGCCATTAAGATCATGGAGGACACACCAGAGGGCACGAAATCCAGGTGCCAGTAAAGTTTGTGGTCTCATAAATGAAATGCTACTCCAGGTTCTAATGTTGGAAGTACCACTGAGGAAACCTCTGTCATTAGGAAAGTCCATCTGGGACCTTCTGTCTCAGATCTTATTGAGAGTGCATTTGCCATTTTGCAGCTGCACAGAGGATAAAACTAGCCAGAATGAAATTTCACTAGAATTCATACCTCCCTGGAAAGAAATCCGCTCTGGAAAGAGATAGACGGTAGTTCCACTAAATATTAAGATGGCAAGAAGATTGTAAAATAAACATAAAGATGGCCTTCACATGCAAGCCTATCTGAAGCGTGGAGGCTTCTTAACTGCTGCTTCCAGGATTAGCCCAGACCTGCCAGATGCCATGACACATTCCAAAAATTGTTGGAGAAGAATCTTTTGGCTGTCCAAGAACCCAGTTTTATGTTTTCTTGAAAAAAAATAGTTTTTAAAAATGTCAGTCTTCCTAATGGGACAAATACGATCCCATTTTCCTGATTATGTTATGATTCTGGCACTGTTTCTGGTCCTCTAAGGACTCTGGGCCACATCTGCCTCATGGAAATGATTCAGCTTCTGCTCTAATATGGGTATTTCTACCAACAAAAGGAGTTTCACTCAATCATACTTCTTATTGCCTGGTGCAATTCCAGTTGATGGTTCTTTAGCTACATGCATATTAGCTAATATTTTAGCTAAAATCTTATGGTATCTCTGGACACCTGCATAACTGGATAGAAGCATTCCTGTCAAACAGACAACAAATGGTCAAAATTGGGAGCGTCCTATCATATTCTGTGCCTGTCAACAGTGGTGTCCCTCAAGGCAGTATTATAGGACCAACTCTCTTCATACTCTACATAAATGACCTCTGTGATCATATTAAGACCAACTGCGTTCTCTTCACTGATGATGTAAAGCTATTCAACACCACAGACAATACTACTATCTTTTAAAAAAAACCTTGACTATGTATCAGAATGGTCAAACAAATGGCAACTTCAAATCTCTACAAATAAATGCTCTGTCTTACATATTGGCAACAAAAATCAGAAAATAAAATGCAGGCTGAATAGTCAAGACCTTGTTGATGATCCAAACTCTGTCAAGGACTTTGGAGTACTCATTTCAAATGATCTAAGTGCTAGAGCCCACTGTAACTACATAGGCAAAAAGGCATTAAGAGTTGTTAACCTAATCTTACGTAGCTTTTTCTCTGGTAATATTACACTACTAACTAGAGCATACAAAACATTTGCTAGACCAATACTTGAATACAGCTCATCAGTCTGGAACCCTCATTACGTATCTTATATTAACACAGTTGAGAAAGTCCAGAAATATTTCACAAGAAGAGTTCTCTGCTCCTCTGCTCATTTCAGAATACCTTATGCCACCAGACTTGAAATTCTAGACCTAGAAAACTTAGAACTACACCGCCTTCAGTCTGATCTAAGTATAGTATATAAAATCATACATTGCAATGTCCTACCTGTCAATGAATACTTCAGCTTCAACCATAACAATACAAGAGCAAACAATAGATACAAACTCAAGGTTAATCGCACCAAACTTGATTGCAGGAAATGCAACTTCAGCAACAGAGTGGTCAATGTCTGGAATACTCTACCTGACTCTGGGGTTTCTTCCCCAAGCCCCAAAAACTTTAACCTTAGAATACTATCGACCTCACCCCTTTCCTAAAAGGTCTGTAGCGGGCGTGCATAAGCGCACCAATGTGCCTACCGTCCTTGTCCTATTGTTTCTTTTATTTTTCTTATATGTATCCATGTAATCATAACTATGTTTTTACTTATACCTATTATCTTGTAAGCAATTGACAAACCAAATAAAATAAAAAATAAATAAAATGCAAGAGGGCCTGATTTCTTGATGTCCAGTGTCATCTTCATCTCGAAGACATCTTTCCAGATGACCCCATCTTGCTGGATAGACATGGTCTATGTACCTTTGATCAACCAATGTCATCAGTCAGAGGCCAGAAGTCCATTCCTCTGTCGCACTGCTATCCTTTGGAAGACGAATCCCCTCCCAAATCCAGATGGGTCCCATACTGCTGTTGTTTAGAATAATCACAAAGACCTGGCTTTTCACTCAGGTATTCAGGAAGGGGGAATGAGACCCCTCACTCATGAGGATGCATGCCATTTTTTTATTTTTTAAAAAAATGTTTTGTTATTATTGTAATTTCTTTGCGAGATTGTTGTGAGCTACTCAGAGTTATGGAGGACTCTGAATAACTCTTAGCCTTGAGTTATTCTAGATGGAAGCTTGGACTAAAATTTAGACATGTCCAAAATTTGAGCCTGGTTATTTGTCCCAGTGAGAACCCTGGATTGATTGATTTAATGATGAATTTATTTTGGCTGTCCAAGATATTCTCTGATGATCTCTCTAGAACCAAAGTTCCAAAGCATCAATGCTCTTTCTGTCCTCCTTCTTCAAAGTCCAACTGGTGGCACAGGGAATTATGTTGCTTGCACAAGGCTGACCTTTTCCAAGACCTTCATGACTCCTCTACCAAGTGCTGATCTGTAGCATATTTTTTGACTGCTTGGTCCTTTTACCATATTGATAGACAATTCTTAGGCTGATTGTGGCTCCTTGAGTACCGGAAGACAGTTATCATGTCTCCGCAATCCTTCTTTTTGACAAGCTATACATACCTAGCTTTCTACCCAGTGGTGCTGGCTGGGGAATTCTGGGAATTGAAGTCCACATGTCTTAAAGTTGCCAAGGTTGGAGACCCCTGATTTAGATAATCTAATGTTACTGGAATTGAGAGGGGAGGGGGGAATTCTGCTAGAGAAGGAGTAGTTTCAGGCAACTCTGGTGAAAGCTCCAGGGAATAGCTCGTTCAATCTTTAACAAACCTTTTGGAATGGAATGAACATTGTATGGAGGTAGAGATTGACAAAGGGTATAGAATCAATATGCAATTTGCAAAATTAAGAAATGTACCAAGGGACTGCCTGTGTGCTTTAGCAGGAAGAAGTCTGGAGATCAGCATTCCACTACCAGACTGAAGATTGATAATGAAGATATAAGTGTACTTAAAGAAATCCCAGTTGAAATACTATGTAAGCACCAGGAGTTTGGGGGGTTTTTTTCTTCTTCTGACAACCTTTAAAAAAGATACCGTTTCAATGGTTTTGGAAAAAAAATTGGAAACAGTAACTTCCAATTTTAAACAACAGAGGTTCAGGTACAATTCAGTCCAAAGAGCAAGAAAATTTGTAAAAAAAAAAATTTAAAGAGAGTTGGAAGGTATGCAAATGGAAGTGATAGAGAATCCCAAGCAACAGCCACAAGAAGAAACTGAGGCCAAGACCATCAGGAGAGACTATTCACCTTTCTAGTTTTTGGCATAAAAATGGAAGTTAAGTGCCTAACATAATGGATAAGTGGAGCATGCATTCCTCAAACAGGAAGAAAATTGTTTCACTACTTTTTTAAAAAATGAAAGATGTAGTTTATCCATAAGAAACACTTATTAGGGTAAAGGATTCAAAATATTGCACTGCAAAAACATGGCTGAAGAATTTATTTCAGAAGGATCCTAGAAGAGAAGTGAGTTTTTAATAGATAATCCCTAATTATAACCAGAATTGATATGACTGACAATTATAGCAGATAGCAGGGGGCGCTGAAATTATTTTGCATGGGGCCAAGACTTTAATAATGGAATTGATGTCTAAACAAGGTTAAAATAACAAAGGACTTATTGATAAATTAAGGGACATACTTATCATTTGAGTTACTGGGCGATTGGAAATGAGTATTTTGTTCAAAAAAAGACAGAACGTCTGAGAACATATTAAAATAACACAAGGTAAATTACCAAAATGTTTTTTGATGGATAATTTAGGGCAGATACATGGAAAAACAAAAAGAGTGATGCAAAAGAATAGACTTCTTTTTCTGAAAGTCACAGATCTTTTTCAAGAATTGATATGATTGGATGAGAATTTGGCTAGTAGTATTTATAAAGTGAAGCTACTATCACATACTTTTTCAAATTACAACCAATGACTTTAACATTTTTTTAAAAAGTTCCTTCCGATGAAGTTTAAATGAAACACTGTTGTAGAGGATTGCAAAAAGAAAGAAAGAAATGAATTTTTTTGACAATAATTATAATAAAGTTATAGACATAAAGATGGTTTGAGACTCAAGTAAAGCTTTTATGAGCAAACATAATGTATATCATAACAGGAAACAAACAAAATCAAGAGAAAACACCATTTTAGATGAGATAAAATTAAAGAAATCCACAGAAAATGAAGCTCCATTTTCCAGCTTAGCCTTCTCTTCTCTTGTGGATGTCCATGGAAATTCTCAGTCATCCAGGCCATGGTTATCTCAAAGGTGCTTTTTCAGGAGGCAATTGGACTTTCTTGTTTTTCTTTGAAGGCATTTCACTTCTCATCCAAGAAGCTTCTTCAGTTCTGACTGGATGGTGGAGATATACAGTATATTTATATGTATTTATAACGGAAAGATATACATTGGCTGCAGAAAACATCATGCAACCAAGAAGGCTCCACATCCATTTGCAACACTCAGGTGACCCAAAGGACACAGATAAATCTCCTAGCAGCCTCAATGACTCTCTAAAAGAATGCAGATGACCAGCTGTCTGCAAAGACTATAAAGACAGACAGCTGGTCACCTGCATTCTTTATAAAATTTATCTTTATAAAGCATTATAAAGATTAATAAGAATACTCATCAGTTTGCCTTCCAGAGGTGTAGGAGCTCCATCACAATAGTATTTCAAGAAAAGATTGGACATCCATTTACCCGGGATAGTATAAGCTCTCCTGCCTTAGGCTAGGGGTTGGACTAGAAGACCTCAAAGACTCCTTCCAGCCCTATTATTCTATGTTCTAGTCTGCTGTTGACCATCAATTCTTTTTGGTTATTTTACTACTTGGAATATTATAGCTGTCAGATCTCAGTTCTAGCCTTGTTTTGTTTACAACCGCTAATCCTTGGTAAATCAAATGTCGTCGATGGTCTTTCTTTCCTAGGGACCCAGCTGGGGCAAGCCTGACATTAGCATTTGCATCTTGCAGAATAGCCAATAATAATGTCCAAAGCAAAAAAAGGGAGGCAAGATTTTGTATCCCTTTGATAGCCAATGAACGGTTTTAGAGAGATGCTAAAAATCCACAGTGGGCAAATGGCCCTTATCAGCACATCAAAGTCAGAAGAACTTACGCAGTACATTCCCTGGAGTCTGGATGTGGCTGCATAAGAGTGAACCCTAACAGGGATGATTAAAAATGAGGAAAATTATCTATGATGTGTCAGAGTATATTCATGAACTGGAATAGAGCTTAGTAACAAGTTCAGCCAATGAGAACTGAATTGAGGGCTGAAACTTAAAGAGAGAAACTGGACGTGGTTTATTTCTGTTCTGTGCTCAGCTCTAAAGTGAAAGAGAAACTTGCTTGCTGAAAACTAGAGCTCTGCTCTGAACCTGTAACATGTCTGCTTCTGTTTGAGTTTACTCCATGTTGGAAAAATCTACAACTGGTATTATAAAATTTACTTTAATGTTTATAAAGAAATTAAATGAAGCCTCAGCCATCTGTGTTTACTTTTCTGGCACTGAATTTACGCTGCAATACTCTGAACATGATAGGTGAGGTTTACCACTCCTGTCAGAACAGGTGTGTAGCTTAGAGGTATTGAAGAACCAACACTCAGCCATCGCCATGGACCCTCTGGGCAGAGAGTGTCCTTTCTTCACGATGGCCATTGTGGAGAAAAGTAATCTGAATAGACCTCCAAATGGTGGTCACCACAAGATTGCATGACTGCCATGTGCTGTCTGTGGGGCTTAAGGGAGGTGAATTGGAAGCTGCAGATATGGGTGAAGGCCATTGTCCAGTTGCTCAATGAGCCAAATTAAACCTGCCACACTTGTTCTAAAGAAGCTGCTCTGTCTGCACTTTAAGGTATCCATACTGTTAAGTTTGAGCAATGAGAGGCTGAACCAGAGCATGAGTGCAACAGTACTTTATTTTACAAATAAAGGGCTGACCGTGCTTGCCAAGCCTGGAACTGGCTCGCAGCAATCAGCAGCCAGTTGGACCCCGCAGCCTGCTTTTATAGCTGGCTGCTGGGGAGAACTGACCAATGGGAATGGGGGAATAACGCCCACACAAAGTGAGTGGACCTGAGTGAGAACTCCTTGAGTCCTCAGGACATAACACCCCTTCCCCCCAGATGCGAACACGCATAGTCCTTGAGGTAGATGGGGGGTTTGTGTTGGCGCCCGGAGCGGCGCAACTCCGGAACATTGTCTGACTGTTCGGTATCAGTCTGTGACGGTTGAGCTGGCATAGTGTCGCCAACACTCTCTCTGGACTGGGCATCCTCGGAAACCACCGGGTTGGTTTCTGGAGTCAAACTCTCGTGGGTTGGATCCGGTTGATCAACTCTCTGGGCGCTGTTGTCCGAGTTTGGGCTGACCGGAACGACCGCTGGCGCAGACTGGTCACTGGGTGCGGTGTGGCTGGGAGGCGGATGGGACGGTTCCCCTCGACTGGAGACTCTGGATTCTTGTTTGCGAGGTTGCTGAGGCGCCTTCTGAGTTGGTCTATGTGTCTCCTCCAGACGCGACCATCCTCCAGCCTGACTCTATATGATCTCGGCCCGGTGACGGCGATGACCTCGCCCGGAATCCAAAGTGGGTCCCCAGCGAAATTCCTTGCGAATATCGGCTCCTGTAACATAAAATGTCTAACCCCCAAGTGGAAGCGAGGGGAGAGTCAGGCAGTATTGTGGGTGCAGTCTATCTAATACAGTCCTCAGGCGCCGGCCCATCAGAAGTTCCGCTGGGGACTTATTGGTGACTGCACAGGGGTTGAGTGCTGGCTCATCAGGAACCGTGAGAGTTTGTGGTGCCAGTCATCTCTGCCAAACCTAGCGAGGGCCTCTTTGGTGGTCCTGACGGCCCTTTCAGCCAACCCATTACTCGCAGGGTGAAATGGGGCTGTGAAAATGTGGCGGATGCCCAGGTTGGCTGCAAAACGGCTGAATTCTACTGATGCGAACTGTGGGCCATTATCGGAGACCAAGGAGTTGGGTAGTCCATGGGTAACGAACAGGCGCGTTAACACGTTGGTGATTGCTAGTGTGGTGGTCGTGGATAGCTGCGCCACGTCTATCCACTTGGAATAAGCGTCCACGACCACTAGGAACATCTTTCCATGCACGGGCCGGCCAGATCGATATGGATTCTAGACCAAGGGGCGCTGGCGCTCTCCCATCTGGTAGGGGTGGCGATGGGGGGAGCAGGACGGGATTCCTGGCAAATGCTGCAGGAACTTACCCAATTGACAATGTCCTCGTCTAGACCCGGCCACCACACGTAGCTGCGTGCCAACGCCTTCATTCTCACAATGCCGGGGTGTCCCTCGTGCAATGCTTCCAGGACTCGGGTACGCAGCGAGGTCGGGATGACCACTCGAGTGCCCCACAGTAGACAACCCTGCAAACTGGACAGCTCCTGCATGCGAGTCTTAAAGGGTGCGAATTTGTTATCAACATTGCCTCCCGGCCACCCCCTCCTCACCCAGTCGAGCACCTGGGCGAGCGTTTGGTCTGCCTTGGTTTTGGCGGCGATGTCAAGGGCGGTGATGGGCAGGTCCAACTGGGTGATTTCAAAAATGGCATTGACAGGAGCTGGGTCTACAGCCGGAGCGGGTAAGGGGCAGCGACTGAGTGCGTCAGCGTGGGATAGAGTTTTGCCCGGGCGGTGGATAAGTTTGTATGAGTAGGCTGCTAGGAAAAGCGTCCACCTTGTCATCCGAGGGGAGAGGACTTGAGGTGTCTGTTTGTCGCCGCCAGTAGGCCCAGGAGGGGCTTATGGTCGGTGACCAGTTCAAGAAGTGGCCAAAAGGAATTCGTGAAACTTTTCACGGCTGCAACAGCTGCTAGGGCTTCCTTGTCTATTTGGCTGTAATTTCGCTCCGTGGCCGAGAGCGTCCTGGAGAAAAAGGCGATGGGGGCCTCGGCGCCATTGGCGAGTCGGTGACTAAGGACCGCCCCAATTCCAAAAGGGGATCGCGTCTGCTGCCAGTACTAAAGGAAGGTTGGGGTCGAATTGGATGAGCACTGCCTCTGGCGTAAGTAGTGATTTGACGGCGTTAAACGCCTGGTCTTCTTTGTGCCCCCAGTGCCACGGTGACTTTTTGTCTAGTAATCTGTGTAGGGTTCGGCTACTGAGGCTTTATGGGGCAAAAAGGATGCATAAAAGTTTAGGAGTCCCAAGAAAGCTTGTAGCTCCGTTTTGGAGGTCGGTGTGGGAGCTTCGTGGATCGCCCTGACCTTGGACTCCAGGGGGTGAATGCCAGAGGCATCAATTTTATAACCCAGAAAGTCCACCTGTCTAGTGGCAATGGCGCATTTTTCTTTTTTTTAACTTGAGGCCATGCTGTCTGAACCTCTCTAACACTGCTCGCACTCTCTGGAAGAGTTGGGGTCTGTCCCTGGCCGAGACCAAGATGTCGTCAAAGTAGGGTACTACACCAGGGAGGCCCTGTAAAATCCGCTCCATGAGGGATTGAAAAACCCGGGGCAACACTTACGCCAAATTGGAGACGCTTGCATCGGAAGGCACCCTGTGAGTGACGATGGTCTGAAGTTCCGCTGTTTGGTTATCAACAGGGAACTGTTGATATGCTTGAGACATGTCCAATTTAGCAAAAATACTGCCCGGTTCGAATGTGTGCAATAAGTGCTGAATGACGGGCACGGGTAGGCGCTAACTTGTAAATATTTATTGATTGTTGTCTTGTAGTCCGAGCAAATTCTCAGGCTACCATCTTTTTGAGGGTGTGACAATGGGCGTCTCCCACTTGGCGAAATCTGTTGGCTCAATGACCCCTTGTTTTAGTAGTTTATCCAATTCAGCGTCTAGTTTTGGTCGAATAGCAAATGGAACTCTACGTGGTTTTAATCTGATTGGGACTGCCTGGGGGTCAACGGTGAACGAGATGGGGGTTCCATTATAACACCCCAGCTCCTCGCTGAACACATCTGCGTAGTCAGCGAATAAGGAGTCAGTGTCTGAGGTTGAGACAGCATGGACTCCTGTTAACCCTAGGCCGAGGTGGGGAAACCAATCGAGCCCCAATAAGGTGGGTAGATTGCCGTTAACTACCACTAGAGGTAGGTGGCCTTTAAAAGCTCTAAAACTGACAAAGAACTTGCCTCTGCCGATCACGGGAATGGCCTTCCCTGGTAGTCCTTCAGACCGAACTGGCATCTCTGAAGCCGGGTAGTAGATAGGCTGGGGTGGAGTCTCTTGAGGGTGTTCCACGAGATTATTGAGGGCGCTGACCCTGTGTCAACCTCCATGTGGCACGGTTTACCTTCTAGGGAAACGGAGAGAGAAATTTTACTAACAGAGTGGCAAGTACGCCTGGCAAGGCGGTGCGTGCGACAGTTTAATACTTGCCTCTGTGGTCCCGAGTGCGAGGACGGGGTCTTTGTGCAGCGCTTTGGGGGCTTGGCAGACTCTCGCAATGTGCCCCCTCTTATGGCAGTTGTTGCAAACGGCTCCTTTAAACTTGCAGGTGGCCCTTTGATGTGATCCCCACAGGCTAGGCACAGTGTGATGTGCTTGGGTGGACCGGTGTATTCTTGTTTGGCCCCTACCTGCGACCATCTGTCATTGGTGAGGCGATGGACATCGTTCTCATTGTTGTGGCCTTCCTCCGCTTCCACCTCTTCGGAATGGACTGGGAACGCTGCTAGCTTGGCGCTTGGGCCCTGAATTTCGGTGGCTGAGTTCGTTGCTAGCTCGGCTGCTAGGGCCTCCTCTACCGCTTGTGCGAGGTTGAGGTCTTTTTTAGCTAGCAGTCGCCTCTGTAGGTTGAGATCCTTGACCCCACAAACCAATTGATCGAGGAGCATGTCCTCCAGGTATGTTCCAAACCCGCAGTGCAGGGCTGCTGTTCTGAGGGCGGCCATATATTGGTTGATGGTCTCCTTACTTGATTGCTTCCTCATTCGGACGTGAACCTCCTGGCGATTTGTGAAGGCCTGGGAGCATAGTGGTTTGTGAGGATCTCAAGCAACTCGGACCACGGAACGTTTTTTAATTCTCTCGGCGCCACGAGTGCTGCAGCGGTATCGTAAACGGTGGCTCCGCAGTAGATTAGGAAATAGGATTTTTTCCGATGCTCTCCCGCATCCGACAGGCCGACCGCATCGATGTAATGATTGAAACGGTTCTTATACGATTCCCACTTCTCTTCGTCTGGTTTAAACGCCGGGAATACTGGATTGGAACTCATGGTGCTGGAACGGCTGGGCTACCTGCGGGAGAATCTCTCTGGGACTACGAACGCTCGTGAGTTACTAGTGATATCAGCTCTGGAGAGGTTTTTTGCTACCCTCTCTTTCTCTCTCTCTGGGTTTCCACGTTGGCTGCTAGCCGTTGGAGGTGTCTTGATTCGCGCCAAAAAAGTGGGCGTTAGTGACTCTCTACAGCGCTGTGCTGTGATTCCTACTGGCTCGAAATTCAAATGACACCCGTTTGAATTTCGCGCCAAATGCAGAGCGGCTGCGGCTCGCAGCGCTTCACTTTCCCCGTAGCGAGGCTAACAAGCGGCTACAGACGCTTCTAACTATTTGACTCAGACCACTTTCTCTGGCTGCGGATCTGCGTTTGCTCTTTTTGATCGCTCGTTTCGCTAGCTGACCGCTCTCTCTGGCTGCGGATCAGCGTTTCCCTTGTTGCCAGCCGATCGCTCTCTCTGGGCTGTAGATCGGTGGCTAGTGACTCAGCGGTTGCAAGGTGCTTCTGGTAGCCATCCCAGCCTCGTCGCCAGTGTTAAGTTTGAGCAATGAGAGGCTGAACCAGAGCATGAGTGCAACAGTACTTTATTTTACAAATAAAGGGCTGACCGTGCTTGCCAAGCCTGGAACTGGCTCGCAGCAATCAGCAGCCAGTTGGACCCCGCAGCCTGCTTTTATAGCTGGCTGCTGGGGAGAACTGACCAATGGGAATGGGGGAATAACGCCCACACAAAGTGAGTGGACCTGAGTGAGAACTCCTTGAGTCCTCAGGACATAACACATACTGTCCAGGAAAGTCCTTTCTGTACACACATGAAGATCTTCAGCTGTGCTCACAGCAAACACTGAGCTTGAACTGCTCCTCTTCACCTAGATGTTCAGTTCAGCGGCAATGCTCTGCCTTTAGTTGAGTATCGCTGTCTTTATTAAATCATCTTAGAGGTTTTTAAGTATATTTGAAAAGTATTTTGCTCTGTACCAATTCTGCATGACATGAAATTGGAAGCCTCATTATAAGTCCTTTTTTTCCTCCGTGGATAAGGCCGGTAAGTTTAGCAACTAATTTTATGCAGGTAAGTTTAGCAACTAATATTATGCAGGTAAGTTTAGCAACTAATATTATGCAGGTAAGTTTAGCAACTAACGTGCAGCGTCACTGAATGTTCAGGAATACCTGGCTGTGGTGGGAAAGATCCTGCCAGCCATTTCATACAGAAACAGATGTGGGATCCTTTCTGAAAGTGAATGAATTCTGCATCGTGTTTTTTGTTCAGCAGGAGCCTTCGCTGCAATTTCTACAATAGATTGTGGTGACTTCATTCAGAAACTGGTTTTGTGCCCTTCCTCGTGAGAAAACAAGCCAGCAGCTGAACTGCAGGGGTGGTGGTGGTCCTGCAGCCCTTCCTGGTTTGCCCTCGGAAGAGGAGAGATCACTCCCCAGCTGGCCACAGCAGCCAAGGGGGCGGACCAGCCTGTTTGGCTGACTGCCCAGTCTGGGGAGGACGTGAACCTGGGGAATGCAGCCGGGAGGTTCTTTGAACAGGAAAGCCAGGAGGCACCCTGGGGGCGGCTCATCCATCATGCCACAGACCAGCCGGGCCATTTAGTTGTGACTTTCCTGAAGAATCACCCTTAATTAACAACATGGGAGTGTTTCCTGTTCGGATCACAACTACGAGGGCCGAGGGGAGCTGCGAAGCCGCAGCTTGGCAAGCAATAGCAAAAAATATCTCATTTTTCAAAGTGATGAATGGGGCAAAAGAAAATAGAAGGGGCTGAATGTGGCACAAAGGGAGCCGATTATCAGATAAGTGCCCTGAAGTCAACGCTCCAGAGAGTTGGGTGTCATTGGGGGGCAGCGGGGGCAGCGCCAGAGTCGCGGCGGGGGGGGCAGGACCAGCCAGGTAAGAAGCAATTCAGAGGATGGGAAAGTATTACGATTTGGAAAGTATATTTCTGGTGATACTAAGCTTTGCCCTTTTTTTTTCCAGCCAATTCTACCTGGGGTTCAACTCACAGACCTCCTGCAAGATAGGCCTATGAATTTGTTGTTTTCCAAGGGAAGAGCCCTCTGCTTCTCTTGACAAAAATCTCGTGGTTATTTGATCCACCTTCCAAGTATTTATTTATTCATATAAACAATTTGTATGGCTGCCCATCTCACAGCAGAGACTCTGGGCACACACAGAGTTAAAAACAACAATTAAACAATCTAAATAATAAATGAAGTCGCAGGCAGCAAATTCCAGCCTCCAATACAAACATTATCTGGCACAGCTCACTTAACTTCCCAGCCCAGATGTCTGCCAGATAAACATTAGGTTTGAAGTGCAATTACACTACCCCCTACCAACCTATCAGGATAATTGGGAATGCTCACATCTACAAAATTACCTATCCGCCCGGTTATCTATCTTCTGCCAACCTGACCTCCACCTCTTCATCCATTCAGTAATAGAATGCCTGCTCTGGACGGATTCTGGGGCCACCCCTTGATGAGTGGATACTTCAGGCAGAGCAGAGAAGCAGAAGGCACATTCATTCTGCTCTCGGGAACAGGCCTTTAAATAAATACAGCCTCCTTGGTAGCTTGTCTGTCAAACTGTGATATTAAATGATAACCCCCAACTAAAGAAACAGGCCATCTTGGTAGTAGAAATTGCAACAGAACATGTGCAGCTCAGGACTAAACTTTGACATCCTTGATACCCTCTGGGCTTAGTGGTTTTCTTGCAGACATTTTATCACCCAACTAGGCAACCTTGTCAGTGCTATTGAGTGTTTGCTCCCTGTTTATATAGAGCAGCTTGCCTTGGGGCGCAGGGAGGGTTGTATTAGTTTATGTCCCTCCGCAGCGGGCAAGAATGGAATGCCAGCCTTGGCTGAGAATAATTAAAGAGAGGAAATAAGTGAAGGAGAAGATTAAAGCACATTACATTTTGAATGTAAAAAAATCATAGTAAGTGGATAGACTGAGCGTTCAGTCACTCCGCATTCACATCTGGACTATTGCAATGCATTCTGCATGGGTCTACCCTTGAAGAGTATTCCAGAAGTTACAGCCGGTACAGAACGCAGCCGTGCTGACAGTTCTTGGAGCCCCTGGGATGGCTCATGTTACACACCTGTTGTGTGAGCTGCACTGGTTGCTGGCTTGCTTCCAGGTCCAAATCAATGTGTTGGTTATCACCTGTACAGCCTTTCATGCTATGGGTGATGAGCAGCCATCTTACCCCAGCAGGACTGGCTTGCCCCACCCCTGCTGGAAAAGGGAGCTTGTTGCGTGTCCCATAAATCCAGGAATTTTGGTTGGTGGGATCCAGAAGAGCCTTTCTGCCGTGGCCCCCACCCTTTGAAGCATGGTGGCCCCCAAAGGTAAGCTCCCAAGCCACCTTTGGGCCTTCCAAAAGGGCTTGAAAACCTTGGCCTGCCAGCTGTCTGGGCCCCCAATGGGGATGCTTCATGTTGGAGGCAGCTGCTGGATTAAGATAAGCCCCACCTCCTGCTCCCTTGTGTATCTTGACTTCTTCCTGGCCCATCTTTGTTAATTGTAAGGTTGATATTTATTATTTTAAAATGTTGTCTTGTTGCTTTTACTTGAATATAAGTTGCTTAAGGTCACCTCCAGTTGAGATGGGTGGCATATAAATTGATTAATAAATAAATAAAATGACCGTCAATAAAAGTAAATAGTCAGGACAGAGCACCCTAGAGTGAAAATAAGAATCCCCAAGAACAAGTAAAACAAACCGAATCATATTCTTCCTATAAAGAGTTCTTTATTTTGAAACCTGTATTTGTAATAAAACCCTTTCGGAGAGAATTGTCCAGACTCATGTCTTGTTCTGCACCATCTCCTGCAAAGTGGAAATGATGCCTCTCTCCAATTGATCGGCAGCTTTTGTGTGATCTCTGAGCCACCAAAAAAGAACCTGTGGTTGTGGTTAACACACTTAACTAGGTTGCTGTTCAAGGTATTTTGCAATAGTTTGTCAAACATGTCGCTGAAATCCAGGTATACTGTTTCTGCAGCACTCCCACGATTGATTAAAGGAAGTAGTCAAGTCAAAAAAATGAGACACAATTTGGCAGAAGAGGCAGGTTCTTGACAAATCACTGCTGTTTTGCCAAATTATTTTCAAGCAATCCCCTTCTGATCTGCTCTAGAATTTTCCCAGCTCTGACGTCCTTTCTGAAGGAAGGGAGGTTGGTTCTCTTCCCATCACCTGGCCCTTCCCTAGTTCTCCATGACTTCTTAAAGGTTTGGCCAGGCTGACCAGAAGGTTTTTCAATACTCTAGGATGGGGGTCTCCAACCTTGGCCACTTTAAGGCAAGCAGACTTCAACTCCCAGAATTCCCCAGCCAGCTTTGCTGGCCAAGATTGGAGATCCCTGCTCTAGGAAGTGGTTTGCTCAGTCCTGGAGTTGTATTTATTTATTTATTTTTAGTTCCTTCAACTTAGACTCATCTTCTTTTGACTGCCTGGCTGGCCCTGCCCTTTTCCTGGCAAGAGTTTCAGAAGGATTTTTCCTTCTTTCCTTCTTCTTCCTCCTAGGGCTGACAGGGCGACTGGCTGAAAGTCCCCCAGCTGACTCTGTGCTAAGGTGGGACTAGAACTCATAAGGTGCTGGATTTTAGCCAGGTGCCTTAACCACGACAGCCATGTCTTTGGGATCCCGTTTGCTGTTCACATCTCCAGTGGTACAGGGCCCCTGGGCTTCTTCTGGCTGCTTATTCTCTTCCTTGCTGGGGTTCTTGTCAAGGCTGCTTCCCTTTCTCCTTCAGGAATTCCTGCCTCTATTAAAGTTATTCTCAGAGGGGCATACTTAGCATTATTCTGGGCTTATCAAATTCCTTTTTTTAAAGTCCAAATGTTTGGCTATTCATTCTCATTAAACAATCCCCACCTTCTATATTCATTTTCCTCCAATGTTCCATTGCCTCCAGTCTTCCTACGGTTAGCATCAAGTCAAGGGAGCTTTTCCCCAAATGCCTTCCTCCCCACATTCTCCCCACCCCCACAAAGAAGCCAGGGGCCAGGAGGAAAGGTCAGGATGTTCTGCACACACACACACACCCCCTCATGATTGCATTTGCCTCCTCACAGATGTCAAGCAAACGGAAGACTCCCATCTTCACCTCTCTAAAAGACCTGCTGTTGGTTTTTGAAAGGCATTATCTGTCTCTTTCTGTTGGCTGGGAGGGTAACAGATAATGGAACAGATAACAGATTAACAGAGTTGGAAGGGACCTTCTAGGTCATCTAGTCCAACCCCCCTGCACCATTTCTGACAGATGGCAGTCCAGTCTCTTCTTGAAAGCCTCCAGTGATGAAGCTCCCACAACTCCAGAAGGCAACTTCTGTTCCATCAGTTGATTGTTCTCACTGTCAGAAAATTCCACTCTATTTCTAGGATGAATCTCTCCTTGATCAGTTTCCATCCATTGTTCCTTGTCTGGCCTTCAGGAGCCTTGGAGAATAGCTTGACCCCTTCCTCTCTGTGGCAGACCCTCAGATATTGGAAGACTGCTCTCACATCTCCCCTGGTCCTTCTCTTCACTAGACCAGCCATGCCCAGTTCCTGCAACCGTTCGTCGTATGTTTGAGCCTCCAGTCCCCTAATCATCTTGGTTGCTCAGGTCTCCCCTGGTAGATAATAGATAGCAGCCATCACTGTCTTGTTTTTATTTATCCCTCTGCTTATTTTACTGCACACAGTCTCCACAGGATTTTCATGTTCACTTGGATTTCTGAAGAGAAATGTCTATGTTTTCGCAGTAATGCTCCTCCATTCCTATTCTTTCTGAACAAATTATGGCACTTAACAGAATTAAGGGACCTTGGAGATCTTCTAGTCCAACCCCCTGCTCAAGCAGGAGGCCCTATACAATTTCAGAGAAGTAGCTGTTCAGTCTCTTCTTAAAAACTTCCAGTGATGAAGCATCCACAACTTCTGGAGCTTTACTGAAATACAGTAAAAGATTTACTGTAATCATCTGTTATTCCTGTTAAGTATATTTTCCATTCTGTAAACAGAAATTGGGTTCATCTGGCTTCTTTCCCATGTGATAAACAGGAATTTTATGACCAATTATTGATGCGTTGCGGGTCCCAGTACCGGGATGAATCAGTCAGCTGACGACCTGCACCCAGGCAGACTGTCCGGGCGGGCTCCTCTTAGTGGCAAAGATGACAGCGACACAAAGGTTTCTTTTGGTGAGAGGAAGCCCAGATAGTACTACGCACCTCTCTTTTATTGTGCAGCAAGCGGGGGGGGGGGGAGGGTTATGTTACACATGAGGAAGTTAGACAGGAATAGGGAATATTGCCATATATGGCTACACCTTATGCTATAGCCAACTCAGGTTTTACATGTTGCTGTTCCAATAGTGTCGCCCTATATGTGTATTGTATGTGTATTGGGTTTTCTGTGTACGTGACTTCCTACTGATGTGTCATGATATTGCAACATCTCCTCTGTTTTTATTATTTTGAGACCTCTCTATTCTTTATGCTGCAAGATCTAGTCCTCCTCCGAGTCCAAGTCCTGCCGGCATATTAGAATGCGAGGGCCGTCTCCTTTTTCTGGGTATTCATCTTCGTTCTCCTCCGAGTCCGAAGTGAATGCCAATAGAGACCTTTTTTCTGCTGGAGTGTTGATCTCGGACCTTATTCTTACAAGCATGTTTATGTTGGTAATCTCAGTATCAATAATGGCCAGTCGTTTTTTGAGGAATTGCATTATTTTCCCAAATACACAAGGGCCCATGGCACACAGCAATAGGAGCAATATTAATGGTCCGGCAATTGAGGAAAGAAGTGTTGTGAGCCATGGTGAGAAATTAAACATATTATGGTACCAAGTGTTACCTGCTTCCCTTTCCCTTTTGCGTATTTCCAACCGCTCTTTTAGTTTATCTAATGAATCTTGTACTAAGCCGGTATGATCAGCATAGAAACAACATTCTTCTTTTAATGCTACACATAGCCCTCCTTCTTTTAAAAACAACAGATCAAGGCCCCTTCTATTCTGCAAAACAACTTCTGATAAGGATGTAAGAGATGTTTTAAGGTGAGAAATAGACTGTTCGAGAAGTTCGAGATCTTTGTCTATATCAGCACGCAAAGTTTGGTATTGATTATTACTAACTGCTAGACCGGCAATTCCCATAGCAGCACCTGTAGCTCCTAGTCCTAGTAATACAGCAAGGGTAAGGGTGGTGACTACCTCTCTCTTAGGACGAGCAAAATTGGTGTTATCCTGCAGAAAGGTTTGGCCGGAGTGGTAAGTTATTTTTGGGACTATCGAAACGAGAACACAGTAACCATTCCTTTGAGTGATGGTGGGGCTGTGAGCACAAGCGGTGAGGCCAGTGTCACAGGCCCACCATGAATTGTTGTCCGGAACAAAATACAAATTCTGAAAAACAGTAGTGAAATTCCCACAGGTACTCCAAAGTGCCCTTGAAGTACCATTGAGCCATAAGTAAGTCTGGTTACAATGATGACTTGTGGTGTTAGGTACATTTCCCAGGCAGTATCCTGTCCCTATAATGTTACCAATGGTTTGAGTACCTTGTGACCAACGACAAGATGAAGTTGAGTTTTGGGCAGTGAAATTGGTGGTGCTACCAACGGCCTCATAGTAAGGGGGGCCTGCGTTAAGACACAGCCAACAATCATTGGTAATTGCAGGGTTGCTGGCATTGAGGAGGAGGTAACTAGAGTTTATTAACCGTAACAAAGGTTGGGGAACTGTATGGCCTGGACGATATTCTACCAGGGATATGGTTCTATTGGGACCTACTTGGATAGCGGGCCGCTCAATGACAAGTTTTATAGTAAAGGTATTGCCATAGTCGTACCCATCAGCATAGATCCGGATTCCCCAGGTAAGACCTGCCTCCCACCGTGTAGTCAGCCTTTTCCCTCCCGCTGAAAACAAAATATACATGGGATTACATGGAGTCCATGTGCCCCCTGAGGGGCAAATGGCTTGATGCCAAGAACCATTTTGGAAGGCAAAGATATAAACGTCTTTGATCGGTGGCGACCAGGAGATAGAACCGGTGGAGAGACATGACCAAGCGGCACAGAAGGCGTCTGTGGGGCCTCCGCAAACGCGAATATTCTCGCGAGTCTGCTTATGTCCGGGGCAGATATAAAATCGATAGCGATGGACGAATCCTGGAGAAGGTGTGGGTATCTCGGTCGTGCTGGTGTAGGCGGTGAGGCCTACCAATATCTGTCTGACGTCAGCTTTGAGGGTAGGCTACCAGGTGTATGGGTGAGTGGTGTTGCTGATGGAAAATAAGACATGATCGTAGGCATCATATATTGTCCAAGTTTGTTTCACTGGCTGGTGTAGATTGAGGGGGTTTGCAGGCAACGTTTGTAGGAAAAAGGAAGAAAATAATGCAGTGAAGAAGAGGAGGCAGTTATTCATCATGGAGCTTCAGCCAGTGGAGATCCAGAGGGTCTGCGTTGGGTTGTGCCTGATCAGGTGGGGAGGTGTGGCAAGGGCGCACACAGCGACCAGGAATCCAGAGAACTTTTTCAGGTAACTGAATCGCAGCGTAGCCTCGCCCCCAGGTGATAAGTTCAGTAGGACCCTTCCAAGCTGGATCTGGGAGTTGCCTGTAATAGACAAGTGGTCTTGCAGTGGGGAGAGAGGGTTTAGTGAAATGACAAGACACAGCAGACGAGGGAGGGTTTCCAGTGAGGTTAAGGAAATTAAGAGTATACAAACAGACATTTAACAGATTTTGCAGTGTCGGGAGGTTGGGGGGGCTAATCCCTTTTGACCCCGTGTACCGATCAAGGGCTTGTTTAAGCGTTTGGTTTGCCCTTTCTACAATAGCTTGCCCTTGGCTATTGAAAGGGATTCCAAATTTGTGGTTAATGGACCAATGATGGCAAAACTCCGAAAAGGCAGAGCTTGTGTAGGCAGGTCCATTATCCGTTTTTAGTATTTTTGGACATCCCAACACTGAAAAGGTTAGAATACAGTGGTTGATTACCTGTTTTGCATTTTCGCCCCTTTGGGACATGGCCAATATGAATCCTGAATAAGTATCAATGGTTACATGAAGATATTTCCATGGGGCAAAAGGAGGGTATTGAGTAACATCCATTTGCCATGTATCACATGCCTGAAGTCCCCTGGGGTTAACCCCTTGAGGGATAGCTTTCGCTTGGAGACTGCATGTGGGGCATTGTTGGATGATAGCAATTGCTTCAGCCATGGTAATGCCAAATTGTTTGACCAGAGCCTTTTTATTTTGGTGAAAATAAGCATGGCTTTCTCCTGCCGTTAAGGGGGCAGGTTGTGTTTGAGCAGCAAAAACCTGTTGGCAAGCAGTATCAGCTCTGACATTTCCCTCAGAGAGGTAACCCGGAAGGTGCTGGTGACTCCGAATGTGAGCAATAAAAAAAGGATATTGACGAGCAGTAATGAGTTGCTGTACGCAAGAGAACAGTTTTAAAAGGGAAATCTCCACGGAGGGGGAAAGATAAGAGCCATATATGTGAAATACTACTTGAGTGACATACAAGCTGTCAGAGATAAGATTGATTGGGATGTGAGGAAATTTTTCCAAGGCTAAGATGATGGCCGCTAGTTCTGCTTTTTGGGCTGAGGTCTGAAGAGTTGTACGACAGGAATGCCATACTTAGAAGCAGCAGTTTTTAATTCCTTTAACAAAGCCCACTCCAATGGGGTATAATGAGGGACAGGATTACCCCCAGCAGCGGGGGTTTGAAGAATCATAGGGAAACAAGAAAGATCATCTGCAGATAGCTTTCCTTCCGCCAAAGCCGATTGAAAGGCATTACGGACAGGAGGATCTGTCTCCATGGCGGAAGGAGGCAACGGAGAAGAGGGGTTCGGAGAAGAGTCAAAGGGTGGGGTGGAGTAGGGTGGAGGTGCCGAGGCAGCAACAGGACAGAGTTCAGCGGAAGGTGGGTCTGAGGAAGACTGGATAGAATCATCAGGAAAGAGAATATTAAGGGCGGCCATAATGGCACGCCAAGAACAAATAATCTGAGGCGGAGCCCTGGGTGGTTCATGCATCCATTTCCCCATCCGTTCCCAAGAGGAACATTTAAGAGTGCCTTCCGCGGGATACGCGGGGCAGTGTTGTTGAACATAACTCAAAAAATCTTCCAAATACTTTTTTGACAAAGGATATACATTTGTGCCGTTAGCCTTCTGCAAATAATTTGCCTTCTTCACTAAAGCGAGAAGTTCATCCCTATGCTTGAGTTGAACTTGAGAAAGTGAGGAGCCCATACTTACGATGCGCGAGCCTATTCCAGGTGCGTAGTACAGAAGTGAAGGAAGCGCATTCCTAGACAAGAATCACGCTTTGTCGGGGACGTATCGTTGAGACGATCACGTCGGGGTCACCAGTTGATGCGTTGCGGGTCCCAGTACTGGGATGAATCAGTCAGCTGACGACCTGCACCCAGGCAGACTGTCCGGGCGGGCTCCTCTTAGTGGCAAAGATGACAGCGACACAAAGGTTTCTTTTGGTGAGAGGAAGCCCAGATAGTACTACGCACCTCTCTTTTATTGTGCAGCAAGCGGGGGGTATGTTACACATGAGGAAGTTAGACAGGAATAGGGAATATTGCCATATATGGCTACACCTTATGCTATAGCCAACTCAGGTTTTACACGTTGCTGTTCCAATAGTGTCGCCCTATATGTGTATTGTATGTGTATTGGGTTTTCTGTGTACATGACTTCCTACTGATGTGTCATGATATTGCAACAAATTATCCTTTCTGACCTTTCTTTGAGTCTTTGGGTGAGGTCCACACAGCAGGTGAGGCCCTAAATAACAACTGTTCATCCGGCATGAATGTCCATCACAGCACATCTTGCCCACCAGCAGCCAAATGCGGAGCGGGAGGAAGGCAGCCTCTACCCACTCGTTTCTGCCTATTCTGTTCATTAAGCCGGCACTGCCTGCATCATAATTGACTATAATAAGGCTCAGGATATGACAGGAAAGCAAATTTTGTCTGAATGTTAGGAAACTCAAAAGATTTTCTATTTAGAAATCTGTTAGAGAGGCAGTTTGGCCTAGTGGTTGAGGCACCAGGCTAGAAACCAGAGAGGCCAGTGCTGGATGCTGAGGGGCCAGAGGAGGGCAAGAAAGACTCGGCATTTTCAACTCAACATCGTCTACTCCAAGTCTGAGGTGATTGCACCACCAGCTCAGTAGCTTCCTCTTTTCCTCACAGGGGAACTGAATTTAAAAAGGAACCCATTTGTACAAACAGAGACATAATAGGGTGAGTATCCATTAAAGAGAAGGAGATTAGGGTCTCTTCAGCATTAAATTTTCATGGGGCCCTTGCTGGCTTGTTAATGCATTTGTGTTTGCAAATAACTGCTCCTTGTAAGCATTGAGGACAATCAGGACATTGAGAGCATTTTTGGAAAGGCTGCTGATAAAGACTGGAAGAAGATCTGGAAAGGCCAGCAAGCCAGCAGAAAGTACCTGTCTCTGGGTTTCTGTGACCCAACCAAGGTTGCCTTAATAACCCAAGGAAGAGGGGGACAGCATCTAACCAACAGTGGCTGGACTAACAGACCAAAACATCTTGCCCTCTTCCTGGGGCATAACAGAATCAAACTCAGTTGAGACAACATGATAAGGCTGTTCCCTAGCAACTCATTAGGACTTGCCCAATTGGGGTCCAACGCTGAGCCAATCTGAGTGACATTGTCTGCCAGATAGTAGGAATATGCTTTCTGGAGATGATCCTCAGGCCATTCCCACCAATAGGGAATAGCCCTAAACAGGGGGCTGGAGGGGGGCTATCAGCAGATGCAATAAGATGGAGGGCCAGTGATGTTTTGCCACCTGTATCCCCACAGTGTAGGCCCAAATATGGGCTCCTACTCACAGTCTGATTTGCTCTTTGTCTTTTTCTAACAGTGCTGTGGGTATTGCTTCTAATTTTGGTTTTGTATGTTCCCCTGTTGAAAGGCTTGAATAAATGGAATTCAGCTTTGGTTCCCACCCCACCCCCACCCCCCAAAAAAACTCTCTCCCCTGCAACCCCATTTATACAATGGCACAAATGGTGAGAACCATACGGTCCACAGCAAGTATGGTAATATGTCACTGGCCATTAACCATGACGGCAGCATATTCTGCTAGATTAGAAAAGCTTTTTAGTTGTTATAACTGTGACTTCTTTGATCCAAGACTGTAATGAAATAATGCTCAGTTCTAGAACATGCCTTTGCCATTCCACCAAGGCTCATTAAGAAGGTGAATTCAACCAGTAGATAATTTCTGATTTAGAGACTAAACCCAGGGAATTAGAGTAGGCACATTTTTCTTGGATTGAAGAAAGCAAGTCTCCTCCTAAAGTTCACCTTTCATTGAGGAGGAGGAGGAGGAGGAGGAGGAGGAGGAGGAGGAGGAGGAGGAGGAGGAGGAGGAGGAGGAGGAGGAGGAAAACCAGAATTTCAGTCTTGCAAGATTCTGTTATTATAATTTTATTATAAACGTAGTAGTAATACTCATAGTTGATGCTTCTTGTTTCAAAAAGGCTGACAATACCAAAATCAGAGCAATGAAAACATGGAAAAATTAGATTCTGAATCTGATGGGAGCCTAAATTAGAGCACAAAAAGAACTTCCTTTGACTTCCTGTTTATGAAATTCAGGCAAGGATAGAACAAGAAAAGGCAGACACCTCTCAGGAGATTCTGAGTAGGCTGACCTTCAGGTAACAGCAGAATACTGAGGAATCAACTTCCCTAACTTCTACCACTCATCAAAATGTGAATTAACTTCAAGAGGTAAATCAGCGTTTGTACTTTCCATTTCAAAATGCTGGCAGTTCCTCTGGGGGAATTTTTTACTTGGGATGAACATTAAACTTGGAAAATTTGAACTTCAACCGATGATCCTTGTGCTGTTTCTTTCATCTGTACTTCTAAACAGAATTGCATTTAATGGAGGGGCACTTAGTGCCTCTGTAGAAAAAGGCACTTTACATATCTCCCCACAGTTTTCTCTTCACCTGTCTGATCATACCCAAATGCCTCCAACTGTTCCTCTCAAGTTTTTCTTTTCTGAACTGATCGACTGAGTTGCTTTCCTTTGCACATCTTTCTGTTTGGCGGTGTCCTTCCTAATACCATTTCTCTGAAAATAAGACCTATCTCCAAAATAAGCCCTAGCATGTTTTTATGCGTATGTCTAATATAAGTCCTACTCCCCGCCTCCCCCCCAAAATAAGCCCTACTTAAGAGCCTGTGCAGCCGGCCACTCTGTCTCGTTGCTTGCGGTGCTGCAGCCATGAGGTGAGGCGGCAGGATGGAGCTGATGTCTTCCTTGCAGCAGCTGCACCAGCAACCATATGCAGCAGAAGCCCAGGTGGCTGCTGGCCCGTTTCTTCTGCTTGCTCGTGGATGCAATGAAGCATCAGTTGAGCAATACCCTAATTATCTTTGTTGCTTTTCTCTGCACTCTATCAACATCTTTTTTATAATGTGGCGACCAAAACTGGATGCAGTATTCTAGATCTGGCCTCACTAAGGCTTTGTAGAGTGGTAGTAGTAGTACCTCACGTGATGTTGGTTTAATCCTCCGTTAATGAAATTTAGGATTGCATTGGCTTTTTGGGCTGCTGTCATACACTCCTGGCTCATATTTAATTGATTGTCCAATTAAGAGATTGTCGACAGAGGTGACTCTGGGTGGCTTACAACGTCAGAAAAGCAAAACTAGCAAACACAGGAGCAATAGCACTTAGATTTATATACCACTTCACAGTGCTTTATAGCCCTCTCTAAGTAGTGTACAGAGTCAGCGTATTGCCCCCAATAATCTGGTCCTTATTTTACTGACCTCGGAAAGATGGAAAGCTGAATCAACCTTGAGTCTGGTGAGATTTGAAGTGCCAAATTACAGGCAGCCAGCAGTCAGCAGAAGTAGCCTGCAGTACTGCATTCTAACCACTGAGCCACCATGGCTCTTTTCGTAGAAATAGCCTTTCTCCTAGACCTTTTGTTGAAGGTGAAAGTGCCTAATCCAGTCTTCTGCTCAAAAGCCTACAGAGGTTGCAACAGGCTATGCCAATCCAATGAAAGAATCAGGCAAAAAGATGATCTGGGAACAAACTTTATTTTCACGAATGAAGGCAAATCAAGATTTTCTCCCTTTGCTTTGCTTCTTTCGGCTGTCATAAGTAACGGGGGGAGGAGGTGGGAAATGATTATGGGAAGTGAGCTGGAGGTGTTACAAACCAGAACTGTATAAACTGGGGGGAGGGTACATTCTTGCTTAGGTTTCTATCCTATGCTCTGCACAGCTGCAACCCTTTATCAAACTATGTCAAGGTCAACGGACAGAAGCCTCATCACCACCTGGAGATGCCCACATGATGATATGCACAACTTTTAATTGGATGAGCCAATTGAACTATTGGGGGTGGGAACATTGCCATTGCTTTGCATATGTGATTTACGCGCCCATTTTCTCAGATTCAGAATTCTTTTGTTGCTACCACTTGATTTCCAGTAAAATATATCTTTTCTCTGATTAAAAGAGTCTAAGTATTTCTTTCTTGGATTTTAAATGGAGCACCAGCTGACAATATGTGTCCCAGGATAATATTACAGGATGCAATCTGGGTTGGTGATTGAGACCAGAGATTTCATTTTCCAACCTTTAAGACTCATGATGGAGCCCATCTTGGAAGACTAAACCTCTGGTCCCAGTGACCAACCCAGATTGCATCCTGAAAGCTTCATTTTCCTGGGCTTAGTAATTCAGAGCAGTAACCAGCAACGAAGCAGAGATTCTGCATCTCAAGCGACCAACTATGGCAGATCAAAACACAGCAGAGACATCACACTGACATCAAAAATATATATTATCAAGAATATTGTTTCCCCGGGTGTAATATACAGCTGCCAGCTGGACCATCAGAAACTGAATTAAATAAAATTGATATTTTTGACTTGTGGGGCTGGGGAAAACAAGTAAGAATGCCAGAACTACATGAAGAACAAATCATTCCATACCAGAGGAAGAGAAACCAGATTGGTCCCTGGAAGCACTGATAATGAAAGCAAAGTTTTTGTATTTTAGACACATAATGGGAAGGAAAGTGTCATTAGGGAAGGCCCTGATGCTTAGAATTACCAAAGGCAATGGAAAAAGTACCTCCCTCCTCCCAAAAGGAGGCAGTTAGACACTATCCCTGATGAGGCAAGCGGGAGTTTACAAGAACTCAAAAGAGCTAGTTACTGACAAACAATCCTGGTGAAATTATATCTATTGGGTCGTGAACAGTCCAGAGAGACTGATGAACAGAACTGCAGACAAAAATAATGTTTTTTTTCCTCTGGCTGTTAAGGACAGCAGCTCGTTCAAGATGCCTCCTGTTCTTAGAGGCTGGTCTTTCTGGGATGGGCCTTCTTTTTTGCTGCACCCAGACTAGGAAATTTCATCTCTCGGGAGTTGCAGTGTGGTTCCACTCTCTCAGAAGTTATAAACCAGATTTTAATTTAGCACTCATTTTAAACAAAGAATACAGAGCATTTTGAGAAAATGTGTACCAAAATTGGAAGTCAGAAGAAGCCCATGGCAGTACCTATTCACAAAAGTTGAAAAGTAGCTTTTATTTTGCCACCCAGATGCTTTCTTGCCACAGACCCTGTTGCCCAGACCTGGAAAACATGTGACTCCAGCATTGGGCAGTTCTGGTGAAGGATTGGAAGATGAAAGTGGCAGTTAAGAGAGCTTGAGTAACCCTTGCCCTCAGTGTAAAGTGGGGCATACATATAAATTATTTGCCAGAGTTGTGGGGTGGAATGATGACAAGGGCTTAACTAAAAGAGACCAGGCACACTAGAGATTTGCAAGACCCTCTTTCAAATATTAAATTTTAAAATCTGCTTGATCCATTGTATCATCCTGGATCAAATGGAGAGTCTGAGAGAATGAACCATTTACCGCAGCAACATTTAAGGAGCTGTTGGGTGGAGCTAATGATGCTTGCAGAATTTACCTACCACGTAGAAGATAGAATTAAGGTTGGAAGAGAACTTGGTCTCTGGATTATGCATATTATACATTATGCTGTCCACTCTCTTACTGAAAACTTCCAGTGATAGAGTACCTACCACCTCCATAGGCAAGTCATTCCACTGATAAAGTATTATTTTTGTCAGGAAATTTCTCCTAGATTGGATCTCTCTTTAATTATCTTCCACCTGTTATTTCCTGTTCTGCCCTCAGGTGCTTTGGAGAATAAATTGACTCCCACTTTTTTGTAACAAGCCCTCAGTACTGGAAGACTGATATCATATCACTCTTAGTCCTTTCATTCATTATACTAAACATACCTACTTCCCTCAGTTGATCGTCCTATGGTTTAGCCTCCAGAACTCTTATTAACTTTATTGCTCACAACAAAGTAGACCACAACCTAAGAGAAGAACCAGGGGAGCCATCATAGCAGTCTTCCAATATTTGACGGGCTGCCACAGAGAGGAGGGGGTCAAGTTCTTTTCCAAAGCACCTGAAGGCCAGACAAGGAATAATGGATGGAAACTGATCAAGGAGAAATGAAAAAAGCTTGCTTTCGGAAGTTGTGGGAGCGTTATCACTTGAGACTTTCAAGAAGATATTGGACTGCCATTTGTCAGAAATGGTGTAGGGGTTCTCCTGCCAGGGTGGGGGTTGGACAAGTGACCTACAAGATCTCCTTCAACTCTGTTAATCTGCTCTTTTCTGTGCTCTTTTTAGGATTTCAACATTTTTTTGTATCATAGTGACCAGAAATGGATACAGTATTCCAAGTGTTGTCTCACCAGTGCACTCTAATGCAGTACGATCACTTCACCTGATCTTAAAACTAGGATCCCTCTGTTGATGCAACCCAGGACTGCACTACAATTTTTGCAGCTACAGCGCACTACTGGCTGTCGGACCTGTCCCAGCTCAGATATTTAGGAAAGAGAGACTCTCACTCCATTGAACTGAAGTGAACGGCTCTTTTACTCAAGTTAAGCAGTGAAAATAAAGCTAGATCTGAGTATTCCCACGCAAAGGTTGCACGTTTCCTGGCCCTCCCCACTTGACCAGTTCATCAATGGCAACTAGTATACCTTTTTGATGTTTTGGGAGCTGCCTTGAGGTTTGGTGCCTCTCAATGTGGTTTCATATTCTGTTCCCAAGCCAGATGTCCTTGGCAGCTGGCTTATTCTGGTCTGACACCTACGGTTCTTGTCAGTTTGTCTCTGTCCCTCCTTTTGTATTCACCATTCCCATGCCCAAATTTTATTTCCCCAAATTCCTTTCCCCCTTCCTTGCATTTTATGGCAGGATGTCAGTAAGCAAAGATGGTGAAGATGGCAAACTGACAGGCTCATATTTCAGTTGGTCTATTAGGACACATAGATGACTCTCACCTTTGCTGCTATTGAGTCAGGTACCATCAATTTATACTTGTGCATTTGTTTTTTCTTACCTAAGTGTAAAATCATACTTTTCACAGCATTTTGCTGGTCCACTAATTTAGCTACTTTGTCAAAAAATGCAATACGGTTTGTCTGGCATGATCTGTTTTTGATAAAGCCATGCTTGGCTTCTGTTAATTGTCTTGCTTGTTTCTAGATCCTCACATCTACAATAACTCCGTACATTGCTCCATTGTCATGTCTCTGCATTCAAGCAACTTATGGCTAGAAAGAGCCTCGGTGGCACAGTGGTTAGGGTACAGGCTACTTTGCTGACAGCCAGCTACCTATAATTTGGCAGTTCAAATCCCACCAGGCTCAAGGTTGACTCAGCCTTCCATCCTTCCGAGGTCGGTAAAATAGGACCTAAATTGTTGGGAGCAATATGCCGACTCAGTAAACCACTTAGAGGCGACTGTAAAGCATTGTAAAGTGGTATATAAGTCTAAGTGCTATTGCTCTCACATATTGGCCTCCAGAACTCCTGTTCTCCACACTTCAAAGTACCTGTAGAAGAAGGCAGTCACTCAATGCTTCTTAAAAGGGAAACTGGATCTGGCAAAAGCAGCATACAAATGAGCCACAGACCCACTGGGATAAAAGGAAATTTAGTACAGTGTCCCACAATTTTTTGGTCTTCTGCCCAACTTCAATGTTAGTTAGTTTCAATATCTTTTGGCCCCCTCCCAGTGTCTTTTGTTTGCAATTGCCAGCAACAATAAAGATACATCCTGTCTCCCATCCATTTGTGCAGGAGGTGACCCCCCTTACAGCTTACAGACAAGGATAACCCCTTCCCCACTGCCGCCACCATACTAGTAGATTGGGAGGAAGACAGAGGTGGTATTCAGCAGGTTCTGACCAGTTCTGGAGAACCGGTAGTGGACATTTTGAGTAGTTTGGAGAACCAGCAAATCCCACCTCTGACTGAAGATTTTACAGTATCCTTCCCCTACCACGGCCACCAAGCCACGGCCACAGAACCAGTAGTAAAAAAAATTGAATTCCACCACTGGAGGAAGAGTATGGAGGCTATTCTGGAATCTAGATGCAAAGGGAAACATTCAAAATTCCTGATCCATCAGAAAGTCTTCCCAGAGAGATTGTGAAAAAAATGCAAAAGACATGCATTTAGACCAGTAATTTGTAAGCCACCTTCGTCTGGGATGCCCAGGGAAAACGTGTCCACGTGAACTGCTCTTGTTAGGAGATGCTTGGACGTCCCAGGGTGAACCGATAGCTTTCCAAGTGGGCTTTCCAGGGGTGCCACTGGAGGAAAGGAAAACCACCAGGGCTGCCAGGCCGAAGGGACAGGGTGCAAGAACAGCCAGAATGGAAGGAGAAACCCATCTGAAGATCAGGAGCAGGGGTAGTGCGGGAGGAGTAACTGGGTACAGCTATGTTACAAGACTCGTTGAGTGATCTAGTGGTCTCCAACATTTCTGGCTCCACGGACTAGAAAACAGTGGCGGGTGGCAGCAGCAGGGATAGGAAGGAGGTGGTTTTGTGTAGACCACTGAATCCCGTGCTTGTGCAAATGGAGCTTTGCTCACCCACTAATTGTGCAACCCAGTTCCCAGTGCGCCATGGATCGGTAGCTGTCCGTGGACCTGGGATCGGGGACCCTTGATCTAGGAAAGGAAGAAGGTGGCACATTCACAGTTCATTCCCACGGCCTTGACATGGAGTGTTCTGGAAAGGCAGAAGGGAGGCTGGAGCTAATGGGGGAGGAAGGGTAAGGAATAAGGAAGATGACCTTGATAGAGATATTGAAGCTCCATTACCAAAGCGATGGAGATTAAATATATGTTAAGTCCACCAGCAATAAATAGCAATTTGTAAGCAGCTCAGGCAGGCAGGCAGTCTTCCTAATTCACATGGGTACCAGGAAGAGCATGGCACGCAGCATGATCAATTGCAAGTTTCTGTTCTTTTTGCCTTCCTGTGGAATTGATGCCTTGACATGAACCACCTAGTGGGGCTGGCAGAACTGTGCTTATCTGCGTGCACAGATGTCAAGAGGAAGCCTGGCCTTTGCCAGCCGGTTCCAGTTAGCTGTGGAGCAGGGCTGCAATTTGGCTCTCTGCTCCACAGGGGTCCCCTCCAGCCAGGCTTTCTATGGTCCTGAAGCTGCACAGCTTCCGTACTTGCCTTATTTGCACAGAATGTTCCACCGCATTGCTATGCAGATATTGTGAAGTAGCACAAATGATTAGAAGCCACCGACAACTATCAAAAACAAATATGCAAAATGCATTTGGCAACAAAATGCCCCTGTGGTAAATGACAAGAAAGAGAAATATGTTCTAAGCTCTCTCGTCAGGCCAAAGAACAGTGAATCCAATAAGTTTTCCCAGCTATTCAAATAGATGTTAACAATTATCTGTACTATTAAGTGATCTGTCGATTCATCAGTGGCTGAGAATTTGAACTGAGGTCTCCTTCCTGAAGATTTATTTTTTTAAAAATGACAAAGGGCTTGCTTGTCTCAAAGGACTTATAACCAATAGCCATTATCATTACTTGATTGCTTCAAAACTCATCCCATTTGGTCCTTGATGCATCTTGATGCAAAAATATCACCCCGGTATTCATTGTTTGTTTCTGTTTGTTTCTTTAGCTCTGAAGCTTCAGAGCTGAAGAAGCTTCTTGGATGAGAAGTGAAACATCTTCAAAGAAAAACCAGAAAGTCCAGTTGCCTCTTGAAAAAGCACCTTTGGGACAACCATGATCTGGAAGACTGGGAATCTCCATAGATACTCACTGTTTGTTTTGGTACTTGACATGCTGAGATAGAAAAAGGGGAGAATAGACAGGATGTTGGCTCTGCTGAGAAGACCATCGACATAAGAAAAGGGACAGACAGGAAGTCCTTCCCAGCCAAAACCAAGGGCCATGTGATAAGTCACATGGTTTGTTTGGCACTCACGGATTTTAGTATTTGTCATACCACCTGGAACCAATTAATCAGGAGTAACAAGCAGAGTTGGTGAATTCAGCAGGTTCTGACCAGTTCTGGAGAACCGGTAGCAGAAATTTTGAGTAGTTCGGAGAACCGGCCAATCCCACCTCTGACTGGAGGTTTTACAGTCTCCTTCCCCTGCCACGCCCACCAAGCCACGCCACAGAACCAGTAGTAAAAAAAAAATTGAATCCCACCTCTGGTACCAAAGTACGACTGTACTAGATAATACTATGTGTTTTTTGTCAGGGCAACCTGGTCTACCCAATTATGGGCCAGAGCATACTGCTTCTGTTAATACATTTACCTAATATGCAAGTAGCCCAGGTTCGAATCCCAGAAAGGTATGGCTAGTTGATGAGAGCTAAATAGCTTGAAATAGATCTATACTAGTCTCCCTTTATTTCTTCGCCAGTAAAACATATATTCATCACCAAAATAGACAATACTACAATTGCTGGGAGGGGGAATAAGACAAAAATAGCAGAGTAGAGGAGTTGTATCTCAAGAAAAGCAAGCACAGAAACAAAAATAAATACTGGTTTGATTCAGCCTTTTCTGAGTAATTAGTATGCCCTCAAGTTCTTCACAGCTTATATAAGGTTGCAAAATATTGATCTCAGACAAAAAGAAGCGTTAAGATGAAGGGAAGCAGTGCAGCAGAACACAAGAAGTGATTGCAATGACAGTTTCATGTTCACGAAAGGGCAGAAGCAGAACCCTTTTAAGTAAAAGAGAAGAATAACTTCTAAGAAAACTGAAAGTGCTGTCCCACAATTGTGTTTTTATGGCTTTTAATATTTCTCATTGAACTTTGTTGTTGTATTTTTGGTTATTCTGTTGTATTGTTTTTGTGTTTTTAACTTTGTATGCTGTTCAGAGTCATATATGTTTACCAAATAATCAATAAACAATGATGCTATTGTGAATTGCTGGATTAAATGTCAAATCTACCTATCTCTTAACATGAACTTTATATAAGTTACATGAAGCTGATCTTAGCTGCCACTTTTTGAGCTAATTGTTATTCAAGAATTATTTTGGTCAACCCAGGATGCTTTTTTAAAAAAAGAAATGACAGTTACAAAAACTTGATTGATCTATGCTGATTTATTCACCTTTACTGAAAGAGAACCTATATGAAGTACAAGAAAAGAGTTAGAAAAAGGTCATATTTATTGATCGATTGCTATGCACAAACGTTCAGAAGATTTAAATGGGATAAAAAGATTTTGCAAATGGAAAAATAGACTTTGAAAGGGATTTATGCACTCATAATGAACATTTTATTGGCAAGGTATATAAACTGTTGTTAAAAATGAACCAGGAGGTTGAATATGTTAAAGGCTGTATGATTAAATGGGCAAAAAATAGATTATAGTATTATGCTTGATCAATGGAAAAATATGTGGCTTAATGGCTGAAAAATTTATTGAATTACAATTTGTCAGTATTTAGTTGGTATTTAACACCTGAGAAATTGTCAGAGATGTATTGAGGAATGTCAAGTAAGTGTGGGAAATATAATCAAAGTGAAGGTACTTTTTTCATCTTTGATGGACATGTAATACTGCCAAGAAGTATTGGGATCAGATATGTTGTTTAATTCAGAGAATGCTAAAAATAAATATATAATTGAAACCAGAAGCTTTAGCTATAAGTATTATGGATAAGCAGAATGAAAGAAAACATGGCACTTCGCTATTGAGCCAGATTTCCCTACTCTGTACCTGCACATTTGACTTTTCATGCCAAAACCTTACTTTTCTCTATATTGGATTTCATTTTGTTGGATAGGGCCCAGTGTTCAAGTCTGTCAAGATTCATCTGGTTCTTAAGCCTATCATCTAGGGTGTTGGCTATTCCTGCTGGTTTAGTGTTGTCTGCGAATTTGATAAGTTTGATGACTTCAATTCCCTTAGCGAAATCATTTATGTTGAAGAGCTTTGGGCCTAAAACAGAACCTTGGGTTACCTTACTTGAATCCATGTGGATGTAGTTCCGTTGAGAACTCCACAGTTGAGTACGATTTGTCAGCCAGTTACAAATCCATCTGGTGATGATTCTGAAACAAATGAGAATATTTGATCCTGGACTGATCAGATAATGATGTGGCAGAGAAGAAACTATTGTAGATTTTCTATGAGTTACCTACATAAAAGATTGTTAACAGAGGACTTTGAAATTTAACTTTGTTGTTGTTGTTGTGTGTGTATATACAACATGCACACACACACACACACACACACACATATAAATGAATATGTCAAATTAATCGCAAATAAACATTTATATATATTGTGCCTGAATTGCAAGGGGAGGAAATTATTGTTCTAATATATTTATCAATATTCAACTGGGGTGATAATATATGGATATGTGTTTTGTTCTTTGTCATTTTAATGCACATTTTCTTCTTTTCTTTAAATGTCTTTTATCTAATTGTGTTTTGGTTTTTTTTGTAAAAATTTCTTTTTCTTTTTTGGAGTTTATAAAAAATGGGCTGCCAGGAAGAAGAGAGAGTCAAGTTATTCTCCAAAGCACCAGAAGACAAGACAGGAAACAATGGGTGGAAACTAATCAAGGAGAGATGCAGTCTAGAACTAAGGAGAAATTTCCTGACAGAACAATTCACCAGTGGAACAACTTGCCTCCAGAAGTTGTGGTCCAATACTGGAAGCTTTTAAGAAGAAATTAGATAACCATTAATCCAGGATAGTATAGGGTCTCCTGCTTGAGTAGGAGGTTGGACTAAAAGGCCTCTAATGTCCGTCCCGACTCTATTATTCTAAAAAAGAATAAGAGGTTATTTTATTATGTATTTGTATATACAGTATATTGAAGAAAGTCAGAAGCTACTCTTCTTGTATTTCTTTTATCCATTTTATTTTTGGGGGGGTCACTTTTTAACTTCTTTTTCCTCTTGATGCCCTCCTTCTCAACTCTTTTTTTCATTCTTATTGTTTTGCAATTTAACTCCTTTTGGAAGTTAATAAAGTTGGTTTTAAAAGAAGAAATTATTCTGGCTATCCTTTGAATTAAGCTGGAATGTAAGGAGAAGCAGAGTCAGCACACCGAACAATAAAGGGAGGGACAAAAGGCTGGTGAAATTCTACTAATCGGAGTAGAATTTTTGTGCTCCAAAATGGCCTGCAGCTGCCAGACCAGAGGCAGGCTGCCTTCCTGGGGAATTAAATGCAAACCCTCCTTAAGCAGCGCAGTCTGGGGTCTCGTGTTTGAGAATAAGCAAGGCTGGAAGAGCCATTATGTGGTTGTGAGATGAGGGGTGGAAATGGACATGTGTGGAACATCTGGGCCTCCTGGTGGGAATCAGCCCAGAAAAGAATGCAGGCAGGACCAGCTGACATCCACTGCTCTGGTGTGAGAAGATTTTGCAGGGGCTTCTTCCAAGAGGGTTCTTTTGGAGGAGCGGGGGCGTTATAATGGATCCCAATAACTTGCTTTATGCTTATCCATTCATGTGATCATGGTGTTCTTATAAAAAAGGAGAGAGAAAAACCCAACCCAGCATCAGACGGCAACCAGGGGCTAAAACCAATTGCTGCTTTTATGCTGCTATTTGCCTTTTAAAAGTAGCATTTTTCAGTTACCGGAGGCCAATAATATTAGAAAACCAGCTTTTGTTGACAGCGAGACTGGAAAAATATGTCCCACGACAGTTATTAGCAATACCCAAGACTTGGGATATGCAAAACGTTTTGTGTCTGAGGCATTGTCTGCACAGAACAGCTGCTCTGGGTGGTCCCTGCCCGAGTTGAAGCTTGTGCCTTGCATGATTTGGTCTGTAGACAGGAGAGCAGGAGGCCATTTTGTCCTGGAGTAAACCCGAGTTAGAACTGGCGAAGGGGAGAGGAAAAGGGGGCGGTGTCAGAGCAGGAAAAAGCCAAGGCTGGGGATTTTCTCAGGGATGGCACACAGGCAGAGTGGCACCAACTGGGGCAAGTTGGGGATGGAAAGTGCACAGGCCATGGGGAAGAATGGGAGGAGGATAAACAGGGGCTGGCAACCTGCATCTTCGTTCCCCACAGTTCAATCCTGAGCGACAAATTTACCAAACTAGGTAACGTCTTCTCTGCATTACTGATGAAAAAGGAAAAGAAGAAGTGAGGAAAAGAAGACAAAGGGGAAAGGGGAAAACATAAAAAAGAAAAAAATAGAAAAAGCATTTATTTAGCTATTAAATTTTATTGCCACCTGTCTCCCTTTTAAGGTACCTCTGGGTGGTGAAATTAAAAAATATATTTTAGAATTAATATGTATAATATAACAGATAACAAATAATCAGAGTTGGAATCCACCCAAGCAGGAGACCCTACACCATTTCTGACAAATGGCAATCCAGTCCCTTCTTGAAAGCCTCCAGTGATGAAGCTCCCACAACTTCTGAAGGCAACTTCTGTTCCACGGGTTGATTGTTCTCACTGTCAGAAAGTTTATCCTTATTTCCAGGTTGAATCTCTCCTTGTTCAGTTTCCACCCATTGCTTCTTGTCCTGCCTTCAGGTGCCTTGGAGAATAGCTTGACCCCCTCCTCTCTGTGGCAGCCCCTCAGATATTGGGAAACTGCTATCATGTGTCCCCTGGTCCATCTCTTCACTAGACTAGCCATGCCCTGTTCCTGTAACCCTTCTTCATATGTTTTAGTCTCCAGTCCCCTAATCATCCTGGTTGCTCTACTTTTATAATTCTATAATATAAAATTTGATTATCAGAATCAAATTTGCAGATGACACCAAACTGGCAGGAACAGCCAACAACCCAGAAGACAAGTGCAAGATACAAATAGATCTTGACAGGTTTGAACAATGGCCCTAGCCAACAACATGAAATTTAATGTGGAGAAAGGCAAGGTTTTACACCTGGGCAGAAAAAAACCAAAGGTACAAGTACAGATTAGGGGAAACCTGGCTCAAAATCAGTAATTGTGAGAGAGACCTTGGAGTCCTTGTGGACGATCACTTAAACAAGAGCCAGCCATGTGAGGCAGCAGTTGTAAAATGGCGATGGTTCCTCAATATCTGCTTCCACATCAGATGTTGAGGAAGTGTCACCATTTTACAGTGTCATTGTGGGGGACATCTGTGAGGAACACTCTAGGTAGAGTCTCCTGCTTGGTCAGGGGATTGGACTAGATGACCTACAAGGTCCCTTCTGACTCTGTTATTCCGTTCCGTTCTGAGTCGAGGAGTGGAATGATCTCATTACACAGTGACCTTTCAACTCATAAGAGGGACTCTCCATTTGCAATAAACCTTAGGAGATGCATTCTAGGACAGGGGAAAGCACCTACCCAGGGCATGATTTGATTCCTGGGTATCAAATCAATCATCCCTGTTGGATACGGTCTCAGATGCAGAAAAGGTCACCTGATAAGGTTATTCAGAAAAGAGATGTATTGGGCAAAGTCATGGCTTTGGGGCTTGATGGAGTAGATTGGGAAGAATTCCAGAAAAGATCCAAAGGTAATACTTATCCATGTATGCTTGGAAGAATGCCAAAATAAGCCTGTGCCTCTTGAGGTGTAATACAGCTATTATGTAGATTGCAAATATCCAATTGTCTCCATCTGCTTACTCTATGAAGTCAATGCTTTGTCCTCTCTTGTCTAGACATTAACCTCTCCTGGATGGCTCAGCAGGTCCTAGGCACTCAGAAGATAATTGCTGCAGCATCCACTGAGGATGTCGACCTGTCCATTATTATTTTTTTGTATAGTCTTCATTACTTGGTGTCATATTCCATGAAAGAAACATAGAAGCACAAACTTAAGAGTGCACTCGGTTTTTAAAGCAACTCTCCCCCCCTCCTTCCTTCCTTCCTTCCTTCCTTCCGCCTGAGTTGCCAGAGCCACATGATCTAGAATATGGTCAAAATGAAGAGGCAACCCTTCTCTGTTTTCAGACAAATGAATGCACTATGTGCATTTGGCAAAGATGATGTTCCACTAATGCCTCATAAATAGAAGAGGCTTGGAGATGTTTAAGCAAGCAGTTGACTCTCCATCCCAAAGAACAGCAGTGAGTGTTAAATTGGCAACAGTTCCAGAGTTAAGCAAGAGCAGTTCAGAATTCTTCTCCAAAGCACTTTGCAGAAGCCCAGGGTGGGTTTTTCCCCAAGGTGGGGAAGCTGAAGCTCTTCTCTTCCAGAAGGAGGGCCGTCTGAACCTCTTGTTATTTCCTGGCAGCTCTTAGCATTTCAAAATAACCGTCCCTCCATCTTTACTGGGATGAAGAATGAGGAACTGCTGCTGTTCAGTTTTCTTGGAAATCAAAGAGAGGCCAGCCAAAGAGGAGGTTCTTAAGGCTATTAGTACAGGGGACCTACATGCTACACACTTGCAATTCAGAGCGGGTGACAAACATTTCTGATTCATAAGCAAGAATCATAGAGTCATAAGGCTGGAAGGGACCTTGTAGGTCTTCTAGTCTAACCCCCTGCCAAGGTTGCCTGATCTTTCCTTGAAAACCTCCAGCGATGGAGCTTCGCCAACCCCGGGAAGCAAGCCGTTCCGTTGATCAATTGCTCTTGCCATCAGGAAATTCCTATTTTCTTTGCCACTGGGTTGCTAAGTAGATCTGAGTCTGAACAGCTGCCTGCAGGATCTGAAAAGAAGGGGAAATCACCAAGGGCTGGTAAGAAACCTTGAGTTGTGGGGAGCGGAACCCCAGAGTTGATTTTTCACCCTCTCCTCTCGCCTCTGCTTTCCAAGACAGAACCAAGCGGTGTAAGTGCTCAGTGGTGTAAGGGAAACATCTTGGCCTTGTGGTTCCCAATCATTACTGATTAGTGAACTCCTTTATAAATAATGAATCCATATTGATCTCTTTTGCCAGTAAACAGAGGGTGACCTTTATGAACAAATATATGAAAAATGCACTTAGGGCAATGCACTGTCTTTCCTCCTTGGACAGATCTACTATGGCGGCTGATTTATCCTGCAGCAGCTGGAAACAGAACCAGAGGAGAAACGTACTCCCCGCCTTCTTGAGACAGAGGTTTGGCTCTGTCATCTGCAGAGAGTTTGTAGGGCAGAAATCCGGAGGGCTCTTGCCATTCCAGCAGTTGCAAGTCCACTCAGCGCCCACCTCCTGCACTGCTTTCCATCGTCACCCAGCCCGTGTTGCTTTTTCAGTTGAGCACAGTTGAAATATCTGAAGATGCTGGGATGCATGCAGGCATTGACCTGCCTGTTGTCTCCCTCTTGTCTAACCTCGGGAATCCCCATCACAGGAATTGCTCTCTCGGCCGCTCAATAAACAGCGAGCCTTTTTTTTTTTTTTTTGGCCTAAGGTTAACAAACCCAGCAATCAACTTATCTATCAACCTTGGAATAAACCATGCATTTTCTCAAAGAACAGGTTTTTTTTTCTTTCAAGTTAATTAGATAGTTAATTGAGTCATTAATTGAGATGGGTGACTATAGAATTTGAATAAATAAATAAATATTTTAGGGATGGCTTTTTATTGTCTCGGATAACAGATAAGAAGAACTTCATTTCTACTGACTATTTTGTCTATTTCAATAGGCAATCCATGCATTCAGCAAGCAATCAGAGTTGTGATGGCACTGAACCATGCACCCCCCCAATTATTGGACATTTCCAAGAAGAGACTGGACAGCCCTTTGTCCAGAATGGCATAGGATGCCCTGCTTGAGCAGGAGGTTGGACAAGGTCTAAGGTCTCTTGCAGTCTTACGATTCTATGATCTATGATCTTCAATAACAGCTTTCTGTCGATTGCACTGTAATGAGTTGAGTGGTCAGGCACTTTTTGGTAAAGTTGCATGGGTATCCATTTTGTTAGAAGACTTTGTATAATGATTTGTTTCCTTTTGCTGGTGTTCAGGGTTGCTGTAGTGTGTTTGTGCTCATCCGAATAGGGTTCTTACACAGTTCCTCTCCTGGTTGTCACTTTGGTATGGAACACTTGGTTAGTGGGTGCCACGGCAGAGAAGGTCACCTCTTGGGACTCATCAGGTGCGAGTCCCCGGCAGATGGGCCCATAGCATGCACCCCTTTGCCAAAACTAATGGAGCAGGTTGATGTAATTGGGGGAAATCCCGTCCCTTAGGTAATCCAGCCCTGTCACCTGTCCTGAAGATGTTGAAAGATTAAAACAAGCACCTTGGACCCGGAAACAAATTGGGAGTCAATGCAACTCATGGAGCGGTGTGGCATATGCTGATCCTGGGTGCAAGAACTGCCTGCTCAACTCTATTCTGCACTGGTTGAAGTTTCTGGATACTTTTCAAGGATGGCCCCATGTAAAAAGTGTATGCTATGCAGCCAGTCCTCACTTAATAGCCAGTTATTTCAACAGGTCTTCCCAGAGCTACTTAGAACCAGGGGTGAGATTATGCCATTTTGGACCAGTTCGGGTGAACCCCTAGCTCTGAAGATCAGCTTGGAGCAAACCAGTTTGCTCCACCAATCATGTGGGCCCACCTGCCTGCCCCTGCGCTGTACTGATCTTTATTGTCCCAGTTGATCAGCATGGAAGAGCAGATTGCCGTTCCTCAGCTGTGTTACTCCCCGAAGTAACATAGCAGGTAAGGATTTTTGCATAGTTCATGCATGCACAGCATGTGTCAGGCATCAGTGTGCGCAAAGCATGTGATCACCGCACCAGTTGTTATGGGGTGACAGCATCCCACTCCTGCTTAGAACACATTTTCAGCACACACACACATATGCTCACATAATTGCATGGCAGGCACTTGGCAACTGGCTTGCATTTATTACCATTCACATTATCCTTCAATCATCATGTAACTATGATTTTGGGTGTATACTTCCAGTTTCCAGAAAATCTTTCATTGGGGAAAATGGATTCACTAAATGACTGCAATGTTTCTTTAACCACCACTCTAAAAACAGGTAGTGAGATCGGGTGCACACGATGATCTGCTTACCAACCTCCATGACTTATGGCCATAATTTTGGGGTCAATTACAACCGAGGTCTAGACAAGGGATGGCACAGCTCTTTTCTCTTTGATAGTATTTATGCGCAACATTAATGTTTATGAGCAAATTGCTGTCTGATATTAAAATACCACTTTATTCCAGAAGTGCATTGCGAAGCAGCTAGGCTGTTGAATGGCCTTTGACCTTCGGCTGGCTCCTATTCTCCTCTCAGCTCTTCTTTCTCCAGTTGTTCGTCTTTTTACAATTGTTCTCCTTCTGAGAGTCTGGCAAGACCCTCACACATTTCTGCCCAATGCAGGGTAAGAAGGTGTTGGCAGAATTATCCATCTGGTTCAGTTCCAAGCGGGGAGAAAGACACTGGAAACAAGGAGGCTGATTGGAAAGATGGTTTAATGAAGCAGAACCATCAAGCCCATGGTTCTGGTGCAGCTGACCACATGGAGTTGAGAGTGGGGGGATTTATTCCTTCTCTTGGGCTTGGAACTTGAGCTTCCTGTTCCTGAGCAAGCTATGGGCTGCTGTAGGGGTCATAGCTAACCTTGTAGGTTTTCTGAGTCAAGCTTGGTTGAAGCTTGCTGGGTGATGCAATGAAGAGGCTGGTGTTCTGAAAGGGTGTTGGGCAATTCCTACTGTGTCCTGGTTTGGATCTTGGGTGAGGGCTGATCCCATCACCCTGGGGCTGAAGGTCTGTTGTCTTGTAGATAGGTTGCTCCAGTCCTTCTCAATGGGCACCAAATATCTGCTGGGGGGGGGTCAGGGAGCCAGAGCTCTGGGTTTCTGTCTCCCTTGGGATTTTTATTTCTCTTCTTGGGGAAATGTTTTATCCTGCCTTTTTAATATTTCTCATAATATTTCATTCTTCTAGGAGGGGTGACTTTCCTCAATGGGTAAGGAATGAGAGTAAGGAACTCGTGGCGGTTACTCATTTATTCCACGGGAATAAAGATGGCACCACCCATTTCAAGTGGGCTCAAAGAACAGGACACAGGGAGAGCCGAGGCTGCCAAATCCCTGCCAGTCCTTCCCCGCTTCTCAGGTGCCATTGCTTCCCTGGCAGCTGCCTCTTCCCTTTTCCTGCCCAGAAAGTCTGCCGTGCTGATGGCAATGAGAGGGGCCAACTCCTAAACCACCAATTTGGCTCCAGTTCTGTGGCCGTCTGCCTGACCTGAACCGATGCAATTGTGCTTTAGTGGATGCTCTGTCTAAGCCACATCTGCCTTCCTTCTCCTGAGGCCGTCGGCATTCTGCCATTGACATGGTATCTCACTAACACCAACTCTAATGGTTCTCCGGTAGGTTTTTGTTATTACTATTTTAAAGGCCCGTTTGTGTTCTGTTATAGCCCTGATCTTAAATGTTTCCCAGTTGTCTTCTCCGTTCTATATTATTGTTTTAATTACTTTTTCAGTAATTTCTTGGTTGAAATTCCACAGATGCAAATATAGAGGTATTTGCAGGAAACGGAATGCACTAAGCATCTTAGCAGAAGGAAACTCTACCAAGCTGAGTCAAACAGCTGGGACACATCGGGAGAAATGTCGAGAGGCAGAGAAGGCTCAATCCTGAAGGTCTCACACAGATCTGTAAAGAGAAGAATGGAGGTTGTGTTAATTTGAGAGTCTGCAAAGAAGCTCCGTTGAGTCAAAGGAAATCCATTACTTAGAGCTTTTGAGTAAATGTGTCTGCAATCTCTTTGGACTCTCTGCAATCTCTATCTAACTTCTTTTCTCCCATCCCCACCCACCCCTGTAGCCTACATTAAGGAGAAATATGGATTTGGCACATAAAATCAAACCTCTTCTGCTAAATGCCAAGATAAAGCACGCATTCCTTCTCCCGCTAGTCCACTTAAGAACTAGGAAACCCCAGAAGCCCAAGACCTTGGGCTAAGCACTGCTCCTCCCCTCCCAGTTCCTTTTCATAAAAGGCTGCTGGGTTTCTCCAAATGCTCCACAGCCCTCTCCCTTCTCTGCTTTTGGTTTCTGAGCATAGAAACGCCTCGGGGTGCTTGGCTGAGAGTTTGTCTCTGGGCTTGCTGCCCTCAACCTGCAGTTTGAGACCCAAATAGTATTGGGAAGCAGCTTGTGCGACATGGGTTCCTGTGACTGGCAGGTCCACCAATCCTCCGACTCATGCCTAGACTGGGTCATCGGCAATGGTGGGATTCAAATAATTTAAAGTTCTCCCAGGGTCAGGTTGGCTGTCGTGGGAGGCATGGCCCATCCCTGTCCTCCAGCTCCACTGCACATGCAGGACAAGCCTCCCATGATGGCCAGCCTGACCTTGGGTGAAATGGTTGTAAAATTAAAGCAAACGCCCCATGCTATCCAAGTGCATCCTGGGTGCCGTGCTGCAATGGAGAAATGGGAAATGGAGTGGCCAACACAACGGGAGGAGGAAGAGCAAGGAGAAGAAAGAGTGAAAAAGCCTTCTTCCCTCGCACTGGCTGCTCCATTGCCATTTCTCCATTGCAACACAGCTCAGCTCCCATGATCCATTTGGATAGCTGGGGGGGGGGGGCGGTAATTTAACAACCAGTTCACCTGCACTAGTGTGAACCGGCTGAATCCCACCACTGGTCATTAGGCCACATTTTCCTTCCTTTGGCTCCAGATCAGGGATCTTTAAACTTGACAGTTAAGACTTGTGGACTTCAACTCCCAGAATTCCTCCTCCAGTCCATGTCAGCTCAGGAATTCTGGGAGTTGAAATCCACAAGTCTTAAACTTGCCAAGTTTGAAGACCCTTCCTCCAGATCATATTCCACTTCAACTACTTGAATTGCCCAAAGCACTTTAGCATTTTGATTCTTTCACCCCCCAGACTCCTAGCCTGGTAACGAAACTTTCAGCAACCAATCCACAAGCTTGGAGAATGAACCATCACCCTCATTTTTCTTCTTTCTTTCTAACAGAGACAGGTGTCCCCCACTCCAGGCAGAAAAGCTGAAGGAAACCTTCCTTAGTCTCACCAGTCATCCGGAGCCCAAGTGTTATCCCAGCTTTCTGGGAAGAAAATCCAAGCAAAAGGAGAACTGGACTCTTCCGTTTCAGCTCTGAGTTGCCCGGGCAATGGATGGGCAGTGATCTTCAGAGGCTTGAAGGCTGTGAAGAATGGGTGTTTTGCCACCTGAGAAAAGGGTTTTTTTTACACCAAACCAGTGGTGGTATTCAGCTGGTTGACACCGCATCGGGCAAACTGGTAGCAAGGATTTGACACGGGTCGCTGAACCGGTAGTAAGTTCTGGCTGGCCACGCCCCCAACCCGGTCGCCCGGTCACCGCTGGCTCGCTCATCCCGCCCGCCTGCCTGACACTCCTTAAGATATTTCTTTCTTTTTTTCCCCTCCCAACAACCAGCTGTTCATAGGATCAGCTGTGCCAGGATTCCCCCTGCTGAGGCCCAGGAAAGCTAAAAATGGAGGGAGGAGCTCAGCCTTCTGGGAGCAAAAATGCCCCCCTAGAGGCTCATCTGAGGCCCAGAAGGCTCAAAAAATGGGTGGGGGGGTGGCTGCAAAAAAGCAAAAAAAAAAAAGCCATACCCATCCAGTCACATGGCCACACCCACCAAGCCACGTCCACCAAGCCACACCCACAGAACCAGTAGTAAAAAAATTTGAATCCCACCACTGCACAAAACATAGAATCATAGGGCTGACAGGGATAGTCCAACTCTTTGCTCAAGGCTAGAGACTTTATACCATCCCAGTCAGGGGTGAAATTCAACCACCTCAGCCCGGTTCGATTTGAATCAGTAAAAAATTGCCCCGATTGCTATTACCAAGCCACGTCCACTGAGCCCCTAGGGGAAAAAACTGAATTTTACCCCTGATCTCAGTCAAATGGTTCTCCAGTCTATTTTTGAAAACCTCCAGTGATGGAGCACCCACAATTCCCGGAGGCAAACTATCCCAGTGGTTAATTGTTCTCATTGTCTGGAAATTTATCCTTATTTCTAGATTGGATATCTCCTTTAAAAGCTTTCACCCATTACTTCTTGTCCTCCCTCTGGTGCTTTGGAAAAAATCTACCCTTTCTTCCCTGTGAAAGCCCCTCTACTGGAAAACAGTTATCATGTCATCCTTCTCTTCGGTGGGCCAGACATACTTAGCTCCCTCAACAGTTCATCATATGATTTAGTTTCGTCTTTGTTTTCCTTCCTTCCAACTCTCAGCAGCCTGTATGGAAAAAATATAATATAATGCAAACCCCCTACCGAAATAGAACAGCCACATTCTGAGAGTCCTTCAATCCAAAGGCAGGGTATAACATAACTATCTCTAAGTGATGAATCTTTGACTAGCCAAGCTTCTCCCTCTATAAATATCCCTAAGCCTTTCATTAAAATATCTAACCTGATTACACAGATCATATTTTCCAGGATTTTTTCTCTCTTTGAAAGTAGTTGAAGGTCTTTAGCATAGGCCATTCTACAATGCACAAGGGAGAAGAGGCTGGTCTCTTTTATGTACTACGAGAGATGGCAACCTTCCTCTCCCACCCCACCATCACCTGCCTGCCTGCCATTCAACCTTTGGGGCTTGGACTGGACAGGCGAGCAGATTGGAGACCTTCCCTCCTTCCCTCTCTAAACCACGTTCCATACAAAGACAGGGAGGACTTAGGGAGTGTGGGGTGGCTTTCCTTCTCTTTATTTTGACTGCTGGGAGGGGGCTGGAGGAACAACTGTTGTACACTAAAGTCCACTTTATCTGGAATCCTTAGAGAGAGAACAAAGCTGGTTCTCCAGGAGGAATTGGCTCAAAAGCCCTTGGAAAGGAGTAGCAAGGGTACCTTAATTTACACTAGCAAGGAGATTCTGCCCTGTTAGATGCATTGTCTGTTTTATGCCATAAGGATTTCTTTAATCAGAGCAGCACAAGAGGCCTAGGGAGTGGTGTACATTATTACGGTTCTGAGACAAACTCACAACCTGGAAAGAAAAACTAAAAAAGGCTAGGAGCAAAAAGACAAGTTACTCTACCTTCAACCTTGGGAAATCTTGTTCAGTGCAAAGTTCTGGCTTCCTAAGGCTCTTCCTAGCTAGAGAGTGCATGGTATTGGGAAATGGTAACCCAAGGTTTGCATGTGGAGATCATTATTATTTGTAATTCAATTTATTATTTCAAGGCCAACTCAGGTTATCTCACAATATGACCAAAGATAAAAACACAATACAAAAGAGATAACCAGATAGGGAACCCACCCAAAGACACATTTCAAACACCTCTAGCATCTCCACAAGGGGCTCCATCCACCCTACCCAAGGCATTGGAGAACAGCCTGGACTCTAACACTTTAACAAGAGTTTGAGCCCCACAGATCTCAGGAGGAATGTCATTTCCGGCAGAGAAGGCGTTTCCTGGGTCTCTAAAGACAGCTGCCTGTAGAGCACATTGCAGTAGTCAAGACACAAGGCACAAGGGCATGAGTGACTACAGGAAGGGGCCCCAGTGCAGCTGGACAAATGGCTTCTTGGCCACAGTTGCTACTTGCTCTTTGAGCAAGAGCTGTGAATCCAAGAAGACCCCCAGATTGTTCATCAATCTTAAATGGGAAAGCATTATCTCATCCATACCACTCAGTCTTGATAAGATTGAGTCAGAGCCACTTCCATCCTATCCAGGCAGTGAGGCCTCCAGGCACTGGGACGGAACCTTTGCTGGATTCAGTTGGCCCACTTGGGATCAAGAGATACAACACCAAAGCTCAGACTGGCAGATGACCTCACTTAGGAGTTCCAAATAGATACTGAATAAAAGGGGAGAGAATATTGAGCCCTGTGGTATTCCAGAAAAAAATGAACCTAGAGACAAACCTCCCCCCTCTCTCCCCACCAACAATGACTTGCCCCAAAGAAGGAAGAGAAAACCACTGCAAGATGCCTCTCCCTTCAGAGGGGTCCAGAAGGACACAGTGGTGGGCAGTACTGAGAGCCATGAAACATCAAGGATCAGAAGGATCGATATATCTCCATTCTGGCTCCACCATAGGTCATTAGCAAGCACGCCCAAGGTCATTTCCATAGTGAACCTTGGTCTGAAATCTAGTTGGGATCTCAGCAACTTTTTATAAGTAAAACTATTTATAAGTTGTAAGTAAGAATAATTATAAGGAGACGTGTAAAATCTAAACATGTTCTTTAAGTGAAAGCTGGAACTTGAAATTCTCAAAATGTTGCTAGATGTTTTGAGGAAGAATGATTATGAGTAAGAAAATAGTGGGCTATTTATTGCCTTCTCCATTTCCTCTTCCCTTTGTATTACAAAAATTGATTTTTCTAAGGTACCCAATCTATGTGATGGAAGACAATGCCTACTTAGAGATGATAGCTTATTGTTCTCTGCCTCCTGAGGGAAGCCAGCCCCACATTTCTATAAGATCTCCTCATTTAATGGAAGGGAGATGGATTTTTAAGCAACGGACCTTGGGCTTCTCTGATACAGACATGATGGAGGATCAAAGTCCTGGATATTTTTTCTCTGTCCTGAGGTTGTTCAAAAGAGAAATGTGATTTGCTGAAGACAGTCAGAAGAAGAAAGAAGAATGGGTGTGAGAAAAAGAGGGAATGCTTTTCTGTGGGCAGGGTCGATTTTCAAGTTGGAGCTTCTCTGAAAGTTGAACGTCTTTGTTTCTTAGAAATAGGAATAAACTCACACTTGCATTTTCCCAGGGGTCATTCAAGACTAATGAATTCAAAGTACTTTTGTCACTTTTTGCCTCAGCATAACTTTTCATGAGCCATAGCTCCCAACCTACTGGAGGCAGCCATCCATGTAGAATACTTGGGCGCAGATGAGGAAAAAGGGATGTTCTTCTCATAGAGTTCCTGCCAAAGAAACTGCTTCAAAGAGAGAGCATGTGCCCTGTTCAACTATGGGTCCTCTGATGCTCGCGCTCGTGCTGTTTTATAGCATCCTTTGATCCGGTCCCCACAGTTAGTTATGTGGATGAATCATGTGAAGCAGCAATGATTCCACACTTCTGTTACAGCTACATTCCCTGGAGGAGGCAGGAAAATAATTCAAGGAAAAGGGCTTGTTATGAACTTGGTTTATATGCTGAAAAACTGGGTAAGAGCCTCAATTTGCAAATGAAAGATCCACATTTTAGATTCAGATTAGTGAAACCAGAACTCTTCCTCTTCCTCTTTAATATTTGTCTAGCTCTTTCACAAGAAGAAGAATTCTGTTATGATAAACCAATGGGTGGTAGGAATGACAGAGACTAAGACTGAGAGGTGTGACTTGTATAAACCAAACTAAGTTCGTGGCAGAAGCAATTTCTGAACTAGATAGTTCCTGATATATATATTGGTCTCTTTGCTTTTATACAGCACCATCGGTCTCTTATCTCTCTTACCCAGCATCTGGCAGGATATACATATATAACAAAGAAACAACTGCTGGTGCAGACAATTGGCAGGGATGGTCCACTGACAACCATTTCTCTTTCCCACTGATATGATAAGAAAATGTGGGCGCTTCCTGATCCCTGTTCATCCTTCTAACATGGGCCTGATCACAAGGGAAATCTTGGCTGGAATGGAAAGGATTCCAATGTGTGTTGAGATTGCTCAATGCAGCACAAAGCTCAGCACCAGGTAACTTTGTCTGGATCAATGGCCAGCTTGTCCTCGGAATAGTCCACAGTTCACATGTGACTACTCCGATTACTCTTCAGACAATAGTCTCCTCTGTCATGTTGACTCTGGTGATGCTGCTGTTATGCTGCATCAAGTCGTAGCGACGCCTGGTCATTCTATGGATAAAAGCTCTCCTAGCATCCTGCCTCTTGCTAGATCACATGATCTTTGGAAGTCCACTTCTGCAGCTTCCATGCACTTCAGATGCTATTGGCCTTGACTTCTCCTTCCACCACCTTCTCCAGCATTACCATCTTTTCCATAGATGCACCATCCCTCCTATTGTGTCAGAGTGTGGTGGTTCCTGTTTTATGATCCTTGTTTCTGGTGATCCCTTGCTTTGAATGGTTGTTCCCCTTGGCTGTCCAAAGAATGTGAAATGGCCTCCTCCAGCACCAGGACTCCACGGAGTCAATCTTCTTCCTCTGTTCTTGCTCAGAGAGCATCCCTCACATTTCTACATCATAGCAGAGAATACATCAAGTTTGCCCATTCAACCTTTTGTCTTGATCGAAATGCCTCAGCCCTTTCTTGAGTTTGGCCCTTCAGTGCTTTTGATCTATTGTCATTTTCCTGAATCTCTTTTGCACTTCAACTTTATCAGTTCTGGAGTTTAGAAAATGTCAACTTCTTCTATCATCTTATGGTTTTGTGTGAAATTCTTTTGGAAGATAATAATCTTAGAAGATACAATCTTAGAAGTTATCATCTTAGTTTTTTTGATGTTCAAGAAAAACCTTGCCTTTTAACTCTCCTGTTTTATGTTTTATAATGATCGTTCTTAGGTCTTCAGTTTCTGATATTGAGATCGTGCTGTCTGACTATGTCAGGTGATTGGCATTCCTTCCACTCATTTGGACTTCAGGTTTTCCAGCACATGGGAAGCATTCAGTGTAAAGACTGAGCCAGGAGAGCAACAAAATTCAGCTGGTCTAACTGCTTTTCCAATGGGAAGCACTGGGTGTTACTGAATTCCGATCTCACCAGGGCGGGTTAATCTTACCAAAAGAATCAAAGGCTGAGGTCCATCTTTTGCTTTGAGAGACTTCCAAAGGCTTGAGTGATCAACACGATCCAAAGTGTTGGAGTAGTTCACAAAACAGAAGTAGAGTCCCTTGTTATATTCTTTTCATATAAAATCATAATCATCATCTACTTATATTACCACCCAACCTACAAAATAGTATTCCCCTGGGGTTTTTACATGGTCACTATCAGTCTTCAGAACAAGATCAAAATGCAACTCTTTCCTCAGGCCTTCAATTTGGGTGGCTGAGAGGGATTTTTCTCCATTATTTTAAAATCTCCATTGGCTGTTGTCCCTCCAGTTGATGTTATCTTTTTGAAATTTATTTCAAATTGTTATTATTTTTAAAGATTATTGCCCAAAATCATTGGATTTGGACAGCCCTGGTTAATTAAATATAAATAAATAAATAGTCTCATGTTTCCTGATTCCATGTGAGATTTGTTCATTTGCCACTTTGGTCTCCAAGGAGGACACTAATGTCTTTTGCAGTTCCTTGTTGACATGAGATATGAAGATTTTTGCCCTGTAATTAAATGACAGAACAATGAAAAAAAACAACAATGCATTTCATAAATCGCAATTCTGACTATTCCATTTATTTCTGGTGTGTATGAAACTGGAATGCTTTATGATGTTGCTTTTTAGCCTATTGATGATATTGGAAATGTATACCGATGACCTTTTACGGAGGACTTTTATTTTGAAAACTATGCAAGAATTCAATTAAAATAATCCTGATATGTGATTGCCAAGCCTGTTTGATTGGATACACCAGTATTAGGAGTTACTGATTCTGCTGTCTAACTATTCTTTCTTATAATTCCATCAGTGGAACTTTGCACCATAGTCCCTGAACCATATTTTTATTCAATCTGTCAGCGTTCCAGAAAAACTCGACTCCTACAGGTAAGTCTGAACAATCATTCAGACTTGCTCTTTCATCTTGATTTTCACAATTTCCTAGTAGAAATCCTTCCTTCCTTCCTTGCTTCCTTCCACCTTCTTTCGTTCTTTTTTCTCTTTCTTTCTTTCTTTCTTTCTTTCTTTCTTTCTTTCTTTCTTTCTTTCTTTCTTTCTTTCTTTCTTTCTTTCTTTCTTTCCTTCCTTCCTTTATTAACTACTGTCATTTTGCTCTCCCCATTGAGAAGTTGGTGAAGGAGTTATTTTCTTACGCTTTTGTTCTGAATCTATACCTAAGAATGACCTTTTTGTTATCTTCTTCATGGGCTCCTTCTGAGCTTTCCCATTCCCAAGAGCAGCTCCATGGTTCCAATTTGCCCATCGGTCGTCTTCTTTATTGGCCACCCGTTTTTCCAGCCTGGATGTACACGTGTCCTTTCTGATTTGAAGGTCAAGGAGGAGCAAAACATTTCTTAGGCTGACAAACATTTTCACTCAGACCCCACAAAGCAGATTTTACGTTGAATGACAGTTTGAAAGGAATTCACTGAAAGCTCCTTGCTGGATGAAGCTGCAGAGGAATTTCAGAGAAGCTGAAGTGTTTTAGAAATACATTTTTGGAGGCGCAGCTTAAGTATCTGTAAGCTCTGAGGCTTAATGTAGCACAAAATCTGCTGCAAATTCTTTCCTTAGATCTCAGAAATACCATTTTGTGTGTACACAAAGTGGGTTCACTGGAAAAGTCACTCAGCATTTATTCTTTCCATCATCTTCTCTCCCTGCCTGAGGGTTGGCCGGATCCCAAGGGACTTCTAGACATGACGGATGGTCTGAAGAAATCCTCCTATGATGAGAGAGAGGATCTGGTTTCAATAAAATAATTGGACTTTTTTATGGCTGGATGGGAAAACTGCAAACTATCAGGATGGGCTCTCTTCACAGCTGGATTATGTTTCCCCAACCAAGACCTTATTATTATTATATGGGTAATCTACAGTTAGTTTCACAGTCAAAAACTGGTGAAAACTTAATAATTCAAGTCCTGATCAAAGACCCGAGAATTATGAAGGTAGCATCTGAGGCTGAGAGAGTCATTATTATTATTATATACACAAAAATGTGAAAAAGTCTTTAGAATCCCAGCTTGCCCCATCTTTAGCTGGTTGCGGCCTTCATACACACTGAGCTTTTCCCAAGAATCCAGGGCGTTATCATGTACCCATGTGATATGTATGCGCAGGTCTAAGCAATATAGACTTTTGTAATGGACAGATGAACATTTGATCAATGTGCAGATTTTCTAAGTGCCAGCCAAGATTTTGGGGTATGTCACCCAGTGTGCCGATAACCACTGGAACCACCACAGCCATTTTCTGTTGCTATGATTCCAATTTGACACAAAAATCTGTGTCAAATAAAATACAATTTCTGTGCCAACAAAGCAATATTTTAAACCGTTGCTGATTTTTCTTGATAAAAAACCAGGGATCAATTTTTTCCCACTAAGATTGTCTATACATTTTTAAGAGTACATTTACATTTCATGAAAGGTGGATCTTATAATATATTTTTATATAATCTTAGAACATTAATTTTAGATGCTCCAATGAGGTATTTGCAGAGAACAAATGTCTTCTCAAGCAATCCCCAAAGTTGGAGATTTGGGTTTTTTTGTTTCTAAAGCCCGCACTTTGTAAACATCAGATTAATCAATTGCTGAAATGAACTCAATAGAGATGAAAAGGGCAATCACAGCCACCCGATGTTTACAAAACAGCATATTTAGAAATGATCGGATCTCTTCCCCGTCCCTTCTGTAATGTTTGCATTGTTTTGGCACAATTCCCTCAGACCCCATTCTTGCACTGAGTTGTGAGTCTTTCCCTGTATGCCTGTCTCTATATAATAAGCAACTCTCTGTAAAAGGACTGGTGAGTTGAGTTAGCTCCTAGAACTAGAACTAAGGAGAAACTTCCAAACAGTGAGGACAAAAACCAGTGGAACTGTTTGCCTTCAGAAGTTGTGGCTGCTTCACAGTGGTGGGATTCAAAAATTTTTACTACCAATTCTGTGGGTGTGGCCTGGTGGGCGTGGCAGGGGAAGGATATGTAAAAATCTCCAGTCAGGGGTGGTATTTGACGGTTCTCTGAACTACTCAAAATTTCCGCTACCGGTTCTCCAGAACTGGTCAGAACCTGCTGAATGCCACCTCTGGTGCTTCAACTCTGGAGGCTTTTAAGAAGAGACTGGACAGTCACTTGTCTGGAATGTCATAGGATCTGTTGCTTGAACAGGGGGTTGGAATAGAAGACCTCCAAGGTCACTTCCAACCCTATTATTCTATGTTCTGTGAGTTTAAAAAAATGCCAGGAAGTGTAAAGAATGGGAAAACAGTTGTTTTCCTACTTAAACATTTGGGTAGAGAGGGCAAACTTGTGTCACAATCTACCCACCAGAATTCACCCCTGTTCTCAGCTCAGAATAATGCTGAGAAGATAACTGGTGTGATGTGGGAGCAAGAAAGTCTCCCCAGGATTGTAGACCCTGTGAATGTTCCTGGAGATGCTCCAAGGCTCCAACGGAAGTCCTGCAAGAAGGACAGGCGAATGATCCAACTCCCTCAAGCCCAGAGAGCTGGAAGGAGATAGCCTTCAAGGCTTCTTCCAATTGCTTCTCTTCTGCCAGAGGCTGTGAGATGAGTGCACATCTGCCTAGGAAGAATTGCTGACTCAGCCATTGATCTGGGACATTTCACATTTATTTACCGCATTCAGCAGTGAATGCCATTTTTCTTATGTATGGCAAGACGAGCTGCAATGTTTTGTTTTCCTAGGATACTGGTGCTGTCTTGCCCTTGGAGGAGTGGGAAATGATGGCTTGCAGTCAAAAATAATGCATGACTTCTAGCCAAATTCCTGAATCCTGCAGAAATCCATTGGCCTTTCCCTCACTCCTGGCTCTCAGTGCAATTAAGCCTTATCTTCCAAAGACTTCATTCCTCTTTGCGCTTTGACAGACGATGACTGGTCTGAGCTAAGAATCTGACTTTCCCATCCTGAAGACTCTGTGCTCCCCCAAGTAGACTTCTTTTGCTACAGGATCTTCGTGGCGCTGGGTGTTGGGGCTGCAAGCTGAGAAGAGGACGGAAAAGAGTTTGTCTGCCCAAAGAGGGCCAAGAAGACTTAGGAAGACATCCTCAGTGGTGTTTCCTTTCTCTCTGGTCCTCCATCAAGGAATCTTATCTTCATACTTCTCTACCACTTCCTGCAGGCTATCATGCCTTTTTCTCCCCTCTTTCTAAGCCATCAATGTTTGGGGAAAGTGATGCCATCTCTGGGTTCCATTCTCGGACCAGCCTGGCTCTGAAATTCACTGGGCCACCTTATCCTTTCTCAGCCCCTTCCACTTCCACCAGTCCAGAGTTTTCTCACCCTTCCATGGCATCCTGCTGCTGGGTTAGTCCTGCCTGGTCCTAAAGAAGCTTTGGTTGTCCCACTTCAGCCTTGGAGAAAGGCCACTATGCTGAACTCTGATTTCATCACAGGCAGCCCCTTTGGGGCCTTGAATGGACCACTCCATTATCAGCTGCCAAGACACAGCTTTAAAATATTCACTTGCTTACCTCTTTCTGTCCTCCAGGGTGTATGGAAAAATTGCACTGTTTTAAATTATATATATTTTTAATAATTCTCTAATAATAGTTAGGCCTCTGTTTGGTCTCCATTTATTCTGACTGCATGATCCTCATTAATTCCCTCTAGCTTCCTCAGTCCTTTTTCAGAACTAGAGATTTGGTTCATGGTCATTGACACAAAGTCCTCAGCCCAAGACATTTGTTAAATTTGTGGTTTAATTTGTGATTTTAAGGTTGTTTTCTCCCATTTCAAACAGTTTTCTCTCCAGTGGGTTGACATACTGCACTTTCGCATCTCTAAAAAGGTCATTTTACTGCTTCCTTGTTGGTAGAGTGTCTGTCAATGCACACTTGTGCCTGCATATAAAATAAGGAGATATATCAATCCATGGCATTTGAGCCCCTGTGGATTTTACCCTGCTAGTCATTACCAACTGCAGGGGTGCTGCTTATCTCTGTTTCAATCAGCCATTGAGCTAGGCTGTCAGAAGACGTTTCTGCAATCATGTGACCAACAGTTACCTTCCCACTGAAGTTGTACTTGCATTTGCATGCTTTTGAACCACTAGACTGGGGCAAAGACTGGAGCTCACCCCATCACACGGCCTTCAGGTCTCAAACCCGGGGTGCAGGCTTTGCAGCCAATAATCCCAGTGTCTTAACCACTGAGCCGCCACACCACCCATCTAATGGTAGAGGGCAGCTGAAACTGGAAAACTGCAGTTTTAGGAATTCGTGGTTTATAGGGAAGAGATGAGGCAAGTCTGAATCATGAATATTTAGCAGGGGATCTGCATCATCAACTTCCTTTGATCCTGGAGCTCCCCTTTGTCATGCCCCTGGTGGAGACGGACTCTGAGGGAGAGGAGGAAGAGCTGACAGGAAGCAGAAGTGTGGCTCCAGAGATTGTGGAGGAGGCTGGGGGAAGGGCAGAGACCGGCTGGGCAGTCAGAGGAGGACCCAGGCCCATCCCCTCTCCATCCTAGGGCACACAGGGAGTAGAGGATAAGGGAGAGATGTGGTCTATGAGAGAGGAGAGGGCCTTGATTCTCTTCATGGGCTGCAGCTGTGACAACTGGATAAGAGGATGGACATGCATACGGGCCAGTGCTGGAAACAAAACCTGGAAATATCTCTAGTTTATTGTTCCCCTCTGAGTTTGGCATCCTTCCCAGTGTGTGTCCTGATATCTGTGGATGTCTTCAAGCCCTTATCTTGCCTGGTTTGTGTTGTTTTTTTACTATTTATAATTTAAACGGCATTTCCTCCTTCTTGTAACTGTTTGTGTGGGAGTTTTTTTGTCTCCAGTCAAGGATATTTGGAGCTTGGAAGCAAAGTGAAGGAATAAAAGGGGCTTCGCCTGTTTTTTGTGACTGTGTTTATTTTGTATCCCACCCTGGGTCATCACACCTATTTATTTATATAGCAAACTGATATGGCCACCCATTTTACACAAAGTAACCCTGGGCAGTATACAATAAAAAAACCACCATTAAAACATTTTACAAAAGCCATTTAAAACAATTTTTAAGGTGACAAAAGGAAACGCATCAGAACTCCATACATGATGCAGAGATCCCCAGACTTCCTGAAAAGGATCAAAATCCCCCAGGATCCAAAGCCTGGAGAATTCCAAAGAACCACCCAAAGATCTGAGGATCTCAGGTGACCCAGCAGGGAGGCTGGGATGACAGTCCCACTCTTTCTTTTCTCGGGTTGGTTTTAGGAAGCAAAAAAAGGAAGGACACTTTTGTATTAGAGGACTTCAAATAGAGATTTCTCCAAGATTTTTAAAAATTAGCAAACAAATATCCTGAAAGTACATACAGTGTTCCAGAGCAGCAGGAATTGCTCAAGATTCCCCAACTCCCTCTTTCCCAGTGTGCAACCGACCAGCCTTGCAAGGGGATCTCCTCCTTTCCGAGTGAAAAGCAAAGCCCTGAGCAGATTTGGGTGGACAAAACTGGAGAAGGTAGGTACAGCCTTGAGGTGCCCATCACCCCACCGTACCCTTCTGCACACAGATCTGGCCAGGGCTTTGAAGGGAGAGCCAAAGCTGGCTGCTCTTAGGAGTCTTGGGAGAGTGGTCAGCTGAGTGTGTGGTCAGCACTTCACCTCTTGACCCTTAACATCCCCCCCAGCTGCTGGTTTGGCCCTCCTGCACAAAGGATACCTGGAGAAGACTGCACCCCAATCAGTGCTGCTCCTCTTCTTCCCAACATTTCTCAGGACCATTCAAAACCTCTTTTCTGAACTTGCGAACTGGGTTTGGCCCTTGGAAAGGCTCAGCTTTAGCCGTGGTGGAGCAGTGGTTAGAATGCAGAATTGCAGGTTGACTCTGCCCACAGCCAAGAGTTCAATCCTGACAGGCTCAAGACTGTCTCAGCCTTCCATCCTTCCCAGGTGAGGAAAATGAGGGCCCGGATTGTTGGGGGGGCAATATGCAAACATGCTTCTACAATGTAAACTGCTCAGGGAGTCTGTAAAGCGCTTTGGGTTGGTATCGGCATTTCCTAAGAGCACTTGGCATAGAGACGTGTTTCCATGTGCTTGATGTTTAAAGAATTGTTCAAAGCAAAAACGATTTCCCATTCCCCAGTGTTGCATGGTGCCAAATGCAAAGACTAAAATATTGCTATGGCTTTGGGTGGAAAAGAAACAGAAATTAAATCAGAGCAGGATGGCCCATCTGCAATAAATGTGCTCAGGAGCCTCAATTTCAATGAAACATTTTGATGAGTTATTAGAAGTGGGAGGAGCTGCTAATTGTACATTTGCTGTTAATTAATTGCCTCCTTTTTCCCCCATGCTCTGAATCTGCGTTCAATGTCCCTGGTGGCATCTAAGAAGAAAAGAATTGCTGGAGGGGAGGGGGGAGGCTGGTAGGGGAGGAGGGGAGGGCTGCAGTCCAGACAAAAGCTTCAGCTGAGAGTGAAAAACAGGGAGCATCTTAGGACTGGCAGCCCTCCCGAGAAAACCAAACAGGAAACAGGACGACATCCACTAATTCGACTTGGTTGTAAGGCTACAGCAACAGAATCTTGCCAGTCTGAAGGCACAGACTCCTCCTGTCCATTTTCCACTACTTGATCCATTAGGACAGGTCCTTCCTTCCTCTGACCGTTAAGCCACTGAGTGCTCCTGCCTCTCTTCTCCGGTTGTTTCCCCTCATTCTGCCCCCTCACAAGGCCATTCACACATTCCATTACAGGAACCAACATGTAGAGAACTCCCAGCTGAAGACCTGGGGCTGCATTATGGTAAGCAGGCATTGCTTAATTTGGCACAGCCATTAAGAGAAACGTCCACAGCATGTTGTCTGGGAGTCCACCGCCCAAGTTCCATATTTTACTCTCAAAGGTGGTGAATTCCTATTCAAAAATGTATCTAAATGTTTTCAGTTGGTGTCGCATAGCACTTTCCTCTGCACTGTTATTGTCATTGTTAGGTCTTTTATTTTTAAAGAACTCAAGATGACGAACATGGTCACACATCCATTTTTTGTCACCATCTTTGAATTTCAATATTGAATGAACCTTCAAGGGGAAGCCATTGGGGTCTGCCCTATCTAGGCAAAAGGGAAGCCTTACGTGGGGAAGCCAGATCTGAAGTCCAGGAAATGTTTTTTAAGCCAGCTGGCTTCTCTGTATATGCGTGTGAGGGGGATTGGAGGCTATGGACCTATTTATTTATTTAATCAATTTTTGAAGGTGCCCAACTCGAGAGATGACCCTAGATAACAAAGAATTACAAAATAAAAACAATTACATCATAAATACAGAAAGATGTACAGAAAATACAGAAATTAATATACTCAGTAGCTGAGAAAACTAACCCAGCCAACAGTGCTAATACAGCCAGGAAAGAAGTCCTTTCTTAGGCCCAGAACTGCCAGCCCATCACCTCCACCCTGGAGCCAACTTGATGCCACCCACAGAAGAATGTGTTAAAGAGGTTTGCTTTGATGGTGTCATCGTTGTAGTCTTTGCCATTAGGTCCTTTGAGGGGTGGGATGGACCTTAAGTCTTTTAGCTTGTTGTTTACAAAATTGTAGAAAGTGCAGGTGGAATTGATGCGTAGAAGGTTTTCCTCTTGTTTAATGTGATAATTAGTGCATTCAGTTTTTATCTGGTGGCATAGATTTTTGTATTGGCTTTTGAAGTTAGCAACATGACCAGATTTGTTTTTCCACCAAAGTGATTTCTTTTTGGATTGAAGCTTCCTTGTTGTTATGGGTAATTTGTTTTTCTGGTTTTGGGAGTTGTTAAAGGTACATATAGTTTGATGACACTTTTGACTTCAAGTAAAAATATGTTGTAATGGTCTTCAACAGTATTGCATCCAGTGAATAGAAGTTGCCAATCAAGAGATGAGAGATCGTGTCTATAAGATCATCGTGCTGATTGCATCAAAAGAAAGTCACACAACCCGCAACAAAGCATCTAACCCTACCTCATCCAACCCACCATCACTCAAAACCAGGCACGCATGCCCCTAACTACCTGCCTTTTTTGAAGTTATAATTGGGAATCCCATCGTTATGATGATTTTTGTGTGGACGTATATTGAGACAAAAGTCAATCGTGTTGTAGTCACTGTTGGAAAAGGGTTCTTTAGTTTGTATTCCATAAATTGAATTTGAACTATTGCAGAAGATGAGATTGAGGCAGTTGTTAAGTCTCGTATTGTTGTTTACTAGTTGTTCCAGTCCCAAATTTGTTACAGCATTGTAGAAGGTTGCATGTATGGGTTCATTTTTACACTCGTTTAGGGTCCAGTTTATATGAGGTAGTTTAAGGTCACCAAGAAAGATAAAAGCATGTGGGCAGGATGTTACCCATGTTAGTAGTGAATTTAACTTGTTTACATGTTCAATGTCATAATCGGGGGCCCTGTAACATAGTAAGAATCGAAATGTGATATTTAAGGACAGTTCACAGACAATGGTCTCAGGAAGAGCAAGCTCCTGGGTAACTTGGATGTTTTTTAGATGTAGGGACTTTTTATAGAAGATTGCAACAACACCTCCTCTACGGATTTCACGATCTGATCGGTAAACGTGATAGTCTCTTACTGTGGTAATGGAGTCAGGGAGAGGTGCATTGAGCCATGTTTCACAGACAAATATGATGTTAAATTTAGCTGTATTTAGTAAGGAGAAATTCAGGTATTTTATTTACAAGGCTTCTTGCATTGAGTAGCTTGCATTTAAGGCCAGTTGCAGTTGGAATTGAGGTAGTTAGGGGCATGCGTGCCTGGTTTTGAGTGATGGTGGGTTGGATGAGGTAGGGTTAGATGCTTTGTTGAGGGTTGTGTGACTTTCTTTTGATGCAATCAGCATGATCGTCAATGTACAGGTCCTTTTCTCTATTGTCTAGACGTTGTTTGAGTTCTGTGCGGTGTTCATGGGAGCAGATTCTTTGCAGTATGGATAAGTCTGATCTTGAGAGAAGTTTTTTATGGGTGGGATTGGTGCCCTACTATAGATTAACTTGGCATTCAGCAGCAGCAGAAGAAGAAAGCCTTGAAGGTCTGCCAAACTCAAGAATGAGACCAGGACCTGGAATGGACCATAGGTACAATAAGCCTGTGGCACAGCCCCTGAGAATGGCCTGTCCCCTGTTTCCTGCCATATCTCCCCCTTCCCCTTCCCCATCACTACTGAGATGCTACGAAGAACAATTGCTGGGTATGTTTAGTCTAGTGAAAAGAAAGACTAGGGGGTGAGATGAAACCAGTTTTCCAGTATTTGGGGAGCTGCCACAAAGAAGAGGAGGGCAACTTATTTTCCAAAGCAGCAAAAGGCAAGACAAGAAAAATGGATGGAAATTAAACAAGGAAAGAAGTAACCTAGAACTAAGGAGAAATTTATTGACAGAACAATCAACCAATGGGACAGCTTGCCTCTAGAAGTTGTGGGTGTTCCATCACTAGAGGCTTTCAAGAAGAGACTGGACAACCATTCATCCAAAATGGTATTGGATCTCCTGCTCAAGCAGGGCACTGGACCTCCATAACCTGTTATTGCCCACCTCCATCTCTCCTTGCACTCCCTTGTGCAAATTAGTCCATGCCCAGACCTAGTCCCACCTATCACTACCAACTACCCCAAAGACCCAGAAGTACTTCTGCCAACGTCTACTACCATGGATTGGAATGAAAGTGATCCGGCATGGGGTCACATCTGCTTTTTTTCCCCCAAATTGAATCACTGACTTCCATGTCAGCAACATATGTGCCATGTTTGCTCAGAGAAACAAGGAATGAACATAGACCATAGAATAATAGGGTTAGAAGGGTTGGGATGAGATGAGAACTCGCTTAGGAAGGCTTCCGTGGTGAGGCTGATCTTATCCTGGATCAGGATTCTAAGCGTGTTGACTTGTATGCAGCTGTCAGCATCACATCTTTTGCTATAGGGAGAGAAGATCAATGCCTGCTCAGATGTCTCTCAGGCATCCAGAGCGAGAAGCTTCGTTTGGGAATTGAGGGGGAAGGGCCTGAGCAAGAGTTGCTTTGCCACATGTACAGGGATCCTGACTCAAAAGAACTGACCAGCAACATTTGGTCTACATTAATGAGTGTTTGTTTTGAAATACAGATAGCTTTAAGGAACAGTGGAAACAGGCACTTCTTCTGGCTCCATCTTTAATAACTTTAATAAAGGCATATATCCTTTTCTTCATTTCAAGCGAAATGTTGCTGTAGCTTAAATTGACTCTAAATAAAAGCAAACAAGTCCTAATTTAAAAAGGGTTTCCCCCCACCCTCCCTCTTTCTCTCTCCGCTCTCTTTTAGCAACTTAACATTAATAAGGATGAGGGACAATTGAAGACATCTCCAAGTACTTTTAAGTTCTCTCCTTTGGAAGAGGATTGTTCTGAGAAGGGCTGAAATAATGGCACTCAGAACACGTGGCAGTGAGATTTCATTTATGGTGGACCAGGGTACCCAAGAAGGCATTTCTACCAGTTGGGGTCAAAAAATTCCTATTTTAATCCTCAACTTCCAAATGAGACAGCGATGGATATTCAGCAGTGCTGTTGGCATAGAACATAGAATAACAGCAGGTCATCTAGTCCAACCCCCGACTCAAGCAGGAGTCCCTATACCATTTCAGACAAATGGCTGTCCAATCTCTTCTTAACAGCCTCCAGTAATGGAGCACCCACAATTTCTGAAGTTCCACTGATTGATTGCTCTCACCATTAGGAAATTTCTCCTTAGTTCTAGTTCTAGTTAGGCAAATTGAAACATTTCCCAAATAAGATTGCTATGTGACTTACTGACTGACTGACTGACATAGATAGAAGATAGATAGAAGATAGATAGATAGATAGATAGATAGATAGATAGATAGATAGATAGATAGATAGATAGAAAATAGATAGATAGATAGATAGATAGATAGATAGATAGATAGATAGATAGATAGATATCAGTGATTATCCATGATCATCACCAAAGCCTACACTACATATCACTCCTTATCATCCATCTCCTCCCACTTGTGACAGTATGACCATAACTTTGTCGCTTGTGTCCTTACAATTTGTACTGACTGTTTCCTAGTATGATTTGATCGCTTATTGTAACCTATGACTATCATTAAGTGTTGCACCTTACAATTCTCGATTCTTGATGAATGTATCTTTTCTTGTATGTATACTGAGAGTATTTGCACCAAGACAAATTCCTTGTGTGTCCAATCACACTTGGCTAATAAAGAATTCTATTCTATTGTATTCTATAACAAGAGGATTGCTTTTTACCATCTCAAGCTGCTTGTAATAGCCACTAGTGTGTCCCTTTGTGCTCACCAAATGCAGACACACAGGTCCAAACCAGTGCCTTTGAGCAGCCCACTGCAAACACACAGGTCCAAACCAGTAGCATAGCACCACTGGGTATAGAATGGAATGAAAGCATGATAATGATAAAAAGGAAAACAAAGAAAAGGCACGTGAGAGAATTATGTGAACCAATACTGTACTACAATGGGCAGCTTAAACAATTCTTTCTTGATTAGACTTAGACCTATATATCGCTTCACGGTGCCTTATAGACCAGTTTTTCCGGAGTCAGCATATTGCTCCCAACAATCTGGGTCCTCAGAAATAATAGAAAGCATAGCAATGTGACTGGTAATGGCCAGAATCATATCAGTCATAAGAAGCATCTGGAGTCTACAGTGTTTTCATTGTGTTTGATTTCATTGTGACGCAGCAATAGATAATGGATCCCTTCGGCCAGGTCCTGCTCCACTGGACATTTACCAGCCCTCCCTTCAAGGCCAGCGTGGACAAGGTCAGAGAGCAGAGAAGTGTAAAAGCCTCCTCGGTGAAGAAGCATCAAGCATATTGACCAGATCCCGGGAGATTCCTGGCACCAAGATGAACCTTTAGAAGACTGTATTCATGGCCAAAGCATATCCACAGGCATCCTGTTCATAATGATTATCTTGGATGTTTTCAGTGTTACAAGAACTTGGGAAGAACATGAGCCAGTTCTAGAGTTTGGGGAAGGCTGTGAAGAGTGCTCTGCATCGGAGGCAGAGATGGGGCCAGGGCTGTTTGATAGTTATCAGCTGCCTTAGGAGTCAGACATCGGTGAGGCAGAAGAACAGGTGGAGCCTGTTCCTAGTGTGCACATGTGCAGAGTTGCCAGATGAAGGGAACAGCTAAGGAATAAGTGTCGACTTGGGAGTAAAGCCACAGGATGGTGAATGGCCCCTCTCATAGGAATAAAAGAGGAGTGAAAGGAGAGTGGGGTTTTGCTGGAGGCAATGAGTTCATTCCTGAATTCTTGCCAAGTATTGTGGCATCTGGAAGATATCAGCCTGGCCACTCTCCAAGCCTGATAAAGATCTGTAATTGTGAACTATCTTGAAAAACTGTTGGCCAGGACTTTGCTGGAGAGGAATTCACTGTAAGTTAAATAAAAGGGGTTTATCGGGACAAGGAGTTGGCTTCATTGAGGAATCCTAGGTCAGAAGAGAATCCCCAGTTATCCCTGACAAAGGACTCTCCATCTCTTCTTGAAAATCCCCAGTGATGGCAAGATGGAGCTAGAGGAGCCAATTCAGTCTGTCCTCTGGTTGTTGTTGTTTTTTAATATATATTTTGGAAGGTTTCAGGACTGGCTTATTTCCGGTGAACTTCTGAAACATCGTTAACCTGTGCAGATTTATTTATTTTTCTATGACATCCTTTCCTTTCCTCTTTGCCACAGAGACCCGGGAGGTCCACGTGTGAGTAGATCTCTGGCTGCCCCTTTGCACGAAAGGCAGATTCTTCTGAACTCTGACTGATGCAACCAGTGGGGTTTGCTCAGTTCTGGCAGCATCTCACAAGGCAAGTTAATCTTCCAGGTATGGCAGAAATAAAGTGGGCCCAACAACTACATTTCAAGACTTAATTTTGCTGTTGAAATGAAAATCTTTACTATATGAACAAAGGAAACATAAAATGATTGTTACTGTAAAAACTCGAAGGGCAGGTGCTGGCATGAAAATCAATTCACCCTAAAAATAGAAAATGAAGAATTTTGAGAACTTGACAAATTTGCTCAAATGCAGCCTTAAATCTAAATCAGATTGATTAAAGCTGGAAGCTGGTTGAAGTTTCTCCTCCTTGGAAAAGCTCAAATACAGGAGCTGTAGGAGCTGCACTTTCCATAAGTGATGTCTTCTATACCTTGGTTGTCCCTGTCATTTCTGACCATATGTTCCAAGTCTTCTTTACATGGAGGTGGACTCCTGAGGACTTCATGGTCCATGCAGTTTCCTGGCTGCAGGACATAAGTGGTGTGCCAAAGTCAGCAGGAAACTGTACCTCACCACTTTCTCTGGAACTGGAAGCTAAGTAGGGTTAGACAATTGAGGGCAGGACAAGAAGAAACATATGGAAACTTATCAAGGAGACAACCAACTTAGAACTGAGGAAAATTTTCCTGTTTGTGAGAACAATTAACCGGTGGAATGGCTGGCCTCCAGAAGTTGCGAGTGCTCCATCACTGGAGGTTTTTAAGAAGAGACTGAACAGCCACTTATCCAGAATGGTATAGGTCTCCTGCTTGAGCAGGGGGTTGGACTAGAAGACCTCCAAGGACCCTTCTGTTATTCTGTAGGCCTGGTTAATACTTGGGAAGAAAATCTAAGGAATCCTACAGCTCAAGGCTACATTATGAGGTGGAAGAAGCACCCCAGAAGACAGCAACCAATTTCTGTTTTGTTATCCAAAAAATCCAGCTGTAATGTGTCTGTGAGATTACCTGGATGCAGGTTAGACTCATAGAGTTGGAAGGGACATTGGAAGTCTTCTTGTGGCCAAGGTAAGAGACCTCATTCCCTTCCAGACAAATGGTTGTCCCATCTTTTCTTGAACTCCTCTAGTGATGGAACACCCAAAACATCAGAGCTGTTCCACTTATTAATTATTCTCACTGTCAGGAAATTAATCTTGATTTCCAGGTTGGATTTCCTTCTGAGCAGCTTCTTGACAACTAGTTCTTGGAGGAGGTTTTGAAACCATTTTCCATTACACAAAAATCTTCTACATGTTTTGATCATTAAAACTGGGGTCCTTGCCCTTATTGCAAGTAATTGGACAATACGTATCTATAAAAACAGTGTGAAACTATCAACACTTCGGGTATTTCCATGTCACATTTTGGGATTCCCAGATTGGAGCATTGTAATCCTCAAGTTGTGTTGTTTTGATCCTTCCATCTCTTATGGGAGACTCCAAAAGTGTTTTGCAGTTCTCTAAAACTGCCAACTCAATTGCTGAACAAAGAAAAGTAATTTAAAAAACACATTAAAGAGAACACTGCAGAGCAAATGGCTGGAACATGCCTGGGATGCATTTCATGAAGCCTGTGGTTTTTTTCAGTCACTCTTCCTTTAATTACATCCACAAAAACCCAACATTCCAGCCTCCAGCATGTCGGAGGCACATGCAAGCATGGGTAGCTAAGGGAGAGTTGACCAAAATGAGCAGCAGCCATCTCTAAAACATTCAGCCGTTTGTTTTTCCTATTATTGTATGTTCTGACTTTTATTCATTTATTTTTATATGTTGCAAGCATCCTATTAATAATTCTCCCTATTCAAATGACTGAAAGAAAAGCTGTAGGACAATAGACTAGAGGCGTGACCAAGAACTCAAAAGATGACAACTGTTAATAACAATGAATGGGTAATTCTTGTTAACATACAAAGTCCAGATAAGACTTCCGGCAGGGAGAATTGCTCTGTGCTTCAGCGCTGCTATTTGTATTGGGGTAGAGGGGGTCACAGTGGCACAGTGGCATAATGACCCTGGAAGTGCCAGCCAGAAATGGTCTGCACTCCAGCAGTTCAAGTCTGGTTCCGTGAGCTCCCGCCACTCGCTCCATGGCTCCTGCTCACCCAGCAGCTTGAAAGCATGCAATATTGCAAATAGATAAATGGGTATCACTTTGGTGGGGGAAACCCAGCTGTGTTTGTGTGTGTGGAGTGCAGAAGCCGGTTCTGGACCTGGCTGGACACGAGGCAATGCAACATGAAGCGAGGTGAGACTGGCAGAGGAGCCTGGAAGAACCAGCAGCTGGTGTAAGTTAGTTTGGCCCCCCGCAGTGCACCAAGGATATAGGCACATAAGTGCCAAGCATAATAAACTAGCAATTTAGGCTGCTGGGACGGCATTGTGTGTCTAGTGTTTGTAGATTTCCCTGACATTGTATGCCATGTGCTAAATAATCACAACAGGGCAAAAGATTTAGTAACCCTCTCTCACTTTTATGACCTACAGGTGTGCATTCCTGATTTCAGAATTTTACAAAAAATGAAGATATTTCTACTCTGGGAAAGCAATTAATGAACCATCTCTCTCCTTACCCCTCTCCATAAAAGTAGCTTGGGCAATGTAATCAGTGGTATCGTGGCATACAGTGGCACCATACAAAAGTATATGAAAATTATTTTTGTTTTGGTCCAGTTCTGTTCAAGGTTCTTCTAAATGAAGTTTAAGTATTATGCAAGGGGGTAGGTGCCAGAGATTTCTCTTTATCAACTTTTCCCACAATATGCATAGTTCAACAGGTTCAAAGAAAAGAACAGATTTTTTAAAATTATGTATTTATCCAATAGGAAAAGGATATTTTCTCCCCTGTATTTACAGGAAAATGGCTGGAGGGGGAGATGCCATATGCTCTTGAAAGCTCTTGAAAACCAGGGGTGGGATTCTACCGGTTCTGTCCACCTCTGTAGAACCGGTTGCTAAGAAAAGCAGCAAACAGAAAACATACATAGAACCGGTTCTATGTTTGCTGCTGTTTTGGCCCACCCACCCGCCCGGGCTCTTACCTGACCTTTATTTCCTGCATTTTCAACCGCAGCTGCTTTGTGCGACACAGCTGCGGTTGAAAAAGCAGGAAAAAGTGCTTTTTCAACCACTGCGCACTTGCACGCAGCACTGCTCAGCTGTCCGGGCAGCTCAGCAGGTCGTAAATTGCACTCACGTGCAATGCAGAGCGACAGAACCGGTAGTTACACTGGTTGGATCCCATCCAGGGGTGGGATTCTACAGGTTCTCACCTATTCTCTAGAACTGGTTGTTAACTTTCTAAGCAGTTTGGGGAACCGGTTGTTGGAAGAAATCTCCTTTTGTTTTTCTCTACCCTTCTTACATTCTTGGCAATATGCTTAGACTTGCTATCTCCGAAGGATGTTTTTTTTTTCTTTGCTGGTACTTTCTTAAAGGGGAAGGGTTGTTCTAAGCTTTTTACACTGCTGTTGGGAGGAAATACTCCCCTGTTGGAGTTCGCACTTTGAAAAAATAATTGAATAATGAAGCAGAGCTGCCAGAAAGAAGCTTTTAATGACAAGGAGCCAAGATGAATGACATTCAGCAAGGCTTCTTGGCTAGCTAAAAAGATTGACATTCAAACGTGAGTTTACACACCCTTTTTGAGTTTTGGTCTAAAACTGGTGACCATTCAAAGTTACAATGGCACTGAAAAAAGTGACTTATGACCATTTTTCACACTTACAACCATTTGCACCATCCCCACTGTCATGAGAGGCCGGGCAGGGAGATGCGTGCCTTGATGTGAGTGAGGTCAGGAGACATTCTTAAAGAGACAGGCCAAACCACAAGCCTGCCTGTTGGGATGTCTTTATTAGCACCGTCCTCACGTGCTTCTGACTCTACATTGTCTCGTGTGGTTTGCTAAATCCTGAACTTGAAGGGAGGGCAGAGCTTGGTTTATTGTAATTTTTTATCTAAAATCTGCCCAGAATGGAGGATATTTGAGAAGGGAGAAAGGAAGGGAAAAGATGTCATTTCCCTAAAGGACTACAAAAATCCAGCTTTTGTAGTGTTGCTGGACATAAATGGTGGAGGGAGGGCCAGCACCAAGGGCCAATCCAGCAGTCAAATGCCCCAAACAGGCAGCCCAACCCTTATAAGGCAAGGGGAGGCAAGAGACCAGCCAGTGAGCCAGAAGTGGCCAGCTCAAAAGTGAAACTGAACAAGTGACAGGCAGGGACTGGTGAGGTTTTGCTGATATGAACAGAACAGAACAAAATAACAGAGTTGAAAGGGACCTTGCAGATCATCTAGTCCAACACCTCCACCCAAGCAGGAGACTCCACACCATTCCTGACAGGTGGCAGTCCAGTCTCTTCTTGAAAGCCTCCAGGGATGAAGCTCCCACAACCTCCGAAGACAACTTCTGTTCCATTGGTTGATTGCTCTCACTGTCAGAAAATTCCTCCTTATTTCCAGGTTGAATCTCTCCTGGATCAGTTGCCATCCAGGGCTGAGGAGGCCAGGGCTGTGATGGTGCGAGGGCTGCAGTGGGGAGGGGGAGGGAGCTCCCCAAAGGGTGCTCCCCCACAGACCCCTAGTATAAACCCAGAAGGAACTGTGTTTGGGCAGGCCCAAAGGTCCTGTTTGCAGCACCCTGACTCTTCTTCCTGCCCAAGAATTTCTACACAGCTGTTTGCCATGTGCAAGCTCCGTGTGACTGATCAGATGCATCTGAATATTTGTTAGCACTTTGGCCTCAGTTCCAGGCTCAGAGATTCCCCCGCCCCAAAGGACACCCCTTTTCTGAAATTCAGCTTGTTTGGAAGCTGAGAACACCAGATCTGGCACACCTACTGCCTCAGGTCAGGTGCAGAAGGGAGAATAAAGTGCAAATGTGCTTCTTTGCCAGATGCTCCCATTTTTGTAGCTCTACATTTCCAGATAGTTTAGGTTGCTTTCCAAAAGGCCAGAGGCTCCTTTTTATTCCTATTCTGCACATATAAGTATAAATGAATTCATCCAGCTGCAAGATTGAACCAACAGCTCAGAAAGTTACTTGGGCTGTAAGATGCCCACCATAAACCTTGCCACTTCGAAGCAGCGGCAGCAGCCAAGGGGGTGGGGGGGACAGGCCAGGAGTTACCAGCAGGAGGGATCATCCTGCAAGAGGCACAAAGCAGCGGGGCCCTGATGCTTCAGGGTCTCTGGCCCACCCCCACTTTAACTTTTGTGATCCCTCCTCCTCCTCTTCCTCCTCCTCCTTCTCCTCCTCCTCCTCCACAAGAAAAACCAAATGTACAGATTCTGAATAGATGAAACTTGGCTCAGTAGCAGTAACTGTGAGAAGAGCTTGAAGCAAATGCAATCCTTGCCTGTGTTTACAGGATCAAATCAAGATCGTGTGAAGTATTAGTACCACTTTCAAAGCTTTGGTAAGATGCCACTTGGAATCCTGCACCCAGTTTTGATCACCACACTATAAAAAAGATGTTGAGACACTAGAAAGAGGGTAGAGAAGAGCAACCAGGATGATGAGGGGACCGGAGGCTAAAACATACAACGAACGGTTGCAGGAACTGGGCTTGGCTAGTCTAGTCAAGAGAAGGACCAGGGGAGACAGGAGAACAGCCTTCCAATATTTGAGGGGCTGCCACAGGGAGGAGGAAGGGGTCAAGCTATTTTCCAAAGCACCTGTAGGCCAGACAAGGAATAATGGAGGGAAACTGATCAAGGACAGAAGCAACCTGGAAATAAGGAGGAATTTTCTGACAGGGAGAACAATCAACCTGTGGAACAGAAGTTGCCTTCAGAAATTGTGGGAGCTTCATCACTGGAGGCTTTCAAGAAGAGGCTGGACTGCCATTTGTCTACAATGGTACAAGGCCTCCTGCTTAAGCAGGGGGTTGGACTAGATGACCTTCAAGGTCCCTTCTAACTCTGTTATTCTCTTATCCTGTTCTCCTCCCGCCCCCCTCCCTCTCCTTTTTTGTGGACCTTTTCTGTGAAACTTGCAAAACCTTGAACTTCATAAATCTCAGTGTCATGCTGAAGATATTTCCTGCTTGGAGGCTTTCACAGCATCTGCTGGTTTGAAGTTGAGTTTTTATTTGTCCTGCGGGCCTCATTTCTTTCCAGCCTGAGCAGTTTATCCCTGCCCTGTGGCCTCCGGAGGCTTTATCTCTCAAAAAAGGTACTGGTGAAAGAATAATAATTATGATTGGTACAAATCTAGCTTTCCCATTTCTCAGGCAAGAGATTGCACCGATGAGGGAGAGAGGCGGGACTGAGCGAGCTGAGTTTGGCTTCATCGGGATCTTCTGGTGCTCCACAGCCTCGTTGGTAGGTGAAGAAGAAACCCAGAATTTGTAGCAAATCTTTGAAAAGGCATGCCTGGGGAAAGTCAGGTGGGATCCATCATGATCCCCCAGGCCTTCTAGAAACAGAAATCTAAGAAGCCAAGGAAAAGGGGTAATTTCAGACAGACTAGCTTTTATTCATACCTTTCAAACCTGGAATTCTACAGGAAGGTCCAGAACTTCCCATTATAATTTCCCTACATTTTCCCAAGGCATCTTCTTCCTTTTTTCTCTCCATGAGAAAGTAATAAGAGAGGAAATGGGGTTCTGGGGGTACATATAGACAGCCCCCTTGTCTGAGACCACTCTCGGCATTAGCTAAGCTAGGAAACTTTTAGCCAAGTCCAGCACTAAATCTGTGGAAACACATTTTACAGCTGCCGATTTTGGGGTGGCATCTCTGTAAACTCTGATGCTCTAATGCTATCCCATCTTTTCCACATGCAAGTGAAATCCAGGCTTCTCCCAGAGGTTCAAGGACTGCTGCAGCCCAAAATTTATTAGTATTGTGGTTCACCAGCCGCAGGTGCAGACAGCTGAGGTCTCAGAGAGCAAGAACTCAGATGAGGGGCCTGCGTGTGATGCAGGGATGGGGCCAGGACCATCAGGGAGTGAAGTGCTGCCTTCGGAGATGGTGGAGGCTGGCAGCAGTGATGAAGAGGACCCTGAGGAGCTCGTGCCCAGGGCTGCTTGAAGGAAAGAGCAGCTGCAGCAGCATGGATGACTCTGAAGTAAGGCTGGAAGGTAATGGCCCCTCTCTTAAGCCAGCCTGAGAGACTGGTATTCCTTGCAGGAAGCAAAGAAGTTCTTGCACTTCAAGCCTTGTGGAAGTTCGGACTCTCTTGGTTTGTGTTTGAAGACTTTTTGTTTGGAATATTTCTTGGCAACTTAATCTAGTGCTTTTGGCAGCCTTGCACAACCTTGACAGGGCTTGCTCTTATCTGGGACAATTAGATTTAATAGCGCTTTGCTGTGAATGAACAGAATTTACAGAGACACATTAAAAAGGTTTTGCTTTTATCTATGTTTTGCGTTTGTTTGATTTGAACGAGGCTTGGGTCAAAACAATTAGTCCCATCTAGACAGAAGGACAGGCTGCTTCATCATGGGCTGTGTTGAGTTTGGGTCAACCTCTTCTAGGTTGGCTGCACTCCGTTCTTAATGTAAGAGGTTGGATACCCATCTAGGGATAAGGGGTAGATTATGGTAGCATCAACACATTTCATCACTCCAGGTGATGGAAACCTGAAGTCCCAGATTTCTTCTAAATGAAATTTGATAGCTTCTTCTTCCCTCATTCCACTTGATATCCAAGTTCAGGTAAATTGCTTCTCTCAATCCTCCATCCACTGGTATTCCCCAGCCGCCTGCATGCGCGTGGAGGCGTGTTGCCTATCATCCAGGGTGCTTCTGGGAAGTAGGTCCAAGTTGCATAAGACAAATATTGCAGTAGCCTGAATGTCAGGCACAAAGAAGCAGGACCACACCACGTGTTGGTCAAAGTTTGCTTCTTTATTGTTGCAGTGCCTATTTGCAAGAGTATTCTCAGTCTGCCTTAATTCCCTTGGGAACAATAAGATACCTGGCTCATATTACCACATGTGGCGGACATGCGTGGATGCCAAAAAATATTGGACTAAAATCCACACATGGTTGGAAAAAATGACAAAAAAGCACATAGACTTGAAACCAGAGATATTTTTATTGGGGATTTTACCTGAAATATATAGTAAAGAATTGAAATATTTGATTGTAAATGTATTAACAGCGGCTAGGATCGTATTTGCTAAAAACTGGAAAAATGAGAAAATACCAACACAGGAGGAAGTTATTAAGAAAATAATGGAATGTGCTGAAATGAGTAGATTGACATTTGAAATCAGAGAACAAGAAGATAAACAATTTTTTAAAATTTGGAATCTATTCTATCAGTGGTCAGACAATAAAACGTGGCAATGAAATATGTAGATTTTTAGAACATAATGAATATATAAAGATGTATTTTTTTATTATATCTACAAAATGATTATAGGATAGATTTGAGATGGAAATATGAACTGACATAAAATAAATTAAGTAAAATATGGATTATTTTGTAAAACATGAATGAATAATAGTATAGTCAAATGATTGATTAACAATGATATTAATGTATTTAGGAATCTTTGATTGACAATATGAGAACATATACAATGTAATTCTAATTGAAGACTACAAAGTAGAAGCACAAAACAATTTGTAAACCAACTGACACATTGTATGTATGAATATATATATGGAAGATGGTTTGATGTTTTTATGTTGTGTTTGTTTATGTTTGTCTTAAAAAAACAATAAAACTTTTTTGGGGGCTTGGGGGATTCTGGGGAAGGTCATGCCTGCTACTGTTCTTTGCCATGCAAAGACTCCAAACTCCACCCTTTCCTCGCACCTCCACCTACTCTACCTGGAGACTCCACCACACCGACTTCCATTAAGAGTATGATGTATGACAAACATAGGTATGCCGATCACCTGTTAAAACAAATCACAGTGCTAATCTTATTGTAGCCTCTAATATAATGTCAAAATTAGAGTTGCTTTCTTATCAATATTAAGAAAAGGTCATAAATGCATTAGCAAATCAGGATAGGGAAAACCATGAAACCGATCAGAAGAAAAACCAGCTCTAGCAAACGTCCAGGGCTATCAATATTCAATTAATGTTATGGGTCATTTTAGCCTTGCCAGAGTCAGTTTGAAGCAATCTCAGCGCAGAGTGAACCACAATAGTGGGGTGAAGGTGGAGGGTTCTAGCCTCTGTTGGTCGCCCAGAGCTTGGCCTGGCATTTAGTTCCCTGAAGACTGAGGGGGAATCTAATTGAGGCACCCAAAATGGATGGCAGGCATTTCGAGGGCCACCAGCCCAAATCCACAATCCCATCAACAGCTGTTGGGACAATTGGAAGCTGCCCGTGGCTCCCACTTTCATCTTTGCTCCTTTCTCTTCCAGCTACTCTGGATTTCTCCAGTCTCAGAGTGCTACAAGGGCCCAGGAAAAGGCAGGCATCTCCAGATGTGGCAAGAATTCAGCTCAGGAAGTCTGGGTGAGACGGGCCAATCAAATTAAACCGTGGCCCTGCAGTTTCACTGAATGATACAGATAATACAGATCATCAGAGTTGGAAGGGACTTTGTAGGTCATCTAGTCTACCACCACCACCCCCAAGCGGGAGACCCTACACTATTTCTGACAAATGGCAGTCTAATCTCTTCTTGAAAGTCTCAAGTGATGAAGCTCCCATAACTTCCAAGGGCATCTTCTGTTCCATTGGTTGACTGTTCTAACTGTCAGAAAGTTTCTCCTTGTTTCCAGGCTAAATCTCTCCTTGTTCAGTTTCCATCCATTATTCCTTGTCTGGCTTACAGGCGCTTTAGAAAATAACTTGACCCCCTTCCTCCTCTCTGTGGCAGCCCCTCAAATATTGGAAGACCTCTATCATGTCTCCCCTGGTCCTTCTCTTGACTAGACTAGCCAAGCCCAGTTCCTGCAACCGTTCGTTGTATGTTTTAGCCTCCGGTCCCCTAATCATCCTGGTTGCTCTTCTCTGTCCTTTTTCTAGAGCCTCAACATCTTTTTTATAATGTGGTAATCAAAACTGGATGCAGTAGTCTAGGTGTGGCCTTACTAAGGCTTTATAGAATGGGATTAGTACTTCCCTTGATCTTGACTGTATCCCTCTGTTAATACAATTTAGGATTGCATTAGCTTTTTTGGCGGCTGCTGCACAGTGCTGGCTCCTATTTAGCTGGTTGTCCACTAAGGCTCCAAGATCCCTCTCACAGTTCATGCTATTGAGCCTGGTTTCACCCAGTCTATATGTGTACTTTTAGTTTTTCTTGCCTAAGTGTAGGACTTTATTTTTCTCTATATTGAATTTCATTTTATTAGATATGGCCCAGTGTTCTAGTCTGTCAAGATCCATCTGGATCTTGAGCTGATCTTCTTGGGTGTTAACTATTCCTGCCAGCTTAGTATCATCTGCAAATTTGATAAGTTCCCCTTCTATCCCCTTCTCATCATTGGAAAAGCCCCTGGAGGCCTAACCCCCTGAAGACCCAGCTCTCTGCTCAACACCCAGAGGCCTGGTTCACGGTCATATGGCTGACAACACAGAAGCCCAGACAGTCTCCCAACCGTCACTTGGATCCTGAGTGAAGAAAGGGAGCTGAGCTAGCCAGGAAGATTAACCCAGGCTTCCCTCGCTTGACCAAGCCCCTTTTCTCCCAGGGTGGCCAGGAGTCCAGGATGATATGACCGTGAGGTTTATTCCCATGTCAGGAATCCAGTTTCATCCTTCTCAACTACAGGACTTCCTGGGGTAAATTTGTGCCGGTTCCTCTCTTCCGGTATCGGAGTTGTGCCCATGGAAAAACTCCAGTGGAGGAGAAGCTCTGTGCCTCAGCAATCCTCAGACCCTCCTCCCCTCCTCCCACTTCTAGGAGGGGGAGCTGCTGCCCTCCCCACCTTCCTTTTCCAGGGTGCAGATGTGAAGAATTAGAAGCCATAAAATTCAAGGGCAGAAAGTGAGCCAAGCTTGTCTGCTGGAGGATTGATGCAAACCTCCTGCTAGACGCAGGCCGCGGACTCTATTTCTGAAAAATGCAAATATTACAAAATGCCTCTAAGCCTCCAGTGACCTCATTCCGAAGGAAACCAAAACCACCCACACCCCTGAAACTCCACGGGGAGAGATGTAAAACTATGTTCCTACTTCAAAGATGATCTTCCAAACTGTCTTGTCATTGCTGATGATACTTGATGGGTAAACTTCAGATGCACCACTCTTTGAGTTCATCAAAGCAGGGTTGTGGCGGTGGAGAGAGTTGTTTCTTCATCATCCCCTTCCATACGCAACATGTACACGAGTCCAGTCCATATCCAACGGCTGATCTGTTCTGGGTGCATTGAAAAAATTACCTATTGAGCTGATGCTGGAAAAAAGCCCATTGGAGCCATTTCAGAGAGTTCACACCACCATCCCCAAAAGATGAATGTCTAGTCCCAGTTTAAAAACCTCCAGTGAGTTTTCCACTGACCGACAACTCTGACTGTCCAAAAGTTCTTCCTCATGTCTAACTTGTATTTACAACCTGGGATTCTAGCCTTCCTGAGAAGAAGTCCAAGCCCTCTACAATGTTGACATCCCAATGGATATCTGAAGACGCATCCTTTCTTCTGACCTTCTGTTCTTCAAGCTGAATATCCCTTCCGGTTCCCACTCTTTTCGCCATTTTGGTAGCCCTTCTCTGGACTTGCTATAGATTTGCCAAAGGCACAAGACAGGGAGATTAGCAGCTGATGCCAACCGGTAGGGATTGCATTAATGCTTGCCAGAACGCTAATAGGGCCATGACTGGCCATAACATTTTTTTATCTGAGGCGAATGTCAAACGGACAAAAATGATTTTGCTTGGAATTCTTTCTGTCTTACTATCAGGCCCTCAACTACGGATTGCAGGGTGTTTGCATCCCTCGGCCACCCTTCTGCTCCCCCATGTCTTCCCTCGCCCTCAGATCGTCTCTTGCCTGATTTGGGCCAGAGTACAATGTCTCCACCCCGCCCCCTCTCCCTCTTAAAAAAATTCATTTCTGAGTTTGCTCTGCAAATGAGGCCATTATTCTCTCATGAATCACAAAATATCTCCGAGAAGTGGGGGGGGGGGGGACCAGGGCAAAGTCTGCGGTTCTGCTCCTCCCTCACTTTCACACATCCCTTCTGCTGAACTGCAAAATAGGTTATTTCAAGATTCCCCCAGAGGTTCCTTCTTGCCAGGGTCTGCCTGGCTTCTGCGAAGGGGTGGGAAAGCCTCTGCTGCCATCTAGCGCCCACAGCGGGCACTCCCAGAGACAGCAGGGGCTGTGAGAGTCCACTGGAGAATTGGGAAGGGGGAAGGGGAGCCCCTTCGGGGTGTCAAGCCTGCTTGGTTTGGCCTTAAAAGAACTAATCCCAAGGGCCCCTCCTTGGACCGCTCAGAGCCCAGGAAGGGCAGTCTGTTGGCCAACTTCCTCGTTAGCTCTGCCCTGGGATGCCTTCCCAGGGCCACCGGCTGCTTTATCCATCCTAGAAAGGCTTCCAAAGGCTCCTGGAGTGGGCAATGGCAAAGGGGGAATGTAGCCCTGAATGCTTCCTTGAGCACTGTGCAGAGAGCGCATTGAAACTCAGAAATTGCCATTCGAATTTGTTTCTCAGCAGCCGCAACATCCCAGCCTGACGTGGCCTATTTTTTATTTTTTGTCCCTTTGAGAATAGCTTGAGGCAAAGAGATCCACAAGTTAAGCTTTTAAACAGCAACAGAAGAAACATCACTTATTAGTGTCTATAGAAGCTCTGCGGGAAGATCCCTGGCAAATGTAGATAAATCTCGTAAAGCTACTGACACAACTGTGAAAACAGGCAAAGTCATCTAGGACCTGGACTGTTCCGCCCCAAACTGACTTGTAATTTTATGATTTGAATGGGGGGGCTTATTTTAAGGGCGGGGGAGCCAGGTATGTGCTACTGACCCCAACTGGATTCCCCCAGCTCCAGATACAGGAGAGCAGCTTCTGCTTGGCTGGACCCCAAAGTCTGCTCAGTACCGAAACTTTGCAGCTCTTTGTGGACCAAGTTGTAGCCGGCTAGGAAGGAGAACCAGCAGGCATCTCCCCTTCCCACCAGCACAGCAGGTAAGGATTTCCTCACTCACCCCCAAAGCAGGAAGGAGGGCAGTGCTCAGGCCAGGTGCACTGGTAGAGCCTGTGGTCTCATCTCCCCTTCAGCCAAGGACAGCTCAGGTACGCAGGTACACCAGCCACCACAGGCGCTCGGAATACGACGTAACTCTAAGAGTTATTTTAAGTCAAAAGCTTTTTAACCCAAAGAGTGATTTGGGGCTGTGTATTCGGGGGTTTTCTTTCCTTTCTTCTCCTCCTGAAGGTTCAACAAGCAAGACTGGGAAATCTTAGGGCTCAGCGTTACAGTAGCATTGAAGAGATTACTTGGTGAGATGCTCGGGGATCATCAGCCAACGGAAGGGCAAGTAAGATGGTCTTTATCTTAGCTTCAGAAGCTTCAGGAGTCAATTGCCGACATTGCCAAGGAACTGCCCCGCCCTATCTCCAGCCAAAGATGCTGTGAGTATCAGGGGCTTCCTCTCCTGAAGGAGGCTGCCACCTACCAAGTCATGGGTGCACAAACTTCAGGGAGGCCTGAACTCAACAAAGGCTCGGACAGGCCAACCTCTAAGCAGACGGGTTCTCCTTTCCAGCCATCCACGGAGCTCCTGCCTGAAGAGGAACAGAACCACACAAGGTTCTCCTCTGACCTTTCCTTTCCCACATTCCCACATAATTGAGATTCTTCAAACAGACAGACATGGTCATGTTCCACAGACTTAGTAGTAGATGAGCAGAAACAGAAGGAAAAACACATGGGAACGTCAGAAACTTGTTCACGAGCTGTTCTTATTTGCCTAGTGCTCATTTCAGGTCCACAGTGGCATCTTGTAAGAGCTGGGTTCAACAGTCTGTCATCCCACAAACAAATTGGCATCCCTTCGTGGATGGAGTCAGTCACCATTGAATACGTTTGAGAAGACTTGAATACATTGAATACATTGAGAAGAGAGGCAAGAATTCTTCAACTGAAAATGGCAAAGGAAGATCCTTTTTAGGGCAGGAAGAGCCAGGCTGGCTGGGAATTATAGGGACTGTAGTCCAGGACTTGGAGAGCATTATGTTTGGGGAAAACCATGTAGAAACTCCCTGTTTGTTGTAAATGGTTAAATTCTGCTTTTCATTATACCTAGAAGGGAAAAGGCTGTAAGAGTTACATTATTTGGAGCTCTTGCAGAAAATTGGATTGCCTCAGGCCCTGGCATGGAAGACCCTCTGACAAGAGACCTACCCCACTACTGCCCCCTCAGGAACAGCTGCTGGTCCTTGGCTGAGCCAGGTGGAGGGTCCCTTCTCCAACCTGGGCCTCAGTCAGTGCCTGCGTAACCTGGTGTCCTTGTGCTTGTCCTCCTCTTGCGATCTTCCTCTGCAAATCTCTTGGCCAGCAAAGAGGCCTCATCGGGGATTCCGGCTCAGGCCCCTGTCACAGAAGGGAAAGCAGTCGGAGCTTCAGAAACACCATTTCCAACTTCCCACCATTCCTTCATAGAATCATAAGGTTAAAAGGAACCGTTGAGGTAATTCCCCATTAGGAGAATGAGCGCATACAGGGAGACTTATAGAGAGTAGTGTTGGAATAATACACACAGAGCACACAGATACACTGTACAGTAAATGTAGGTTTTTACTTCCAGAAAGGTTTAAGCAAAGTCCAAAATAAGCAGTCCAAAAGTCATTCACAGGTAAATCAGTCAGTTTTTCAATCCAGGGATAATCGAAATATCAAATTCCAGTGTCAAAAACAGTTCAGTATCAGACTTACATCAAATCCAGTAATATCAGTCAATTAGGAAAAATGGAGGAACGGCAATACTTTCCAACAGAAGGAAACACAGATACACTCACACTCTCTTCTGAGACTCAGACCAAGACAAACCAGGTTTCTGGCTCCATCTTATGGCCGTTTGAGAAACCACACCTAATTACAGTTTTGCATTTTCTTAAAGATACAGTTTTAAAATGTTTATCCTGGTTTATATATTTCTAACCCAAATAGCTGTTGGGTGACTCATATTCCTAACAGGGACCTTGGAGATCTTCTAGACCAACCCCTTGCCCAAGGCAGAAGTCCTTATATCATCTCAGAGAAATGGTTGTCCAATCTTTTCTTGGAAACCTCCAGTGAGGGAGCATCCACAACACCAGGGGGGCAGGCTGGAGACTGAACCAGCGAACCGGTTGTTAACATAAGTGCGGCCCATCCCTGCACTCCAACCCTCTAGGGCAGATCTGCCCCTCATCCTCCTCTCCTTCCATGAGAAACCGAAGATCTGGCTCTGCCAGTTGGCCTGGGGTCCAAACAGGGCAGATCCATGCTAGAGGTGGCTGCTGGATTAAGGGCAGACTCCATCTCTCCACCCCCAGCTCTCTGCTCTCCACCTGTCCGTCATATTGATGCATTCCCAATTTTTATTGCTTATTTTATTGTTCTATTATTTTACTTCTGTTCCACTTACACTCTTTCCATTTCTTCCTTTTGACTGTTGAAAGCTGCCTGAAATAGCCCCACAGTGAGATAGGTGACAAATAAGAAAGAGAGAGAGAGAGAGAGAAGGAGGGAGGGAAGGAGGGATGGGAAGGAGAAGGAGAAGGAAAAGAAGAAGAGGAGGGGGAGGGGAGGAGGGAAAGGAGGAAGGAGGAAAGAGGAAGGAAGGAGGAAGAGAAGAAGAGGAGGAGGGGGGAGGAAAGGGAAAGGAGGAAGAAAGAAAGAAAGAAAGAAAGAAAGAAAGGAAGGAAGGAAGGAAGGAAGGAAGGAAGGAAGGAAGGAAGGAAGGAAGGAAGGAAGGAGCAGAATCGATCTTCAGATGACTTCTGGTTGCTGCCTGCCCCTCAATTGGCTCACCTGCACCCAAAGATGGAGTCATCCAGACAGAAGACCATCCTGCTTATCAAGCTTTGCCTCTCACTACTCCCCTGGGCTGAAATTTTCAGCATGTTGTCCCCATCCTTCTGCAACCTGCACCAATGGCACAAAGAGATGGTTCCTGATGAGGCGGTGGAGCCATTTGTAAGTGGGCAACTTTTCAAAGTCTGCCCACTCATGGATATCCCTTCCATGTGTGAAGATCAGGAGGAAGGTGGGTGAGGGCCTCTTATCCATGTAAGCATATTGTACAGAGAGGGAGGGAGGGAGGGAGGGAGGGAGAGAGAGAGAGAGAGACAGAGACAGAGACAGAGACAGAGAGAGAGAGGCCATTTTACACCAAGTTATGGAGTCAGCATCCCATAACAGTCCCATTGTATAACTCATGTTCTAAACAAGTGTGTGTTTGCACCATGCTGCCTGCTGACCACAGCTGATAACGCTACAGGTAGTCCTCGACTTACAACAGGTCATTTAGTGACTGTTCAAAGTTACAACAACACTGAAAAAAGTGACTTATGACCAATTTTCACAGTTACCAACCTATGTGGCATCCTCAGGATCATGTGATCAAAATTCAGATGCTTGGCCACTAATTCATACTTATGACCGTGGCTGTGTCCCAGGGACACGTGATCCCCTTTTGCAATCTTTTGATAAGCCAAGTCAACCTGGGAAGCCAGCTCCACTTAGCAACTAGGTTGCTCGCTTATCAACTGCAGTGATTCACTTAACAACTATGGCAAGCAAGGTCATAAAATGGGGCAAAAGTTGCTTAACAAATGTCTCACCGAACAACAGAAATTTGGGGCTCATGTATGGTCGTAGTTTGAGGACTACCTGCAATGTTATCATGAGGTTGGACACTGTTTCCAATCTCCCTGGAGCACAAGCAGGCTGACCTGCCTGAATTTGTGCATTTCCGTGTTTATTTACTGAGATGCAGCTCATCAAAACGCTTGTACGGCAAATCGATTAAGTGTCTCCAATTCAAAGATTCACTACACTTACGGAGTGCCCCAATCACAATTAGGACACAACTGATCTTGTTGCAGCCACAGAAAGGAATCCACTGGTATGTTCAAGGCAGGAGGAGTTTGTGGGGCTTAATTTTATTCCTGGAAATCCAATAGTGGTGAAGGAAGCAGATCCCATGGGCCATCTCATGCCCTCAGCTTCTTTCAGGCGTTTAAGCCACCCGAGCTGGCCTGGATTTGACTCTGGGCTAGGAGGAGACTAAAAAGAGAATTCTACAGCATGGAGAGGAAGGAAGAGCCAGAGGTTCTGGGAAAATAGAAGATCATGGCTGGATTATCTAGAAACACACACAGGCTCACAAAATCGTCTACAGTTAGGGGTGACAAGTGTGTACGCTGCTGAACCGTACTGAAAGAAGAAGGGAAATGATATAAGGAGGAGGCAAAGCAGGAGAATCATGTCTCTCTCACACACACAGGCATCAAATCATAGCATCCCAGGGCTGGAAGGGACATGGGAAGTCTTAGGCCATCCCAAGCTTTTCTGCTTCCAGAGGCTTTAACTTCCCCCGTAGGTCCTTTTTCTGCTACTCGAGGGCCATATCATCTTTTTTTCTCATTCTGGATGCAACTAAACTGGAAACCAGTGAATGGGGACATGGGACATCTTTCTGATTGGCAGTGGGGCCACCTGCTCTTTTAAGCTCACTAGAGGTGGCAGGCCAAGGCCCTCTTGATGGAGGGGACAAACAGGAGCTGCCAGATGTCAGCATGTTGACACCCAAGCAAGCCTGACTTTGGTGCACGTCATTCACATCTGTGTTTGAATACACATACGTACCCATGGAGTATGAGCCATGAGGCGCAGTGGTTAGAATGCAGTATTGCAGGTTAATTCTGCCCGCTGCCAGGGGTTCGATCCAGACCGGCTCAAGGTTGACTCAGCCTTCCATCCTTCCAAAGTTGTAAAATGAGGACCCAGATTGAGGCTGACTCTGTAAACCACTTAGAGAGGTTCATAGGGAAGCACTGTGAAACGGTATATAAGTCTAAGTGCTAGTGACTCACTAGACACGTATTAAATCATCTGAATCACTTCAATAGAATGGGAGCTGGATTCCAACTGGAGAGAATTTGGAACACCACAAGTAAATACAAGTATGGATATGGGTGTAATTTCAGATTTGGCACCCTTTGAAGCTGGATAATATATAATCACTTATTCAGGTCACTGCTTGCAGTACTAAAAACAGATCAACGAAGTTGCAAAAGACAAATGAGGACATTGCAATAGGGAATCCAGACTCAGAGTGAACCAACGGTTTTCTCATCTACAGATTTTCTTCTTACACCAGCAGTAACATCGGGCTGATGAACCTGCGTCCCTACAATGCATGGATTTCTAGTTGGCTTGAAAAGTATTTCTAGTTTAGAGATCCAAGACTGCATGAAAGCAGGTAGTCAGCCTACCTGGGAGTAAAACAACTGTTCTTATGCCCATGGATATTGCCCCAAATATAGCAAAATGTGATGGATGCTGAGATCAATATCCAGGGCCCATCTGGGCTCTTGCTGCTGCTTCTGAATGCCAGGTCAGTTTATAATGCGACTTCCTGATCCTGGACCTGATTGTGGTGGAGGGTGCCAATCTGGCTTGTATAATCAAGACCTGGGTGGGCTCAGAGGGCTGTTCCCCTCTCAAACATAAAACTACCCAAGGCTTTGCACCAGCAGTGATCTCAGGGGAAGGGAGGGTAAAATAGCTGGGAACTGCATCACTCTCAGGGACTTCTTGGTGTGTTTGTGTGTCATCACTGCTGTGTGAGTTGCAAGGGGGGCCTGGAAACTAATATAGCCTTGAAACTAATCAAGGAGAGAAGCAACCTGGAATTAAGGAAAAAATTCTTAACAGCGAGGACAATTAACCAGTGGCACCAGAAATTGTGGGTGCTCCATCGTTGGAGGTTTTTAAGAAGAGACTGGATAGTCACTTGTCTGAAATGGTGTAGGGTCTCCTGATTGAGCAGGGGTTGGACTAGAAGACCTCCCAAGGTCCCTTCCAATTCAATTCTGATTCTGATTCCGGTATGAATTTTAATATTTAATAACTGAAAAAGGCCCTTCCAAAATCTGGGTGCAAGTTGTGTTCCTCACTCTGAAATGACATAATTAGCTAATTCTGTGTATCTAATTTAGGGGGTGTGATTGCTTAGCAGTTAAAGATGTTGAGCCTGCCAGCTGGAAAGCTGACAGCCTGGGTCCTTTGCCCAGCTCCTGCCCATGTAGTAGTTGGAAAGCATGCAAATGTGAGTAGATAAATAGGTACCACTTTGGCAGGAAGGTAACTATGTTCCCTGTGCCTCTGCATATAGTCATGTCTTCAAACCACACTGGCTCCCTTGGCTAGAAATAGAGATGAGAGCCCCATCCCCTGGAGTCAGACATGACTGGACAGGGGAAACCTTGATCTATCTAAACGTGTTCAGTTGGTAACGGGTTATTGTTTTCTAAATGTCCTTTTACTACTATACCAGTCAAAACGGGCAAGTTTTTAAAATTATTTCTGCTCTAGGGCCCACTTTCCAGCCTAAGGTCCTGTGGTCCAAAGATGTCAGATGACAATTCCATCATTCTCAGTCACCAGAGACTGCTATAAATCATGACACTAATTTGAACAAATTGTCTCAGCAATAAATAAATAAAGCACCTGATGAAAGCTAGAGCCAGGCCAGAGTCCTGGGAAATTAAGATGCACTAAATCAGTGATAATCATAACTGATTTCCGTGGAAAACCTGCAGGAGATAACTCTAGAATGCAAACCACTGTCAGCAATTCAGGAATTTTCTTTTATTCATCACTGATATGTACGATAGAAGATAATAAGTTTGCTAGTGAAACTCTAGTAAAATCATTGTTGCTTTAACAATCCACAGTGCAACCCTGGGAAACCTTTGTTCGCATAGGCAAAGCCTGCCACCTTGTGAATAAGTCAGATCTTGGCAGGATTAAATGAAAAAAGAGCTTCCAAAACGTCTGGCAATTACTTTCTTAGAGTTGGAGCAGTAAAATCATGCATGTTGCCAGCTTTCTCTCAGCCTGCCCACTTTCCATCTTTGAGAGCTAGCTTGTGTTCAGTGAGGAAAACTTTGATTTCCTTTCTTGGAAAAGTTGGCTGCTCTAGGAAGATTCAAGGAAACCTGAACCAAGTGTGTTTGATTATCTTATATTGTCCAGTGAAAAAGGCGAGAGTGTGGCCACAAAACTGAGGTCTCCAACTGGCCACTGTGCCCACCAAGCTCTGTAGGCTGGTTCTTTTTTTCTTTGTCCTGGTAAGATTATTGGATCCTCCCTTGGCAACAATTGACTAGAGGGTGACGGGGGTCTACATCCCAAAAGGCACCTCCTGGGAGCTCTTAGTTCTAGCTGAGTGTTTTCTAAAGTCCGTGTGTCGAGTGCCTTAGATTCCTATCAGGATGCTGCCATTTTGATGAAGAGGGGGACCCTGGACGCTCCTTTACAATATTTTTCCTGCCTTCCTGTCACTTTGATGTACCTGCTTGGGGAAGGGAAGGGAGAGGCCTGGGACCGTCTGTTTTGTCTTAGCGCCAAAGGACGGGGCAGAGCAGCCCCCGAGAGTAACTTCTTATCACCTTCTCAGCTCAAGAGAAAGGAAGGGGGGCAGGGTGGGTTTGCCAATTCCCTTAGAGGCCTCTCCTCCCCTCCTTTTAAGAGTATCCACCTGGAGCCAGGTGTGGGTTAAATGGGTGAGGTGTATTGTTTGTTTTCTCCTTGGCACTTAGCAACTATGACCATAAGGCAGGAGGTGCTTTGTAGCGAGCATTAAAATACTCTCCGGCTAGAATAAATGATGCAAATTATGCTCAGGTATGTTTTGCCAAGTCAGTTCTGCTTCCAACGTTCAATGACAAAAGCCTTGCTGGCCAAGAATCATGGGCGTGTAACCCTCTGGAAGGTTAAGGAAAATACCTTAAATAGAGGTATGCAAAGTGCTCCCCACCCTCACCGTTGGGTGGTGCATCAAAGACCTCATTCCATAAGTGTTGACCACGTCAGGAAACAACTGAAATCAATCTTACCCACATTTAAATTTAATTTGAATTAAGTAGGTTTCAAACAATTACTATTTCAAGCTTCATTTTCATAATTGCCCCTTCATTTATGCCTTATTACTAGATATGTGCCAAACCCTGAATTAATTCAGACTGGATTCCTACCCTTTCTAGAGCAAAGAAGTTAAACCCATATCCTGTTGGAGAACAACCATCCGTTGAGAGAAGGGTTCGAGCGAGGAATCAGTCTGGACTCGCTATGCAACATCCCTTCCCCCAATGCCTTTCAACTGTATCTAGTTTTCCCAGGTAAAACTGCCAATCTGGAAATAATAGCAATGGCACTTAGACTTATATACCACTTCATGGTGCTTTACGGCCCTCTCTAAGCCATTTATAGAGTCAACTTCTTGCCCCCAACAATCTGGATCCTCATTTTACCCACCTTGGAAGGATGGAAGGCTGAGTCAACCTTGAGCTGGTGAGAAACGAACTGCCAAAATGCTGACAGCCGGCAATTAGCAGAAGTAATCCTGTGGAATAGGCGGAGAACACTAAAGTAAGCTAGTTTGAACTTAAGACATATGGGTCTGATTATTTGTGCCTGACCCAGTGGTGGTATTTCTGCCCGGTTCTGGAGAGCCGGTAGTGGCGATGAGCAGTGGAGACTGAACCGGTTCTGTTATATATTTGCATACTTACCTACGATGGCTTGGTCCATGGCGGTGGGAGATTGGCCATGAGCCGCGAGCAGCCGGCTATAAAAAAGGCTGCCACAGTTTCTCCTTGTTCAGTTCCTAGAAGAAAAGAAAAAGAGTCAACTGGATCTCGAGTCTCTTTTCCCACAATGCAACACTGGCAACGAAGGTGGGATACTGAGACAAAGGAGCCCAGTTGAGCATGTGGCAACGAGGACTGAGCAAGACGAAATGGCTGGGAACAACTTGCCACCCGCACCATTCAACCCAACAACCAAGGACTGGGAATCCTACATCGACTGATTCCTCATGTTCCTAGAAGGGAGCGATCTCCAAGGAATATCCGAAAATAGAAAGAGAGCCGTTTTCCTCACCCATTGCGGCCCCGCAGTATTCAAAATGGCAAAGGCATTGGCAGCCCCCACCAATGTAAAGACGATGGCATGGAGGGACCTAGAGAAATTACTGCAAGCCCACTACGCACCAACTGTTTCATGCCTCATCAAAAGACATGAATTTTATCTGCACGATCAAAAGGAAGACGAGAGCATCGGAGATTTTGTTGCAGCACTAAGAGACTTTGGCAGAGCATGCAAATTTCTAAACATGGATGAAGCCATGAGGGACCGCGTGGTCCTTGGATTAAAGGACCGTACACTACAGGGTCAACTACTAACAAGACCTAACATAACACTGAAGGAGGCAATAGAAGAAGCCACCACAGTGGACGCCACACAGAAATCAGCAGCCACCATGCGACAAATGAATAAATTACCAAAGGAAACCCAAAAAGACACTAGTCCAACACACAATTAGACACCAGAGGAAACAAAAAACCCACCACCACAACCCACCACGAGGACATCGAATCCCGATCAGAAGACAAAGAGGAAGAAGAAGAGGTAAATCAACTCCGGTCGGAAAAAGGTAGACGGGAGCGAAATGAAAGAAGGTCAGAATTCCGTTGTGCCGGGTGTAGAGGAAACCATTCACGTTCCAAATGCCGTTTCTTCGATCTATTTGCAGATATTGTGAACGGTGGGGACACATAGCTAGGGCATGCTGAACAAGGAATTACTATGGCCCTAGACAAAGATGGAACACACACACACACCGGGAGAGGGAAAAGTGAATATTTGAATTATTGCATGAGGGTCACCCGGGTATTGTCAGTCTGAAATCCCTGGCTAGGAGTTATGTATGGTGGCCAGAGCTGGATAAAGACGTAGGAGACTGGGTAGCAACATGCAAACGATGCCAGGAATCTAGACCTACACCAACTTCTGCACCTATACACAAATGGGAAACACCTTGGGGGACCATGGTCCAGAATACACATTGATTTTGCAGGACCAACTAAAGGACACACATTCCTAATAGTTGTAGATGCTTACTCAAATTGGCTAGAGGTAAGCATCATGCACTCAACCACAACAGAAGCTGTTATTAGACAGCTAAGGAAATTTTTTACGACACATGGATTGCCGGATTTAGTTGTATCCGACAACAGACCACAATTTACGACAATAACATTTGAGGGGTTCCTGGCAAAACAAGGGATAAGGCATGCAATAACAGCGCCAGGACATTTGGCTACGGACGGACGGACAGAACGCATGGTCCGTTACACAAAGGAAACACTACATCTGGGACCTGGAGATATACAAGAAAAAATAGACAAACTACTAAGTATACAATACATTACACCCAACAGCACAACAAATAAAAGCTCAGCAGAATTATTAATGGGAAGGAAACTAAGATCAAACCTAGACAGATTACACCCCACATATAGCCCAGAAAAGCCAGCAGACTCCTCCAGTAAGTGCCGCACATTCAAAACAGGGGACCTAGTATATGCAAAGAACCTCACGGGGGAACCATTGTGGATACCAGCAAAAATAACTCAAATAACAGGGGCCCGGTCATACAGGGTAGACACAGAGGACGGGAGGAGCTGGAGGAGATCAGATCAAGGACCACACTGAGAAACACAAACAATCAGGAAGAAGAAGGGGGAGACCCTCCGCTAACCTCTAACAAAAACAACCCAACCAGAGAGGGGGAGAACCTCCACAAATAAAAGAATTGCCGCAAACATTACACAAAAATAACCAAACCAGAGAGGGGGGAGACCCCTCAAACACAAACAGAAGGGGAGGGGGAGACCCTCCACAACTAAAAGAATTAACAAAATAAACCCTAACAACGACACAACAACCAATACTAACATTAGCCCTGATCGGAAATCGCAAACACGTACCTGAAACCATAGAAGAAGAAAACAACTTGGGAACACTGGAGTAGGCTTCAAAGAATCATCAGGAAGCCACTCCTGGTGGAAGCGGCCTAACCAACTCAACCAGCCAGGAAAGTCCTGGGGGGAGCGACATGGCCGACTCTACCTTCCAGGAGGCTCCACGGAAAAGGACGGGAGAAACAGCAACCCCTTCTGAACAGGTCATAGGCGAACTCACAACTGAGTTGTGCAGGTCCAGTCGGAACCATAAGAGCCCCGCCTACCTACGTGACTACGTAATATAGGCAGGGCCCGTATTGGTTAGACTGGACCACATGGGGAGGGGTGTTATATATTTGCATACTTACCTATGATGGGTTGGTCCATGGTGGTGGGAGATTTGAAGAGCTGTCATTGGCCACGAGCCACGAGCCACAAGTAGCCGGCTATAAAAAAGGCTGCCGCGGTTTCTCCATGTTCATTTCCTAGAAGAAAAGAAAAAGAAAAAGAAAGTCAACTGGGTCTCGAGTCTCTTTTCCCACAACGCAACAGGTTCTCTTCGCTGCTCTGTGTTTGGCCCACCTGCCTGCCCGGGCTCCCATACTCACTTTTCTGGCCAGAATTCAAAGCGCAGCTGTTTGTGCGGTGGAGAATAGCGCCGTGCGGCAGCTGCTGGCAGTGACCAGCATCGTGCAGGCTTGCAGGAGGCAAGTTAGAACGCCTCTGCATCTGCGCAATGTGTGTGTTTGGTGCATGCGTGCATGCAAAGTGTGCATGCGCACAAACTGTGGCCACCAAGCCACGCCCACCAAACTGGTGGCAACTTTATTTGAACACCACCACCGGCCTGACCTATCCATTTGGATTTTGGTCCTACTCTACTTCTCCAAAACCTCAGTATGCTATGAATAACGGCATAAACACACGCACATACACAGTGGGAGGGAAGGAGGGAGGGAGAGGGGAGAGAGACAGAGAAGGGTGAGGCCCTTTGTCATTTGCATTTTTTATCATACCAGTGTATGATTATGAGACAAGAGAAAGGCTTGGATGTAGTGATTAACATTTGACTACCCTCAAATTACAGAGACCACCACTTTTAGAGTTTTGGAGAGGACAAAGTGTGGCTACAATTTAGGTTTTTAAATTTCGTCATTATAAATTTCGTCACCTGCCTCCTTTTTGGAAGCAGCCCTACCTTCTTCTGTTTTGTTCTCATGGCTCCCCAACATTGGGTGCTATTTAATTCCAAAACTCTGAAGAGACTATTGCTTATCATCTTGACAAGACCACTTCCAGGAGGGAGGAACAACCAGTGATCACCGTATTTCTACCTTGCCCTGCAACAGAGCAGCCCCACTAAATCCAGAAAGAGACATAATCTGAAAACTCCCAGGTGGGGAAAATGCCAGACCAACTTGCCCCCTTAGGACTAGAGTGCTGAGGACCCATGGAAGAACCCTGCCCCCCCCAAAAAACTCTCAGCCTGAAAACTCTCAGTTTTCTAAAGGATCCTGTCATTGCTCCACCTTTGTGTTTAGAAGAGAAAAATCCTAAAAATCTTCTAAGAAGCAGAGCACCCACACTCCCTGTGCATGTTGGTTCATTCCGTGAACTGGAGTACAGTAAAAAATAATTTTAAAAAGTATGTGGACTTTAAAGGAGTCAAAAGCAAAAGCCTGCACAAGACTGTGAACTATAAACGTTTAAGATGGATTAAGGGGACTGCTGAATTTGGATTATCATTAACTTTAAAGTACTTTGTATGTCAACCCTGAAGCTGACCTGGCCAGTGCCATCTTGGAGTTTCAGTGCTGAGGGACAAAGATGTGGGAGTGAAGAGATAGCTGGAGTTGTATAGTCAAAATAAAATACTTTCTCTTGGGAACCAAGGACCTTCTCACACCTGGCCGAGGGAAGGAGGAGTGATGTCACCAGACCAGCGGAACTTGCACTGATTGGGCCAAGTGACTGATTGTTTGGGATTGGGGGGGAAACTTTTAGGTGAAAACCAAGCAGCCCCTCACAGTTGGTTTTCACCAGATATGTGCCGATATGATATTTCCAATAAAGCTATTCTTTGAGGATGTCACCTGCCTCGGAGTTCTTGCTTGCAATGGATCCATGACTAGGAACCCTGACATTGGAATTAATTACATAAATAATACAGTATGGAAAGTGCTTTTTGAAAGAGTGAAAAAAAATAGAATGCTTTTATAAAAAGTGGGGGAAAAAAGGAAAGTGCTTTTGAAAAGAGTGAAAAGTGCAACAAAGAAAAAAAAATGCAGCATATCATTTTAACTGTAAAGTGTTACAGTACTACATAGATACTTAACTAATGTAAGTATTATTTGCGTATGTGTATATTAATGTCTACTATATAACAATAATTATTTTTAATCATCTGAATTCTGTACAAATGAGTTCCATATTTTTTTTCCTTATGCATGTCCGTTCAAAGTCTGGGGCTCAAGGCAATCTGCTCCTAGGAGGCCGTTGGTGCAATCAGCTCTTCAGTCCAGTGAGTGAATGGGCCGCCCCTTGATCTTCCCAGGGTTGCAAGTGTCAGAACTGCACCTGCTACCCTTTGCCACGCGCCAGTGTCTGCCATGAGTAATGGGGAGGGTGTGCATGGGGGGGTAGAGTCAAGGGAATCAGAAGTACTCGTTGTGCCATCTTGTGACAGCCACCGGCACTTGCAAGGTCACATCATGGAATGCAACAACAATGTGCCCGCCAAATCAGGGACTGTTATCAGAACAATTAGTGTGAATGTAATTGGACAACTATTCTATATATATTCAAGGTGGGAGGGGGAGAAAGGGGAAAAGTTAACCATATGCTTCGGGCCAGGGGTGGGATTCTACCGGTTCGCACCTATTCACTAGAACCAGTTGTTAACATTCTAAGCAGTTCGGAGAACCGGTTGTTAGAAGAAATTACTGGCCTAATCCTGTAAGGAAGGCAGGAAGGAAACATTCTGGTGTTGCTTACAGAAACTGCCTCTCCGTTAACCCTTATTGCATTCTTGGCAGGACTAGACTTCCTGTCTCAGGAACTTCTCTGGAGTTTATTCCCCCTCCTTTGCTGGTACTTTGCTTGTGTGGAGTGACCTTTCAAAGTTACAATGGCACTGAAAAAAGTGACTTATGACCATTTTTCACACTTATGACTGTTGCAGCATCCCCACAGTCATAAGAGACCAGGCGAGGAGATGCATGCCTTGATGTGAGTGATATTGAGTTGGCTACACCCAGCCAATAACATGACCACCAAGCCATGTTCACCCAGTCACATGACCACCAAGCCCTGGCCACCAACTAAGCCACGCCCACAGAGCCAGTAGTTAAAATTTTGAATCCTACCCCTGCACAGGAGACCAAAAAGGTTAGCCACCACTGGTGTAGGTTCTCCTGCTTGGGCGGAGAGTTGGACTAGATGACCTACAAGGTCCTTTCCAACTCTGTTATTCTGTTTCTGGGCCTCCAAGATCTCCAAGGAAGAACCAGGGACATCCGAACCTCTTCTGGCTGGTTGGGCAACCTATACAGTGGATGCCTCACAGGCTGCCCACAAGGGCACGGTTCTGTCATAGGTTGTCAACAGTATCATTTTCCCCATAAGGGGTTACTTCCATTCATTGCAAAGGATCCCCCGTAGTAGATAGAAAGTGCCCGAGTTCTCCCACATACATGTTCCTGGGCAAGAATGTAGTTTGGTTTCTTCGCCTTTGCAAGACTGGAATTTTGGCAGAAACGGAGAATCATAGAGCTGGAAGGGAACTTGGAGGTCTTCCAGTCCAACCCCCTGCCCAAGGCAGGAGTCCTTATACCAACCTGGACAAGTGGTTGTCCAAACTCTTCTTGAATAACCTCTGAGAGGGAGACTGGTTAATCCATTGGTTAATCATTCTCACTAGCAGGAAGTTTCTTCTTAGTTCTAATTTGGATCTATCTTTAATGATCTTTCACCCATTTCTTCTTGTTCTGTCCTCTGATGCTTTGCAGAATAAATTGACCCCTTCTCTGTAACAGCCCCTCAAATACTGGAAGGCAGTTATCATGTGTCCCCTAATCCTTCTCCTTTGACAGGCCTAAATATACCTAGTTCCCTCAACAGTTCATCCTATGATTTAGCCTCCAGAGCCTTGATCATCTTTGTTGCCTTTCTCTGCATACTTTCTAGGGTCCCAGGATATTATTTGTATCATGGTGACCAGAACTGGATGCAGTATTCCAAATGTGGCTTCACTTATTCATCATTGTATTCATCTTTCTATTTCTACTCATCTTTCTACTCATTGTTTATCAGGCTACTAAAACCTGTGCTGAGCAAAAAGGTTTGAAATATAGAACCTTTTTGATAACATCAGTAGTGTGTGTGTGTGTGTGTGTGTGTGTGTGTGTTTAGGAAAAACAACAATTCCGTTTTGGGGGTAGAGAACTACAATTCAGATGCTTAGCACTGACGGTTTCCTTCCAAGGATGCTTGGTTGTCATGGTAACGGGGCCCGCTGCTCTTCCCGGAGGCACAAAGGCATAAGATGGCGCTGCTCCAGAGGCACTCTTGAGCTGTGTGGAGGAGAAGTATTGTGGCTCGGAAGAACGTATGGTCAGGGATAGAAATGGCTCTCAAGAGGAGGAAAAGAACATACAACGGAGACCCCAGGGCCACATAAGGATTTGCAAAAAGAAAGTTGCAACATTTATGTGGTGGAGGCGAGAAATAATTAAATACTTGAGTTGGAAGTCATGATCGTGACTATATTTGATTATAATAGAATCTAAATGGAAGGAAAATCAGATTTAAATTCTGACCCAACCCATTCCTTGCTTTTTTCAAGCATAACCATGTTGTTCAAATGTCATGCGTGCCCTTGGCCCAGAAAACCTGTGGCCTAATTTATTCCACATTTATGTGGGGAATAAATGACCTTTAAGATCTCACCGCCACTTTTGTTTCTTAAAAAAAGAAGAAGATAAATATAGAAAAGCCCACCAGCATAAAACCTGCTGTTCTGATGGCCAAGCCCAGCTCTGTCTCCACATCCAGGCTGGTCCTTGCTATTCCCACACAGGAGAAGGAAAGGAAAGGCTGGCTGGATTCTCCATCTCTGCTTCCATCCCACCAAGTGCCACCCCCAAGCCGGCAGGAAAACCGCCCCTGCCCCTGCCCCGCCCTGTGGTGTGGTGGTGGCTTCTTCTTCACAAGAAGGAAAACGTGGTCTCCTGTGGCTGGAGAAGGTGTGTGTCACATCTACTGAGGCACACAAGATGGTCAAATATCCTGCAACGATGGATAAAGATACACTACTTTTTCCCCTCTGGTTTTTCCTGCCTTTATCTCCTTTTTCAGTTAAATGTTTTTGTTGCTGGCTGATCTTTAATAAATAAACATCATTTTCCCCAGCTGATCTGAAAGGGATTCATTGCTTGTTGAGATCTGGATCTGGGATTGACTGGAACGGGTGCAAACTAAACTGGAAATCACAGAAATTTCCTCTGTATGCTAAAAAAAATACTGTTAATCCAAGTGTGCAGCTACTCAGGCTGTTAATTTCATGGTTACAAAGCTGCTGAAAGAAAGCTGATTAGGGTAAGATACTCTAATTATCCAGCTGACATCAAGTGGGATTGCGCCACAAATTTAAATCATGTATTTGGTAAGAAATGTAGCTTTCTTATTTATTTACTGGTGGTCCTCACTTAATGACAGGAATTGGGACCAATTGTTTTGTTGCTAAGTGTGAGGTTATAAAGGAAGATGTCATGTGACTGCATTGCTTAGCAACGGCAGTTCCGGCAATCCCCAGTTATTATCATTAAGCGACCACAGAGGTCCCATCTTCACTGGCTGGTTTTCTCCAGCCTCAAAGTGGGTCCTGTTAGAAGCATCTAAACAATGGATCTCTATGTCTTTCTAGGAAATCTCCATCCTCTTGCTACAAACAACATCCAGAAAAGGCAAGGACCATGTCATTGTCTTGATATTTGGGGGGGGGGGCGCAGTGGCTCATGTGGTTAGGGTGCTAAGTCAGAAGGCCATTGAGTGGTCGACAGTTTGGCAGCTTGAACCTTTAGACCATGAGCTGAGTGACCCAATGGGCTCCATCAATTTGTGCCATCTTCTGCCAACCTAGCAGTTCTAAAGAATGCAAATGTGAATAGATAAATAGGTACCATTTCAGTGGGAAAGTATTGGGGATGTTAAAGGAGCCCCCTCTGATGCCCCCTGGTCAGCTAATCCTTTCAACCTGGAAGCACTTTGGTAAAGGTGCTTCCAACACAAAAGGAGTAATATCTGGTTTCCCTGAAAATAAGACCCAACTGGAAAATAAGCCCTAGCATGAGTTTTTCAGGATGCTTGTAATGTAAGCCCTACCCCAAAATAAGTTCATTAAGATTGTCTGCCAGATGTCTCTCCCCTAAAATAAGACCTAACCAGAAAATAAGCCCTAATGCATCTTTTGGAGCAAAAATTAGTATAAGACCCGATCTTTATTTTTGGGAAAACACAGGTAGTACTCTTGATATGAAATTGGCTGCTAGAATTTCTTCTCATTTTATTGTTGTGTTTTGCTATTGCTTCTTTGTGTCACATATTTCCCTCTCAGCGGCACTTCTGTTTCTAGCACAAAGTAATATTTTAAATCATCATATAATTTATAGTTTACCTTCTGATCTTTTTCCAACTGAGATAATCCCCCCAAATGCAGGGCCAGATCCCCTACCACTCAGGGCACAGGATCTGATTCTATCTTCTGTGATGATTCTCCACCACTTTGGGCAAGATGCCAGTTCCCCTGGAAGAGCAGGGAGAATTCTTGTCTTCCAAGCTTTGTGAACCAACATTTCTATTTGAGCCATCCCCCCCCCCACCCGCCCGCCCTTTAAGAATGTGGTGCCTGTGAATTCTTGGAGGGGTCACAAAGGCTGTGATGGAGGAGGAGGAGGCCTCGGTGGCCACCATTTGCCGTCCATTTGCAGAATCCAAATGCTTCCTTGCTCATGGCCTCTGCATAAATTCCTCTAGTGAATCTCTGCCCGGCATGAATTCCACGGTCTTCTACTCTTATTGTTAGGATTTTTCCTCCTAATCTTCAACCACAGTAATAATGCTGGACCATTATTCTTTTTAAATTAATTCCATGTCACCATGGCAACATTTTCTGAAAAGGTAGCTGCCACTGGACACCTCCCCTCCCCAAAGCCCCAGCATATTCACTAAATTCAAAATTTGCCCACTGCAGACTCCTGGCAGAGATGGAGGCTGTTGGACAAAAGAAAAGCAAAAGGACAAAAGACGTCTGGCCTATTAGAGAAAGGGCAAGAAAAGGTGATGTCCATCTGCAGTTCAGCTACACTAAAATAACCACAGGCAGAATTCATCATTAGGAGTGTTTTCAAAAGGCACATTCTGGAGAAAAAAACTGAGATGAAACAGAGTTTGGTAGCTCCAGGCAGGGCTGGGAAACGGCACTGTGCCACTGAGTAGTATAGGCAGCGCAAAGCCCCCAAGGTATTGCCTTTGTGCTAGGAACAAGGATGAATCCCTTTGGAAGACTCTTCAGAAGTTGCTCACATCCATTGTGTTTTCTTGAGGGCCCCTGTGCGCTTCCAAAGGCTGACACTGTAGTGCAGTCATGGAAACAAGTGACTGGGCCGGAGGAAGCTCGTTCCTGCCCACTTCTAAGCACTTGCAGCACAAGCTGAGTCCAGCCACAGACTGCAAATGATCACCGTCATGAAATGTCTTAGCCAGGAAGTAAAAACTAAAAGCAATTCCTCCTAATGCAAATGGTCTTGGAGCAATTTATTTTCTTGATTCAAGCACGCCAAAATGTGGATGGAACAAATCAAAGTATGCTAAACGGAGAAGCTGCCCATTTAATAGTTTGCCCTAACATGCAATGTGAAATTTGGAAGCTTTCAGCAAGGAGGGGGAACAATGGAGCTCCCACTATAACATCCTTTGTCGAGATTCAATTTGTCACGGGTTGTTTGTTCATCCTGATTAAACAGAATATCTGACTTTGTGGCAAATATAGAATAACAGAGTTGGAAGGGATCTTAGAGGTCTTCTACTCCATCCCTTTGCTTAAACAGGAGGCCCTATACTATTTCAGACAAGTGGCTGTCCAGTCTCTTCTGCAAAACCTCCAAGGATAAAGCACCCACAAATTCTGGTGGCAAGACATTCCACTGGTTAATTGTCCTCACTGTTTGGAAATTTCCCCTTCGTTCTAGGTTGCTTCTCTCCTTTTTCAGTTTCCATCCATTGCTTCTTGTCTTACCTCGTGGTGCTTTGGAGAATAGATTGACCCCCTCTTCTTTGTGGCAGCCCCTCAAATATTGGAACACCGCTATCCTGTCAACCCCAACTCCTTCTTTTCACTAAACTAGACATTCCCAGTTCCCACAACTGCTCACCATCCTGTATATGAAATGTCTGAATTCTTGCTCTCTTGCTTGATTAGTTTCCATCTCACACCAGTATTCAAACAGGACAGTTTTGAATCCATTCTTTGCATGTTCTGCACAAACGAATTTCTGAACCAGAAAACAAAGTCCAGGGAGGGATCCCTTTTTAGTAGAGGCCAAGAATAAAGCACCCCGTGGGACAAACTGGGGCAAACCACGTCCTTGAGATGGCACCCTGTGGCAGCCCTCAGGAGAAGCTAGTCCATGGAATGGAGGGAAAATGGCAATGGGAAGCCAGGAGGCTGACGTCTCTGATTTGATGTCAATCTCTAGAAAGTCTCCTTGAAGTCATGAAGAGAAATCATTTCTTTATCTTCTGGTTGCTCCCCAGCCCCAGTCTAGAGCATGCCAGACCCAAAAGAGGATGAATTTTGTGCTCATGCTGATGTTTAAAAAATGCCAGATCAGCCAGATCAGCCACTCAGATCTTATATCATATCCTTCCAACACTGAAAAACTCGTGTTTTTCAAAGTCAGCCAGCCTTTCATCCATACCAAACAGCAAGCAACAAAGTACAGTTTTAGAACAGGTAATGCTAACCCATCTCTTTCTTTAGCATCTTGCAGCAATTTGTATTTCATTCTTGTTTTCTTCCTTTTCCATGCAAATTTAGAAATACCATTTTGCCATAGTTTAAATGATACATCAGATGTTAATACTGTTTCTGCCTGAATAAAAATAACATCCCAGGTAAAACATTAATGTTTATCACTGAAATTATACCCAGTAATTACAGTTGTCATTTAGCCCACTTTGAGAAGTCTTTTTTTTTTTTTGATAATGTATAATATCTTAACATAGTTGTTTTGAAACAACATACACTTAATATTAATCAGTGTTTAATCTTCTTTTCAATTTGGGAGCCAGTCTTTTTCTCGACATTTCTTGATCTTCTGTGCTCAAATTCTCAACCAACATCTTTGTTGTTTCTTTTTAATTTACTTAAAATCGGCTCACACGCCAAAGTCCTTCAGTTCTTCATTCAGTATTCAATGCCATATTCGGTTCTTGTAAGATCAAAACTGGCTCATCAGCAAAGGCCTTCAATTTATAGCTCTTTTTTTTTTAAAAAAAAAAATCAAAGCCATTATTTTTTTCCACTTGTCTAATGTCTTTTCTCAACAAGTATAAAATGAAACTAAAAATCAAATTTAGTTTCTATAGATTGAATCACTTTCATTGTAAATCTTCAAACACATCTCAGAACATTTCCATTTCATTTGATCTGTGAGGGAATTGTCTTTTCACAGCCATGTTCAATTACACACTCTTTATTAGGCATAAATGCTCAAGAATCAGCACAAACTAGTCAGTAGGACCCTCTAGTGTTTGCAGAAATGAATTGCAGCGGGCAATTGCACTTCAAAAAGCGGTGGGGGCGGGGGGAAGGAACAGGGAACGTCTTCCATTGTTTCAGCACAAATGCCGGTTCCCATCAAGCCTCATCCAGGAATTCCAAACTCCCAACTCCACAGCAGCAGCTTCGCAAAAAAGTGAGCTTTATTTTTTCCACAAAAAAGTGCTCTCATTTCTTTAAAAAATAGCCAATAATCCAGCTTTCAGCCCTTTTTGCTAGAGGTGCAGTTCACAAAAATCTACGTCCAGTTTATAGCAGATATAACAGATTAACAGAGTTGGAAGGGACCTTGTAGATTATCTAATCCAACTCCCCGCCCAAGCAGGAGACCCTACACCATTTCTGACAAATGGCAGTCCCGTCCCTTCTTGAAAGCCTCCGGTGATGAAGCTCCCACAACTTCTGAAGGCAACTTCTGTTCCACAGGTTGATTGTTCTGTCAGAAAATTCCTCCTAATTTCCAGGTTGAAACTCTCCTTGATCGGTTTCTATCTATTATTCCTTGTCTGGTGTTCAGTGCTTTGGAAAATAGCTTGACCCCTTCCTCCTCTCTGTGGCAGCCCCTCAAATATTGGAAGACTGCTATCATGTCTCCCCTGGTCCTTTTCTTCACTAGACTTAGCCATGTAGAATTTCTGTAGCCGTTCTTCATATATTTTACCAGTCCCCTAATCATCTTCCCTGCATTCTTTCTAGGGTCTCACCATCATTTTAATAGTATGGAGACCAAAACTGGATGCAGGTCTCTAGGCCTGGTCTTACTATTATTACCTCCCTTCATCTTGACCGTATCCCTCTGTTAATACAATTTAGGATTGCATTAGCTTTTTTGGTGGCTGCTGCACACTGCTGGCTCCTATTTAGCTGGTTGTCCACTAAGATTCGAAGATCCCTCCCACAGTTACTGCTATTGAGCCTGGTTTCACCCAGTCTATATGTGTCCTTTTGGTTTTTCTTGCCTAAGTGTAGGACTTTACTTTTCTGTATATTGAATTTCATTTTGTTAGATACGGCTCAATGTTCTAGTCTGTCAAGATCCATCTGGATCTTGAGCCTATCTTCTTGGGTGTTAGCTATTTCTGGCAGCTTAGTATCATCTGCAAATTTTTATTACATACCCTTAAATTCCAAAATCCACAATTCTTAAAGTTCCAAGGTTGGTTACCCCTGGTATAGGGTCTTCTGCTTAAGAGCGGGTTGATCTACAAAACTACCAGATACCTACCAACTCTGTTATTCTATGTTCTAAGAGAGGGATCACCAGAAATGCAGATTTTGGTTTTTTATTTATTTATTTATTTTGTCAAGCGATTATTAGATAACAGATATAAGTATAAACGTGGTTATGAATACATGAAATGGATATGAAGAAGAAAAAAAGAAACAATCAGACAGGGACAGAAGGCACATTGGTGCGGTTATGCCCGCCCACTACAGACCTCTTAGGAAAGGGGTGACGTCAATAGTAGACAGTCTAAGATTAAAGTTTTGGGGGTTTGGGGAAGAAACCACAAAGTCAGGTAGAGTATTCCAGACATTGACCACTCTGTTGCTGAAGTCGTTTTTCCTGCAATCAAGTTTGGTGCAATTGACCTTGAGTTTGTATCTATTGTTTGCTCTTGTGTTGTTATGGTTGAAACTGAAGGAATATATTCATTGAAAGGTAGGACATTGCAATGTATGATTTTATATACTATACTTAGATCAGACAGAAGGCGGCGTAGTTCTAGGTTTTCTAGGTCTAGAATTTCAAGTCTGGTGGCATTAGGTATTCTGCAACGAGTAGAGGAGTGGAGAACTCTTCTTGTGAAATATTTCTGGACTTTCTCGACTGTGTTAATATCAGATACGTAATGCGCCTTCCAGACTGATGAGCTGTATTCAAGGATTGGTCTAGCAAATATGCTGATGGATAGCACATTAATTCATCCCTAAGAAATGCCTGAGGAAAAAGGCTGCATACTGGACATATTTGTGCTTTGTTCTGTCTCGGGTTCACACCAGGAGTGGGCTTCACAGGGGTTCGGGAGAGCCCCTAGCTAAGATTCTGTGCAGTTTGGAGAAGCCCCAAATCCCACTCCTGGGTGGTCCCACCCATCCCACCCTGCCCCGCCCCTCCTAGGAGTCCCCACGCAGCTCATCTTGGATGCAGGTAAATGCAGGGTACGACGGAGGCTCGAGGAGGGCGAAAAACAGGCCTGCTGGAAGCTCAAGAAGGCTGGAAATGGACCCGTTTCCAGCTTCCAGAGAGCCTCTGGAGCTTGGGGAGGCTGTTTTTCCTCCCCCGGTGGCTTGAGGAAACCCTCCTGGGCCCGGGGAGGACAAAAAGCCCCGCCCCACCACCATGGTGCAGGAGGCTGACTAGGCCACGCCCACCATTGCCACGCCTACCCAGCCACCTTGCAGAGAACCTGTTGCTAAAATTTTTGAAGCTCACCCCTGGTTAACGCTGACACAAATGCATTTAGTTCTCCCCTACATGACACACATCTTTACGCATATTCCTTTCTATAAAGTATTAGATATGGGTTTTCTATTGAGCTCCTTTTGAAATTTAAGCAAAAACTACAATTTGTAATTGAAAAACAGCTGCTTAAAATAACACTGCCTCATGTTCTTATCTTTTAGAAGTCTTGGTGCCTCTGATAATGGTATGCAAATAATGGCAGTGTGGTAGGAATTGAATGAAAAAGGCCACCCCTCTCAGGAGAAAGGAGAACCTGCCTCAGTGTGGAAATGCAGGTCAAATCAAGCATCCCAGAGATGGTTAACCAGAAAGTAGAGTTCAGACCAGAAATGTTCTTACTGGGAATTATTAATGAGAAATACAGTAAAGGAACAATATGTTTAATGATACATATAATAACAGCTGCGAGATTGGTATATGCCCAAAACTGTAAGAATGAAGATAACCCTACAGAAAGTGAAATAATAAGGGAAATATTAGTCTGTGCAGAGATAGACAGACTAACTTTAGAAATCAAAGATAAGGGTGAGACAGAGTATTATGAAGTCTGGGGTAGAAGTTATCAATGGCTGGAGTCAAGGAAAAAGAAAGAAAGGGTTGACGCTTTATAGGAATGAAAGTTAAAGTTTTGTAAACCAAAGAGAATGGAATATAATGGACAAATACAGATAATACGAATGCATGAGTATAAAAGATGGTTGTAAATATGTACATAATTGTAGATAAATGTAGATAAATGTAAATAGAAATAATATGCAGCTACCACTATACTAATAACATTAGGAAAACAAGGAAATTAACTGTTATGTGTATCTCTGTACAATGGCTTGTATGGCCAAAATGATGGCCAAGAAAGTCGCACTGTGTTCAATTGTTTTTAATGTTTATTCCATAAAGTTTATTTTTTAAAAAAACAAAAACAAATAAAGCATCCCAATTTTCTAGCTGTTGCAAAGTAGTTCTGACTTGTGCGCTTGCAAATGTCTGTCAGAAGAAGGTGGACCCTGGGAAGAGCCCGTGCAAAGGGAGGGGCACAGAGCAGCATTCCTTAAAATATGGTCCCAGGATGCCTTGGGGTCCCCAAGACACTCTTAGGAGTTTGTGAAATTATTTCAAAATCTATATCGAAAAAGAAAATAATATTAAAACACCATCCAATAACTGTGGGAAGTAGTAGCAGTAGTATGTGTCAGCAACGTATCTGTCAGCTGTCCCCTTATGCTCACTTGGACTTCACGGCTATGCAGTGACAGGCTGCCGTGAACTGTGGAGAGGATGAATGGAGGGGGAGAAGGCTCGGGGTAAAACGAAAGTAGTTACTGTACCTCCTGGAAATGCTGCCTCAAGGTCACCCAGCTGGAAGAAGGAGGGAGCCTCATACCAAACTGTCCTTGGATTGGACATTATGAAAACATCTTGCCTAAATCTGATTGGTTACTGGAGAGTGGTGGGGAATGAGAGACAATTAAGGGAGGGAAGACTAGATCTAGGGATTTTGGTGCACAATTCTCAGTTCTGGCTTTGCACTTATAAGGTTTTATACTTAGGCAAGAAAAACCAAATGTGCAGGTACAATATTAGATTAAACCTGGCTCAACAGCAATAGCTGAGAGAGGGATTTTGGAGTCCAAATGGACAATATGAGCCAATAGTGTGCAGTACCAGCCAAAAAACCCAATACAGTCCTAGGTTACATTAACAGAGGGACAGAATCAAGAACACGTGAAATGGGATTCAAAATTTTAAACAACCGGTTCTGTGGGCATGGCTTAGTCAGTGGGCTTAGCTTGGTGGTCATGACTGGGTGCACATGGCTTGGTGGTCATGTTACTGGCTGGGAGTGGCCAACTGAACATCACTCACATCGAGGCACGCATCTCCTCACCTGGCCTCTCGTGACTGTGGGGATGCTGCAACAGTTGTAACTGAGAAAAATGGTCGTAAGTCACTTTTTTCAATGGTCACTCCACACAAGCAAAGTATCAGCAAAGGAGGGGGAAAAAAAACTCCAGAGAAATCTAGTCCCGCCAAGAATGTAATAAGGGTTAATGGAGAGGCAGTTTCTGTAAGCGACACCAGAATGTTTCCTTCCTGCCTTCCTGACAGGATTAGGCCAGTAATTTCTTCTAACAACCGGTTCTCTGAACTGCTTAGAACGTTAACAACCGGTTCTAGTGAATGGGTGCATACTGGTAGAATCCCACCCCTGATGTGAACTATCATCTATGGAGATTCTCAGTCATCCAGGTCATGGCTGTCCCAAAGGTGTTTTTTCAAGAGGCAACTGGACTTCAAAGAAAAACCAGAAAGTCCAGCTGCTTCTTGAAAAAACACCTTTGGGACGTGAACTATTAGTACTGCTTGATAAAGCATTGAATTTCTATATCACATTGTTTCTTCCCCAAAGTTACCACAACTTCAACCCCCTCTATCACTTATGCTCTGCTGGTAAGAATTAGGTCCAGTACAGCTGGCCCGTTAGTTCCCTCTGCTACCCTTTGGATGACAAAGTTGTCAGCTAGGCTTGTCAGGAACCTGTTCAATCTCCCACTTACTGTAGAGTCTGTCTCCCAGTTGATGTCAGGGGTAGTTAAAAGTACCCCATTGCTGTTGTGGTGGCTTCCTGCATAACTTAGTTAACTAGCAAAAAGTTCGTCTATTTCCTCTGCTTGGTTTGTTAACACTAACTTACTGAGTGGCTTTTTGGGGGCTAACTTGTTTCTTGCCCATCTCTTGCATAAATATTAGAATAGAACAGAGCTGGAAAGGATCTTGGAGGTCCTCTAGTCCAGCCCCTTGCTCAAGCGGGAGAACATATACCATATTAGATAAGTGACTATCTAGTCCAGGGATCACCAACCTTTTGGCCCTCAGGGACCACCAGACTCATAATTTTAAATCCCGGTGACCAGAGATCCTGGGAAAATCCCCCAAAAAGTCTGCAGGAAAATTCCCCATCCCATTTTCCTACCGATTGATCGTTCTTTACTTGGGATTGCAGGATACCGGCTCCAGCTCCATTCTCAGCTGGAGAAAGAGAGAAAGACTTTTGGCTTCATGCAAGGAAAGCAGCAGAAGTCTTTCTTTCCCCCAAACTCTGCCAGAAATGAGACTTTGTAAGACTTTTCATGCCGGCGCAGCCTCTTGGAGCAGGAAGCTTTGCAGGGTCCCAAAGACTCATTTCTGGCAGAGTTTGGGGAGAGAAAGAAAGACTTTGGCTGCTTTCCTTGCATGCAACCAAAAGCAGAAGAAGAAAGAAGTGGAAAGAAGCAGCCCGGTGGCCAGGCCAGGCAAGTGGGGCATGTCATCCCCCAGGCCCTTTCCCCCCTCCCCTCACTACCTCGTGTTGTTTGCAATGTAAGCGATGCAAGCCTTGTGTTCCCACGCAGCTTGGATTAATTGCTTTGGGGGGTGTTTTGGGGATGACATTTCTCTGCAGACCACCAAAATTTTCTCATGGGCCACCAGTGGTCCCCAGCCCACTGGTTGGGGACCACTGGTCTAGACTCTTCTGAAAAACATTCAGTGTTGGAGCACCACATATGGCCACAACAGTTTATTCCCTTCTTTACAAAGTGGGGCACAGGGAATAGAAAGTTCCCAATTTGTACTTGTGTAATTTGCAGCACTTGGAAATCTGATTGCTGGTTTTGGAAGTGGCCTGTCTCTCTCCTTTCCATCAGTCTGAGGAATGGCCACACTTAAAGAGGGATTTGGAAAACCTGCAACAACTGAAGGTTTTCTCCTGATAAGAAGGATGTGCATCAAATGAAAATTTTAAGTGGAGACTTTTGTGTTTTGTGGCTCAAGGTTTTAAAATTTGGTTTCCCGAAATTCTCATGCTTTTCTTGCATTTTAATTATGGTAATTAATTTTGAGAGGCCACTACCACAGATGAAAAAGGCCCAAAATTATGATATTAGCAGAGAGAGAGATATTCAGCAATACAATAAAAACATCCAAAATACATACATAGCATCTGAGATACTTGTCCAAGTTAGCAGTACAGCTAGGGTGGTTGGTGCTTTTTTTTAAAGAGAGACTGTCATGAATATCTAAGGAGATTCTCCATTGTCCAGGCCATGGTTGCTCCAAAGGTGCTTTTTTCAAGAGGCAGCTGAGCTTTCTGGTTTTTCCCTCAACGCTGCCCAACTATTTACAAAGTCTGCACTAATATTACTGTTAATCTTCTCGTCACTCCTTATCACCCATCTCCTCCCACTTGTGACCATATGACTGGAACTTTGTCGCTTGTATCCTTACGATTTATATCGACTGTTTCCTAGTATGATTTGATTGTTGATTGTACCCTGTGACTATCATTAAGTGTTGTATCTGATGATTCTTGACTCTTGATGAATGTCTCTTTTTTTTTTATGTACACTGAGAGCATTTGCATCAAGACAAATTCTTTGTGTGTCCAATCACACTTGGCCAATAAAGAATTCTGTTCTGTTCTGTTCTATTCTCAATAAAAATTCTATTCTATTCTATTCTGTTCTGTTCTGTTCTATTCTTATTGTACCCTGTGACTATTATTATTAAGTGTTGTACCTGATGATTCTTGACTCTTGACAAATGTAGCTTTTCCTTTATGTAGACTGAGAGCATTTGCACCAAGACAAATTCCTTCTATATCCAATCACACTTGGCCAAAATAGAATTCTATTCTATTCTATTCTATTCTATTCTATTCTATTCTATTCTATTCTATTCTATTCTATTCTTTGAAGACGTTTCGCTTCTCATCCAAGATGTTTCTTCAGCTCTGACTGGGTAATATAAAGTATAAATCCTTCCATTCTCTACCATCCAGTCAGAGCTGAAGAAGCTTCTTGGATGAGAAGCGAAACGTCTTCAAAGAAAAACCAGAAAGTCCAGCCGCCTCTCCGGGAAAAAAAGGGGAAAAAAGCGCCTTTGGGACGAGTGTAGAGAGTGTTCGGGGCAGTTCGGTGCTGAATTAGAAAGCAACGTTGCCTGCAACTACGGAGCTTTGCGTTGCGTCCTTTTGCTAGGCGGTATCCAAGCAAACGCTTCGCGGAGGATTCGGCGGCGCCCGCTTGGTTCTTCTTTCCTTTCCCCCCGCGAGACCTGCGTGGGGAGGCGCCGGTCCGAGGAGTCCCTGAACGGGCCCGGTCTCTCCGGGAGCCCCGAGCGAGGAAGGCGAGTCCCGTTCTGGGAGACGCGCCTGGCCCGGGAGCCGCACGGCTTCCACCGGGGACGGCCGGACCCTCCGCCCGGCGAAGTCCGCGGCCGAGCCGGAGCTGGAAGGGCGCTCAGAGCCCGCCTGGGATTCCACGCAGGGATGCCCGCCTGCACTCGGCCACCCACCGGGCCGGCTGGCTCCTGCGCTGGCGGAGCCGGTCCAGCCCGCCGGCCGATCCTCCGTCCCGCGAGGCCGCGCGCCCCTTCGCCACCGCCGAGCCCGGACGCGAGTCCCCGGCCTTCCCCGGCGACCCCCGCCTCCCCCGAGGAGCCCGCGGAGGGGGCGTGTAAGCCGGCCCTCCCTCCTTCTTTCCCTCCCGGCTGGGCAGGGCGAGCGGCGGCGGGCAAGTCCCGACACGTCCCGGGCTCCGCGTCGGCTGGTGCTGGCGGGGCGAGAAGCGGAGCTGCCGCCGCGCGTTGCCTTCCCGGACCCGGAGGCGGCGGGGATCGGCCGGTGAGTGGATCGCTCTTCCTTCCTTTTTTCCGGGCTTGGAATTTTTTTTAAAAATAACTTTATCCAAATATTAAACACAAAGGAAAATGGAAGTGGGAAAATAGGGGAGGAAAAAGGGAAAGGCAGCCTGGACTTCGGACTCCTTTTGCCGCGGTAGAATAAGACAGAACAACCTCAGTTTTTTACTTATACTGTAATACTGTAATTAGCCTTTTCTGTAACATGAAGCCTACCTAATCAGCAAAACCCTAAATCAGAATTTCGTTTTTTTCCCACCTCAAGCACGAAGTCCAAAAGTGGTTTCCAAGTAAAAACAAAATTATTTGTGTTCTTTTCCTTAATTAAAAGTCAATTTAGCCATCTCCGCTAATTCCGACTTTTGCAGCCTTTTGTCTACTGGAAATCAAAGTATCCTTCCGTTTTTGTGCACAGAGTATTCTTGCTGCTGTCGGCATATATTATCAAAGTTCTAGCTTTTTTCCAAGTTGTTTATCAATTAAATCCAAAAGAAAACTCTCTGGTTTTTTAGCTTTATATACACTTTAAGAAACTTCTCTATTAAGATGTGAATCCTACTCCAATTATTTGTTTGCTTTATCGGAAGTCCGCCATAAATGGTAAAAAGTTCCTTCTTTATACATTTACATTTCCAATATTCATTTGAAGTATTTTTATACATTCTTGACCATTTGTCCACTGTTACCAACAGGTACATCATCGTATAGAAAGTTTCTTTTAAATTATAGTTAAATGTAAATTTTAAATTTTTCTTCCATGTTTTCCTATATTTCAAACATTATATTATATCCAAAACTCTTTGCCCACTGAATCATACTAAGTTTACATACTCACTCTCCAAGTTCATTTTCAATAGCAATTTATAAACCTTAGCAGCAATATGTTCATTACCACACAATAGAATTTCCAATTCATTTTTACAAAATAAAATCCATATTTTTTTAATCTAATTTAAATCTTTCTTTCAATGGTAAATATGTAAACCAATGAAAAATTCAACCTTCTAATTCCAACTCCAACTCAAGATTTGAGGATAAAGTCACCATAATTGAAAAAGGACTCACAAGAGCTTTTGTTTATATTTATCAATATTTTCCTTATTAAAATTATAATGGACCCATTTGTAGAACTTTATGGAAAAGCAAAAATAACAATATCAAACTAAGATATTAATATAAAAATTTCATGAAAAAGTTTTTAACTTTTAAAAGGTTAATGAGAAGAGTGGCATTATTTTTGCAAATAATAGAAGACAATTGGATTCTCATCTCTGGTTCTGCATTTAATCAACTGCAAAGTGTAGTTTTTGTTGCACTATATGAAGAAAATCCAGCTTCACCTATATATGACCTTGGAAGAAGGGATAAGTATGTATGTTGACAGCCTTCTCAGATAATTATGAATAGTCTTTTTTCATACCTCACCAAAACTCAGCAAGTGGTAGTTTCTCCCTGTTGCAATGTGGAATCTGACATATGAATGACCCTCCAAATGGATCTTTTGCCAGGCATGCTTTGATTATTTGGAAAATATTAAGTTTCATGGAGTTTCACTGTAGATTTTCCAAATGTGGGGCTAATTTGGAGGCCACACTGCCACAAAAACCATCGAAGACCCACAAAATCCTTGCCATTTCTGCCCTTCCCTTCCGGCCATCGGGCACTCAGTTCAAAGCAGTGTGGCCAAGTCCTGCATCCCACAAAGAGGGTAGCAGAGATGAAGAAGGTGGCTGCTGGACCAGGTCAGCTCTCTTTCCCCCCGCCTGATGCTGCCGTCCCCCAAGTCCTCCCATCAGCCACGACTCCTCTCCCCACAGCCGTGTCTCCCACAAATGGGTGGCTCAGCCAGCAGCCCCCCCTGTTTCCAGAGTGGCCAAGTTCCAGCTGGCCACCTGGCTGCATCTCCAGAGACTGGCCAGGCTCGGCCACCAGCACCAAACCCAGCCCGTCCAGGCCATCACCCCAGTCCCTCCTTCTGAGCCCGAAGGCTGCCGTCTGCCACCTGCGGCCGAATCGGCCATTCATGCTCACCATTCGTTCCTCTGCTGCTTACCTGGTGGTTTGGTGGGATTTTAATGGCATGTTATTTTCAACCTAGGCTGGCAAATCATTTCGGTTTCAGGGGCTCCTGAGAGGTCTTGGCTGAAGATCCTTGAATCGCTCTTGGGAGAAATAGCGATCTAGTATAATAGGCACCATCTCATTCAGATTTAGTAAAGGTCAACAGGACAGGATCTGCCTGAATGAGCTTAATGCAGGTAGCCCTGAACTTACAACCCTTCCTTTAGTGACTGTTCAAAGTTACAACGGCACTGGAAGGAGAAAAGGCTTACAACCCAGTCCTCACACTTACAACCATCACATCATTTCCCTGTCATGTGGTCAAAATTTGGGTGCTTGGCCACTGTCAGGCATTTATAATGGTTGCAGCTCCCGGGGTCAAATGATCCCCCTTTGAAACCTTCCTGGTGGCTTCCAACAAGCAGAGGGAAGGCGGGGAAGCCGGATTCATTCAACAGCCGCACGACTCACTGAACAATTGTAGTCGTTTGCTTTAACAACCATGGGGAAAGATGTCATAAAACTGGGCGTGACTCACTTAACAACTGCCTTGCTTAATAATGCAAATTCTGATTTCAGTTGTTGTAAGTCAAGGATTACCCGTGACTCAATCCTGAGGAAGGATAATTAACATAACGCCCCCCCTTTGTATCTAAGTTTTGTTTTTAAGTCTGCTATAAATGGTGAGCTAGTTGTCTTTTTATTTCTAATTTCTTTATTAAATTTATTTGCCACCCAACTCGCCGTCCCATGACTCTGGGTGGCTCACTTTGTCCTTGCTGTTCAGGTGTGCTTCAGTCTTGATCAGGAAGGTCCCCTATGAACGACACCTGACTCTGGGCAACCAACCAAGTCTTCCCTGGTCTGTGTGGCCCAAGAGCTTTGCTGTGGCTGCTGCCTTCTGCCCAGCTCAGCCTGAAGCCTGGGGATTTCTGCTCCCCCCCCCACAATTCCTCAGCAGGGCTCGGGGCCGTCTCTCTGACCCCTTATGAGGAAGTCGATCCCTGCCTTGAAACAGAAGAGGTTCATTGGAGGGGAAGAAATGGGGCTTTGAGGAGAGGCTCATGTTCTCCTTTCTGCACAGTTTGCTTTCCAAGGAGCTGCGAACGGAGGGGTTTGGCATGGAGAAGGGAGCTGCACTGTGTCTCACGCTGATCATCGCCACCCAGGTAAGAGTCCGCCCTGCGGATAAGAAAAGTCCCCAACAGAAGCTGTGGAAAGGCGGGATCTGTGGGAAGCGATGCTCCCAGCGACGTTTCCCTGCCAATGCCGCTGTTGGGACTTGTGTCCCCCCCCCCCGTCTGATGCAGGCAAGGAAACCGCGGCCATTGCGTAATGATGTGTTACACCCGGGTTGCCCTGGGTTTGTCCATAGCTGCCTGGGTGAGGGTTCAGCACTGCACCTTGGCAACACCTCAGCCTACTTTGCCCCGTTTTGGCCATCACCAGGCAAGGCAGAAGCACGGCAGCATTGCAAGGGGACTGAAGCCTCGCTGTTCCATTCAACTTCAGAGAGACTCAGTGCAAATCCTGTTGAAAAGCGCACAGATGTTGGTCAGCAAGCAGAACTGGGGCTTGAGGCCCATCTGGCTTTTCCTCAGGAGGTCACTGTACTGAAACCAGTGGCTGTTCTAATGGATCTTTTGGGTTCAGGTGCCAGTTTCTGCAGCTGCTCCCTGAACAAGGAACCTCCATTGTCTGTGAGGGTCTCTTGGGGTCTCCATTGGCTGGTTGAGACTTTGGGTTCTCCTTCCACCGCCAGGAATCACCTGCCTTTTATTTAAAACTGCTTTTAGGAGCAACTACTTTTTTCCCCCAGAAGGTAGAATTATCTTACCTATGTTGTTCCCCATTATTATCGGAAAGGACTTATCACTTAGCATGTTATTAATTAGTCGGTAGAGATTTTTGCAGGGGATAATATGGCACAGTTTGTACAACAACCCATCCTTCCAAACTGTCGTATCCTGCCCTTAGGTCTACGAACATGGCCATGGTTTTAAGGCCTCATTGGAATCCTGCTTCAATTAGTTAGGCTTATCCCCTGATCTACAGAGGTCCAGTCTTGTTGGAAGGCAGCTTGTTCCACGGATAGATGTTCATCTATTATGGGACCTATCCTGTTTATAATGAATTTTTCCAGGAATTTGAAGCAGGAGCTTAAAAGGGCAATTGGGGTAGTAGCTTTCAACTCTGTCTTGTGGTTTGCCAGGTTTTAGAAGGGTGATGACCCGGGGCATGGCACAAAGGCAACACAGTCAGATAATCAATAAGAGTCCCTTTATTATCCCCAACTTTGTCCCCAGTGTCCAGGTTACCTTCTGGTTGGAGAAAAACTCTCCCAGGAACAGCCTTTGACTGCAGAAAATTAAGTCCAAAACAGGGTAAACACAAACTGTAACTTAAAGTCCAAACAAGCCAAACTGAAGTAATTAGTGTAGCAGGGCAGGAGCAAGAATTTCAGACTTGAAAGCATGGCAAAACTCACATGGTTGGGAAGACTCCAGAAACACAGATAAGCTACAACAACATAAGATAAAGTCACGTTTGTTCCCAGAAGTCACCGCTCTCAGCTTGCATCTCTTTTAAACTCTCTTCCCAGGTATGCCTAATGAAGGGAATCAGGGCCCTTTCCTCCCCTGTAAGCCACCCAACCCACATTGCTCCCTTATCCGTTCCTCCCTGCGTGTCCTAGGATGAAGAGGGGGTGGACCTGGGTCTTCCTCTGAATTCCCTCTCCCTTGTTCTACCTCTTCCCTGCTCTGCCCAGCTGGACTTTGCCCTTCCCCAGTTTCCTCCACAGCCAGCGAAGCCACTCCCTATCAGCTGTACGGCTTCCTCCTCAGATTCAGCCTCCGACAAGGCATGACAAGGAGTGATATCTTGTTTTTTGAAGTCTGGTGGCAGGCAGCCATTGGAAAGTACGTCTGAGAGGAATTTACTGATCCAATTCTGTGTGCACCTCCTAGATTTTATCAGGGATCCTAGATGAACACCAGGGAAGCCTTTAAAAAAAAACCCTTAGTAATTCGACTTTACTCAGTCTCTTGCGTTGTGGAAGGGTTCTTGGGGAGATGGTGCTCTCACTCTCTTCCGAGAGAATTGAGAAGTCATGTCATGCTGGTTCTTGCATTGTTTTTCCCACCAGGCTCTTGTGTCCCCCTCCATTGCAAACCCCGAGGAATGCCGAGAGGGCGAATACCTGGATGACCATGGCGAATGCAACCCCTGCAAGGAGTGTGGCCCTGGATTTGAACTCTCCAAGGTAATCTGAAGATGGGCTTATTGTGCCTTCTCAGACGTTTGCACCCCTGTGGAATCTGCCTAGGAAGCTCTTTGAGTCTAGCACAGCAGTTGATGACTGTAGACTTCAACTTTTATTTCAAATTAAATCAGGTAGGCATTTTAAAAATTAAAATGTTGCTCTGCTTTGTTCTTTTTTTGTGTGAAAATTGGCATGCAAAATTGGCATGCAAACATTTTTCTCTTACATTTTTAGTCTGTGGAATAAGCCACAATCTGGTCTTTCCATAATCTCTCCCTTCAGAAATATATATATATATATAGTATATATATATATAGTATTTCCCAGAAAAAGACCATTTATCCCCCTCCCCAAATTCCTCAGCTTTAAAGCTGGTGTAGATGTTGTATTTGCTGAAAATATAGTAAGAGTGGCAGATGGTGTTGGTGGGCTTCTTTTAGCCAAGTCAAAAGAGAGCAGTGAAGAGTGTGCTAGATGGATTGTCGTAATGAACGTATTTTGTGACGATTTGGGTACTAAATTACCCTTCTTGGAATAGGTGGAAGATCGTCACCCCTGCAAAGTAATTCATAGCATTTCCTCTGTAAAACAGAAATCCCACCCCCACCCCCCCTCCCTCTCCCTCTCCCTCCCTCCCTTTCTGGCATGACTTTTCTGCATGCACAGGCAGAATTACGGGATGCGTCTCTCTTGCAGGAGTGTGGCTATGGGGAAGGGAGGGAGGCTGAGTGCACCCCATGCCAGCCCAGGAGGTTCAAGGACAGGTGGGGGCCGCATGGCTGCAAGTCCTGCCTCTCCTGCTCACTGATCAACCGGGCCCAGAAGTCCAACTGCAGCACAACCTCCGATGCCACCTGTGGAGGCTGCTTCCCCGGGTAAGGAAGGCTGTCCAGCTCCACAGGGAGCCTTTGATCAAAACAGGAACTGGGCAGCTCTCGAGGGTCCATTTGGAGTTGTGACAGGGTGCTTGAGTAAGCTCTCCTGTTTTAAGAGCATCATCAAGAAAATCACATCCTAGGAGGGAGAGGTGGATTGGGTTAAAGGACACCCAGAGTATTACACCCCTTGTGTTTGGTGTGATCATGGTTGCTGTTCACGATGGTGTCGAATTGCTCCCATTTGTATACAATCTGCCTGCAGTTGACCAAGAGAGTCCAAACTTTGGAAATCCCTTGGTAAACTTTTTTAACCTGATGAGCATCCAGCAGGGGCTTTAATTCAGGGGTCTTCAAACTTGACAGCTGTAAGACTTGTGGACTTCAACTCCCAGAATTCCTCCTCCAATCATGTTAACACAGGAATTCTGGGAGTTGAAGTCCACAAGTCTTAAACTTGCCAAGTTTGAAGACCCTTGCTTTAATATAACAACAACAACAACAACAACAACAACAACAACAACAACAATAATAATAATAATAATAATAATACCAGCAGCAGCATGATCATTGCTCCAAAGGCTCCTTAGCTCATTTTCAGTAGCACATTGAGTGCCTTCTGATACAAGGGGCCTGACGCAATATTGTCAATCGCTTTATATCATTTGACCATATGGTTTTCTTGGCAAACTTTTCTTGGAGTGGTTTGCCATTGTCTTTCTTCTCCTTTACACTTGAAAATGGATGCTTGGCAGTCGTCACTTTTGCCCCCAGTCTCTTGCCTCTCAGCTGGAATCATCTCCACAACTGGGAGCTCCTGCTAGGAATGGATACTCTTGGCTCTCCTGCTGGTGTTCCTTCCTCGTCCCTCACAGGAACCCCCGCTGCCCAGCAGGGATTGAGGGGTTCAGAAGTGTAGCCTTATGACTCTTCTTTCTTTCTGGGAGACTAGACTGGCTAAGGGGGACTCAAGTTCCAGTTCAGCCTCAGCAACTTCTTGAGCGACATTGAGCCAGTCACTCTCTCGCGGCCAGAACCAAATGTGTATTTGGGGGGGGGAGGGGGGAACAAGAGGAAAGGACTATTGCATCCTGAAAGAAAGTTGGGGGGGGGGGTGTAGATTTGAAGAATGAATAAACAAAATCGTCAGGTTTGTGGGGCAGCAACGTCAAATCAGGGAATCCGTGCCATGTTCAGAAAGTGGTTAGTTCACTAGGTGGGCTGCCCATAACCCTGGTTTTCCACATGCCTAGATATCCTTGCACCAAGGAGTAACATTGGCATGATGAGGACTGGTTGAGCTCAGGAAAAGCAGATGAAGATGGGAGCAGGGATGAAGCCAATTATTCACTTATTTCCTTTGCACTGTGATTACATATTAAGTGCACTGGAAATGATTTTGGTGTATGAATCAGTCCTCAGCGCATCAGGGGAGCAAGGAAACAGTTTACTAAGAGTAACGGGTTTTGCAGCCTTTGGGAAGCCTCCGGTGCCCTCTGCCCATGTTCAGGTGGTAAGTAGCCCTCTGCAGCTCCTCCATATTAAACATCGGTCCATTTTTCTTGCTTTTTACAGCTTCTACAGTAAAACTCAGATTGGTGGATTCCAGGACCTTGAATGTGTGCCCTGCACAAAGCAGACCCCACCTTCCGAACCACAGTGTATGTACTAACTAGGCTCCTAGGAGCTCCTTCTCCTCATTATGCTTCAGGCCTCATCCTCCTGACAAAGTTCTACACCATGGGGTCCCCAAACTTGGCAACTTTAAGACTTGTGGACTTCAACTCCCCGAATTCCATGGCTGGCTGAGAAATTGTGGGAGTTGAAATCCACAAGTCTTTAAGTTGTCAAGTTTGGAGACCCCTGTTCTACACTGCAGCAAGATTGAGGCTTGCTGAATATTTGGGTTCCCTGCCCATATAGAGGTAAAGGTGAAGGTTTCCCCTGCCCAGTTGTGTCCGATGCTCAGGGGTGGTGCTCATCTCCATTTCTTATGCAAGGGAGCCAGTGTTGTCCAAAGGCACTTCTGTGGTCATGTGACCAGCAGGAGTATACCCCAAGGCTCTCAGAATATTGATAAATAGTGGTATCTATTTATCTACTCACATTTGCATGCTTTCAAACTGCTAGATAGGCAGGAGCTGGAGCAAGGAATAGGAGCTTGCCCCATCACATGGCACTCGGGTTTCAAACCCAGACTGTCAGCTTTCTAGCTGACAAGCTCAGCATCTTTAAGTCCTGAGCTATCACACCCCTGGCCTCCACATATGAAATTGCATGCCAGGGAAGTTTGATTCTGCAAATAGTCATTGGCATATGAGGTGGAGAGCAAATTGATAACCACTGGCTTTTATTAGTTGTGCCTCTGGATGCACGATGGGTAAAATATATGTTCTGCTTTATATTCAGTAATGGCCTGCTCCTGTTAGCCTTGTGAGATATTGTGGAAACCCCGCAGAGCTATCAGTGCTGACTCCTGATCAATAGGAAGAAAACCCAGCCAAATCTGCCTGACTTCATGGCCTATAAAACTCTTGAGACTGGGTGGCATTTTGAGATGTTGTTCCGGTCAAGGGGACTAGAAACTCTGTTGCTTAAGAGGTTTTGCAATGGTGATTTCAGGTTCTAAGCACACATTTTCTGTCTGAACGGAATCTGCATTGCCCTGCTGAAAATGCTTTTATTTATTTATTTTTAATTTCCAATATATTCCAGTTCAACTGCAAGGCATGCTAGGTCTCACTTTATGCTGTCGTCTTAAGTAGGAAGGCTGGAAGGTTTTTAGCAGCTGTGCACTCACAAGAGCAAAGCAGGCCTGCCTGATCAACAAGATAGGAAGAGTTGCTAAGTACTGGGGAATTGGAACATCCAGTTGGGCTTGTAACAAAACCCATTTTGCACTTGGGAGATGGAAATGTTCCATTCTGCATTACGGAGCACACACACACACACACACACACACACACACACACACGTCCTGTCCAGCCACAGACAGGTTCCTAAGTGGGATTTGTTGCCTGCCAAACAGATCAGACGGGACCCTGTTCCTTCCTGCTTTGAATGATGTTTCTGATCTTGGCAGGCCTTTCTAGAATTGGCTTAGAAGAAAGTTCCACGGATCCTGCCCAAGACCCAGCTCTGGTGGTGCTCACAAGCAGCGCCCTGGCACTCCTGGCGCTGGTCCTCCTGACGGTCGCCATTCTCTACTGCCAGCAATTCTGGAAGAGCCAGTGCCAACAGGGTGAGTGGGTCCTGTATGTGGTTGCCCCTCCTTTCCCCACTCTTCCTAAGGGAAGTGGGTTTCTCTTCCACCAGGGTTTTGTCTGCCTCAGCAATATGCTTTTTAGTCTCATACAGAGTTGTTCTGACCAAGACTTCCCGAGACCATAATTAAGCACATGCTTAGTTAAAACAACTCTTGTTTCATTTCAGCGCTGGGAAGTATGTGCATTCCCAGCCTGTAATGAGTCCCAAACAGTCCCTCGAGATAAGCACCCACCTTTCTCTCCTTTGAATAGCTGCCAACAACTAGAGCGCCAAATGAATGATAAAAAAACAACTGAAGTACAAAGTCCACACAGAGCTTCAAGGATTAATCCAAACAGAGCAAATGAATTTGCTTCCTGCAAAGGTTGCTCTACCTTTGCCTGTCCTTTATACCTTATGGGAGGGGCAGTCACCTCCAAGCCTTACTCCCGAGTTGCCCCTTTTGTTTCATGTGCTCTTGCCTCCTAGCAGCTCTGCGCACACACGCACTGGGAACAGGCTCCCCTGGGTCCTCTGTCTTGCTGCTGCCAGGCTCTGGAGGCTCCGGAGTCAGCACCCCACTCCCCAATGGTCCTGGCCCCGCCTCTGCATTGGACGCAGGACCCTCGTCCGAGTCCTCCCCAGACTCCCAGACTGGATCCTGTTCTTCCCCACTGTCCGATTCCACTGCTGTCTACACAGGCTGCCGGCAAATCACAACAAGAGTAAGGAAGATGATGTGAGGGAAATATGCATAGATGTTACCAAGGCAAAAGGGGCAGAAATGCATTTTTAAATCCTGAGAAATGAGATAATATTCGGAAGCAGTTCAGGCAAATGGTTCACTGGAATATAAAAAGTGGGTAGGAGATACCACATCAAACAGACTGGCAGATTCGCAGATACACATATAGGTTAGGTGTGTTCAGGTCTTTTCCCATGTAAGATTAAGAGTATCTTGGCGACGTTTCGGCGAGGTCCCACTCTCCATCCTCAGGCTGGTGCACTGGCACAAAGCCGAAAGCACCAGCCTGAGGATGGCGAGTGGGACCTCGCCGAAACGTCACCAAGATACTTTTAATCTTACACGGGAAAAGACCCGAACACACCTACACCTACATACCTGTACACTATATATATATAGTATTCAGCTTTGTTCAGGTATTTTCTCACGTCATTATAGTTGTGCTTTTAAAGTTGTAGCAACGTTTCGGCAGAATCTCATCTGCCATCATCAGGCTTCTGTATTGATACTGTATTGATTCTGCCGAAACGTTTCTACAACTTTAAAAGCACAACTATAATGATGTGGGAAAATACCTGAACAAAGCTGAAAACCATGCATGTAAGTACCCACGAAAACTTAAGAAAACACATACACACACGTACACACACACACACACACACACACACACATATACAGTATATGCATTCAGTGGACAGATTAAAACTATGAGCACATTCATAAAACATGATTCAATTAGGAACAATCCCCAAAAGCTCTCCAGCATATGAGCCTTCCCTCGTTGTGGAGGCTGTCTTGCAAGGTGTGTAAACTCCTGTTTCTTCTTTTTCTATGCATGTTCCTAAAGTGTTTTTGAGAAGTCAGAATGTCTCTGGGCAGAGAGTGACATTTCAGACATCTGCTGGGCCAGCTGGTTTCCATGACCTGCCGCCAGATGCATGCTCCTTGGACCTCAGGAACTTCAGGTCTCTCTACAGACCCCCAGAAGGTGAATTTCTCCCGTGGGTTTCATCGAGTAACCAAGATGGAGCCTGTGTCCAGGTGTCCATTTAGAGCCTCTTTCTTATCTGATTACTGTGCTCTGACCTGGAGATGTACAAAATAGCCCCAGTGAACCCTGAAGAGAAGTTCTGCGAGGCTCAAGAATGAGTCCTCCGGTGCTCTGCATAGAAGGTCGATGTTCCTTCCCGTGTTGGGAGAGAGGCACATGCACATGTTCAGAAGGCACTTCCCGTGCTTGTATTCAAACATTAATTACATAACGCAGGGTGGTAGCGGCGGTTTAAATGCTTTGATCAGCAAAAGAGGTTCAAAACAGTCATTGGCCCAGTTGGGATGGAAGACTAGACAAGTATATTCACACTTCGTGTGTAGAATATTTTGTCTTTTATGATTCAGCTTAATTAAGGTGTAAACATAATTCGCTCTTCTTAAAATTATACGTAACAGGCAGTCCTCAACTTAAAAACAGTTCATTTACTGACTGAAAATAGTGATGTATGACCATTTTTCAAATGACCTTTGTGGCATCTCCATGGTCACAGGATCATAATTTGGTTGCTTGGCAACTGACTCGTATTTATGATGGTTGCAGAGTCCGGGGTGGGGGGGCGCATTTTGTGACCTTCTGACAAGAAAAGTCAATGTGGAAGCCAAATTCACTTCACAGCTAGGTGACTAACTTATCAGCTACAGTGGTTCACTCAACAACTGTGGCAAGAAAGGTCATAAAATGGAGCGAAACGTAGTTAACAAATGTCTCATTTAATGACAGAAATGTTGGGCTCAATTGTGGTCGTAAGTCGAGGATTACCTGTATTATGTCAGCGGTCCAGGAAACCTCCATTCTAACAAATAACTCCGAGACAGGCATCTTCTCAAAAGTTCTGTTTTATTTGGATAGTAAACTGACATATCTGGGGAATCCCGAATATGAAAGTTCTGGGCTTCCTTGCAATAAGTAAAGACTACAAATCCACCCCCTGCACCCTTCATTGCATCACATGCCCCAATCACTATCCATCCCCATTTGAGACGTCCCCTCACCCAGGTGCAGAAATAGCATGACCTTGACTTAGAAGAAGAAGAATGCTATTATGTCTAACCACATACACTCCAAGAAATTCCCCCCTCCCATTTTCCCAGGCTCAAGAATGTGGCGGTGTGGAAGCGTCTGGTCTCAATATGGCTTCCAAAGCTGACATGTTACTTGTTAAGGACGAACAAAGGGTTCAACGCTGGTGGGGAACGATGGGCCTCCTGAGGGTTCTCCAGCCTCCTCAGATCTTTGGAGGTTTCTCCCCCTGTTTCAGATCTGCCTTCGACTCTCGCCTGGCCTCTTGGGAGCCTCCTGGGTGGAACTGGGTCCTTCTGGCCCCGAGAGAGGAAGGTGCCCAGCAGGAGGGCGTTCAGGTGGGCTTCTGGCCCAGTGACATTTTGGTCAGAGGAAAAGGGGGGTTTCCTCCTCCTGTGGGGAGTTTATTTATTTATAATGACATTTATTTGCCGCCCATCTCGTATGCAGCGACACTGAGTGGCTTGCCACAGGGGGCCTTGCCATATCAACGACAAAGGCTGCGAAATAAAACTGAAGAAGTTGTTGATTTCAGGCTGCCTGCCCAATACATTTGTGATTTGATTTTCCGTCATATATTTTTATCAATTTCAATGTTCAATTGAAATTGTTCTTTTCCAAAACAATTTTTTTGCAAGGTTTAGAGCTGTGCAGCACTTGGAAGGTGAAGGCAAAAGAGATGCTGGGGGTGGGGGAGGGGAAAACTGCACCATTCCAGGAGAGATGCGGCTGCCTGTTTGCTTTCAAATCCAGAGAGCTGCCTGGCTGTCCTGTGTGGCTGTTGGTCTTCCCTGTCGCTCAGTTGGGCAAGCAGCTGTAGGACTTCCCATGTTCACCTTAACTGGCTTTTCCTGCTTTCAGGCCCTGCTGGAGCTCTTCAGTTTATCCCAGGAGCGGATGTTTCTGGATCCCGCCTCCCGCATCCACAGCCTGATACAGATTGGTCCAAGCTGGTGACTGTCACTTCCACGACCCCCACAGCCAGGAGCCTCTTGGAGACGCAGCCCCTGATGGGGACTTCTGGGCTCCACAGCTGCTCCTTCCATGGGGCCTTTTCCGAGAGCAGAGAGGACCACAGCAGAGGTCCTGACGGCCTGGCCCAGCCCGCCTCCTGCGCCAGGGAATCGCAGCATTGCTGGCCTCACGCCCCAGTGGAATGCACTGAGCTGGATCTGCAGGCCTTCTCCACCTGGGCCGGGAAGGGGGCAGCCAAGACAGGAGCGCCAGGCAAGCAGAAGCCGCCACCAGAAGTGCTTCTTCCATGGTCTGCCTGCCCAGCAGCCCAGGCTGGGCTCTCTCTGGAAGTGGCTTCAGTCCTGTGCTCCTCCTTCCAAAACCAGACCCTTGAAACCGGGGAGCCCCTGCAAAGTTCCTCCAGCAATGTTTCCCTGGAGAAGCTGCCATTTTGAATATTTACAGTTTCACAGTTTTGTACACTTCAGCCATTGCCATTCTTCACCTGGATGTTGTGGCTATTGGCAACATTGGTCGAGCTAAAGAGACCCCCCTCCCGCCTTCCAGGGGGGATTCCGTGGCGTTGTCTTTCTTTCGTGCCATCCAGCCACACCGCAAACAGAAGAGGTTGGCCCATCTCTAGTGATGGATCCCAAAAGCTGGCACTAAGCCAGACGTCAAGGTTACGAAGGTTTTATTGACTTCCAGGCCAGTTTTGGAAGAAAGTTCTGCAGAAGGTTTAGCATTTTGGTGCTTTTTTTTTTTTTGCGTTATGACTAATTTATTGGGATTTCCGCCCATAACGTCCAACTCTAGGATGTTTTCTACTCATCCATGAGAAAACTTGTAGCAGCCGAACAAGCCCATCCAGGTCTGCTGGGAGTCGAGTGACTTCAACTGAGTGAGACATTACCTGGCCTCCTTGTCAGAGTAAAATCTTCAAGAGAGGGCAAAAAAAGTTTACTTGCAGATTGGGAGAGAAAGGAAGTCCAAGAGAGACCTAGACTATCTATCACATGCCTGCTTGATTTCTCCATGAAATTCGCCTTCTGATCGGCTGTGCTAGAAGGTTGTCTCCTGGTTTCTCCCATTTGTCACCATTTGGCTGCTTGAAGTGTGTTTCTCCACCTCACGATGGAGTTACTACCGTACAGTACTTGAAAACCCTGGAGCTTAAGTAGGTTTCTTTGTTGATTGTTGAAAATGTGGTTTATTTTCAGGGCATGGCGGGAAGTTACAATACTCCAATGATCCCTGAAAAATTATCTTACATTGCTTTGAGATGTCCTTTTTCCTCAGGACACTTACAATAATTTCAACATGGCTGTTTTCAAAGTATGCCTTGATCAGTCTGAGCTTCTGAGCTCTCCAGCAAATGTAAAATACTGCCTCTTCCATCTTTAATGGACATTTTCAGGAAAGAGCTCTCTGGCCGTGCTTTTTTATTTCCTCTTTGAGCAGAATTGTAGCAGAAATGAAATTGATTTTTTAAATCACAAAAATGCTAGCAGAGGAAGGCCTTGGAAGATTAGGCCCATTTTTTAAAATCCAAAGTCTCTGAATGTTATGTATTTTTTCATTATGTATTTTTCATTGATTCTAGAGGAGTCAGATCCTGCCTGGCTTATCTCCACTGGTAGCAAGGCCATTCATTCAGTGTTCATTCCCTGCCTTTGCATGGTAAACAGTCCTTCTGAAATGCCTTGCTTCCTTCTCAGATATGGCTCTGTCATCTCAGGGATCTATCTGACAATCCACCATCATGTTGTCAATTCCAGAATTCAATTCCCTGTATAAACAGAGGTAGTCTTCCCTTAATGACCCTAATTTGGGCTTACAAATCTGCTAAGCAAAGCAGTTGCTAAATGGAAAACCATGTGACCAGGACTGCTGGCTGGCTGGGAAGGGACAAAATTATTCAGTTTCACACCTTTGATTTTTGTATACTTCCTAAGCACTGCCTCCTGGCACTGCCCCCTTTGGAACACTCATAAATTCCTTCTTCCAATCTTGTACACATTAAAAGCAAAGCCATGGTGCTGTAGGGGAGGGGGGTTGCAGGAGAGGGGGCTGGGAGCCCTGAGAACTGCCAGTAGTTAGGCAAATAATTGAAGGAAGGAAGGAAGGCCAAGACTGCTTTATTGAGTCAGGCTTAAACAGGCTTCATTGGATCTGTACATTTTTTTCTGACATTGTTAGTAATTAATCAATTCAGTTAGTAATTAATTAATTAGTTCACCATCCTGGCTTGCCAATGACAACTCTGTTTTCAGACAGGAGGGATCAGGATGGGTTTTGAATGGCAATTGAGATAATTGTATTTGAAACTGGATGCTAACACATTGAATACTAAGCCAATTGTGTGGCTTTTCTTTCACCTAATACTGCTGTGGCTGTTGCCACATGGAATCGTTTTGGTGAATGCAACTTTGCATGAACAGCTGGGGAATTCTGGGACTTGAAGTCCACAAGTCTCAAAATTGCCATGTTTGGAGATCCCTGGACTATAGAGTCTCTGGTACAAACTTTTTTGTAACACAGCTTCAGTATGGAGCTATCTTTTTTTATCACCTCCTTTAATAGATTGAAATGACTTTGATTAGTTAAATTGCTCGTTCTTACATTATCAGTGCCAGGTTTGTTTGAAATGTAGACACAGTTGATAAATTGGTTGACTGGGTTCTCGTGGATTACATGAGACTGCAGCTGGTAACTAAAAACGCACGCTTCTCTGAAGCCATTAAGCAGATATGCAGCAGATAGATGTCCAAATTCAGCTGTGGTTGTCATTGCATGTGTGTGTTCAAATGCCACTGGAATCTTTGGGTAAACACAAATATAAGCCAGGGGTGGGTTTCTACCGGTTCTGTCCACCTCTGTAGAACCGGTAGCTCTGAAGAGCAGCATAGAACCAGTTCTTTGTCTGCTGATTTTTTTGGCTACCTGCCCACCCGGGGTCTTACCTGATCTTTATTTCCTGATTTTTTCAACTTCAGCTGCCTTGCGAGGCACAGCTGCAGTTAAAAAAACAAGAAATGAGGGCTGTTTCAAAGGCTGCTTCTGGCCAGGCAGCGTGCTAATGACAGTTAACAGGCTCTGCTCACAGCAGGCAGGGAAGCTCGTAAATCCCGAACCGGTACTTACCCCTGTCATGTCCCACCCCTGATATAAGCCCATTGTTTAGAAGTCCTTATAGTGATTTACTTCACTGATCTTCCAAGATATACAGTTATTTTTAATGATCATGTAATAGGAATTTTCCTTGGAAAATTTTGTTGTGGTTATTTTGTGAATGACATTTTGTTGGCTAAAACAAGCTTAGAAAAGATTTATCTCCTATTTTAATCAGAATACCAAATTATTAATTATCTCTAATTGCTCTTAATATCTCATTGGTCTTAATATCTTAACACCTCTTAATATCTACATTTGTATTTTGTATCTTGTTCTAATTTTAGGACCCATATCACATGTTCATTATGTGCTAATCCAGGGGAGAGGTCATTCTTTTTAGGAGTTATAGAGATCTCCTCAAAGAATAATATAGTCACTTGATAAATTGATTTATATAAGATCTAACCAGATGTTGAGGGTGTAGAGTGGCTGGCTCCTTTAGAAGAAGACTATCTCTACCGTAACCACAGTGTAGAATAATTCCTCTAAACTAGACTTACTCATTGTAAGTCAAGGAGACTGATGTGAGAAAGTTGCCATCAGATACCATGTGAAGCCTCTTATCTTGTACAAGTGATTCACCTACCTTAAAGACTTTTCTTGAATAAAAAACAAATATCAGAATTGGGTTTCAGGCACTAGGTCTCATAAACTGAAATGGATCACTCAGACCCAGGAATCTTATTGCTACATTATTACATATTATTATCCTTTAGGTTTCCTTTGGCATCGCCTTGCTGCAATGTCCAAAGTTGTGAAGATTTTACCTGTCTGAATAATGTGAAAAAGAAGAATTGCATTTCAAAACTTCTTCCTGTTCTTTATTTTATATTGAGTGTAAATGATTAGTGTTTAGAAGACTACTGTAGTGATACAGACTCTCTATGAAATGAATGTTTTTTAAGCAATGAGAATTTGTTTTGCAACTGTACTGTGGAAAAAACAGCGCTGAATGAAATCTGTTTTTCCTGTTTCACAAAATCTCCTGTAAAGAGGTCATCGTTTGTCTACCTCACTCATAATACTTATTCTCAACGAAGTAAACACAAAGGTAAAATATTGTTGATTTACAAGCTTGGAATCAATAGATTTTTGAAAATTCAGTCACAGCACAGCTTAGAAATTTGGTGTTTGCTTTTCCCAGTCAACAGCACTGGAAAACTGTCGGCTGTCAAACAATATCAAAGATTTTCATTTGTGGTTTTAAAAGTTTTATTTATTTTCATACTATCAGAAATACTAACAAACTGGAAATAGAAGCATTTCAAAGTAATTGAAATTTATTTGTGTTTAGTTTTAGTTTTCATTTGTAATAAATCCCAACTGATGATAGAAACTTTTATTATTTGTAAAAGAAAGTTGTTTCCAAAACAGGAAAAAAGTAGGGACATCTTTGGGAATTCAAAGAGTTCCTGCTTCTTTGCATTTATTTATTTCGAGGGTGAAATACCTCATGTATTTTTTGTATGTATTAATTTTCCTGTAATTCTAAATACCACTATTATTTTAACAGCAATTTCAGGTTCCTTTATTTTGAAGGGAACAATTATCCATGTGAAACGTTTTGTACTTGTAGTGAAAAGAAATAAAAATTATGCCTCCCTGTAAATACTCTCCATGCTGTGCCTCAGTATCACATTAACATCCTTATGGCTAGTTCTCGGTTTATAGCCATTGACCACTTGAAGTTCAGGTGTCATCTCCATTTATAAACCTTCCCAGCTGGCTGCCCACAAGCAAAGTCAATGGAAGTAGCCAGATTCGCTTAATGGCAGCGTGATTCTTTTAACAACTGGGACAAAAAGGTCGTAAAGTGGGGCGAATCTCACTCCGCATCTGCCTTGTTATCAATCGCGGTCGTAAGTCGAGGACCAGCGAAGAGAGTGGTGATGGTGGTTGGTGGCTTTCTAGCCTGATCCCGAGCAGCCCGGGTGGCGCAAGGCCGCTGAGCGGCTGGCCGACCCGCAGCTAGGCCTCTGGGCAGCGCTTCTCTCGCCGGGCCGACCGGGGAGCGAAGAGAGAGAAGCCTTTCAGGGGACGAAGCGCGAGGAGTCCCCGGAGTTCCCTCGGCTTTGCGTGATGACGTCACACCCCGCCCCCGGGGGGCCTCCATCGGCCTGCGTCAGGAGGAACCCCTGCCGAGTGATGTCATCGCGGCGCCGTCGCGCGGCGATGACGCCATCTCCACGTCGCCCGTCCACAGCCTCGGATCAAGATGGCGGCGGCGGCGGATGGAGAGCCGGCGGCGGGCGACGGAGCCACGAAGCCGCTGGTAGGAGGGGCGGCGGGCTGTTCCGAGGGCGAGCTCGGGACCCCCAGGGCTGCGAGGCAGAGAACCCAGGCAGAGAGCTCCGAGGAGGAGGAGGAAGCGTCGCCCGAGGCTCCGGGTGCAGCGCCGCTGATTAGGCGTTGGGGCTCGAAGGGACTGGTTGTGCCGGTGGGAGGCTGAGCCTCCGGTCAGCGCCTACCTTCCTCTACGACCTTGTAGGTTTGCCCAGGATAGCGTTGAAGAGCAGTAGCCCTTAGCCTTTCTACAGCCCTGGTCTCTCTCCCCCCCCCCGCCCCCAACACTCTGGGTCTCCTCATTTCCCCCACCTCGGAAGGGTGGAAGGCTGAGTCAACCTTGACCCGGTCAGGATCGAGCTGCTGGCAGTGGGCAGAGTTTGTCTGCAATGCTGCATTCTGCACAACCCCATCCTTCCTTCCTTCCTTCCATTCACACTTCTACACCTTTTACATTCCTGGTCTCTGAGCGGTTTACAGATTCAGCCTGTTGCCCCCAACAATCTGGATCCTCGTTTTAGGTACAGTCATTTGTACAGTCAACCTCATTTCGTTGCACCCGCTTGCGAGTGTAATGACAAATAAAATTCTTATGTCTTATGTCTTATAGTAGTTTCCTTCTATCTTTGGAAAATAGCTGGAGAACAGTCTAGTGCACAGAGCTTCCTAAATAGGATGTTAAGATTTGATGTATCTTTAATTCTGAGACAAATCAGTCCTCTCCCCAAAATCTTGTAATTATTTTAGAATAGAATAGAATAAGAATAAAATAGCTTATTGGCCAAGGGTGGTTGGACACACAAGGAATTTGTCTTTGGTGCATCAGCTCTCAGTGTCCATAAAAGAAAAGATACATTTGTCAAGAGTCGAGAATCATCAGGTACAACACTTAATAATAATAGTCATGGGTTACAATAAGCAATCAAATCATACTAGGAAACAGTACAAATTGTAAGGATACAAGCGACAAAGGTACAGTCATACAGTCACAAGTGGGAGGGGGGTGATAAGGAGTGACGAGAAGATTAATAGCAATAGTAGTGCAGACTTTGTAAATAGTTGGACAGTGTAGAGGGAATTAGTTGTTTAGCAGAGAAAAAACTTGTGTCTAGTAGTTCTGGTGTGCAGGGCTCTATAGCGTCATTTTGAGGGAAGGAGTTGAAACAGACAATGTGAGGGATCTGTAAATATTTTCACAGCCCTCTTTTTGACTAGTGCAGTATACAGGTCCTCTATGGAAGGGAGGTTGGTAGTAATTGTTTTTTCTGCAGTCCTAATTACTCTCTGAAGTCTGTGTCTCTCCTGTTGGGTTGCAGAGCCAAACCAGACAGTTATACAGGTGCAGATGACAGACCCAATAATTCCTCTGTAGAACTGGATCAGCAGCTCCTTGGGCAGTTTGAGCTTTCTGAGTTGGCTGAGTTTTGCTGATGATCCTGGTTAAAAAGATATGCCACAAATATAGACATATTGAAAGAGTAAAGTTTGGCTTGTAAAGTTGCACACGTTTTGCTGTTCTCCAACACATTTAGAAAGGAAGAAGTTGTTTCCAGTATGGTTCTCAAAATAGGATTTAAAAATGTGCAATAAAATGATTGCTTAGGCCCCTGGTAGTCCTTGACTTACGTTCATTTAGTGACTGTTCAAAGTTACAACAGCACTGAAAATAGTGACGACCGTTTTTCACAGTTACAACTTTTGCAGCATCCCCATGGTCACATGGTCAAAATTCAGATGCTTGGCAACTAGTTCATATTTATGACAGTTGATGTGTCCCAGGGTCATGGGATCACCTTTTACAATTTCCTGACAAGCAAAGTCAATGGGGAAACCGGATTCACTTAACAACCAGGTTACGAACTTAACAACTGCAGAGATTCACTCAATAATTGTGGCAAGAAATTCGTAAAATGGGGCAAAACTCACTTAACAAATGTCTCCCAGCAAACAGAAATTTTGGGCTCTATTGTGTTGTAAGTCAAGGACTGCCTGTATTTAATAATAGAACTAAACTCAGCCCATTGCTACAAGGTACATGTACAAAATCCAGTTATCTCTGATCATTTTGTTGCAGCTGTACATCTAGTCCCATTGCCCTTCCATGAAGGGTGAATATTAATATAGAGTCTCCTTAAGTGGGTTTGGCCTATTCGTGTCCCTCTCTGTGTTATGTGGGCGAGAGTGAATGCCTGAATTTAGATATGAAAAGTAGTGAGTGCAAAAACCATCCTGAAATCCAAGCATTCGGATACCAGAATGGCTGTTTCGTCAGCATTCAGACTTGTTTTAGATCCATTCCAACTGTGAAATGAAGGTCACTTCAGGACAGTTCATGTTTGGGATGCTTAAACATCTGAATATTCTGCATGTTTCTGGTTATATATTACATTATCTGGGATTGATCAGGTACAAAAATATTTTCAAATGCAAATGCTCCTGCTGTGCTATTTATTAATTGCTTGGTAGATATGTTGAGTAAATATGTTTTCAAACCTTGTGTAAACAGTTTGCAGGTCTTGCAAATGTGTCAATATCAGAAGACATTCCTGTAGAAGGAGAAATTACTGTTCCTGTGGGCTCTGATACCCCAGACGAAGACTATTCCACGTTAGATGAACCAGTAAAAGAGACCGTTGTAAGTACCTTGGTGAAGAGAAGAGATTTCCGTCAGACTTCTCTTAGTGTTCTTGGCAATAAATTGCAAAAATAAGCCATCCGAGGATATCAACATTGGATGATTTTGATTAATCAGTTTATTAATGAATAATATTAATGAAGCCATTACAAAAGAGCTTCAGTTGCTTTGTGTCGGATTCTGGTTACAATTATTTTTTGTATGTTTTTTCTGCTATCTGCATTAATTGGTCTCTCATAAGCAATGTTTATTTAGTACTAAAACCATTTTCAAATTCAGTACAGTATTCCAAGAAATCGCAAGTCTGTTGAGTCAGCTTTCGGAATTGGGATTTCCTGGAATATTGTATTGAGTTTGAAGATGTATTTGGATATTATTAATTACTGTAATTTAAGAGTTTAAAAGTAATTCATTTGAGGTATGAATCCTTGTAATGAACCACTTAGTTTGCAGGATTGAATAAGAAGCTGGGTAGTGAAATCCCCTTTGATCAACATTGGAATTAGTAGGTTTAAATTTTTACCAGCACTAGAAACAAGAAAAGAGAAAGTCAATCACTTCAATTAGCATTGGTGTGACTTATGTAAATGTATCTTACCTAAACTTATTTTTGACTGAATTTTCATTGAATTTTTCAGATGCGGGATTTAAAAGCAGTTGGAAAGAAATTTGTCCATGTCATGTATCCCAAAAAAAGCAGCGCCCTCCTCAGAGACTGTAGGTGCCAGAAATGTTGAAAACCTTAAACTGTGCTAAATTCTGTGAAAACATACTTGCCTCAGAATAGAGAGTAACACAAGAGGGAGGGAGAACTTTGAAATAGCCATTTGGGGTTGTCAGTTTTGTGTTCCCTTGTGGAAATCATCTGTATGATTTATTTCTTTGCAGGGGATTTATGGGGTCCATTAATCCTGTGTGTTTTACTTGCACTGTAAGTACTTATATTATTTCCCCCTCCTCCCCACACTTTAATGCTCTAAAATTGTGTTGTTCACTTGCAAAATATAAATGCAACACAGCAGTTGTACCTATTACAAATTCCAACAGAGCATCATTTCAAGGACCAAATGTATGGGCTTGGTTTAATAAACATGCATATGAATCTTGAAATCTGTACATTGCGTAAGAGCCTGCACTTCACTGTTTCTGTGCTGAACAATCACAGATCTTACAACCCACCTTTCCTTTATAAATGTACCCCACCAGTTTTTAAGTTTCTTCTGTGCTAATGGCCTTAGGCCAAGGGATGGGACAGTCAAGTGGAACAAGGCTGCTTCTGCCACAGTTTTTATTCAGTGCTTCTGTCTCACATTTCTTATCTGAGAAGAAGACCTAGATCATCACAGAGAGAAATAAAAGAGTGCCACAATAGTAAACAAAAATTATTTCCTTTAATAGATTATAATACCATTGTCTGATCAGATTGCTAAAACATTCTCAGGTGTCTGGATACTTACTCCAGGACAGTCCAGCTCAGCTGCAGTGGGTTGTCCCAATTCTAGCCTACAGGCACTAATACATTTTGAAACAGGAAAGAGAAACCCTAATAATTAAATCAGAAAAGAGGTATCTGTTTCTTTGTCCTAATCCATTTCTCTTCCCTAGAATGCTTCAGGGAGGAGCGGCAGATAGCACAGAAGACAGAGGCCCTCAGTTTGCAGAAGTCTTTGTTATCATCTGGTTTGGAGCAGTTGTCATAACGCTAAATTCCAAGCTCCTGGGAGGAACCATGTAAGAGACCGCTAGAGCTGTCTTCTGAGGCGGGGGAAGAATTGGACTTCCTTGGTGAATCGCTTTAATTCAAGGACAGACAGTTTTTGCCTTAGGGTGATAGAGGCATACCTGACTGGGGCAATTTCAGGTCTTGGGAAGTAGGCTGTTTTTACTTAGAATGTTTTTTTAAAAAATATTTTTTTTATTTTTTAATAACAAGCATAAGCATACATAACAAAATAAACATAAACATAACACAAAAAACATAAAAATATCCTTCTTCATAAATTTACATACAGTGCATCGATTGGTTTACCACTTTTTTTTGTGCATCCATTTCCTAGTCACTAGTATAATTATATTACATAATAGCTCATATTATCAATAATTATATAACCTAATATCATCACTAAAAAAAAATCATTTAGAATTTTGTTAATTCATATTTTAACGAGATAACTATAATTTGCTTAATTTATTTTGCAATAAATCATAAGATCATACCAAATCTACCTTGATAATGTTTTATAAAGATAATTTCTTTTCTTTTCTTATCTTTTCTTTTTTTTACTTAGAATGTTTTTATCTTGAAGCTCTTAAGGTACTGTGGGGGTTATTGAAAGCAAGTTACCCTTGTTGTTTAAAAAGCCACTATAGACCCGTAGCATGCTCTTTGGGGGCTCTGGAGGCCCAAGAGATACAAATTGGGGCATCCCTATGACCTTAGGATGCTGCCCTTTTAAACCAAGAGTGCAGACTGCTTTAGATAGCCTATGTTATGCTAATTTAAACATCTTAATTTTTAAAACAGCCTTCAAACATTTTAATCTTAAAAATTTTACTTTCTTGCTACTAGCTTGCTCATCAAGGAGAAAGCTGAAACAGTTGGCTTTGTGAAAACTTTCTAAAATCTTCTAATGCCAGGCGGGCGGATAGCAGACCGCTTAGGGCCCATTTGGTCTGGCTGTAGTTCTATAGTTCTGTTTTTCTCTCCCATCTCTTCACGTTGCCAGCATTTACCAAGACTTCTCTCTTTTCCACCCAGTTCTTTCTTTCAGAGCCTTTGTGTCCTGGGCTACTGCATCCTGCCCCTCACCGTGGCTCTTTTGGTCTGCAGGCTTGTACTGATAGCAAACAGTGGGACTGTTGGCTTCATTGTGCGTCTTTTAGTCGTAATAACAATGTTTGGCTGGTCAACTCTAGGTAAGTTGGGAATGGGAAACAGTCAGAACTATCTCAGCGCATGGGAACGAGGATCATTGGGTCATTCCTGGGTTCCATCCGCATGTCATAATCCCAGCACTTACGTTGATCAGAATTTTGCGGGTTGCGTTACAAGTTTTGTTTAAAAAAACAGGAGCAGCCGGAAATGAATTCACCAACACTGGAGCATATGCAGTGCAGGAGAGCTGTGTTGGTTTATAGTAGCTAGAAATTGGAAAGAGTCCAATAGCCCCTTTCCTGACTAATGTTATTAAAAGGCACAAAGTTTTGGGAGCTATAACTCACTTCACCAAATGCATGAAATGGATGACTTAGATTGGGGTCTGGTGGAGGTGCAGAAAGGAGGGGAAGGCGGATGGTTATGCAGATTACAGACAAGCAGTGAAGGAGCAAACAACAATCACAGAACACCAAGAAGGAAACCATATCCCCACAAAAACTGGCCAGGCAAGCTACTTTATATAACCAGTCAGAAAATCCCACATTTGTTCATACTGATGATGTTACTTAGCTGGGAAATAAAATGTCTGCAAGGAGACAGCCAAGCTTGGAGAACACCAAAGACTTCTGGACGAACTTTGGACAAGAGAAGTAATGAAAAAAGTTTGACATGAGGATTCAAACTAAAGTAACATCTGAGCATTTCTGCCTCCCAAGATAGTCTTGAAGGTCTCAGAGCATCTTTTTGGGGTGGGAAAAAAAGAGGTGCTATCAGTCTTCTAATTTTTAACGCTATTGCCCTTGGGACGTCTTGAGGCTTTGTTTCCAAAAAGTCTGCCCTTGTCTTGGGCAGAATTAATCTTTGGGATCAAGTATTCTATGGACTTGGGGTCTTATTTATATTTCCTGATATGAGTAAATAATGTTAATTCAATAATAAAAGGAAATTTATACCTTACTTGCTTTCTATTAGTATTAATTAGATTATCCGGATTATGATTTTGTATTCATATTTCCATCCTATTTGACTTGCTGAAATTTTAGAAGCACAATTCCTTTGGGGGAGTTTTTCAGTCTAAAAGAGGAGGGGCGCTATAGATCAGGGATGAACCGCTTTTTCACTTGAGGTCTACCTGGATGGCCAAGCTGGGCTGGACGGAGGCACAGAGCCATTTTCCTCCGGCGTTTCCATCTTGTCATCTCTTCTCTTTGCTCTTCTATTTTCAAGCAGGATTGCAAGGAGAAAAACAGCCGAGTTCAGGTTTTTTCCCAACAATCCCTTGCAAATAGCTGCTTCCGACTGCAATTGGAATACGTGTACCTGTTTTTTGTTTAAATAGATTTTTATTTTAATGGACCGGCACCCTCAGCGGTGTAAGAATAATCCAGATTGTTTTACATACAGTATCTTATTCTAAAAACATTTTTTCTGTTTTTGCTTTTGGAAGCTTTCCCTAGTTGTTAAATTTATGAAGGAAACCAAGGTGTCTACTGTACGTAATAACCCTGCCGTTTCTGGGGGATCTCTGGGTGGCTTCTACAGGAGCCTTATTTTATTCCTGCAGCCACTTTGGGAGGCAGGCTGGGCCAAGAGGGTCACCCTTCAGCTTTCTAAGGCTGAGGGGCCACTTCAGCACTGACCCACCTTTAGTCAGTACATCACATCGGTTTTCAAAATTAATTAAAATTGCACAAGAATCAGTATTCCAGTAGAAAGCTGAACACTTGATTTATTTACAGCCTTTTTATTTGGCTTTTGTAATGATGATCTCAGTTAGTCTAGGCATCAGCTAGAAAGCGGGTTTTGAGCTCAGGTCCTGCCTTGGCCACGAAAGCCGGCTGGGTGGCCTTGAGCCAGTCCCTCCCTCTCAGCTCAACTCACCTCACAGGGTTGCTTTTGTGGGGAAGATAGGAGGAGGAAGATGTGTTAGGTATGTTTGCTGCCTTGATTTATTTGTAAAAATAATAAAGGCAAGATGCAAATAAATAAAAAAATAAAACAATTATTGTTTCCCAAGTTGGCTCTTGCCATTTCCGTGAGGTGTAGAGTAGCTTAAATTTGAGAAGTCAGGAATCCTCATGGTGAGGCTGCGCTCCAAGTGGGCCCGGCTTTCCTTCCTGGAGTGTGGAGACCAGCCTTTCATCCGTGCTGCCGTAGCCATTGGGGGGGGTGCCTTTCTGCTTGCCCCCCACCCCACCCCCCACCCCCTTGGCCAAGCTGATTAAGCTGTTCTGGGCCCGATCCAAGCATTAGTTTGTACTGTCCCTTGGGGAGGGAAGAGGTGGGGGCTGGCAAGGAGCCATGTCTCTTTTTGGATACAGATGTGAGGCTGATATTTTTGGATGGGTTATATTCCTGGTGCCTATTTTTCCAACATTTGATCTTCCTTGTTTCTTTTCCCAGCCTCTACAGCCTTCCTGGCAGACAGCCAACCCCCAAACCGCAAAGCTCTGGTCGTCTACCCCATTTTCCTTTTCTACTTCGTCATCAGTTGGATGATTCTCACCTTTACGCCGTAGTGAAGGCGCTGTCCGCAAAGACGACAAAACCGAATGAAGGTGTTTTTGTTGCTTTCCAATGAAAACCTCCCTCTGTGGTTCACCTGCCTGCCTCTTGCTCTGTTTCTTCCGATATTTATAATGAATGTTGTGAAAAGGCTGGCAGGCTCCTCGTCTGAAACCACAGAAGGCCTCAAACTCTCTCACTCCTGTTTCTTTGAAGAGCACCACTGATGTCTCTCCCTACTGAGTTCTGTTTTCTACAGATTCTGTGTGAGCCTTCAGTAAGGAGAAAGGCTGGGTGTAGTCGTATCTTGGGCCATCAAGATAGTTGACAAAATAAAATACTGACTATGTACTCTTGATTGGATTTATCAGAAGGCCGCAGTTCTTTAGGAGAATACTGTCTTACAGTTTCAAAACATTTGCTTTCTTGGGATGGGAAATGCCATCCAATTCCACTTACTGTCCAAAAACTAAAAGGAAAGGGTGCAAGAAAGGGGCATTGTCTTTTTCTTTTCTTTTTTTAGTGTTTTCATCCATTTTTAATTGTTCAAATTAGCGCACTCTCTTCGTTCCCTGTGCATGGGTTCAAAAGGTCTTGAGGAAGAAAGGCAAGAATAAAGCCATTTGGCCCACATCAGCCACAAGAGATCTTGGATCTCTCTCTAATGCAGGAGGGAAAAAAAGTTGCACTAGAGTAATCAGCAGTTAAGTGTAGAAATGCCGAGCGATTCTGACACGGGAGATCTTGATTCTGGAAACATGAAACACAAAGTTCAACTTCCGTCCCTCTGGAGCCTGGTCATCAGAAAGGATTTCAGCTGTATCAGACCTGGCACCCAGCTCCGTGTCTTGCAGGGATGGTTGGTCCTGTAGAATGACTTGTGAAAGGGGCTACGGGCTTTCTGAGTTCTGGCTTTTTAATTATAAAATGAGGAAACGTATTTAAGTAGCATTCTGTACTTTCTGGGTTCTGCACATTTACATCCATTGTGAAGCCTCTGGAAGAAGCTGCTCTTGAAACCGAATTCTTTGTTCTTGTCTAGTGAGAAGTGGGCAGTAGCTGACAGCTTAGTGATACACAGTTTAATTTACACGGTGTAATACCTTATTTTATATTATTATATTAGTTGTTAAATTAAGTTTATTTTGTTGCATACTTGTTGGGGTTTTGAAGAGTGAAAACTGTTCTATATAATATATAAATTGCTTCTTTGTGCTTCTTACTGAATATCTGGAGTTTTTTTTTCTTTATTATGGGCTTTACATGCCCCTTTTTATTTTCTCCTAAAATTCCAGTTATTGGGCTTTTGTTTCTGTCGATTAAATAAAGTCTGGGATAAATGGCTTTGTTCTTGCTCTGTTTGGCATCAAATGTAGAAAAGAGCAAGCTGATATGGAATATTTCTATTCAAATGTGTCTATGGGGAGACCTCTTTTAAGGTTATGCTTAAGGTCTACTTATAACAACCTGAACTTAAATAATCTCCGTGTAAGGAAAGTTCATTTTAAAATACTTGCTGTTTTCCAGAGGAATTTAAGAAAAGGATCCTTTAAAATTAATCTTCCTTGTGAAATTTTATTTCACATATCATTCTAACTGGACGCAAATGTCAACTTTCTCTTGACCAATAATTATTCCAGGTTTGGCCTGGAAATAAAACTTTACATGGTAATTTAGAGGTGAGATGGGCAGGATAAACATTTAACAAATAAAGTTTTCTTTTGAATCAGACTTAATTCACTCATTTTGTGTGTGTCAACTACAAGGTAATTGAATAAGTTTGCTGAAAAGGAAATATCTTGGTCAAAACCAGAGGTAAGGATCCTGCTTTCATTTATTTTTTTGACAGCAGCATCTTAAGCCGGTGTCAGCCCTAAAGCTGGCCTGACTGAGGTCATCTTGGAAGCTTCAGTGTTGCCACAATGGTGCTAAGAGATAGGGAGCGGGGAATAGAGATAGCAATAGCAATAGTACTTAGACTTATATACCGCTTTATAGTGCTTTACAGCCCTCTCTAAGCAGTTTACAGAGTCGGCCTCTTGTCCCCAATAATCTGGGTCCTCATTTTACCCACCTTGGAAGGAGGGAAGGCTGAGTCAACCTTGAGCTTGGTGGGATTTGAACAGCTACAGTAAGTAGAGGTGGCCTGCGGTATAGCACTCTAACCTCTGCGCCACAGAGGCTCATAGCTGCGGTTTTGTAGCCAAAACAAAATAGTTTTCCCTGAGAACCAAGGACATTCCCACAGGTGGCTAAAGAGAGGAGTGAAGTTTCTAAGCAACTGGACCGTACCGTGATTGGACCATGTGACTGACTGGGAAAGGGGGAATAACTTTTAATTAGGTGAAAACCGTGGGAACCTTTAGAGTCAGTTTTCACGTGTCTGTGCCAATATGATCCGTCCAATGAACCTGTTCCTGGAGGAACCTACTTGCCTCAGAGTTCTGCTTACTGTGGGCGATTACTTGGAAACCTGACGGCCCGTTTGGTTGCTTGACAATATCTCCAGTCCCCAACATTAGGACAACCGGTTGTAGAAAGGGGAGCTGGTGTCACTCTTCTGACTTGAACCCCAGCTTTTAAAGGGAGTTGCCTGGCCGAAGAATATTGTTCTGTAGGCTCTGGATGAGAGAGACGTTTATAGGTGATCATTTAGAGGTGAGACAATATGCTATCTCTAAAAGCAGCCAATTAACCGGAAACAAAATAAGTTATTGGATGTAATTAGTCCCACCCCTTTTGATAACATGCGTCATGTAATGAGGTGTGGTGTTTTACATGCTTATTACACTGGTTCAGTGGTGGGATTCCAATTTTTTTTCCTACCGATTCTGTGGGCATGAGTTGGTCGGCGTGGCAGGGGAAGGAGACTGTAAAATCTCCAATTAGAGGCGGGACTGGCCGGTTCTCTGAACTACTCAAAATTTCCTCTACCGGTTCTCCAGAACTGGTCAGAATCTGCTTGAACGCCACCTCTGCACCAGTTTGTACCTTTTTTTCTTATTTTTCTTCTAACATTTCGCTAAGAAATGTGAGGTATGATGTTAACTAGTTCGTATTTGCAATATGTTTCAGTTACTCTGATGAGACTTACAGAGTTTTCTTTTTTTAATTTACCTTTTCCTGGCTAGATAGCAGTCTGTCTTTTCTCCAATAACACAGATGCTTCTTTACACATAGCAAATTCTCTGCTCTGGTGACTGATTTTTGTAATAAGTCCCCCCACCCACCCGCAATATTGAGGTTCAAAAAAGCAGCAGTAAACGTTATGCTTGTGATGGAGAACCTATGACACGTGTGCTGGAAATGGCATGATTTCTGCCACCACATGAGACATCGCCCAGACAGTTTCACTGCGCATGTGCACACGCCTCCCTCCAGCAAGCTGATTGTTGGGTATCTGCTGTGCATGGACAGGGCGCATGTGGGAGAGGCACACACATGCACGGGCAGGGAGCATGGGGGGCATGCACGCATGCACAGGGGCGCAGGGGAGCACATGCATTGCATTATGAGTATAGGGACTCGTCACGCAACGATGAAAAGGTTAGCTATCACTGATGTCGATTGGTTTGGAAGAAGGGCAACATTTGGGGGTTTCATACTTTTTAGGGGTGTTCTTAACAATCTGTCATATCTACAAATTGCTCACCATCTTGTGCTGCACACAAAAGAGGCCGATTAATACAGTTAATATTGGAGTTGTAGACAATATAATTGCCGATGTTTGCATTGGGGCAGGGCATAATACATATTAATTGTTTCATTGTTTTATAAATTAACATGCTGACAGGAATATGTGGTGTACATCTATATTATGTAGCTCACAAAAACTTCCAACTGTCATTTCCAATTCTTGTACCAAATTTTAAAATGTTATGTAAATATCTAAACCTGTGATATGAATAGGGCCTTTGATTGGCTCACAGCTTTGGAATTGAAAAGTTTTGCTGATATTTGCAGACTGCTTTTTAATAAAATACAGATAGTCCTCAACTTACGGCCACAATTGAGCCCAAAATGTTTGTTGTTAAGTGAATCACTGCAGGTGTTAAATTAGGAATACATGAATCTGGCTTCCCCGTTGACTTTGCTTGTCAGAAGGTTGCAAAGGGGGATCACTGCAACCGTCATAAATATGGACTTTGATCACGTGACCCATGGGAACGCTGCATCTGTCATAAGTGAAAAATGGTCACAAGTCACTTTTTTCATTGTTGTAACTTTGTACAGTCTCTAAATGAACTGTTGTAAGTCAAGGACTACCTGTAAACTACAGGTAGGAATGATGCATTTCTAAGAAATTTTGAAATTGCAGGATGCTATATTTTATCCGAGATGGAAGGACAGGTTTTGGATGAAACTGACATATATTTAATAAATTGTCAAGCCTAGCCTTTCATTGTTTCAATATAAAGTGCATCATTTTCAAGATTTCTATATTATATACTAGAGGAATATTTATATACACTGCTCAAAAAAGTAAAGGGAACACTTAAACAACGAAATGTAACTCCAAGTCAATCACACTTCTGTGAAATCAAACTGTCCAATTAGGTAGCAACACTGATTGACAATCAATTTCACATGCTGTTATGCAAATGGAATAGACAACAGGTGGAAAGCAGAGGCAGGTAGCAAGACATCCCCAATAAAGGAGTGGTTCTGCAGGTGGTGACCACCGACCACTTCTCAGTTCCTTTGCTTTCTGGCTGATGGTTTGGTCGCTTTTCAATGCTGGCGGTGCTTTCACTCTAGTGGTAGCATGAGATGGAGTCTACAACCCACACAAGTGGTTCAGGTAGTGCAGCTCATCCAGGATGGCACATCAGTGCGAGCTGCGGCAAGAAGGTTTGCTGTGTCTGTCAGTGTAGTGTCCAGAGGATGGAGACGCTACCAGGAGACAGGCCAGTACATCAGGACACCTGGAGGAGGCTGTAGGAGGGCAACAACCCAGCATCAGGACCGCTACCTCCACCTTTGTGCAAGGAGGGACAGGAGGAGCACTGCCAGAGCCCTGCAAAATGACCTCCAGTGGGCCACAAACATGCATGTGGCTGCTCAAACAGTCAGAAACAGACTCCATGAGGTGGTATGAGGGCCCAACGTCCACAGGTGGGGGTTGTGCTTACAGCCCAACACTGTGCAGGCCGTTTGGCATTTGCCAGAGAACACCAAGATTGGGAAATTCGCCACTGGCCCCCTGTGCTCTTCACAGTTGAAAGCAGGTTCACACTGAGCACATGTGACAGATGTGACAGGGTCTGGAGACACCGTGGAGAACGTTCTGATGCCTGCAACATCCACCAGCATGACTGGTTTGGCAGTGGGTCAGTAATGATGTGGGGTGGCATTTCTTTAGGGGGCCGCACAGCCCTCCATATGCTCGCCAGAGGTAGCCTGACTGCCATTAGGTACCGAGATGAGATCCTCAGACCCCTTGTGAGACCATATGCTGGTGCGGTTGGCCCTGGGTTCCTCCTAATGCAAGACAATGCTGGACCTTGTGTGGCTGGAGTGTGTCAGCAGTTCCTGCAAGACGAAGGCATTGATGCTATGGACTGGCCCGCCCGTTCCCCAGACCTGAATCCAATTGAGCACATCTGGGACATCATGTCTCGCTCCATCCACCATCCACCAGTCTGTTGCACTACAGACTGTCCAGGAATTGGGGGATGCTTTAGTCCAGGTGTGGGAGGAGATCCCTCAGGAGACCATCCACCACCTCATCAGGAGCATGCCCAGGTGTTGTAGGGAGGTCATACAGGCACATGGAGGCCACACACACTACTGAGCCTCATTTTGACTTGTTTTAAGAACATTACATCAAAGTTGGATCAGCCTGTAGTGTTTTTTCCACTTTAATTTTGAGTGTAACTCCAAATCCAGACCTCCATGGGTTACTCAATTTGATTTCCATTGATAATTTTTGTGGGATTTTGTTGTCAGCACATTCAACTATATAATGAATGAAGTATTTAATAAGAATATTTCATTCATTCAGATCTAGGATGTCTTATTTTTGTGTTCCCTTTATTTTTTTGAGCAGTGTACTTAGTATGAATAAATTATTTTTCAAAAACTAATCATACATGTACAGTAAAATATTTTGAAAGCCCTTCAGGCAAGTTGCATAAAACACTTTTTATCTGAAATCATGAGGAAGCACGGGCTTTGTGCAGATTCTACAAGTCCATGCTAAACTTCCATTAACTGTAGAGGTTTACCCATCACATAATATGGGCCTTTGGATGTAGTTCCTTCTGTCTGAAAAAGCATTGAATTGCCCTATCTTGGATTTTTAAAAAACTTCCATTTGTCACATCATTTATTTTTTTCTTTCGTACATGCTGTGAAATGACTGGTTTGATTTTTTTTTTTTTTTGTTATGCTGTTAATAGAAATACATCTTACATTTTTTTTTTTAAAAAAAAGGCAAGACCTTTTAATTACATTAACAGGTAGCCAGGCTTGATCAATGGAAGCAGGGAGTTATTATTCCAGATGAAAATCAGTTTGTGGAATATATAAATGGTCAGATAGTCAGACTGTAGAGTTGCTTTGCAATTGCATTAGCCTCATTAGCTTCCCGGCCACCACTCGCCCAACTCAGTCGTGGCTATGTAGCTTTTCATTCAGGCTCTTCTCCTTTATCCTATCCTTGATTTATATGGGTATGTTCTTTCAGGTAACAGAATTATCTGAATGGGACCTTGGAGGTCTTCTAGTCCAACCCCCTGCTCAAGCAGGAGAGCCTGTACAATTTCGGAGAAGTGGCTGTCCAGTCTTAAGCACCCACAACTTCTGGAGGCAAGCAGTTCCACTGGTTAATTGTTCTCACCAACAGGAAATTTCTCCTTAGTTCTACTTTGCTTTTCTCCTTGATGAGTTTCCATCCGTTGCTTCTTGTCTTGCTTTCAGTTGCTTTGGAGAATAGGTTGACTTTCTCTTCCTTGTAACAGTTATTGGGACACTGCTGTCATATCGCCCCTATCCTCCTTCTCACTAGACTAGCCAAGCCCAATTCCTGCAACCATTCTTTGTATGTTTTAGCCTCCAGGCCCCTAATCACCTTTGTTGCTCTTGTCTGCACTCTTCCCAAAGTCTCAGCAGTTTTAGACCAACTGGATGCAATATTCCAAGTGTGGTCTTGCTAAGGCTTTGTAAAGTAGTGCCAGTATTTGATTAGAATGAATGAGTTGGACGGGACCTTGGAGGTCTTCTAGTCCAGCCCCCTGCTCAAGCAGGAGACCTATACTATTTCAGATAAGTGACTATCTAGAACAAGGGTGTCAAACTCTTATTTCATTGAGGGCCACGTCAGGCTTATGACTGACCTGAGGGGGCCAGGGTGGGTATGGTCATCGTGGCTGAGGTGGGTGTGGGTATGGGCGTGGCCAGCTTGACGTCACTTACGGCCCAGGGCATCTAGTGGCCCAGGTGGGGCTAGGGGAATCCGTTATCTCCAGTAGGGGAAGGCAAGACCAGGATGAGCACCAAACCCTTGTCCACTAGAGGAGCCTCGCCATTCCTCTCAGGCCATGCAGAGGAGCCCTGGACAATGGCACAGGCTTCCTGGAGCCCTGGGCAGTGCAGGGCAAGTGCCCAGCCCAACTCAGCCTTCCCCCAAGGGCCGCCCACGGCCCTTCCCTCCTCGAGGCTCATGGTGTGTGTGTGTGAGGGCAAAGTGTTCGGGTCAGAGGGAGACTCACTCTTCCCTGCGAGGAAACGCAGCTTTGTAACCAAAGCATCCACAGTGAAGAAGCTTCTTGGATGAGAAGCAAAGCCTCTTCTAAGAAAAACCAGACAGTCCAGCTGCCTCTTGGAAAAAGCACCTTTGGGTCTCCGTCCTCTCTTGTGTGAGAGCTGAAATGGGCAACGGGAGATTTCCAGATGAGAGAGAACCATTGTGCGGCTGATTGTATTATCAGTTCACCTGCTCTTGGGGCTGTTAACGGAACAGTCAAGCATCTGTTCATTCAGAAACTTTAGGCTGTCTGGACTATGTATGCTATATTTGCACCTCAGTGTACAAATGTTCTGTTGTATATAAACTTCCATTCTTAATTGCAATAAAAGTGACAATGTAGCTGAATTGCCTTTAGAATCATCAGTCAAGTCAAGGCTCCTGTGGAATAAAAGATTAAAGAGTCATAAAGCTAAGATTTACTGCCAACCCTAGCCTGACATTTGTGCTCTTGCCTTTGGGGAAATATTTGGGGATTATTGATTGTACAGATGACAATGACAGGTGCCTAATTTAAGGGGTATGTGTGTGCTTTGGACTGGAGTGTAAATTGCCACCCTGCCACACAGAGAAGGGCGGATGAGATGTCTGTGTCGTTGGGTAGACATTTGAACACCACCACTGGGCATCTTTTTGTACCCACATTCTTAAAAAACAGCTGAGATCAGTTTATTACAGTCTTTAAGACCAGCTACAATAAAACTCATATCAATCTTTCTTTTAAAAAGTGGTTTCAAGTTGTCCTTCAGTCGTCTTCCCCCTAAGAGGAGTCCAGAAATTGGCATCCCAACAGTGCCCCATCCCATTTAAATTCCTGAAATAACCAAAATTCCCACCAACCCACTCACATTCTTTCAGCCTCCCCTTCCTAATTTTCAGCATATTCTGCCTTTTGGAAAAAAAAAAAAAGAAGAAGGATATGCATAAATAGAAATCTGGTCATTTGCTCAGAGGGGAATCTATTCAGAGGCAAAAGCGTCATTCCTTCCTAGATTGGTTTAAAATCTGTGATACAATGTCCCCGTTTTGATATTGGATCTTTTTCACAATAGTTCTAACCCCCGGTCAGATGTTCTGCCTCTGTGGTCCTTCTCTCCTTTGGGCTACAATTAGCAGGGTGTTGCTTGCCTGTTTTTCAGATGAATCCCCAGAAGAGGCCTCCTTAATCAAGGTTCTTGGGGTAGAAGCCATAGTGAGGCTTTAAGCTCAGGAACCGGTAGGCAGAGTGAGGCCAGTTTCAACCAGTGCAAGAACAAGGCCGCTTACAAGTTCAATCTTGGCAAACAAAACACAACTTCACTGCTGCAGAGGCGTGAGTGAACCACCTGGGTCCAGAACCATATTTAAACTGTTATGGAGTCCAACATGTAAGAACAATAGTTATGACAAAAGCTCTGCCTCCATCTTTCACTCATGGAAACCGGTGCCATGAGACGCCAGTTCCTGTGACTGAGAGGCGGTTTTCTCAGGAGTTGTGGAGGCCTGCGGTTGGGATGGCTTGATTCGTACCTTTTGCCCCGACACAAAAAAGGGTTGACCTCTACAGGAAGGGCTTGCTGAGCAACAGGCAGTCCATTAAATTGGTAGCACTACTGACCTAGCCAGCGTTGCCTTCTGGGTAAAACTTGTCATATGTGCAAAGCCTCTTGTTGATGTTCTAAATCAGTTGGACTTTATTAACAGAAAATAAGGATGGTAAAGGATTCCCCAATAAAAATGTGCAGTTAAAAGTGATCTGATCCACCTCTGGCTTTTCTGTAGTCAACATCAGGATGCCCTGGTGGTATCTCTTATACGCTCCATAAAAAGTGGAGGCACAGAGTTAATGAGGTCAGAAATGGAGGTCAGACTGGAAGACCTGCATCTCCAAGACCCATGTGTTTGTGCAAAGAGGGTTGTGCACAGACCCATTTGCTGCCCTCTTTCCCTTCCATCCGCCTTGCAGCCATGTTCTTGTCGCTTTCATTTCTCAGGGGCTGATCGGTTAAGATCAGTTTCTGGTGGGAGATCCTACTCCAAAGAATATTCCCCGTTCCTTCCTATTTGGCAGTGGAACATGAGGCACCATTTGGTGCAAAGGAAAAGCAGAAGGAAGGGGACTGACCCAGAGGTGCTTTCCTGTTCACTCCTGTTCCAGGAATGGGGCACAGGGAGTAGGGAAGGGAAGGGATGTCCTACCGGCCTCTCTAGGGGAATTCCTTGTCGCCTCCCCCCCAACTTCTCCCTTCTGCTCTGGGCAAGAACTACATTTTCTTTCGTTTTAAACAGCCACATAAGTGTGATTCATAAACTTATCACTACTCATCTGGATTGCTGCTGTAGGAGATGTTGCCTTTGAAGTCTACTTGAAAGTTGTAATTGATGCAGAATGACCACGGTTGTGTATTGACAAATCAGGGCCACTGCAGCGGTGGAATATTCCTGTTGCTGCATTGGTTACTAGTTGGGTTCAGAGTATCGTTCAGAGAGCTGGTTTTCTCATGTAAAGCTTTTTACGTGGCTTAGCATCCCGTTCTTGGCACAGAAGCAGCCTGCTGAATTGGCCGTGTGTCCATGGTGCCAACATCTTTTAACGGCTCCTCCCACCCAGGCCATTATGGTGAAGGGATTGCGGGGGGGGCTTCCACACATGTTTTTCGGCTGCAGCTCCCTTGATAAGAGAGCGACAACCTCATTCTGGAAATCAGTCTCGGAGATTCCAAAACCTTCTAAAATCTAAGTTTTGCCAGTGAAAACAGGCCCTGGGCACACAGTCCTCCGAGCTGCATTTTCACTGGCAGAGGGTTGCAGGAGGATGTTGCAGCTGGAAACAGAGTTTGGGAGCCTCTTTTCGCTGGCAGAGGCACTGCGGGGCAGTCCCTAAGTTTCCGGGGTGGCCCCATGGGCAGTGGTGGGATTCAAATAATTGAACAACCGGTTCTCTGCCTTAATGATTTCTTCCAACAACCAGTTCACCAAACTGCTCAGCAAGTTAACAACCGGTTCTCCCAAACTGGTGAGAACTGTCTGAATCCCACCACTGCCCATGGGCCTGATCTAAGCACCCCGCAGGCTGGATCCGTCCCCTGGGCCATGAGTTTGACACCCAGAGGTGGTATTCAGCAGGTTCTGACCAGTTCTGGAGAACCAGTAGCAGAAATTTTGAATAACTTGGAGAACCGGCCAATCCCACCTCTGACTGGCCTCGCCCCCATCTATTCTCTGCCTCCTGAGTCCCAGCTGATCCGCTAGGTCTGCCCTGCAGAGGAGAAAGGAGCTGGAAAGCAGGTTAGTGGGGTGGGGAAGGAATGGAGATTTTACAGTATCCTTCCGCTGACACGCCCACACCAAGCCACACCCACCCACCAAGCCACACCCACAGAACCAGTAGTAAAAAAATTTGAACCCCACCACCGTTGACACCCCTGCCTTACAGGTTTACTCAGTTCACTGGGACTTACTCCCAGGAAAGTGATAGAAGGCCGGATTTTTAGACATGGCTAAATGTTGGTAGGCAAATTAGATTCTTATCATTTCAGTGTGTGGCTTTTGACTTTCTTGGTTATCATAGGTTTAGAGCAGAGGCCTAGGACATGTCCCAAGCACGAATCTGTGGAGATGCCTCCCTAGAGTACGGATAAGTGAAGAACATGAAGCCACCTCAGTCCAGCATAAGGGTCTCCAACATCCAGCCCATTTGGAACCAGGCCGCGTAAGCGGTGTGCGGGCTGCTATACCCAAATGGAGCTGTGCGCGTGTGAGCACTTGACTGCCCCTCACCTAGGAACCATCCCCTCTCCTCCCCCCCCACCCGCCCCAGGCCACCAAGCCAGAAAGGTTGGGGACCACTGGCCCAGGAAATAATAGAGGTTTCAATAAAGGAGAATATTTGTAACTCAAGAGTTGCAATGAGGGGCCCTTGGTGCTCTCTGAGCTTGGTTGTTTTATTGCATTACCCAAACTAGGTAACATCATCAGTGGCTACAGCTATTTTGTCAGGCATGCATTTGATAATATATATATATATATAAGTATAAACATAATTATTAATACATGAAATACAAATAAATGCCCTGTTCAGAGGGCACCCAGGACACCCTCATAATACCATAGGGGATGCATGCATAGGTGGCTACAGCACGACTTCCGAAGTGTATCTTTTAAAATTGTTTATTTATTTATTTATTTTGTCAGGCATGCATTTGATAATATATATATATATATAAGTATAAACATAATTATTAATACATGAAATAAATACAAATAAAAGGAAACAATAGGACAGGGATGGTAGGCACGATTGGTGCGCTTATGCACGCCCCATTACAGACCTCTTAGGAAAGGGGTGAGGTCAATAGTAGACAGTCTAAGGTTAAAGTTTTGGGGGTTTGGGGAAACCACAGAGTCAGGTAGAGTATTCCAGACATTGACCACTTTGTTGCTGAAGTCGTATTTCCTGCAATCAAGTTTGGTACAATTAACCTTGAGTTTGTATCTATTGTGTGCTTGTGTATTGTTGAGATTGAAGTATTCATTGACAGGTAGGACATTGCAATGCATGATTTTATATACTATACTTAGGTCGGACCAAAGGTGGCATAGTTTTAAGTTTTCTAAGCCTAAAATTTCAAGTCTGGAGGCATAAGGGATTCTGTTATGAGTAGAGGAGTAAAGAACTCTTCTTGTGAAATATTTCTGGACTCTCTCAATTGTATTAATGTCCAATATGCAATGCGGGTTCCAGACAGATGAGCTGTATTCAAGTTGATGAACTTGATGAATAGTATCCAGTATTTAGTGTCAAAAGTCAAAGCACTTGCATTGACCACAAGGGGGACTACTCCGAATTCCTTTTGAAGACGGGTTAAGTTTTTCAGAATAATTGATCTGAATCTCGGAGCAAGAAAAAGGGAAAGCAAAGGTGGCTGGTCAAATCTTAGGTGCTGCGTGTGGGATCCTGCAGCCCCCCAGATGGATCTGGTCCAGGATGGGAGCAGCCTTAGGACCGAGCGTCTTCCTGCAGATTGGGGAACAGGAGAAACAAACCGTTGGTAGCCCAGCTTGTTTCAGAAGTGGGAAATGTGATCTGCTTTCCTCCTTGCAGGGAACCTCAGGTGAAGAAAGGGGCGTGAAAAAGAGGAGACTCACCAATGCAGGACATACATTTGATAAACGAAGCAGCTGTGGAAAATAATGAGGGAGGGCCCTAAAGTGATCTTAAGGCAAGATCCGCTTGGCACCCCATGTGTCAGTTTAGAAGGAAGAAGCACGGGGGCCCTTCTTGTGCCCATGATATAGATCCCTCCTGGCAACCTTCTTTCTGCCACGTGCATCTTCATCCCCTTCCAACCTCCTGCACCCGAGTCAAGCTGAAGTCATCCTTGGCTGATCTGGGGTAAAAGAAGTGTCCCTTTCCTTAGGATGGGGAAGGGGGGAGGCAGGAGCCACTAAATCCACTAAAGAATAGAAGCACAATTGGCAACTCCAAATTTCAACTAACAAATGCTCTGTCCTACACATTGGCCAAAAAAATATCAGAGCACCAAATACAAGCTTAGGCGGACCTAACTCACGACCCTCACTCTGTCAAGAATCACGGGGTCCTCATCTCAAACGATCAAAGCCCCAGAGCTCCCTGTGACAGCATTGCCAAAAAGGCATTAAGAGTTGTTAACCTTATCGGGAAGGTTGAATTGCTAACTAGGGCATACAAAACCTTTGCCAGACCAATTCTCGAATGCAGCTCGTCCGCCTGGAACCCACACTGTATATCGGACACTAACACAATTGAGCGGGTCCAGAAGTATTTCTTGAGAAAAGTACTCCGCTCCTTCACTCACAGTAGATTTCCCTATGCCTCCAGGCTCAAATCTTTGGGCCTGGACAATCTGGAACCGCATTGCCTGTGGTCCGATCTAAGCACACTACACAAAATTGTCAGCTACAACATCTTGCTTGTCAATGACTTCTTCAGCTTCAACCACAATAATACACAGGCAAACAACCGATACAAACTCAAGGTAAACCGTTCCAAACTCGATTGCAGAAAATACGACTTCAGCCACAGAGTGGACAATGCCTGGAACGCCCTGCCGGACTCCATGTTTACAGCCTCAACCCCTCACAGCTTCAACCTCAAACTGTCTACTGTGGATCTCACCGCATTCCTAAGAGGTCCTGAAAGGGGGCAGGCATAAGTGCACCAGCGTGCCTACCGTCCCTGTCTCACTGTCCTCATTTATCTGTATTTGCTCCCTTTGTTCTTGTTTACGTTCATACCTACACTTGTTATCTTGTACATGTTTGACAAATAAATAAATAAACCCCAACCAAGTGTGGAAGCCCAGCTGGCAGGAGGGGGGATAGACGGTCCAGCAGCAGAAGGCAGCCAGGTTGGGCCGTGCCTCCTGGGCCTCCTGCTCTTCCCGCTGGACAGAATCCGCCTGGAGCCTGCAGGTTCCGCCATCTCTCCAAGAGTTGCCAACCAAAGCAGCAGCACTGGAGTTGGGGAGGCCACCTTCCTTGCCTGGGTGGCAGCAGGAACCTTGGGGCAGTAGAGAGAGCTGAAGAAGCTTCTTGGGTGGGAAGTGAAACGCCTTCAAAGAAAGGAATGCTGGGACGAGGGACAAAGGCGGGAGAGGGATGCGCCAAGCAAGGAGCTGGGGGGATGGGGGCATGCACTGGCTGCCCCTGTTCGCCCACTCACAGATGCTTCTTGCATGAGAAGCCAAACGTCTTCAGAGACGAACCAGAAAGTCCAGTTGCCTCTTGAAAAAGCCCCTTTGGGATAGTTGCCTTCGGAAGCTGTGGAGGCTCTGGCACTGGAGGCGCTTAAGACCCTCCTTTTTGATACAGGGTCTCCTGCTTGAGCAGGGGGCTGGACTAGAAGACCTCCAAGGTCCCTTGCGACTCTCTTCCCGAGGGGGAGAGTTGCACAACTGGCCGGCTCCTTGGATCCAGGCTCTCCGATCCTCAACGGAGACTGAAGACGCTCCCAATCCCCCTGAAAGCGGACCGGGGAGCGAGGGAGGGATCCGTCTGCGACGTCCCAGTCCGCCCTGCGCCTCGGGAGCTCCGCGCGGCTCTCAGCCGGGCCAACCGCGCAGGGTCGCTGTGGAGAGGCCGGCGGGCTGAGGGGCCCGGGCGGGCGGAGCGGAGCGGGAGGGGCGGGCAAGAGGCGGCCGCATCCGGCCGGCCACCTGCGCGCAGAGCCAGCGCCCGCTCGGACAAGGGCCGGGAGCGGCACCCGCGCGGCTCCTCTGCTCGGGCTCGCCGGAAAGGGCCCCGCGGCTGGCGGCCCAGACCGGCACCAGGGACGACGGCGGGAGCGGGACGCGCCGAGCAAGGAGCTCCGGGGACCCAGACGCAGCCTCGGGGTAAGAGGGGGCGGCGGCGGGGCGGCGTTTCGGGGCTCCAGCGGCTGGAGCGGCCGGGCGCGGGTGTTTCCCTTCGGGGCAGCCGACCGCGCTCCTCGGCCGCCCTGCCGGGGCTCGCTTCCCGCGGCTTCGGGCGCTTGGGCGGCGGGGTCCCGGCTGCCCCCCCCAGGCGCCGACAGCGGCTGCCGAGGGAGGGCACCGGCGGGACGGCTCGGCTGCAGCTGCTCCCGGGACGGAGCTCGGGCGACGCGCCGCCGCCGCCGCCCGCGAGGACTGGAAGGCTGAAGCTCTGGCCGCGCAGCCCCGCTTGGACGCCCCGGCGGCTGGGCTGCAGCGCGCGGCTCCCCCGTTGCCTCGCGCTGGGAGGCGGCCGGCCGGGCGGACGGGGCAGCGGGGAGCGGGGCTGTCCGCTGCTCGGGTGGGTGCCGAAGCTGACCGGCCCGGAGCCTCCCTTCTTCCCGCCCGGCCAGCTGCTGCCTTGGCGGGGGCCCGGAGCTGCCCCGGGGAAGGAGCGGCCGTCCCGGAGAAGAGCCAGGCGGGAGCCCTCCGGGCGCAGCGCTTGCCCAGCCCTCTCCAGCTGAGGTCGGGCTGGCTGAAGTGAGGCGCCCCGAGGAACGCCGCGAGCACTCGGGCTCTCCAGGGGGCTCGGGGGGCCTGGACCTCGTTCCTCGCCCTGGGCAGGCAGAAGCCCGTGGGGGGCCCTTGAACGGGACTCCCACCCACCCACCCCCCTCCCCGGCAGCCTTCAGGCCAAAGGCTTGGAATGGCCTGGCCGGAATTTTGTCTGCTGCTCTGCTGGTGCGGCTGAAGAGCCCGCTGGGCCCTTTGGTGGCCTTCGAGTTGGGTCCCCAAACTTGGCCACTTTAAGACGGGTGGACTTCAACTTCCAGAATTCTCCAGCCTGGAGTTGAAGTCCACCAATCTTCAAGTGGCCAAGTTTGGGGACCCCAGACTTAGAGCCTCTGGTGGGCTGGCCGAAAGGTCTCCAAAGTGGGAAGGCAGATGAAGGGAGATCGGGGTGGCGGTGGTTGTTGTTGTTGCTTTTGGTTGTTGTTGTTGTTGCTTTTGGTGGTTGTTGTTGCTTTTGCGAGTGTTGGATCAAGTCTCCATGGCATCTTCGGAGAGTGAGCTCTTGCTGATTCCGCCTAACTAACTGACTTGGTCACAGGACATCAAACCACCCACCAATGTCCTGTTCACAGATCTCCTCACTTTTATTTAATCCATAACCTCCAACTTTATCTGTGCTTCTCCTCCTTTCTGGTATTTACTTCAAAGTGGAATGTCGGTCTTTTTATTACCTCCTGTTGGGCTGCTGCCTGACTAATTTTTCCTTTTATATTTAACATTTTGATTTGCTGGTGTATCTGTGGGATTAAGACTGCATGTGCTACAATAGTGGCTGAGAGAGAGCATGGGGAAATATTGAATTGAATTCTTTATTGTCATCGTACGTATATACACAATATACACATACAGTGAGATTCACATGACACCCAGAGACAGACTCAACATGGACACACACATGACAATCCTCAAATACCTCCCCACCCGCCAAAATTCCCCGCCCCCTAAAAACACACAAGCATCCTTAAGTTCACTGTGAAGTGCAATTATAGCTCTGGGATAAAAACTATTCAGAAAACATGTGGCCCAAGTTTGAATAGTTCTGTACCTCCTGCCAGAAGGCAACAGTTCACAAAGATTGTGAGCAGGATGGGAAGAGTCTCTGAGAATGTTGTGCAACTTCCTCAAACAGCGAGATGCAAAGATGTCGTCCAGGGCTGGTAGCTGGAGCCCGATGATATTCTGGGCAGTTTTAATGATTCTCTACAGAGCTTTTTTGTCTGCTACAGAGCTGCTCCTTGCAAGAATGCTGTATGTCAGGACGCTGTCAATGGTGCTGTGGTAGTACGACAGAAGTAGAGGCTGAGATAGATTTATCTTCCTGAGCATTCTCCGGAAGAACAAACTCTTCTGTGCCTTCTTTACAAGCATGTTAGCATTCATAGTCCATGAGAGGTCCTCATATAAGGACTGTTTTAAGGAGGTAAGTCTATGAGAAGCTTCTTCGGTGTTTGGGGGTGTCTTCCTGGGTTCCTAAAATGGAGGGGTTGCATTCGGGCTTTTCATCGTCTTCATAGAGCTTGACAAGGGAGACTGAGTCACCCCCCCAAATGGTCCTTCAGAACAACTGAGGCTCATGGTTGGCCAAGCAGCCTGGACAAAAGTGAAGTTAAAAGAAAAGAAAGGGAAGGAGAAGCCTTGTGGATTCTGGCTACCTTCAGAGCTGGCACTGGCAGTTAGTTGGGCAGGTGAGACGCTCCTACGGGGGCTATTGGGGGGGGAAGTGGCAGAAGCATGGCAGGGCTGAGCTCAGGTCTTTGTTCCGACTGCTTGAGCAGGGGGTTGGACTGGATGACCTCCAAGGCCCCTTCCAACTCTGTTATTCTATGTTCTATGACCAGTTGCCAGCTGCCAAGAGACCAGACTGTTAGCACAACCTCAGCCAACCCTAGGGGGGGAGGGGTCAGTTTTTGTCATAATATTAGGAGGGTCTTTGCCAGCTGGAGCATTTGCTGGGCCCGGGGTGTCTGGGGTGGAAGGATCCCCAAAAGCCAGCCACACGGGGGACCGTTTCAGGGCAGGAAACATGGCGACCAGTGACCACTGCGTCTCCTTAGCTTTCCATGCTTGCTCTCATCAAACACAATTTCTTCCTTTAACTTTGGCACCGTTTTTAAGGATGTCTAACTCTCACGAATGAATGAAGACAAATATTTGTGTCCCAGGATAATGTTGCAAGATCCAATCTGGGTCGATCACTGAGACCAGAAGTTTACTCTTCCTAACTCTGCACAACCGTGATATTGTCTGTCTTCTCCTTCACAATTCCTTCATACATTTGTTTTCATAGTTGATCCTCACTACCTCAACATAGAGATCATCCAATCCTGTATTTGATTCGCAGTTGTTCAATTCCATTCATACTTGATCCTGCCTCTTCTAGTTTTACCACTCACCTTTCCTATCTAGCTCATTCCCTCCCATTGCACCCAGCTTATATTTCATGCTGCTCCTGATATAAACCTTATTTCCTTATAACCCAGAGGGCAGAAGAACATTTTTACTGATAGCCATTTTGCATTTTTAAAACAAACATTGATTTCTTGCAAGAGACTACATGGTAGCCGCTAGCTTTGTATGATCATCTTAACATTTCTCCATGTATTTCCTTATCTGTAGTAAACATTCTGTAAAGATACCTCAATTTATCTACCTTCTTCAGTTTGTCACCATTCATGTCACTACCTCAACATGTGTCTTTCATAGAGATCATCCAACTTGTAGCATTTAAGGTACATAAAATCTGCTTTCTTTTTTCCATGTAATAGGAATTTACTTATATGTTTATAATTGTACGAAGATTGTTTATTGCCCCACTTGGCATACATCTTAGAACATTGTGATACCTTTCATTTATCTTCTTTGGGATCATACCTAAAAACAAATATTTTTGATTTTAATTTGCATTTGAGTTTCAGAACTTTCTGAATGTTTTGGTGTATTTTTTCTTTCTAGCGCTTTTAAATCTTTTTGCATAACCACCACATAGGTAAAAGGTACCTTCTTTGTTGTGGTATTCCAACTTTTGGCTTTTTAACCAACAACACAGTGTCTTTGTATACAAAAATATGTGTATTTTTATGTCGCCAGCTAAGATCCCTAGCAACAGTGAAAGTGTTCTTTATACATTAACCATAAATGTATCCATCAAGGGAATATTACACATCCTCTGTGTTCAGAGTTGAATCATATGCTAAGTAATCCATTTACTTCCACACATGCTTTATTTTCATCATAAATCCCTCTTACTGCATTCAAGCCACCAACTTTCAACCTCACAATTATATCAACCATTTGGTGATCCAAGTGCATTTGCTTTATCATTTGGTTTGTGTCAATCAACATGTGTAAACTTTATCACATTCACACATTTCTCAGGGACCTTCCAAAGAAGGAAAAGTTGCACTGCTTCGGTGTTGCTTCTCTTTCTTTCTTTCTCATTCCTTTTCGGTCAAGATTCTTCCAGTGCCCCCCAGGCACACTTAACAATCCACCTCCCTTCAGTTTAGCATTCACTTTCGCTTTGCACAGGGCAACCGTCGTCCCACACCAACACGATCCTCATCAGACCCTTTTGGCAAATGGCACAGTTATTCCCCAAGCAAACCACAAGCGTGTTTTAGCGTATAATTGTCTATACCATCTATACCTGCAGCCTGCCATTTTTCAACATTCTCAATGGATTTATGGTTTCCTTTCTATTAATTTTTTTTGAACGCTGACATTTATAGTGTTTGCCTCATATATCTGCTCTGCAAAATTCTGACTCCTTTGAGTATTTCTTCATTTTATGCCAAATAGTTTAATCACTTTAATTTTTAATGTGTTGGAGTATTCTTGTTCAGCCCCGGTCACATTTTCAAAACATATTTTAATTTCCCCCAATAACTAAAACCATCTGTTGACCTCTCCCTAAGCTTTTCTAGATTTTGGTGGAGCCGGGATGGCTTTCGCGTTTGCTGCTGGAATTGGATCAGCTTGTTCCAACTCATTTTGGATGATCTTGTAAGTCAGTTTTCTGGGGAGAGGGGAGGCTTTTGCAAACCTGCCTTTGTCCGGCCTGGCCAGTTATGGGGAGCAGCAGCCCTGTTTCAAGGATAGAGAAAGACCAGGCTTGGCCTTTCACACTGACTCTCTGGGAGCTCCTCGTCCATGGAAGTGGTGGTTTTCCAAAGGCTCCTAGCATTGCAGGAGGAATGGGAAAAGGGAAAAAAAGCACTTAATAATCCTCGACCAAGAGTCTGGCCCCAATGCCTGGGGGAAGAGTCGAATCTCCCAAAAGGCCAGTAGGGATGACGCTGTCCATGTCTCCAAGGAGGGTGCTCCTGGGGTGGTGTTCAGCAGGTTCTGACCAATTCTGGAGAACCGGTAGCGGAAATTTTAGTTTGAAGAATTGGTCAATACCACCTGTGACTGGCCCGCCAACCCCATCTATTCTCTGCCTTCCATTGAGTCCCAGCTGATTGGCTGGGTCTCCTTTGGTTGCCCTGCACAGGAGAACAGAGCTGGAAAGCAGGTTAGTGGGGCGGGGAGGGAAGGGGGATTTTGCGGTATCCTTCCCCTGCCACGCCCACCAAAACCACACCCACCAAGCCATGCCCACAGAACCAGTAGTAAAAAAAAAATGAATAGCCCCACTGGGGTGTTCCATAGGGCAGAGAAGTCCCACTTTCTGGACCCTCCTCCGCATGACATCTGCCTACTCTGCCAGGTCTAGTGGGAGGAACAGAAGCCCCCAGGAAGGGCAATCCAGCCTCTTGGCATGAAGGGTTTCAACCGGCACTTTGCATCGTGCCTGGACCATCCTGGGGGCCAGGGTTGGCCTTACGTGGGTGTACCAGCTAATCTTATTCTCCTTCCTCCTTGATAAAAGAATTGTGGAAAGAATGGCCAGCCAGGATCCCCTTTGCAGCTCCAACCGGGGATAGAATTCACTTTGTTTGCAGGCGAGGAGGAGGAAGAGCGGAGGCAAAGGAGGAAGATTCATCGATCCTTAACGTGTCCCTTGATTCCTTAAAACCCTCAGGTGGAGAAGGGAAAGAAGAGGCTGCCGCTGCTGGGATGGGGGTGGGGGCAGCCCTGCTGGTGGGAGGAAAAGAGCCCCACCCTTGGGCAGTGGGTCAGGCTCCTTCCTAGGCTGAACTCCATTCAGATCCCAGCCAGGCTCCTGAGGGCCTTGAGCTCCGGCTGGCTGCACACCGCCTTGTGTTTGTGCTGCTTAGTGGGCCTGGTGGGCCGGTTGGAGCTTGAGTGGGATTTTCCTGATGGGGTGGGTGATTTCAACTTTTATTTTGTCTGCAGATGCTTTACGAATGATCATTGCATTCGTTTCAGAGCGATTGTAGAAGGGTCAGTGGGTGTTGCGTTCGAATAGAAACTCCTTCAGTTATACTGACATTAGCCGAGAAATAAAAACAGTCCCAGAAATGAAACATTAAAAGGAAGAAATATTTTTTTAAAAAAAACCTTTCTCGTATCCTCCCTTTCCCTCTTCTTTCTGTTAACCTGTTCCAGGCTGCTTTTGCAGCGGAGGCTTCCCTGCCAAGGTTGAACATTCAGTTCTGGAGTTTGAAGGGAGGGAACCACTCAGCCTCTCCGTTTCTGAGCATCTAACTACCGGCATACTCAAAGAGGAGTATAGGTCAGGCTTTGCTCAGGTTGTAGGGGGATGAAGATAGAGGGGAGGGGTCCCCATATGTGCCCCTGAAAAATGAAGCCCAAATTTGGTTTTCAAGGATTCCTTGGGGGATAATCTTTACATGCAGAGTTGCCTTCCCTTGTTGGTAAGGAGCTCTACAAGTCCTCATACATTTGAAAAGGGGGTCCCGGCCCAGGCTACCCTTGTCTCATTCTTATTTCTTCTGGAGAAGCATCCTGCCTCTTTAAAACCTGCTTCCTCCTCCCTGGAGGAAGTGCAGGCAGAGGCTAGCCAGCGGGATTTAATGGTTCCAGAGAGCAAGGACCTCTTTGGGAATGACATGGCCGGAGGACCAAGGCCAGCACGGAGAAGGAATGCATTAACCTTTATGCCCGGTCTGGCTGCCTTCTGCAGCAGCCAAAGCCTCGCTACTGAGTTAGACCACATTCCGATCAAGTCAAGGGTCTTCCCTCCCCCAGCCAAGTTAATCATTGAGCGACAATGACCCTCCTTGTGCTGCGTCTCCGTCAAAGTCACAGCACATAGTTATATTAACTTCTGCAGGCGTTTGGGACGCAGAGCTTTAAAGAGATAGGTTCCCTTTTAATTGGGGGCAGCAAATACTCCTCCTAAAGCTATCCGGGTTCTGGGTATTAGAAATCAGAGGCAGGCTTCCAAACTTCCCCGTGATGCTCGTAAAAGATTTCTAGGGTGCGCTTATACAGAACAGCTGGCAAGGGCCGGAGTTTGGGCGGAGCAAGGAAGAGCAGACTGAAGTGAAAGTCATGGTGATTTTAGGTTGACCGTGATGGAAATTCAGCCATGTGATCAACTGTTCACTGAAATTGGGGAATTCCACTCTTGAATGTTCAAGAAAATGATTCAGGGATTTCCAGATGACATAAGATATCGCTGTAATGCTGGGAAAACCTTCTTCCTCTCAGTCTTTTTCTGAAAAGGTCTGTTTTGATGCTTCTTTCCCTGTTGCCTATCTCGCAAGAGGGGCGTAATAGCAGCTGCCCAAAGTGTCCCTCAGTCTGGAGCTTCTGCAAGGTCTTGGCCATCTTCCATAGCCAGGGCCTTTTTGCTCTTGTCATTCTTTTTGGGTCGTGCCATCTATCTTTTTAAAATTGCTTATTTAGCAGTAGCACTTAGACTTATATACCTCCCCATGGTGCTTTAAAGAGCTCTGTGAGTGGTTTGCAAGTGTCAGCCTCTTGCCCCCAACAATCCGGACCCTCATTTTACTGACCTCGGAAGGATGGGAGGCTGAGTCAACCTTGAGTGGGTCAGGATCGAACTCCTGGCTATGGGCAGAGTTTGCCTGCCATGCTGCATTCTAACCACTGTGCGCCACCATGGCTCATGCTTTTATCCCTCTTTTATTATTTTCACAACTTGAGTTTAAGGCAGTGAACATACTTCACACACTTTCCTCCTCCCATTTCCCCCACAACAACAATCCTGAGAGGTGGGTTAGGCTGAGAGAGAAGGACTGCCCCAAAGGCATCCAGCGGGCTTTGGTGGCTAAGGTGGAACTTGAATTCAGGTCTCTTTCCTTCAAGCCTGGTGCCTTAACCGCTAGACCAAAAACACTCTCTCTCTCCCTCTCTCCCTCTCCGTCTCTCTCTTTCTCCTCCCCCTCCCCCTTCTTCTTCTTCTTCTTCTTCTTCTTCTTCTTCTTCTTCTTCTTCTTCTTCTTCTTCTTCTTCTTCTTCTTCTTCTTCTTCTTCTTCTTCTTCTTCTTCTTCTTCTTCTTCTTCTTCTTCTTCTTCTTCTTCTTCTTCTTCTTCTTCTTCTTCTTCTTCTTCTTCTTCTTTTGCTGCCTGCTTCTCAGAAGCTAAGTTTCCCTTCTTCTGTCAGCCCTGTAAAATCCTCCCCTTTCCATCCTGCTTCTTCCAAGACTGTAAAATTAAAATCCAAAACAATTGGTGTTCAATATTCTCACCCAGCTACCGTCAGCCTCTTTGGATGATCCATGTGAAACTGGCTGGGCCACATCCAAAGCTCTCTGCGGCTTTGAACCAGGAGGATGTTTGTCCTGGGTCGTGCCAAGAACACCAAGGTTCGGCTTTTATAATGGGCATCAGCCACGCAAGACTTAACTTGGCATAAATGTTCCCTTCACTAATCCTGTCGTCCTTGTTTCGACATTTCTGTCCCTGGGCTTGGAAGAAGGTTGCACAGAATGGGGAACAAGGAGGAAGCTGTCAAAAGGGGCTGGAGGTTTCGCCCCCACCCCCCTCCTCCGAGTCATCTCCTTGTCACTTCGCTGGGTTTCCTGTGGTGGCTGCCGTGTCAGCTTCTGGTTGGCTGGCACAGGGCAAGGCCGTCTGCCTCTTTTGTTTTCCTTGGATGGCAAATCTGTATTTCCTGTTGGTTTGGAGGAATCTGGACGTTACCCCGAGATATGAATGAAGGAGTTCTGTACTGGATTTGGGGGAAGTTTATGCCGCCCCCTCCGTGCGACTGGCAGAGTTTTATCTTCGCTGCCACTTAATAATGATGCATTATTCTCCCAGCCGGTCAGGACGTTTCCTGGCACCGTTTATCCATTTTATCAGCTGCTTATCAGGGCCCTGTGCTTGGCATCTGAACAAAGGGAGAAGGATTGCAACTGGCCAACACTGGAGGCTGCCTTGCCTAAGCCAACAATGGGTGGTCTGACCTTTTCGAATCCATCGTCAGTTGAAACTACCCAAGGTGTGCATGTTTCACACCTTCTGTCCTCCAGCTTTGGGCCAGTCAAAGTGGCAGAGAAAAGAGCCCAGTTCTTTCCCCCTTGAGGACTCAATTGGTTGAATAGGTTAAGAGTGGCCCCTCCATGGCCAGAGGGAGCTTATCTCTCCAATACATTAAATGAAGATGAAAGGTTCGATTTAAAATATTGCATGCAGGCATTCACAGGTTGCGCTGAGGAGAACAGCCAGCCAACCTTGAACCTTCTGCCCAAAGAAACCTCCATCCCAACGGCCAGGCAGCCTTTCCAGAAGGCTGGGAGCAGCCTTGGCTTCCCAAGGGCAGTGGTTGTTTGTGCAGTCCCTTTTCCCTCCTAAATGAGCAACCGGTACTTATTAAACCTGTCTGCCCCCTGTCTCCCTACCAAGCATACACCCGATCACTGTTGTTGTTATTAGTTGTGAAATCGTGTCCGACCCATCACAACCCCATGGACAAGGTTCCTCCAGGCCTTCCTGTCCTCCACCACCCTCACCCCCCAGAGTCCATTTAAGCTCATGGGACTCCATCCAGTCACCGCCTTCTTCTTCTTTTGCCCTTAACGGTTCCCAGCATTAGGCTCTTCTCCGGTGAGTCATATGCCACACCAAAAGCTTTCCTGTCCTCTTCTGTTCCCACGTTGGACTCTTTTCTCCCCAGAAGTAGCTTGAGCATTGTTCCTCTCAGCTTGTGGTGAAGAGGAGCAGAATGCCTCACAAAACAAAGACAAGAACAGGAACATCGGCTGTGTGGGAGATCAGCTCTCCCATGTTGTGGGGACGCAGAGGGGCAGAGGCTGCTGTCTAACCTGGACAGGATCTTTACGTGCTTCCCTCCTAGCAGAAGACAAAATGGCTGCAGCGGAAGCCGCCGACTTCTCCTTTATTTCTATGATCACAAGCTGCTGTTTGCCCATCTTTGATAATTGCAGCAGAAAAACGTTTTCACCTTGATTGATTCAGTTTGGAAAACCTGACTCTCAAATGATTTTTGTCCAGGTGTATGCAGGGGTGGGATGCAATTTTTTTAACAACCAGTTCTGTGGGTGTGGCTTAGTTGGTGGGCGTGGCTTGGTGGTCATGTGACTGGGTGGACGTGACTTGATGGTCATGTGACTGGCTGGGTGTGGCCAACTCAACATCACTCACATTGAGACACGCATCTCCTCGCCTGGCCTCTCATGACTGTGGGGATGCTGCAACAGTCGTAAGTGTGAGAAATGGTCATAAGTCACTTTTTTCAGTGCCATTGTAACTTTGAATGGTCACTCCACACAAGCAAAGTACCAGCAAAAGAGGGGGGGAAAACTCCAGAGAAGTTCCAGAGACAGGAAGTCTAGTCCTGCCAAGAATGTAATAAGGGTTAACGGAGAGGCAGTTTCTGTAAGCAAGACCAGAATGTTTCCTTCCTGCCTTCCTTACAGGATTAGGCCAGTAATTTCTTCTAACAACCGGTTCTCTGAATTGCTTAGAATGTTAACAGCCGGGTCTAGTGAATAGGTGCATACTGGTAGAATCCCACCCCTGGGTGCATGTCTCATTCTCTCTTTTGCCTAAGAGAAAAGAAATGTAAGCAGAATGACAGAATAACAGATTTGGAAGGGACCTTAAAGGTCTTCTAGTTCAACCCCCTGCACAAGCAGGAGACCCCAACCTGTGGGCCACAGCCCACTAATGGCCCGTGCACAGTGGTGGGATTTAAAAATTTTTTACTACCGGTTCTGTGGGCGTGGCTTGGTGGGCGTGGCGGGGGAAGGAGACTGTAAAACCTCCAGTCAGAGGTGGGATTTGCCAGTTCTCCAAACTACTCAAAATTTCCGCTACAGTTTCTCCAGAACTGGTCAGAACCTGCTGAATGCCACTTCTGGGCCATGGGGGGATTGCAACTGGGCTGTGGAAATGGCCAGTGAGCACGCACACACGCCCATGACTTGTGCATGTGGCGGGCACACTGCTTGCGCAAATAGAGCGTGTGCATGTGAATGCTTGCCAGCAGCTCATGCGAAACCATCTCCCCCTCCCACATCGCCTTCGGTCTGCAAAGGTGGAAACTTTGGGGAACTCTGCCTTATACCATTCCAGACAAATGGTTGTCCAATTTCTTCTGAAAAACGTTCAGTGTTGGAAGACCCACAACTTCTGAAGTTGTTCCACTGCTTAATTGTTCTGACTGTCAGGGAATTTCTCCTTAGTTCCAGGTTGCTTCTCTCCTTGATTAGTTTCCACCCGTGGCTTCTTGTCCTGCCTTTTGGGGCTTTGGAGAATAGCTTGACTGCCTCTTCTTTGTGGCAGCCTCTGAGATAGTGGAACACTGCTATCCTGTTCCCCGATCCTTCCTTTCATTAAACCAAACATACCCAATTCCCACAACTGTCCCTTCCTATGTTTTACCCTCTTTTCGTTTTGTTTCTCTTTGCTGCATTCTTTCCAGAATCTCTACATCTTTTTATAATGTGGTGACCAAAACTGCATCTGCAGTATTCATCCAAAGAACCCACTGCCTCACAGGGTGCTATCTGGGGCTCCACAAACAGCCTACCCTGAGAGGCCTGGCAGTAAAACCAAACTTTCATATAGTTATGGAACCATGACAGGGTGGGGACGATGTGTATCTCTGGGCCTTTGAGCCTTTGGCAGGGAGAATGTGTGTGTGTGTGTCACCTCCCCCTTTCCAATAAGCAACGGGTTGACCAGCTGCCAGAGGCCTGGCTCTGCGTGTGTGGTTTGCATGGCCTTTTCCCCAGAATCATGCTGGTCTGTGGTCCTCTTCTTTTTTAGGAAGTGTGACTGCAAATAATAAGCTGAAGCTGCAGAATTTTCAGAGAAGAGGAAGAGGAGGGAGGGAGGAAAACCGCACCACCATCTTCTTCCCCCCTTAGCAGAGCATGGATGACGTTGGGGCCCCGAGAACTTTCCCGGGTGTGGAACGAGTGTGGCGCCTGGGCAGGGAGTTGACACATAGCAGCAGCAGAGAAAAACTCGTTTTGCTTTTGCTTTGTAGATGACGGGGGTTGCAAGGATGGCCCTGGGACACTCAGGGCCTGCTTGAGGCGGCTTTGCCTCCGGGCCCGGGGAGAGGCAGAGCTGACCCTTCCGTTCGGCCCATCCGTTCCCCACTTGGGCCCAGGTTCAACTTGGGGAGTGGTTTGTGATTCGTGCACCTCATTTAAGGGTGGGTTTCTTTAGGCAGCTCCAACCCAAAGGACCCCGAGTCTGGCCTGCGTTTTCTGAGATGACTTGGCTGCCCTTCTGCCTAGAACTTGGTGGCTGCTTCTCTGTGACTTCTCCCAGCCTTTTGTCTCCCAAGTTTCAGTGGTGTTTCTTCCCTTCTTCTTTGGACCCTTGAACTTTGGGAGAGATCTGGGGTTAAAAAAGAAATCCATTCTGCAGGAAGAGCTTTAGGAGCACCGTACAGTAAATGATGCTCAACTTAGAATTTGCACCAAAACTTGTGTGTCCAATCACACTTGGCCAATAAAGAATTCTTTCTTTCTTTCTTTCTTTCTTTCTTTCTTTCTTTCTTTCTTTCTTTCTTTCTTTCTTTCTTTCTTTCTATCTATCTATCTATCTATCTATCTATCTATCTATCTATCTATCTATCTATCTATCTATCTAGAATAACTTCATTGCCACTTTGAATGTATGCTAAGTGGCATACATTAAGATGAAATTTTGTTGCATACAGCTCTCAAAGGGTCACCATCTTCAATATACACTACATAAATATGACAATAAATAAATATGAATGTACCCACATATATTATATGACACAGAGAAACAACAACACAATCTAATCCAGATGTGCACATGTACATGGCGAGAAAAACCAATCTTGCAAGTTTACCAGGGGGATGGCATAAGGAACAAAGCTGTTCCAGAATTTGGAAGTCTTGCTGGAAGTCCCACTTCGAAACCTCCTCCCAGAGGGGAGCGACAGAAACAGACCGTAAACTAGGTGTGTGGAGTCTCTAACAATGCTTTGAGCTCTAAGTTACTCTAACTCATTAACATGTAGGGTAATCTGTACATTAGTTGGAGCATTTTAAAAACATAATTTATTTGCTACTGTTTAAATGTTTAGCTTATTTTAATTCTGTTCGTGCACTTTCACCATCTCGTTTTGAATCATTTTGATGCAGGAAGTGTGTATATGCACACGTGTGCATATCGGAATTTCCTTGGAAAAACAAGACTTTGAAAAGGGATTTTAAGAAATAGTTGAGATAATCTGGAAGATGATCCTAGTCTTAAGGGAAGCAAAGGACAGGATCTGTGTATAATTTTGGAAGAGCCCAGTCGAGAAAAGACATTTCTTGCTCTTTTGAGTTCCGCTTCATCAACTGGAATGAAATCACTCATTCATTCTTGAGAAGCCCTTTTCTCTCCCCACTCTCTTCCTGTAGTTCATATATTTTCAGGGATGGGCAGCCCCAGTAGATTGGGTGTGAACAAGACCAAATTCCTCAACCACAGAGAGGAGACTGATCAGCCACAGCAACTGAGGCTTTCGATCAGGAATCTCCAAACTTGGCAACTTTAAGACTTGTGGACATCAACTCCCAGAATTCCCCGACCAGCATGGATTTCTGGGAGTTGACATCCACAAGTCATAAAATGGCCAAGTTTGGAGACTCCGGCTTTTGATCAAAAGTCTCTGCTCAACTAATCAAAGAGACCGTCAACCTAGAACTAAGGAGAAACTTCCTGACAGGACAATTAACCAGTGGAACAGCTTGCCACCAGAAGTCGTGGGTGCTCCGTCACCCGAGGTTTTTAAGAAGAGATTGGACAAATGATTTGTGTAAAATGATGTAGGGGTTCCTGTCTGAGTAGAGGGCTGGACTAGAAGACCTCCAAGGTCCCTTCCAGCTATATTCTGATTGATTGATTGATTGAACTTTGGGTTGATCAAGTCTTTAAATAGAGAAATGTCTTGATTATATTTAGGAGGCTCTTCAATGCGGTTTCTGTTTAAACATTTCACGGGCTTCTGATTCCCATCACCTGGATTTGGGAGCCTGGACATGCCTAGATACCTGGGGTTTCTGAAAACAGGAAGATTCAGAGCAATCCCCCCCCCCATCCCCCACCCCGCAAAAGGTGATGTTCCTCAGATGTGGCATAAATCTTTAAATCCTCTCTAAACCTTTTGGTGAGAGCATAACAGTAAAAAAGCAACAGGAATTTTAAGTATAAAAGTGCGGGTCCCATCTTAAATTATGATTCTACTAGACTCTTCCAGAAAAGGGGTCGCATATTTCTTTAAAAATAGTTGATGCTCACATTTTCTAGAGCAGCTCCATCAAGTGCATCCAAAGAGGCTACTAAACAGACTTTCTTTTATTAGGATTTTACCAAATACCTTTAAAAGCCTTTTCTGGGAACCTCTATCTTTTTAGCAGCCACTGACATGGTTCTTGTATCTGTTATTTTGGCAGTGATCATTGGAATAAAAGAATGGCAAGTCTCATTCCGCTTCTCCATCTTGGTTCTCGCAGAGTTCCTGAGACTACAGAACCCCAAATCCTCAGCCATCTGAGAGAGCCTGTTCACCTAGACCAGGGGTCTCCAAACTTGACAACTTTAAGGAAAAACCCACCCCTTGGCGTTTTCTGGTCATGAACTATCTATAAGTGATCCTAGAAAAAAGTGGGGGACAGTCCAGAGTGTTCGCCTAAGTCCCGCAGGTGTCCAAGGAGGGATGTCCACCCCAGCTGCCTTGGGAGGATGGTCATTTGGCCTGGATAATCTACCTGGTAGAGTTCAAGCAGAGGTTGAATAAAGTAGGACCTGAGATACAGGCCTGTCTAGCTCCCTTTCGGACGGAGGCTGGGTTAGGCAAGATGTCTTCAGGGTTGCATCTCACTGTGGGGATGTTACAGCTGTCAAATTAGGAAGGAGACTGCCTGCCCAAATTTGGGTTACTCCACTCTGGTCAAAGAGCTGCTCTCAATATCAGGTTGAAGGCTGGTTTGTGGCTTGGTGAGGCTGTGAGGTATAGAGAGCAGGCCTACTTTGCAGCTAAATTTTTCAACAAGGTCTTTAACAGATAGAGTTGGAAGGGACCTTGTAGGTCATCTAGTCCAACCCCCTGCCCAACCAGGAGATCCTATACCATTTCTGGCTGATGGCAGTCCAGTCTCTTCTTGAAGGGACGAAGCTCCCTCAACTTCTGAAGGCAACTTCTGTTCCATGGGTTGATTGTTCTCACTGTCAGGAAATTTATCCTTATTTCCAGATTGAATCTCTCCTTGATCAGTTTCCATCCATTATTTCTTGTCTGGCTTTCAGGTGCTTTAGAAAATAGCTTGACCCCTTCATCCTCTCTGTGGCAGCCCCTTAAATATTGGAGCACTGCTCTCCTGTCTCCCCTGGTCCTTCACTAGACTAGCAGGCCCAGTCCCTGTAACCATTCTTCATATGTTTTACTCTCCAATCCCCTAATAATCTTGGTTGCTCTTCTCTGCACCCTTTCTAGGGTCTCAACATCTTTTTTATAGTGTGGTGACCAAAACTAGGTGCAGTACTTTAGATCTGGTATTAGTACCTCACTTGATCTTGATTGTATCCCTCTATTAATGCAATTTAGGATTGCATTGGCTCTTTTAGCACCCACTGCACACTGCTGCCTCATATTTAATTGGTTGTCCATTTTGCAGTTTTACAATTAGTGTTGTAGAAGCAAGACCTGCACTAAACTGGAGTGACTGGGATGAAAATTGGGCTGTTTATTACCCGGAATTGATTCTGCTTGTGCACAAAGGTACAGTTTGTTCTTCAGGTGGCAGGCATTAAGTTTGCTAACAACACTTAGCAAACGTGTTGATTGATAGTTAGCTGAGCTTCCCTGTCTCTCTCTTGGAATACAAGCAATATAATGGCTGTGTGCAAACCCTGAGGAATGTGCCTGAGTGACATATAGAGGAAAAACGCCAACGCTGTTGCCCAACAGTTGCCATTATCCTTCAGCAGCTCTGGTGGGATAGCATCACCCCTCGGGGAGGAGGGGGGCTGTCCTGGTTTTAGAGACTCTACAATTTCTTATTGTGATAACTGAAACTGGGAGCCATTCAGAAAGGGTTCCTCATTAATTTCAGTTTTTAAATCTGTAAGTTTCTGTTGTAAGGGTTGTAGAAAGCTGTAAAGTAGGTTTCCCATGATTTCATGGGCACTTTACTAATTACAGAGAAGACATCATTCCTCTGATGGCCTGCCATGGTTTGCCAGAAGGCAGTGGAGTTCTTAACTACCAGAACAATCAGACTACCTAACTTAAGGTCATTTTGTAAGTGCTAAAGATTGTCAATCTTGATTAATCTGCAATGAAAGCCATTCTTCTAGAGTTGTATTTGTAAATATAAAATGTGTTAATATCCTCTGTTTGTTGATTTATGATGATAGAAGGACTTCTTCAGAGTTTAGGATTCATATATGCAACTCCAACCTGCTTTACTTCCCAGATATTCACGTGCTGTAGAGCCTGTCGGGATTAGAGTATGCCAATTCCCCTTAACGTAATAAATATCATTGAAAAGGTTGAGGATCCACATCCTGCCTTGTGGAGTCAGCTTTATTGTCCCTTCAGATTGTGATGAGAAAAGAGTGTGTCTGAAAGACAAGGTTTTGAGACTTCAGAATGAGGGATGATTGGGGATGATTGGTGAATGAGTGACTTTTGATCTGGTGTAGCAGTTCATGTACATTTTCTGTGCTTCTCGCGGCCCAAGTCAATTTATAAATGTTTTAATACTTGCTTTAAACCGTTAAGAAAACCTCTGCTGTTTACATAGGAAGGTACGGTAAAATAGAGGAGGAAAAAATAGAGTGTATTGCTGATTATTCTGATTTGGTAACTGTTCATAAATTTGATAGTAGTTAAGAGTATGTCAGGGGTGGGATTCAAATTTTTTAACAACTGGTTCTGTGGGCGTGGCTTCATTGGTGGGCATGGCTTGGTAGCCATGTGACTGGCTGGGTGTGGCCAACTCAACATCACTCACATCGAGGCACGCATCTCCTCACCTGGCCTTTCATGACTGTGGGGATGTTGCAATAGTCGTAAGTGTGAAAAATTGTAATAAGCCACTTTTTTCAGTGCCATTGTAACTTTGAATGGTCACTCCACACAAGCAAAGTACCAGCAAAAGAGCGGGGGAAAAACTCCAGAGACGTTCCAGAGACAGGAAGTCTAGTCCTGCCAAGAACGTAATAAGGGTTAACGGAGAGGCAGTTTCTGTAAGCAACACCAGAATGTTTCCTTCCTGCCTTCCTTCCAGGATTAGGCCAGTAATTTCTTCTAACAACCGGTTCTCCGAACTGCTTAGAAGGTTAACAACCGATTCTAGTGAATAGGTGCATACTGGTAGAATCCCACCCCTGGAGTATGTGTCTTAGTAATCTGCAGGGTGGAAGAAACAGACCTGAGATCTGGAAATAGGATGATGAAATGCACAGACAGGTCTGGAATCAGTAAGGAATTTTGTGCATACCAGTACAATTCTGCCAGTGTTTGCATAACACTATTTATGGTTGTGCAACTCTTTTAACTGTACTCTTACCGAATACAGATTGAAAGAAGAGATTTCCCGTTGCATTTCCCAGACCTGGACAGAACAGAACAGAATAACAGAGTTGGAAAGGACCTTGGAGGTCTTCTAGTCCAACTCCCTGTCCAAGCAGCAAGCCCTATACCATTCCAGACAAATCAATTTTCTTAAAAAGCTCCAGTGATGGAGCATCCACAAGATCTGGAGAGAAGCTGTTCTACCCGCTAATTGTTCTCACTGTCAGGAAATTTCTCCTTAGTTCTTTGTTGCTTCTCCTCTTGATTTCGTTTCCATCCATTGCTGCTTCTCTTGTTTTCAGGTCCTTTGGAAAATAGTTCGACACCCACCCACCCCTTTGTTGTGGCAGCCCCTCAAGTATTGGAAAACTGCTATCCTGTCATCCCTAGCTCCTTCTTTTCATTAAACTAGACATATCCAATTCCAGCAACCATTCTTTAAAGGCAGTTTCTCAGCCAGAAAGATAAACTTGGCAGTTATTCCTGTTTTTTCCTAAAAGGAAGATGGGGCGGAGAGAAGCTGGATCACCTCCTGGTGTGACCTTTGTCCAGTTGGGCTCTCACAACCTTTCCAGCCATTTTGCACCTAAATGTGCTGGTTTCCTTTATGAAGCAAGATCTTCTCCATTCATTGATTGGTGCAGAGTTTACTGTGGTCTTCTTTTGGAAAGCAGTTTAGCAAAGTTGACTATAATAGATTGTAACAGTGGCAGTTGGTAGTAACTGCAGCCTGACCAGAGACAATTTTTCAGTCCCTGGCAAAAAACCCTGAAAAGCTCTTGTTACAATCTGTATGTTCATTATCTCAGAAGGAAAAAATGTAAATCACGGTAGGAAATAAGTCCTGATCGTTAGATGCCTATATAGTTAAGAATTTTGATGTGTTTCCAATCCTCCCTACTCCTTCCAAGCTGGTGAAAGGCCACCTCATTCGAAGCTAGCTCTGGTTCCCTGACCCTCCTAGCCAATCTTCTTGGCTCAGAAGACGGAACTGTCCTAGGGGTACATTGGAACACGGAAGTCCTATTTTTAATATTGTGGGGCTGCTCAGAAGCGTCCTTGCCTGGGCCAAAATTCTGGAAGAGAATCATTGGCAAGCCTAGATTTTACATCCCCGAAGCATCCCTGAATGCGAGTAAGAAAGAAAGAAATGCAAAGCTCTTGAGGAAGGAGATTGCACAACTTCCTTTCACTTCCTGACTAAATATAAACCGATGATTTATTACTGAGCCACCATTAATTTTCTTCTGAGGTTCCTCGTCCGTCTCCCTTCCTGTAGAAGTGCAAAAGCCCTGTTTCTCCCAGGGCTGCCTGGAACAACCGAACCGACTCCCGTCCCTGAGGAAAGAGGACAGCGGTGCATGGTTGGACAATGCCCCCCCCATCTTGCATAGGCTTCCTCCATCTCCCACTGTTCTTCCACCATTGCTGTGGTTGGCTGCCTACTTTGTCCTCGAAAGGCACATCAGCAGCTCTGCGGTTGACATTGAGCAGATTGGCCGCCAGCAGTGCCAGCAACTCAGTTCATTAGCTCAAGAGCTGGAACTGGGCCGCCCTGCCTGCCAGGACGATTGTCCAACACTTGATTAGCAGAAGGCTTTAAGCTGATTGTGCTGCTTTCCTCTCCTGCAGGTGCCAGCTGCACTCCAGCAACAAATGGTTCTTTGTACAAAACGGTCATCGGGAATAATGTGACTTGAACAGGTTACTTGTTCTCGGGGCCAATCCAGGGAATCTCAGCTGCTGGGAGCAGCGAGCCCGTTTCCTTCTCTGGCTTTTCTAGAAGGTGGTGTGGCAAAAATGGGTGGCTTTCTGCTCTTCCAATTAGGATGGAGTTTAGGATTTCTCAGATCTACCCTGTTTTAAGGCACATCAGCGCCACAGAGAGAGAGAGCAAGAGAGAAAAGGGTCCAGAGGGAGATGCAAGAATGGAGGTTGTGTTGAAGGTGAGCATTTGGCAGGGGTTGTTTAGATTTCGGGGGGGAGTATGGAGAGTTTGGCTTTCTTGCAGAGACACCCCGACAAAGGGCATGGCTCGGGGCCAGGCAAAAGCTCCGTTCGTTTTGCTTCCTAGGTAGACATTATAGAGTTGCCCTCAACATGTGCAACCAGAGTCTGGATTATCTGACCACAGAGGCACAGCGGCTTAATGATTCTGGCACTGCCAGCCAGAAATGGTCTGCACTCCAGCAGTTTGAGTCCAATTCCATGAGACTGGGTGAGCTCCCGCCGCTTGTTCCATGGAGCCTGCCCACCCCGCAGTTTGAAATCTTGCAATATTGCAAGTAGATAAAGGGGTATCACTTTGTGTGTGGGGGAAACCTAGCTGCATTTGTGTGTGCACGATGTGGAAGCTGGTGCTGGGCCTGGCTGGACCTGAGGCAACGCGAGACCAGCGGAGGAGCCCGGAAGAGGCGGCAACCTGAGTGCTGCTGGTTGGCTGATGTAAGCTTGCTTGCCCCCTCAGTGCACCAAGGATAGGCACGCAAATGCTGAACAGAATGAGCTAGCAATTTGGGCTGTCGGGACTGCATTGTGTCCAGCGTGTGTACATTTCCCTGACATTGTATGCCATACACTAAATAATAACCTGATCATTCTGAGCAAGGAAAAGATGTCGACAGAGAGATAGAGAGAGAGATCTTCCCCCTTTATTGTGAACAAATGACTGTCTGGTTAGTTTTAAACTTTTGTTGACCTCTCAGTTCTGCAAGGATGTGGGCAGTTGATTCGAAGTGGATTCCTGAAGGGCCTCTGGGTTGTTGTTTTTTAGTGTAGTTAGCAGTATGACTATTTTGTGGAATAAAAATGATCTGGTTGATTAGCACATGTGGTCTTAGGTGGCCTCTCCCTCCAGGGCATAAAAGCCAACGCTTTTATTTTATTTCTGAGTTGCTCTTTTGTTTCTGAAGAAATCCAGAGCGGTTAAAAATAGGCAGAAGTTAAAGAGTCTTCATGAAACCACAATAACAAATTGAACGATCTTTTGTCCGGGATGGTATAAGGTCTCCTGCCTCGAGCAGAAGGTTGGAGTAGGAGATCTCTGAGATCCTTCCCAAATTTATGGTTCTGTGGTTTAATTTACTCAGGGCTTAAACACAAACACGGAAACAAATCTCATTAGTTAACAGGAAGAAATTTGAAAGTAAACTTAACTAGTTCTGTTTTTAAGTGAACTAATGCACAATATGTAATCCAATTATCCTTCAAAGCCTGCCCTTTGATTTTTAAAAAGCTCTTCCTCTCCATCAAAAAACTGCACAAAACATATACCTGAAGGTTATGTAGAAAGAGACATTATGCTAGGCAGAATCATTAGATATGTGAGGACAGTTGCAAAATAAGATGTATTTGGAGACATTTTATAGCAAAGTTTTCTCTGAACCAACGTGAATCCAAAGTCTACCATTTAACCCAGAATGCTAATAGGTATCTGGTGGCCGTTTTAGGTTGTTTTTTGCTTGCCCAGAAAGTTCATTAAAGGGAATTATGATTGTCCTTTCAATCTTCCTTCCTGTTGCGTTGCAAGCAGAGGTTTGTTCTGGCAAATTCCTCTTGGCAGCACATGAATGATGGGCAGAATTGCCAGGCAAAAAGGGGCACTGCGTCACTGCATCGTCTGGAGAACACCTAAGTAAGGGTGGATTTCCCCCTTCCCCCCTTTTGACTGGTCTTCCATGGCAACAGCCATTTTCCTCTCAGGCTGAACTTCTGACTTACATTTCCATCTCTCCCGTGTTTTGTGCTACTGTAGAAATGTGTAGTTCTGAAAAACGGGAGAAGGAGGGAGAGAGGGATGTAATGGTTGGGACTGCATTGGGGCAAGAGAAGCCCTTGGTGGCTGCCAGCAGCTGCAGAAGCCTTATTTCCTGGAGAAGAACATCTGCTTCTAATGTGTTTTTACAAGGAATATGTTCCATGTGATAGTTTCTTTTTGAACATTGAGGAATGACAGGGCAGGAGGCGAAAAAGAAACTTTGTGATGCCTTCCAAACCTCAGTGCAACTAGCTCATACATTAAAGTTATATCGAATTGTATAGAATATTGTGAAGGATGTGTGTTTTTGTTTTATTTTTATAGTTTTCTTATGCACGATGTACACTGAAGGTGGTATTTAATTTCATTGTACAAGGTGCAGTGACAATAAAGTAAATTAAACTAAACTAAGTGACATGTAAATGAATGAAAATGTTCCAAGAGTACTGAAAAATATTCGGCCAACCAAATGGACCGACTCTTTGTCAGAGTCCCGCACCTGGCCAGTGTGAGCTTTATGGCCCTTGTGGACCAAAAGGGTGTGCCTAGCCATCGTTTGGGTTGTGATCATTCCCTGGTCCTTCAGCAAGTCTCTCCCGCTTGATTTCATCTCGCGGTGTTCTGACCCAAACCTTGTTCCAAATAAACAAACACCAACCAGAGATAAAAGCAAAACCTTTTAATGCTTCTCTGCAAATCCCGTTCATTCACAGTTGTAATTGGGCTATTAAAACTAATTGTCTCTGATAAGAACGAGCCTTGCCAAGGTTGTGCAAATCTGACAAAAGCACTAGATTAAGTTTCCAAGAAATATTTTTTAAAAAAAGTCTTCAAACACAAGCCAAGATAGTCTGAACTTCCACAAGGCTTGAAGTGGAAGAACTTCTTTGCTTCCTGCAAAGATCTCTGGTTTCTCAGCTGGCTTTTATCTCTTAAGGGAGGGACCATCACCTTGCAGCCTTACTCTTGAGTCACCCGTGCTGCTGCAGCTGCTCTTTCCTTCAAGCAGCCCTGGGCACAGACTCCTCGGGGATCTCTTCATCACTGCTGCCAGCCACCACAATCTCCTAAGGCAGCACTCCACTCCCTGATGGTCCTAGCCCCACCCCTGCCTCACATGCAGGCCCCTCATCTGAGTCCTCGCTCTCCGAGACCTCAGCCGTCTGCACCTGCTGCCAGCGAACCACAACACGCAGTCCCCTGCCCTGCCCTTCCTCACCGATGACTCCTGATGTTACAGATACGACTCAACAATATGTTTCTCATGGATCCCACTCATAGTCTCCTCTTATCCGTCCTGGTTGTCACATTTTTCAGGTACCCCGTTTCCTACATTCGTACATCCATTTCCTACATTTGGCACCCTTCAACTGCCTTCAACCCAGGAGGGATCCTGGGTGTCTCTGGCCTGAATGGGTCAAAATGAACCCAGATAGACTCGCCACCCTTCCAGGAGGGAAGCCAGTTTGTTCCTTATCACATCTGGGGATCGCAGAAGCAAAGAGTTGGAGAATTTCTGCTAGAATGTACGCAGGTGGCAAGACAGTGGCTACTTCTTGTGCCTTGAATGGCAGGATAGTATAATGTGCCAGGCTGCACTAAACTGGATTGAGTGGGTTGTGGGAACCCAACTATTCTCTTAGTATCTTGTGTCTTGAAGTCCTGCAAGTTTATTGTTTTGGGCAGAGCATGAAATTGTGTGTTACATGTTCCCTCAGCCAAGAAATGGAGATGAGCATCACTCCCATACTTTTAGTATGCATGGACTTTAGTAAAGCATTTGACAAAGTAGACCACAGCCTTCTTCTCGATAAGGTAGAACAATGTAGGATAGACAGTACCACTACCAGATGGATTCACAATTGTCTGACCAACCACATTCAATGTGCAATGCTTAGTGGAGCTACATCTATGTGGAGGGAAGCATGCAGTGGGATATCCCGAGGTTCTGCCTTGGGTCCAGCACTCTTCAACATCTTTATAAATGGTTTAGGATGACAGGGTAGAAGGGGGGCTCATCAAATTTGCAGACAACACCACATTGAGAGGAATTGCCAACACCCCAGAAGAGGAACTCAAGAGACAGAAGGATCTTAACAGACTTGAACCCTGGGCCTTAATCTAACCAAATGCAAATCAGTGGTGAGAAAAGTAAGAGTTTACCCTAAGACGAGAAAGCCCAAATGTTCAGGTACAGAATAGATGGCACCTAGCTCCGTAGTAGCAACGGTGAGAGGGATCTAGGTTTCCTAGTGGTTCATCACTGAAGTATGAGACAGCAGAATACTACAGCTGCCAAAGAAGCCGACCCAATCCCTGGGCTGCATCAACAGAAGAACAGCATGAAGATTATGTGAATAGTACCGCTCTGTACTGCACAGATGAGACCACGTTTGGAATACTCCATCCAGCGACCATCTCACTGAGACAAGCTTTGCTCCAGGAAACGAAAGGTTTTCCCAGGATCTTTGGGGGTTTTCTTGTATGTAAAAAGTACTTTTTGAATTCTGGTTGCACCCTCAAGTTTGAAGCTTCTCCTTCTCTGCTCCCCTGCAGGCTTTTACCTGGGGGAACCAACATTTTTCTGCAATGCCTCAACTCAGCCTGAAGACCATTAGCTACGGCCTGCTCAGGAATGCCACCTGGGCTCCTCCTACCTGGCTTCTTGTCTGGTTACAACGGCTCCCATTTGAAGACCCCTGGCGTGTCAGGCATCAGAGGAATGCCCCCTTCGAGATATTTATTGGCCGCTCCTGGTGTGCTCTTGGGGTGGAAGATGCTCTCTGCCCCCTCGGCCATCCATGGCATTAAAACAGGAACTGGCAAAAAAAAAAATAGCTTTCTCTCCTGGACTTACCTTGGAACTGTTTTAAAGGATTTTATTTTTTTTAAAAAAAGCTGCTTATAAACAGGAAATAATTGCTAAAAATATCACATGCATGGTTTTTAAAATCTTTAAAGTCAGTGGAGGAATCTGTCCTTCACAGATCTCTTCTTTAAAGGCTTCAGCAGTTTCCTAAAAGGCAACAGCAAGGCAGCCAAGTAAAACTCAAAGAAAATTCCAGAACTGAAAAGGGCCCATCCCAGGAAGGGATCCAGAAAGTCCTTCCTGGCTGATTCTGCAAGGACCCGGCCCCGCTCCTGCCTGCAGAAGGAAAGCGGGGGGGAGGGGGGGGGCAGTGAACTGTTTGCATGCTGTTTGGTGGGCTGGCCCTGCTGAGAGCAGAGTGGCCCATACAGAGGTCAGATAAAGAAGGAGATTGGCTCCTGCGCCACTTTCACCCAGCCAGTTCCTGGAGCAATCTCACACATCTGGAGCAGTGCAGGGGGTTCCTCAGCCGAGCTCCAGTTGCTCTTCTCTTCTACAGCTCACAGTACATTTTGTGAGCCATGGACCGATGGATGCCAGTAAGTCGGGCTAGCCCGGATGCATCAGCCTGCCTTCAGGATGTCACTTTAGCCATCTTGCATCCTGTTTGGCAAGACTCCTTGCATGCACTCTTGCTAAGGCAGTCTTCTCTTTTGACACCCTATGTTATGTTTCAAACCGAAAAAGCCTCGTCACAGAGGGAGGCGGCTTTTCATTTGGGGGTCATGGAAGGAGCTCAAAGGGATGCCCTGCTCCAAACCTTGCACTGTCACCGCTTCTGATCCGAAGGGGCCGTCTTGGCAGCATAACTCCCTGGTTAAGAAAAAGAGACCAGCTCGGGGACCGGGGCTCCCTGTTTTGGTGGGGCAAAAGGCAGATTGTGTCCCCATCCTGTGCTCCATGGGAAGAAGATCTCATTCTGCTTGTGTGTTGATTCTGTAAAAACTGTTTACGCCCATTCATTTGAAAACACGCACTTTATTACAATGTTTTCCCCCTACGTTTGGAGCCTAGCCCTGGAGTGCTAGAAGAAAAGCTGATGGCAGAAATCACAGAACATAGAATCCAAGGGCTGGAAGGAAATTTACTGGGGTTGGAGGCCTTCTACTCCAACCCCTGCCCAAGCAAGAGTCCTTATACCATTCCGGACAAATGAATGTTCAATCTCTTCTTGAAAACCTCCAGTGATAAAGCCCCCATGGCTTCAGGAAGGAAAGCTCTTCCACTGATTAATGGTTCTCACTGTCAGGAAATTTCTGTTTAGTTCTGGGTTGGATCTCTCTTTAACAAGATTTTACCCATTATTTTTTGTCCTGGTTTCTGGTGCTTTGGAGAATCAGTTGACCCCAGTCTTTCAACTATGGGAAGATGGCTCTCTTCATTAGTCTAGGCATACGTGGTTCCCTTAACCATTCATCTTATGGTTTAACCTCCAGACCCCTTATCATCTTTGTTGCTCTTCTCCATACTCTTTCTAGCATCTCAATATCCTTATTTTAAAATTGGGGTGACCAAAACTGGATGTAGTATTCCATGTGTGACCTCACTAGTGTGATATAAAGCAGCATTACCTTTCTAGACTTGTTTAAAGATCCTCTTCTTCTCAGGTCGAGCAGCAAAAAGCATGTTCCCACAACTCTTCAGTCAAGAAGAGCAGCCTTTGAGTCTCGTTGATTCAGTCCCCCATCATGGGATAAATATATATGTCTAAAGAGAGGAAGAGTCCGCTCAGATGTATAAAACCAGTCAAGACACCGGACTAGAAGGCTTCCAAGGTCCCTTCCAACCCCATTATTCCATGTTCTGAGACTTTGTATTTTAGTTATGTCAGATCATCTTTGGGGCACCTTTTTTCGATTTCCTCGTATGGGTGAGGATCTTGAAACGGGCCCTCAGATGCCAGGCCAGGCGGTCTTGTTGCTGGAGGAAGTTCAGAATAGGGTGGGGCTATTCCAGCCAAGGGGCTTCATTGTGATGATGGGGACATCATCTTCTTGCCTTTTTTTTGGTCTCATTCCTGCAAACCCGACCTTTTGTAGAATTTGGATCGCAACCGTCCCCAAGGGAAAATGTAGGTAAGACGGTACTTGTCACGAGCAAGCCGAATCTGAAAACAGACACAGTGCTTATCTGCTTTATCTGTAATTGTGTCGCCAGCAGTTCAGGGTCTGTGATTCATTCTCCTAGGCCATCCTTCCACGGAGAGCAGGCCTGAAAAGAGGCCACGTGGGTCTTTGAGAATTTACACCACTGGCAGCTTCCACCTGTTTTTAATGGTTTGATTTTTATCTTTAGCTATCGGCCTGGGATTTGTGGATCTGATTTTAGAGCCAGTTTTGGAGTCCCTAGTGAACTTTTTGGCCCAGCTGCCTGGGATGTAAAATCCAGGCAGATCAGTGGTGGGATTCAAATTTTTTTACTCATGTGGACGTGGCTTGGTGGGTGTGGCAGGGGAAGCTTACTGCAAAATCCCATTCCCTCCCCACCCCACTAACCTGCTTTCCAGCTCCGTTCTCCTGTGCAGGGGCACCAAAGGAGACCCAGCCGATCAGCTGGGACTCGATGGGAGGCAGAGAATAGAGCGTGGCGGGCCCAGCCAGAGGGGTGTTTGCCGGTTCTCTGAACTACTCAAAATTTCCTCTACCGGTTCTCCAGAGCTGGTCCGAACCTGCTGAAGACCACCTCTGAAGCCGGTCCAGTGGAAGGAGAAGAGAGAAAGGGTGGATGCCTTCCGCTCTTGCTTTCAAACTGCAAGTTTCACCCTAATCCTAACCCAGTTTTGGTCTTCCAGTTCTTGTCACCCTCAACTCTGCTTTGTCCTGTGGGAATGCTTTTTTTTCTCCACTGCCAGCTTCCCAAAGATCCGGCAAAATTTGGCTAACTATATAACATGAACTACTCTATAGAAACTATAATATCGATGTTATTTAGGGCCAGTTTACCTTAGTAAAAGGGAAAGACGTTTCTACTAGACCCTTGACAATTCAGCAAATATTTCGGAATATCTCCAGTTTCCAAAAGGTTGTTATTACAACTTTAAATCTTAATATACCAGCCCATCTCTGTATTTTCAGGATATTAAACATCACCACACGACCCCTAGACCTTGAGCAAGTAGAAAGTGATTAAATATCTGAAGAAATCATAGACTTTTGCCTTGTAGCAAATTAGCCCTCCCGGGAGCTGCATCCCACCGAAATAGCTCTTCCCCAGTTCAACCAGACAGCATTTTTTTCTTAAGCCACCTTGAAGTGGTGAAGAGGCGGCTCTGTAGGCTGCTCTCATCTGTCTGCCTGCAGTCGGCCTCTGGGACAGGATTTCCCCGTGCCCAAGTTGGGGCCATACGTCAGCCTTTCCTCGTATGCGTGCATTCTTTGCACCAAACAGAAGAGCGTTTATATTCGGGAGCTATAAAATAGCTCACATTAAACTTTGGAAAAGCCATTTATTTTAGGCCACGTGAAAGCAACAGCTGGTCCTTAGAAAAGTCTGCCCACATCTGCCCACTCTCCTCTTTCACAGCTTTCCATGATGTCAGATATAGGCTTTTTTAAAAAAAAAAATCAACACATGACTTGACTGTGCAGTGATTTTAAAGGAGGAATTTAGGATCTTTCAGATAAAATTCGGAAGCCTGGGGGCTTTGATGCTCTTAGAAAGGAGGAGACAGAGTGAGGCTGGCTAGATTGATTCTTTTCTCTGTTTCTTTGAGGATAGGTGAAGTACAAAACAATTGGGGTTGAGGTAAAGAAAGTTGGAATGAAGAAACAGAATGCTTAAAAGTATATAATTGACAAATTTGAGCCCGAAACTAAAGGTCAGATTCTACAAGCTATGTAATATGTGTTCATATCTAATATGCATTTGTTGCAGGAAAAGATAAATTAAGTCCATTAACTTTCCTGGGCCACTTTGAAATAAATACATTTTCTTCTAAGCAATTCAAACAGTGAAAGTGATCTGATTTGCTTCACTGAAGCAAGGAGACCACCCCG